>NC_060126.1:525117434-525857434 GCF_021461395.2 Schistocerca americana
AAATTATTTGTTTTATGTAAAAGGAACATTCAGTTTTCTTATCTGCATGTGTTTAGATGTATTTCAGAATTTGTACCCATTTTACAAAGTGGAAATTTCAAGTTTGCTGTATGATTATGTTTAGATGTAATAATTTCAGAAATTCATACTCACATTACACATTATTTTAGACACGCAAATGCTTATCTTTTTTACTATTGGCAAGCCAGTCTTCTAAACTAATATAGTGACAAAGTTTTGACAAAATCTGATATGATTGAAATGACATAACATAAGGAAGAAATGTAATGGAGGCAATCTGTGCTGTTGTATGTGGATGGGTTGCAGAAGAGGGATCAAAAGAGCAAGGAAATAGACATCACTACAGTGAATAAATGTGGACTAAGATGGATGAGTACAGAGGACTATTTTTCTTTGTATAAGTATTTGTGAATCATTTGAAATATGAACTGGTATTTGCATAACTATGGGCAATGTATAAAAGGAGTTGAAGAGAAAAGCACTTTTCTTGGAAGAATGTTTGTAATTACCCAGTTAATTCACATTTTATTATGTAAATGTTTGCTAAGTGTTTTTACATTTTTAATTTTTTTAGCTAACGAGAATCACGCCTACATTATACATAGATGTTTACTGTTAAATCACAGAGTACAACTAAATCGACCAAAATTATAGTTTGATATTTATCTTGTTATGTCTCTTTCTAAAACATGAAAAAAAATTATGCGAAGCCTTATACTGAAGAATTTTACACCAGAATGAGATAAATGTGAAATTTGAGTACAACACCGATCATGTAATAATGCAACTTGCTTCACTTGCAAAGCACAAATGAAATGTGTCACAGGGTTGGTAGCAGTAGAACAAACTGTCTTTTACAGCCAAAGATCCCCTACACAGGGATGCATCCAGAAATCGGAGAGGTTGGTATCTCATGGTGTCTCCACACAGCCCTCCCCCTGTGGAGTAAGGAGCACTGGAGGCTGTGGTGTAATGTCGACATGAACAATGAGTGAAGGCTGTCAATATTTGTTGCTGGCTGTTATTCAGTGATCATGTAGAGGTGGTATGGAGTGAGTAATGATGGTAGACAATATGGTTGCAGAAAGTGGTGGTGGCCAGAATTGATTCTGGCTCTGCTGTTGATGGTGATGTGTCAGCTGTGGGTGGCACTGTCTCTGCTATTGATGGTGTTGGGTCAGATGTGTATGGCGGTAGGCTCAGCTGTTTAGCAAGGATTTGGAAACTGCTAACCTACTAGGGAAAGTCGTGAGGATACCATCATGAAACCCACTATAGTTGGTAGACAGTAGAGCCTTGTGAGTGGCTTCCACTCAGAGATGAGTGTCTACCATTTTGATCATGACTTCATCTGTCTGGGAGTTGCAAACAACAGTCCTGAGCACATTTGTTTGGCAGGTGGCAGTCTGGTTGTGTGCAAGATGGCAGGAGTTCTGTTGTCTTCAAGGTCGTTTGAGTCCTTCCCAGTAATGAGGGTCCAAGCTGGTTTTAGTCTGTTGCTTGAATCTGTCATAGGGTTGCCACTGATGTCAATATCAAATGTGTATCTACCACATTGCAACCCTTGTGGAGGTCCATTGTACAGAGGCTGTAGGGCTGGCTGGATGGTATTATTACAGAGCATCACATATGTGCAGTCAGCAAGTCTGTTATGTATGAGTGGTATAAGGCCAAGTGTGTGAATGGAGGAGGTACCAGTAAATTGCAGATGTGGTCTTTAACTCATTGCAAAAGCGGAACAAGCTCCGTTGGGTCTGGTGTGGGAGTTGGTAACACAAACTCTGCTGCAAATGTGTCTCAGTGTAAAGTATTTCCACTAGCGAGGCATGTAGAGCATCCTTAAATGCCATTCTGATGCCAAGGAGCACGCATGGAAGAGTATCAGTTCATGTATCCTGTGGCACATGAATGCTGTCTACATGGTATTGTGCCATCTTTCCACCAGGCCGATATCTGCAGATGGTATGCTATGGTTTGGTGGCAGGAGATACCATAGAAGTTGCCAAGAGCAGTGAATAGTGCAAATTTGAATTGTCACTTTTGATCTGTGGTGATGATATCTGGATAATTACAACCAAAGATCCTCTACACAGGGATGTAGCCAGAAATTATGAAGGCTTTGGGCATGGATTCCACTGTGATATCAGTCAGAGAGGTGGCTTCAACTCATTGTGAAACTCAATTTATCTTATAGAGGAAGTATTTGTACCCTTCCAGCCCTGCCTGAGGTGTGACAGGGTTGAGGCGAATATGGTAGAAGCATCCATGTGTTATTTCAAACCTTCCAAGAGCACTTGCAGGCTGTGTCCAACTCAGTTGTGCTGACAATCAATGCACACCAACATCCAGTTACAGCAGTTGCATATGACACCCAGCCAAATAAAGTGCTCAGTGACAAAATGAATCTTTGGTCCAACTCCTGGGTGCATGAGGTTATGTAGCTGTTAAAATTGTCCCTCTGAGTGACATGGGTAAGATCAGTCAGATCCTGTGCTGTCAGACATCACAAAGAACACTGGCATCTGAACCTGTAAATGAATGCCATTTTATTTTTAGGTTTGAAGAACCAACTTTGAGTAAGGCTTGAATAGTCAGGTCATGCTTCTTCTTCCACAGGTGTGCTGTAATTGAGTGTGAGGGAGATCATCTGCACAAACGAAAGGCAGTTAGCAACAATGTTATACACCCTGTGCAGTTGTTGGACATCAATCGAGCATTATGCAATCAACTTGGTATGACAGAACTGTCAAATATTGACTTTCATAGGTGGGTTTCATAAGGCACCTGTCAGCAGCTTTTGAGCGGTGTAAATGATGTAGTGTACAGCCTTATATAGAGCTAGGAATTCACAGTCAAAAGCGGACCATATTGTCTGCGATGCTATTAGCTTCCTGGAGAAGAAGAATCTGAGAGGTCGACCATCACCTGCCACCTCTTCCTGGAGAACCTCCCTGATAGCTGAGTCACTGGCACCCATGGTGATAGTTAGCTGAACATCTGGTCTAGGGTATACTAGTGTATTTGCTGTTGAAAAACGTGCCTTAAAGAGGTTGAATGCCATTTGCATGGTTGTGGTCCATACTAGTATTCATTTTACTTGCATACATGGGGCCATCAGAGCAACTATCAAGGGTGCCTTAACTTCTGTAGGATGCCAAGAAAATAGTGAAGAGCTCATGGTTGTGGCAACTGGTGAATGAGTTCGACATGATCTGGTGATGGTGATGGTGAGATCCTCTCTACATTGAGAGTATGTCCAAGGAATGTAAATCCCTGCTTCTATAGTTGGAATCTGTCTTCATTAATTACCACTTCTGCATCACGGAGGGCAGTGAGAATGAGTTAGAGGTGTCATACATGGCTGTGGGAGTCTGCAATGAAGAATAAAGTGTCATCAAGGTTTGTGTAACAGCAATAAATCTTGAAAAGTGCTCAACTGATAAATCAGTGCCATGTCTGTGTCATGCTTTTGAGTCTGTATGGCTTTGCCAGTAACTCATAAAAGCCAAAGGGTGCTATGATTGCTGTCTTATTGATGTCATCTGGGAATGTGGGAATCTGGTAATAAGCTTTTTGGCAGTCAATCACACTAAAAGTCTTATCTAACATGAGTGAATGGGTGGAATCTTGAATTTTGGGTACAGGGTAACTGTCATGAATCATGTGAGAATTAAGAGTTCTGTAGTTCCTGCAGAGTCTTACAGAATCATTATTTTTTAATACTATTTTTATGGGTGATGCCCAAGCACTGTCTGAGGGGCAGATGATATATGTTTGCAACACACTTAGCTGCCTTGAGGATGGGAGCTACTAGGCATCATGCCTTATGGTGAATGGGTGGACTTGGGTCATGTGGATGCAGTGCATTGCTCCATTACTAACAGTGCACTGGTAATGTCTAACTCACAGCATGTCATGAA
Organism: Schistocerca americana; assembly: GCF_021461395.2. NCBI lineage: Eukaryota > Metazoa > Arthropoda > Insecta > Orthoptera > Acrididae > Schistocerca > Schistocerca americana. Next base: position 525,121,376 of record NC_060126.1, read on the forward strand.
AGGGATCAGCATGCACTTATTGAGGCAGAATTATTCAGGCAAATACACTGTAGGGTGAGCTGTTTTGTTTCTCAGTGAGGTGCATTATGTATTGCCGTGTTGATGGGCTGCAGCTGTGGAGTGCGGCCTACCAATGATGGTGTGGCTCCATGTGCTGGTGCCAGTAAGGTGTTTGATGTTTGCCAGAGCACATTGATACTTATATGAGTGTGAGAGACATCGTGTATGCACTGATGCAGGTCATCATTGCTGAGGTGGCATGGGTCTCATAGAGTCATTCTTGGATTTTTGTATGGTTACAACACACTCATGTAGAAAAGGATCACTGTTGGCAATGGCTGTGATGCAAGTTGAAGACAGGTGCAAGCATTTGTTCATGACCCCAGGCAAGGTCAGGCCACGAAGATCCAGGATGGACTGTCATGTGGCACGGCAGAATAAAGTACCATGGAAGATGTCAGATGAAACGCTGAATTTTCAGACAAAGTTGATCCATATCACAGTTCAGTGATTACACCTGCAGAAAAAGTGCAAATGCACTGTAGCTCTTCTACAATATGTATGGCTAGGTCAAATGTGCCACTTACACAGATCCTGGCATTGTGAGCGACATGTAGCTGCAGTCCACAGTTTTCAGCATGTGGTTTGAACATGGTACTGGGTACTGCACACACATCTGACCTTTGTCTGTTCTTGAGTTGCTGTGTTAGAAGGAAGGTAACTTGATGTAATGGCATAGGCCAGTTTGCCTGTTGCAACCTGTGATTGTCATTTGGGTGTGAGTAGGGGTACTGACAGTTGTGAACAGCTGCTTCATGTTGCACATAATACCAGCAGTGTTGTAGTCAGCTGGTGCAGTGTTTGTTGCTACAATCTGTGCAACCTGTGATGGAGCATTTGGAGAAGAACCCATGATGTCATTTTCACTCAAGATCAGGAAGCTTCAGGATTGTTTTGATTATGTACCTATTGATTGGGTAGTCCAGGCAGGGGTGTGCAAAATGATGTACTGCTTTGCTGTACCAAGTAATCAAATTTTTTATCTAATGGTCCCACCCTATGTGCAACGATTGTGAACTGTAGCTGTAGTGGAAGTTTGATGATCCACAATGTTCAGAGAGTAGAGTCAGCTCTGGCATTAATGTGGAGTTGACTAGCAAACAAAAACAGCAACCTAATTGTGAAGGAGATCCTTGGTGAGCTGCTCTTCATAAAACACCTGTCACACCTATTGCTCAGGGGTGCATGTGAGCCATTGCAGTAATACTGATTTTGCAGGATTATGTCCCTGATTAACTCTGCAAGTTGTGTGAGGTGACAGAATAACACACATTTTGAGTTGCATTTGTGATGCCTGGTGAAGTGGACATGCACTCGGCCTTTGCAAATCCTAATGATACTTTATTGGGTCAGAAAACTGGGAGTGTAGGATGCTGTGTAGATCCACACTTTCCTTTGAAGCCTGAAAATGCCTGTACCACCTGAGCTGAAACATAAGGCATGACTGTTGCACAAACCATCATCTGTGAAGACGTTGGAGCTGGAAACATGGCATCAACATCGCACAACGGTTGTGCATATGAAGCAGATGCATAGAATTCTGGTGACTGTGATATGACAAATGCAGAAGACACTGTTGGCATCACATCTGTTTTCATGAAAACCAAACACAAATTGTCCTCAAAATTAGTGTGCAGTCAGCATCTGATGGTGGTCATTGTTGAGACACAGTCACTGTGCCTTGTGAGCTGCTTGTTCTGTATTCCACACTTTCTGTTGATGAAAGCATGAGAACTCTGAATTGTAGCCACTATCAGTGAATTTGAAACAGCAAATCTGCAAGAAATGGTGAACCAAGTACATTTTGTGTCCATTGCTAATGTGCAATAACATGGCACTCAGCGGTATTTCATGAATAAGTTGGTATCAACTACATTTGGGCTCATCATTGTAGAATTTCACCCTCGAATGAGATAAAAGTGACAGTCGAATATGAAATTGTACAGGTACTAAGCAATTCATTTCTCTCGTGGAGCACATACAAAACACATCACACAGCTTGGTAGCGACAGAGTGAACTGCCTTTTACAACCAGAGATCCACTTTATGGGGATGCACTCAGTCATCAGAGAAGTTGATATAAATTAGTGGTCCCATGATACTGATGATAATTATCAACCTATATTTGTTATTCTAAAGTTTGGTTTTAATATAATCATAATGTGTTACCAAAAAGTTTCAATATAATGCCAAAGAGTTTACCTACAAATTTAGAAGTTTGGTGCAACACAAAACTTAAAGTATGTGGGATAATTAATGTTATTATAAAGACTCATCGTCCATTGGTACACACTATCCCATGCTTCATAAATGGGTAGTATTTTGTACGAGGGGAAGGAGGGGGTGGGAGATATTATAATGAATCTTTACCACAGGGGTCTCTGCTCAGTAGTAAACCATGATACATATTCTGATTAGTGAAATCTAAAATTCCATCCATTTTTCAACTATGTGTTTCTGAAAATTGAAAATCTGGTACTCAGTAAGGGATCCTTTGGAATTGATGCACAGTATGAGAACATTTATTTGAAAGGTTTTTTTTTTCATATTTTCCGTAATATTTTGGAAATCCATTTTTATCCTACAAATATCAGTTATTCATTTTGGCACAGCAACAAGAGTACAAAATGATAATCTGAGGGCTGTGGTGTTGAGTCCCTCTTGGGAAACTTTTTTTATTTTCAATTTTTATGTCACTTACAATGCAAATAAATTGAAGTAGTGCTCAGCATAATATGTTTATTAATAAAAAGGTCATTCAGAAAGTAAAAGATGTTTTGTTTTGACATGTGACCGCATCCCCCCCCCCCCCCCCCCCCCGCCCCTCCACCGCCATCACAGCTGACCAACTGCAGACCATGGTACTCATCCACTGCAGTTCAGGGACCAACAGCACAATACTCTTGACTGCATTTTAGCTGCATGACTAAAATGTGTGACAACATTGACAATCTTGCTGAGTGTGAAGTGTGCTATGTTTAAATGTGCAAGAAGTCTGCCAATTGAGGTTTAGGGAAATAAGGTGAACAAATGTCAGTTCAGAAGTGGTATATCATGTTTAATGGCAGATGGAAGAATGTTCACATTGAAGATTGTTTGGGCTGGCCTTCAGTGGTGACTAATTGACTCAAAGCAATGACTGAAACAAAAATGCAAGAAGACTAGCATTATACATTTAGTGGACTGCAGTGTCCTATTGTCAGACATTTCAGCAACTTTGCTGTGTCATTAAAAAAGTGGCGCAGAATGATAACTAGTGGAGTCATCCTCCTTCATGATAATGCATGTCCACCTGTAATGGGAGTGACACAGGACTTGCTTCCATGGTTTCAGTGGGAAATGTTTCAACATATGCCATACAGATTAGACTTAGCCCCAAATGATTATCAGTTATTGCCCAAAGTGAAAGATTTTTATGTGGACAATGCTACAGAAGTGATGATGAACTTAAAGAAACCATTAATCAGTAGTTCAACCTGGTGGCAACTGAGTGTGCAGCAGAGAGGCTGGTAAAATGATATGATAAGAAGCTAGATTTTAATGGTGACTATGTAGAAAAGTATCTTGTGTATGAAATTGTATGTAAAATACAGTTTCATTTAATTATTTCAAATAAAAATTTCTGTAGAAAAAATGTTCTTTACTTTCCAGATGACCCTCACATTTCCATAAAAGGCATGAAAACAAAAGGCAAAGAAATATTTGGGATTGCAAATATATTTTAAAGAATTATAGTTACAAAATCTACACGGACTCTGCACATATCTTTCCTAGAAGGGATTGTAATTAAAATATCCAATCTGCATCTAAGCCAACAATTCTCATTCATTGACATCAACCAGTACACTCATTTTAATGTCATATATAATGAAATATTTTATTTCCAGGTTGCCAGTGCCAACTATCTTACAACCAAACCCTGGACATCACAATGCAAAAAAAGCTATTGTGAAACAACAGGATATGAGTGAAGTAGGTACTCATGCCTCTTTTGGACAAAGGATTTGAAATATGTTGGCTAACTACATGGCAAACTCAGGGAAACTTGCAACAGACTTATGTAAACATTTTTTTACTTATGTGATGAAGCCCTATGTTGAGAAGAAAAAATTTCTTGATTAATTGAATTGTGGGGAGTACAAACAAATCCACACTTACACAATTTTGATCAGAAAGCTTCACAGCTGCTCTTACCTCATTGAGAGGGAAAAAAACAAACATTCTGAGAATACTGCATCAAAATACATTCCATCATGTGTCACCAGCTATCCTCACCAATATCTGGTGGCATGATGTGCTATGCATGATTTGCTGCAGAGCTGTGCAACCAGAGAGAACTGTTATAAATGTAAACTGTGTTTGTTTTTCTACAGCAACTTTAAACCCACCACGCAAAATTGGAAATATGTGGTTTTTATAAAGTGCGCAAGACACAGAGCAAATTACTGTTTCCTCTATTTTTACAATGAATATCACCCCAGCACATGTAAACTGTAAAATAATAAAAGTATTTAATATTATATATGAAGTTTCTGTGTGTGCCTCAAATCCCTTCATGGAAATTTATTTGCAGTCCCAAATTTGCAATCCCAAATTTTCCTTTGTCTTTCTTTTTCAAACCCTCTATAAAAATATTAATAATACAATACAGGGTGGTCCATCGTTCGTGACAGGACAAAATATCTCACGAAATAAGCATCAAATGAAAAAACTACAAAGAATGAAACTTGTCTAGCTTGAAGGGGGAAACCAGATGGTTCTATGGTTGGCCCACTACAAGGCACTGCCATAGGTCAAAGGAACATCAACTGCGTTTTTTTTTTTTTTTTTCTTTTCTTTTTTTTTTTAATAGAAATCCCCATTTTTTATTACATATTCATGTAGTACGTAAAGAAATATGAATGTTTTAGTTGGACCACTTTTTTCACTTTCTGATAGATGGTGCTGTAATAGTCACAAATGTATAAGTATGTGGTATCACATAACATTCCACCAGTGTGGATGGTATTTGTTTTTTGATACATTACCTGTGTTAAAATGGACTGTTTACAAATCGTGAAAAAGGTCGATATCGTGTTGATGTATGGCTATTGTGATCAAAATGCCTAATGGGTGTGTGCTATGTATGCTGCTCGGTGTCCTGGATGACATCATCCAAGTGTCTGGACTGTTCGCCGGATAGTTACGTTATTTATGAAACAGGAAGTGTTTAGCCACATGTTAAACATTAACCTGCAACAAATGATGATGCCCAAGTAGGTGTTTTAGCTGCTGTCGCAGCTAATCTGTACATCAGTAGCAGATAAATTGTGTGAGAATCGGGAATCTCAAAAAGGTTGGTGTTGACAATGCTAAATCAATATCTATTTCACCCGTACCATATTTCTACACTCCAGGAATAGCATGGAGATGATTTTGAACATCGTGTACAGGTCTGCCACTGGGCACAAGAGAAATTACGGGACGATGACAGATTTTTTGCACGCATTGTATTTAGCAACGAAGCGTCATTCACCAATAGCGGTAATGTAAACCAGCATAATATGCACTATTGGGCAACAGAAAATCCATGATGGCTGTGACAAGTGGGACATCAGTGACCTTGGCGGGTTAATGTATGGTGCAGCATTATGGGAGGAAGGATAATTGGCCCCCATTTTATCATTGGCAATCTAAATGGAGCAATGTGTGCTGATTTCATACGTAATGTTCTACCGATGTTACTACAAGACGTTTCACTGCATGACAGAATGGCGAGGTACTTCCAACATGATGGATGTCCGGCACATAGCTCGTATGCGGTTGAAGCGGTATTGAATAGCATATTTCATGACAGGTGGATTGGTTGTCGAAGCACCATACCATGGCCTGCGCGTTCACTGGATTTTATGTCCCCAGATTTCTTTCTGTGGGGAAATTTGAAGGATATTTGCTATCATGATCCACCGACAATGCCTGAAAACTTGCATCAGCACATTGTCAATGCATGTGCGAACATTACGGAAGGCGAACTACTCGTTGTTGAGAGGAATGTCGTTAAATGTATTGCCAAATGTGTTGAGGTTGACAGACATCATTCTGAGCATTTATTGCATTAATGTGATATTTACATGCAATCACGCTGTAACAGCATGTGTTGACAGAAATGATAAGTTCACAAAGGTACATGTATCACATTGGAACAACCAAAATAAAATGTTCAAACATAACTATGTTCTGTATTTTATTTTAAAAAACCTACCTGTTATCAACGGTCCATCTAAAATTGTGAGCCATATGTTTGTGACTATTACCACGCCATATATCACAAAGCGATAAAAGTGGCCCTTTCTACATGAATATGTAATAAAAAGTGGGGGTTACTATTTAAAAAAACGCAGTAGATATCCATTTGACCTATGGCAGCGCCATCTAGTGGGCCAACCATAGCGCCATCTGGTTTCCCCCTTCAAGCTACACAAGTTTTGTTCTTTGTAGTTTTTTCATTTCACGCTTATTTCGTGAGATACCTGGCTCGGTCACGATCGATGGACCACCCTGTATATTGAGCATTACTTCAGTTTATTTGCAGTGTAATTAACATAAAATGTGAGAAGAAAAAAACAAAAAATATTTCTGCATAGGGTCTGGCCCCCAAAACCCACAGGTTACAATTCTGTGCTCTCTCTGCTGCTCCAGACATTGTGTGGAAACTATGCTGACATAAATGGCTCATGCATCCCCCATCCCATGCCATAGATGCTATTTTTTCTACACACTTGGCTGTCTGTAGCTCCCATTTCTGTTACTTTCACTTCTGGCCAAGCCCTGCATATACCATAAATTTGACAGAAATCGCTGATGATGAGTAGGCCAGGTCCCCTTGTAAGTGAAATGTACAAAAAACTTGTCAATTTGGTATGTTTGGTGTCAAATCAGTAAGCTTTTTTATGCCTTAAGAAGTCCCTAAAAGCAGCACAATGCTTGATGCCATATACACTGGTTGGTGGTTGCTGCTTGCAACAGATGTGTCAATGTATTTGATTGAGATGGTTCTGTCTCATAAGATGTCAGATTAATCTCAAAGACTAACTGGCTATTCCTCAAAAATGTTAATGACAATGCAACTAAACTATTCCCAAATTGAAAATGAATGCTTGGTGACAATTTGGGGTGTAAGAAATTTCATTTACAGCGTGTCCCAGGGGGGAAGGTCAATATTCAGGGACATGACAGGAATACTCATTTGAAGGAAAAATCTTCATATGAACAAATACCTTATCCCAAATGGTTTGTGAGACAGAAGATATTTAATGTGCTTTCTTGTGTGGAGAGAGGGGGGGCTAGTGGCATACACTTACATGTAGGGACTGGAAAATGTAGCATCTATTTGTGAAAAATTCACATTTACTTATTTGTAGAATTCACATCTATTTTTGCCAAAATTTGCATCTATTTTCTTTGTTTGTATATGACTAGACACACAAATTTAAAAGGTTATCATGTTACATATGTGAAGACAAATGTTTGCTTTTGCAGAAACTTCAACACATTTTTACAGTGGCAGCTGCTGTGTAAGAGCACAAGAACATGTGAACATCCAAACTTTCGACACCTTCTGGATTTATTGATTACTTTTCTTTGAGTGATGTTAAACATAACATAATGGCTTGGTTAGCTTGGTTGGTAGAGTACTTGCCTCCAAAAGGCAAGATCCCAATTTTGAGCCTCAGTTTGGTACACAGCTTTAATTTGCCAGGAAGTTTCATATCAGTGCATAATCTGTTGCAGAGTGAAAATCTCATTTTGGGAACAGAAAAGTAAATTAGCAGCAAAAATTAGCCACAAAGGAACTAAGGCCTCCTAGAACACATGCTTTGACTGAGACAGTGATGAAATCAAATAACCATGACTACAAGAGAACATTTACCAAGAAACTGTGCAGTTAGCACAAGTTGTTTTGTGGGTGCAGCATAAGAATACCTGATTTTTAGCCCAGAAGTAAATTCGTGGACTAATACATCTGTTAGGGTTCTTGTATAAAAATAATAATAATAATAAAAAAAACACTCCCACTTACATAAAAGTGCAAAATAGAGAGCTGTGAAAGCTTACACAATAGTTTATTATTGACCTAAATTGCACTTAATTATGCACAAAACAACAAAAATCCAGAAAAACATTTCTTTCTATTATCACATAAGTTATGCATATTATTATTATTTCTTTCCTTTCTCAGACGTTATGTCTGGTTAAAAATGGAAAGTAACATGGACCTTGATCAAGCGTGTTTTCCTTTTAACTGTATGGTATATGTTACATTGCATTTAGGACCTTTCGGGTAATTGAACATGTGTCAATAATTACAGATCTCTGTAGTTGATATATACGTTTGGATGTAGCTGTATTGCGTTGATGTGCTGGTGGATATTGTGTGGTATGACTCCTACAGTTTATAGTATAATTGTATAAATGTGTGTGAAATGTTATGGGACTTAACTGCTAAGGTCATCAGTCCCTAGATAGTATAATTGGTATAATGTCAACTTTATCCTGATGCCACATGTCCTTGACTTCCTCAGCCAGTTGTATGTATTTTTCAATTTTTTCTCCTGTTTTCTTCTGTATATTTGTTGTATTGGGTATGGATATTTCGATTAGTTGTGTTAATTTCTTCTTTTTATTGGTGAGTATGATGTCAGGTTTGTTATGTGGTGTTGTTTTATGTTATAATGGTTCTGTCCCAGTATAATTTGTATTCATCATTCTCCAGTACATTTTGTGGTGCATACTTGTATGTGGGAACGTGTTGTTTTATTAGTTTATGTTGTATTATTTTTGCTACATTGTCATGTCTTCTGGTGTATTCTGTATTTGCTATTATTGCACATCTGCTTGTGATGTGATCTACTGTTTCTATTTGTTGTTTGCAAAGTCTGCATTTATCTGTTGTGGTATTGAGATCTTGAATAATATGCTTGCTGTAATATCTGGTGTTTATTGTTTGATCCTGTATTGCAATGATGAGTCCTTCCATCTCACTGTATATATTGCCTTTTATTAGCCATGTGTTGGATGCATCTTGATTGATGTGTGGCTGTGTTAGATGTTACAGGTGCTTGCCATTTAGTGTTTTCTTTTTCCAATTTACTTTCTTCGTATCTGTTGATGTTATGTGATATAAAGGGTTGTAGAAGTGGTTATGAAATTGCAATGGTGTAGCCAATGTATTTATATGAGTGATTGCTTTGTGTATTTTGCTAGTTTCTGCTCGTTCTATAAAGAATTTTCTTAAATTGTCTACCTGTCCATAATGTAGGTTTTTTATGTCGATAAATCCCCTTCCTCCTTCCATTCTGCTTAATGTGAATCATTCTGTTTCTGAATGTATGTGATGTATTCTATATTTGTGGCATTGTGATCGTGTAAGTGTATTGAGTGCTTCTAGTTCTGTGTTACTCCATTTCACTATTCCAAATGAGTAGGTCAATATTGGTATAGCATAAGTATTTACAACTTTTGTCTTGTTTCTTGCTGTCAATTCTGTTTTCAGTATTTTTGTTAGTCTTTGTCTATATTTTCCTTTTAGTTCTTCTTTAATATTTGTATTATCTATTCCTATTTTTTGTCTGTATCCTAGATATTTCTAGGCATCTGTTTTTGCATTGGCTGCGATATGATATTATTTGAATTTGTTTGGATATTAAGTGTGGTTTTCCAATTTTTCATTACTATGTTTAGGAACTGTATCAATTTAGGATCTACTTTGTATATTTCCAATATTTGTAGTAACCGTGAGTGAGGTACACTATCAAAAGCTTTTTGGTAATCAATGTATGTGTAGTGTAGCAACCTTTGCTTAGTTTTAGCTTGATATGTCACCTCTGCATCTATTATCAGTTGCTCTTTACATCCTCGTGCTCCTCTGCAGCAGCCTTTTTGTTCTTCATTTATAATTTTGTTCTGTGTTGTATGTGTCATTAATATCTGTGTAATGACTGAAGTTAATATTTTGTATATTGTTGGTAGGCATGTTATGGGGCAATATTTTGCAGGGTTTTCTGTGTTTGCTTGATCTTTAGGTTTCAGATAAGTTATTCCTTGTGTAAGTGTATCAGGGACTGTGAATGGGTCTGCAATGTAACTGTTAAATAATTTAGTTAGATGTGAATGTGTTGAGGTGAACTTCTTTAGCCAGAAAATTGCTATTTTATCTTTTCCAGGGGCTTTCCAATTGTGCGTAGAATTAATTGCTCGGGTGACTTGACGTTGCAAAATTATCACTTCAGGCATTTGTGATATCATCTTGTATGTGTCTGTTTCTGCTTGTATCCACTGTGCATGACTGTTATGTTGTACCGGGTTTGACCATATGTTGCTCCAGAAGTGTTCCATGTCTGTTATGTTTGGTGAATTGTCTATTTTAATGTGTGTGTTATCTATTGTCTGGTAAAATTTCTTTTGGTTTGTGTTGAATTTTTGGTTTTGTTTCCTTCTATTTTTACTTTTTTTGTATCTTCTAAGTCATTTGGCCAATGCTTGTAATTTCTGCTTCTTTTCATCTAATTGCTCTATTGCTTCTTGTTGTGAGATTTTACCTAACCTTTTTCGTTTTTTGTCTGATATTTCATTTCTTATAAATTGTGTTAACTGTCCGATGTATTACTCAGTTTTTCTATTCTGATCTGTAGCCTGTGATGCCATGCTGGTTTTGTGGGTTTCTTCTGTGTGTTGGTTGGTTCTGATCTCTGCCTAGTGTGTATATTTAGTGTAGTGAGTGCTCCTATATAAACCAGTAGTTGTAACTCTTCCATGGTTGTGTTTTCATTTATTTTGTTGTGTATGATTATGTTGATAGTTATTATTGTTGTTTTGACTTGTGGGTTATTTGGTGGTCTATGCAAGAATGGTCTAATGTCTGTATTTGTGTCTTTGTATTCTATATATGTCAGCTGAAATTTTTCTTCTATATCTAACATGTGTGTCACTTCATGTTCTATTTGTGCTTGTTCTGGTGGCTGTCTTAAGATTTCGTTTTTCTCTGATTGTTTAATTGATGCGTGTTGTTCTTTTTTTGTTTGCTCTGGGATGTTTGAGTCCATTACTGTATTTTCTTCTTCTTCTGATTGCACATTGTTTTGTTCCAGTATTTGTTGTACTTGTTGTTTGATGTTTTCTAATTGTGACTGGGGTATCCTGTTATTTTTTATTATTGCATGGATCTGATCAGCTAGTCATTGTTCTGTTAAAAATTTTAATTCTGGGTATCTGGCAATAAATGTTGTGTATACTTGTGATTTGTATCCAGTTGTGTTGGTTCCTAAGTTTGTTGCTTGGTAATAACAGAACATGAGGTGTCGGTTAACTTCATCTGACCATCTCATCCTCTGTCTTTGTTTTCCTTCTAGAGTGGTTGGAGGAAGCATATCCTGCAAAACACCTCCATTTGGATTTAAATCATTTTCCTTGTGGCTAGCAGTGTCGTTACCATTGTGGACGGGCATAGGGTTCAAGCGTCGTCCCCAACCATGACAGCGCTTGTCTGAGGCTTCATTAGTTCTGCCATGAACCAACTAATCACACTAAAAGCGGGGTTAGCCCTATTAGTGGTTTGTTCTTTTCGTCGCCTTTTATGACTGGCAAAACATACCAGAGGCCTATTCTTTTCCTGGGCCTCCACGGGGTTTATTATTACTATTTCTTTACTTTCTCAGACGTTAAGTCTCTTGGGGAAACATTCCATGTGGGAAAAATATATTTAAAAACAAAGATGATGTGACTTACCATACGAAAGTGCTGGCAGGTCGATAGAAACACAAACAGACACATACATACACACAAAATTCAAGCTTTCGCAACAAACTGTTGCCTCATCAGGAAAGAGGGAAGGAGAGGGAAAGACGAAAGGAAGTGGGTTTAAAGGGAGAGGGTAAGGAGTCATTCCAATCCCGGGAGTGGAAAGACTTACCTTAGGGGGAAAAAAGGACGGGTATACACTCGCACACACACACACACATATCCATCCACACATATGCAAACACAAGCAGACATATTTAAAGACCATTTATTTTTATATATATATATATATATATATATATATATATATATATATATATATATATATATATATATATATATATATATATATATATAAAATTTGTTATTATTATTATTTGTTATTATTATTATTATCATTATTATTATTCTTTCAAAGTGCCGCAGCGCAGTTAGGCGCGTCCTCTACATGCGGCCAGCCAGCCAGCGGCCACTAGACTTGGACTCAGTTATGATTTGACTGTTAAAGTGTACACACATCACACATCTTACTCTGTTTACTTGATCTGTGACTTTCATGTATTGCGTCTTCCTTGAAATATATTTGTTCAACTTGAAGTTATAACAATTGGCGATGAGGATGGGATTTTTCTTTTCCATCATTGACCCACATGTTTCCATGGCTACTTTAGAGCAACTATTGCAAGGTCTCATAGAACAGTAAACGCTTCTCACAAATGTGATTTGTGATTTCATCACGGCATCAAATGCGGGATGTCTCTTGTTGTTGTCTCTACCTCCTTTTCCTTCTTGCGACAAGACGGTGGAAGACTGGTCCGATTACGAAAAACGTCTTTGACAGCACTTCTTGGCATTTAATGTCGCGGACGAACAAACATGTAAGTCTCTGTTCTTTTCATGGATTTCACCTCAAATGTATCGGTCGTTGTCGCAATTGGCTCCTTTGAAAGACCCTGCATCTTTGTCCTTTGCTGAAATGTGCTCACATCTGTCCTTCTATTTTCAAAAGCAAATACATGTGGTAGCCTCTCGTGTTGCCTTTTATCATGTCAAAAACAACCAAATCAATCCTATTGCGCTTGGGCCGCTGAACTTCACGGCCTCAGTAGAAAGTGGTAAATTGTTACTGAAGTTCACAAAGAATCCTATGCCGATTCCATGGTACGGGATGCTACTATCCGATCGGTGCCTGACAAAGAAGTTAGGCAACTGCCCTTCAGTTGGAAAATCCGACTCTAGATGAAGTCCTATCCATCGCTCAGTCTTTTGAAATTTCTCGCACCGCTGGAGCTCAAATGGAAGCATGGGGTGATGTCATGGAAATACAACTTCTGTGCGATGTTGACAAAGCGTGTGGCATGTCCCCACTGGCCGATGTGGCCGCAGTATGCTCCCAAGCGCAGCCTCGGCCTGGCCGTAAACAAACCTCTAAGAAACTACAGCAAAACCCACAGCAACTTCCTTCATGTCCGCTGCAGTGTTTTCTGAAACATTCATGAGAAGATTGTCCACAATGTTAGTCTGTGCAAACAACTTTGAAGCTCATATCACACTCAAACCCACTACTCGGCCTAAGTATTTTGGGTTCTGCCCATTCCTGTGGCCCTTTGTGATCAGGTCAAACGGGAGCTGGATTGTCTCACTGCTTCAGGGGTCTTGCTTCCTGTCACTTCCAGTGAGTGGTCCTCTCTTGTCATTGTTGTTGCTAAGCCAAACGGTGATATTTGACTCTGTGGCAATTTCAAAGCCACTGTAAATGCTCAATGCCTTATCGACACTTACCCTATGCCTCGACCTGAAGAATTGTTCTCTAAACTTGCTGGAGGCCAGTATTTTCTAAACTTGACCGGTCAGAAGCTTATCATCAACTTCCTCTCGACACTGCTTCCCAGCAGTTTCTGGTCCTTAACACACCTTTTGGCCTCTATCAATACCAATGATTGCCATTTGGGGTTGCCAGCGCCACTGCTCTCTTTCAGCGATTCTTGGAACAATTATTGCTCACTGTCCCTGGGTGTATAAATTACCAGGACGACTTTGTTGTCACTGGCTCTACCACTGACGAACATCTTCAAAATCTTTTCATGTCTTACAGACTGCCGTCCTTAAGTGTAATCTTTAGAAATCAAAATTTTTTCAGGCATCTATCACGTACTTGGGGTTTCAACTCTCTCGGGAAGCTATTCGTCCACTTCAGCAAGCTGTTGCTGCAATCGATGCTCTTCCTCACCCTACATCTGCTAAGGAACTGCAGGGCTTCTTGGGGAAAATAGCATACTATCACAAGTTTTTACCATCTACTGCTATGGTGGCTCAGCCGTTGCATCGCCTGTTGCATAAAAGTGTGCCTTTTCACTGGTCCGTGTCACGTGATGTGGCTTTCCAGAAATTGAAGACTATGCTGAAACAGGCCCCGTGCCTGGCGACTTATCAACCTGGCCAACATCTTGTTCTTGCCATGGATTCCTCTCAATACAGGGTTGGTGCAGCCCTTGCACACCATTTTTATGACAGTTCTGAACAACCCGTTGCTTATGCCTCCAAAACGCTCACGGATGTCCAACAAAAGTATTCTCAAATTGAAAAAGAAGCTTTGGCCATTATTTATGCTTTTTTTTGTGTTTTTCTCTATGGATCTAAATTTAATCTTGTTACGGACCACAAACCACTTGTTTCCTTGTTTCATCCATCAACATCACTTCCCGACAAGGCTGCACACTGCCTCCAGTGTTGGGCTCTTTACTTGTCTTGTTTCAATTATGAGATTAATTTCAGGCAAACGGCTCAACATGCGAATGCTGATGCACTGTCTCGCCTTCCCATGGGTCCTGATCTGGCATTCGATAGGGACGAACTTTTGTGTTTCCACCTGGATGTTGCTGAGCAGCGGGTTGTGGACAGGTTTCCCATCACTGGGGACCGACTGGCAGCTGCTACAGGTTCTGACCCTACCCTCTCCCGGGTTTTACGCTGTATTCAGAAGGGTTGGCCAGATGGTCCGTCCACTAAGACTTCTGATCCGTTGCAGAACTACTACGCATTGTGTTACAGCCTCACGGCTAGGGATGGTGTTATCCTCCTTTCCACTGAAAATGCTTCACTGTATTTTGTGGTACCTGTGTCTTTGCATGCTTCGTTCTTGCACCTCATTCACCAAGGGCACTGGGGTATCTCTCGAACAAAATCTCTGGCGCACCGTCATGTGTACTGGCCCAGCATTGACTCTGAAATCGCACACATGGACGCTGCCTGTGGCCCCTGTGCATCACAGGCCGCACCCCAAAGTCATCTTCGTCACCATGGCCTTTGCCTGAGAAGCCCTGGGAGTGTATTCATGCTGGCTTCATGGGACCTTTTTTAGGTACTTATTGGCTTCTCGTTATTGACACCTACTCTAACTTTCCTTTCATTGTCTGCTGCACATTGCCTACCACCGCATCAACCACCAATGCTCTAGCTCACATTTTCTCTTTGGAAGGCCTTCCTTCTACACTTGTTACTTATAATGGTCCACAATTTGCCTCTTCCGATTTTGCGAATTTTTGTGCCCGTCACGGCGTCATGCATGTCACGGCCCCTCTGTTCCATCGACAGTCAAACAGTGAGGCTGAACGACTGATCCGCACATTTAAGGCTCAGACGAGGAAACTCCTGACTTCTTCTGCTGCTGATGATGCGCTTCTCCAATTTCTGGCTTCTTACCGTTTCACCCCCATGGGAGACCACAGCCCGGCTGAGCTCATACATGGCCAACAGCCCCGCATGCTACTTCATCTTCTGCGGCCTCCCACCTCACGGCCATGGGTGCCTTCGCTTGGCCGGTTCACCATTGACGACCTTGTATGGGTACGGGATATGGCAGGCAGCCGAAATGGAGTCCTGGCCGCATCTTACGATACCGTGGCCAACGCCTGTATGAAATCCAGATGGACACGGGTGTTGCAGTGCGTCATTCGGACCAGCTTCGGCCTCGTATGCTGGCAACACCTGTTCCGGATGCCGCTACACCACCTTTGGCTCTACCTGACGCTCGGGATACTGGAATCTCTCATTACTCACAACGCAGTCCTCTGACCATCATATCGGTGCCAGCACAAGAACTGACGCCACCAGGAGACATTCCCATGCAGGAACCAGATGACCATCATCTGTTGGAGCAACTCTACTCACCTCCTTCTCCTATGGATGCAGAAACATCGCCCACGTCTCCTATTATAATAACCGGACTTGCCGCAATGGGCAGATTAGTGCACGGGGCAGCAGATTCGACCCCCACGTCTCCTGTCATCTCGACCTGTTATCATCGGGGACACTTCCATCCGTACAGAAAGCCTCCTCCTCAAGACTTTACGGCCAGTCAAACAACACCTATGGACGTTAGCAATCTACAGGCCACCTCCATCAAGACCTGTGCAAAAACTTCAAAAGGGGGAAAAGTGTTGTGACTCGCCGGTCTTTCAAAGTGCCGCTCGCAGTTACGTGTGTCCTCTACATGCAGCGCTGTCTGCCAGCCGTGCAGCAGCTGCGCCACCTGAGCGGCCAGCCAGCCAGCGGCCGCTAGCCTCAGACTCAGTTATGATTTGACTGTTAAAGACTACACATGTCTTACCCTGTTTACTTGATCTGTGACTTTCAAGTATTGCATCTTCCTTGAAATATATTTGTTCAACTTGAAGTTATAACAACAGGGTGACAATTATGAGGGTTGTTTTTTAAGTAAGGGCCGTTCGCGTGTATAGTCCCGTAGTTCACGCGGACGCCGCAACAAGCCACCGCGCCACTTGCCGGCATCCTTCCCATTCACACTGATGCAAGTTGCAGCTCTGTAGCTGATGTGTACACATAGCTGTGCTACTTTATAATGTTTACGATTATTGAATCGCCCGCCGCATGTGAGATATGGTCAGTGATACGTTTTTTGAGCGCGAGAAGCCTATCAGCTGCAGAAATTCATCATCAGTTAATAGAAGTTTATGGCTTGAACGCAATGAGTGAAGGTAAAGTGCGTCAATGGGTTAGAGAGTTTAAAAATGGCCATCAAAACGTCCATGACGAAGAACGCTCAGCCCGGCCCTCTGTGATCACTGATGATTTGGTGGCTGCAGTCGAAACAAAGATTCGTGAGGACAGAAGATTCACAATTTCCACTCTTTCTTTAGAATTTCCACAAGTTTCAAGATTGGTTTTGTACAAAATTGTGTCTGGAAACCTAAACTTTAAGAAACTGTGTTCTCGGTGGGTACCCAGACTCCTCACAGAGGACCACAAAGGGAAGAGATTTGCCGCTTCATTGGACTTTTTGATTCATTACAAGGAAGAAGGGGATGACATGTTGAGTCAAATTGTCACTGGAGATGAAACATGGGTATCCCATATCACTCCCGAAAGCAAGCGACAATCAATGGAATGGCGACACTCCTCACCCGTCAAGGTCAAAGCCAAACAGACGCTGTCAAAGCGCAAGATTATGGCAACTGTGTTCTGGGACCAACGCGGTGTTTTGCTAATGGACTTTATGCGATGAGGAATGACAATCAACTCAGATGCCTACTGTGCAACTCTAAAGAATCTCCGCAGAGCAATTCAAAACAAAAGGTGCGGCATGCTGCCAAACGGAGTTTTGCTCCTGCATGATAACGCTAGGCCTCACACCTCTCAAAAGACTCAGGATTTGATTGATTCTTTTGGCTGGGAAGTTTTGGACCATCCACCATACAGCCCCAACCTTGCTCCTAGCAATTTTCACCTTTTCCGGTACCTGAAACGCCATCTTGGTGGGCAGCGTTTCAATGACGACGATGAAGTGAAAGCGGCCGTGAACTCTTGGCTGTTGGAGCAGGCGGCCAAATTCTTTGAAGAGAGAATTAAAAACTTAGTTGTACGGTATGTCAAGTGCTTAAATAAACAAGGCAACTATGTAGAAAAAGAGGTAAAAGTGTGTAGAATCAGAAAATAAAAGTTTTTTTAGAAAAGTATTTGTATCTTTTTTTAAAATAAAAACGGCCCTTACTTAAAAAACAACCCTTGTATTATACTGTAGGAAGAAAAACAACATAAATTAGTTACAGACTATGTCATGCACACACGTTATTCAACATGTAAACATAACTAAAGATATTCAGATGTAGTTTATGACATGTTCAATATGCCTGCCATCATTGACAATGATGTGGCACAGATGAATAGCAAAATTCTGCCTGACCTGCTGAAGTGTCGGAACATCTATGCTGTCGATGACCTGAATGGCTGTTTTCAGCTCAGAAACGGTTTTGGGGTTACTGCTGTACACCTTGTCTTTAATATAGCCCCACAAAAAGGAGTCACATGTGTTCAGATCTGGTGAATATGGTGGCCAATTGAGGCCCATGCCAAAGGCCTCTGGATATTCCAGAGCCAGAATGCGGTCCCCAAAGTGCTTTTCTAGGACATCTAACATTCTCCTGCTTTGATGGGGTTGAGCTCCATCTTGCATGAACCACATATCATCAAAATCAGGATCACTTTGGATAATGGGATAAAATCATCTTCCAATACCTTCATGTACCATTTGGTAGACACTGTGCAATCAAGGAATATTGCACTAATTATTTCGTGACTGGACACTGCACACCACACAGTCACCTGTTGAGGGTGAAGAGACTTCTCGATCATAAAATGCAAATTCTCAGATCTACAGATGTGCCAATTTTGCTTATTGACAAACCCATCCAAATGAAAGTGAGTTTTGTCGCTAAACCAAACCATGCATGCTCGTACTAATCCCAATCATGCCCCATGGCCAACCATGGAGTTTGAATATTCTAACACAAACCATTCAGAAGTTATGATGATTTTATGTCATATAGTTAAATAATTGTCACCCTGTATAGCCAACAAGGCACTTAGTGCAGAAATAGAATCGAACGTATGGAAACTTGGTTTTAATGTTAGGGGAAGAATTTTGGCACCATTGAAAAGCTTTGCAGATTGTGTTGTTCAGTTGCTATAGTGGAGAGGGTGGGCACTATAGTCTATAGCTGTTGATGGCTGCGAGCATAAACAGACTATAATTTTGATCACCACAGGGGAAGGAATGGTGCGGGGAAACAAACCTCACCTCCTTTTTGCTGGGTAACAGTCTACAACAGAACTGACACATTGTCACAGGTATTGCCAATCCATTCTGGTGTTACAAGGGTCATAATTGAAATCTGTAATGGACCAGGATTAGTTACTTCATTTATTTCAAAAGAAGAAAAGAAAACAATTAGCAATGCACAACACAAATCATTCTGAGACAGCTACTGTGCAATTCTTGTTGAAGTTATCAGAATACTGTTAACGATGTAGTACAGGCCCAACTTCTAGTCATATTCGATGCATGTACAGATCAAAACACTCACCACCAAATTTGCCATGTTAAATAGCTCATTGGATATAATAAGCAATGAAACAGCATCTACTAAGTAATTTCGCATTTTGAAGCAAAATTCTCATCTATTTCGTGTTTATCAGTCACTATGTGTATGTCTTACTCATCTTACCTCTTTGACATTTTATTCTAGTGCAGCCTACCTCATTGGTTTTAACCTATTTTCTTGGAATGTCTTTCTGCCCCTGAGCTAGCTCACTGAATATACAGTCATCTGTGGTGTGTTGTGAGTGAAATAGTGCAAGGAACAGAGAGTACATCAGTGAGAAACATCAGTTAGCTATGTTTGTACCCATGCCGGATAAAATGCCACACACTCCTACACTAATAAAGAATATGCAGATGTGGTGTATTATTATGACTTCTGTGATGGTATTGCTCCTGCTGCCATCAAAATGTACTGTTGGTGCTTCCCAGCACATTGAATTCTTGATCGTAGAGGATTTACCAGAGCCTTCAGCACATTGTGTAAAATAGGTATTCTTCCAAGTCCCCTGCTTTTTTTTTTTTTTTTTTTTTCTGAAAGTGTAGTTCAACAACCTGTACAGGAACAGCAAAACATTGTTGAAATGGTGCTGCATAGCCCTATGTCCAGCACATGGCAGCTTTCAGCATGTACCAGGGTCCCATGAACACCTCTATGGTGAAAATCATATACGGAAAACTTGTACCATTTCACATACAGCATGTCCACTAACTTCACATTGATGACAATTCCACACAACTTGAATTTTGTTACTGATTAAATGACAATTCTCATTTTCTTCCATTAATACTATTGACTGATGAAGCCACATTTTCATGGAATGAAACCAACAACACAGATAATAATGTGCACGCTACAGTGAAAACCAATTTCCAAGTTCATTTTTCAATCGGCATTTAGTGTGGCATGATTGGCAACATGTTAAGCACAGTAATTCCAGAAGAGCAAAAGATGGGACAGAATTACTTGCATGTTTTGAAAAATCTGTTTGTTGAACAACTTGAGAACATTTCTTTGGCCATACAAACTGCAATGTACTTCCAGCATGATGGAGCCTCTTCTCATTTCACCAGATGTATGAGGGAACATCTTAACCACACTTACCCTAATTGCTGGATTGGTTGCAGTAGTAAAATGAACTGACTACCGAGATTGCCAGACTTTACACCATTAGATTTTTGTTTCGGTGTTGGATGAAGTCTGAGGTGTACAAAGGCAAGGTGAATATGTGATCTGAACTGCTTTATCACATCATGGATGGTGCTTCTCATATCAGAAAATGTACAGAGGCACCCAGACAAGCAACACATGTCTTCTTAAGAGTGCACAAATGCACTGAAGCTGATGGTAGAATATTTGAAAATTTATTGTGAACTGTATATCAGCTGTAATGTGATGTGTACAATAATGCTTAGAGGCGACTGTGCAAAAATATGTATTTCTCAATTGATACTTTGTAAGATACATGTTGTAATGTTTACTAACCATTGTACATATGTAAACCTTATAATGTTTTGATGCTTCTGGAATAATCTTGAACACTTAACTTTTGTGTCTGCTTTTTGTTGATTGAGCAGTGTCTCCAGCAAATAAACAATCTTTCCTGTATGAAACAACCCTGGTAACCACATTCAGTCTATCAAGACAGTTTTTGCAATACATTAATATGAAAATGATGTACACGACATGCTAGAATTAATCTATCAACTAAACATCAAAATCCCATCCAGGATTGACATAAAACAATACTGTCTTCAAGACTGACCCAATAATAACTTGATATAATACTGGGCTAAAACTGATCTGACTGTCCTCCCATGGCTACTGCCACTGGTGCTTGTACAACTTCCAACAATTTCAAAGTATTCCTACATATTGTTTAAACAGAATATAATTTTACTTACAACTGAAATTTACATGCTTTCAAAAAACTGATTACAGAATTTAACTTAACAAATGGTGACAACTGGCCTGATACAATCAGTAAGTTGAAATAAGTTCAGTTTTGTATAAAAGTTCATGAAATACTCACTGACAAAAATTCATTGATTGCCTCCATTAATTACTTCATAATTATGGTATGACTTTTGATACTAACATGAATCTGATGTCTTCACATTGAGTTCTATCATTATTACCACTGCTCCTTTGTATATTGTTCTTACAAAGAATTTTCTCAGTGTATATTTACATTTGGTTTAACATACTTTGAATTTGCAGTACAATCCTTGCATAAATTTAACATGATTATTTGGTATGCACTTAATTTCTTTAGAAATTAATTAGGTTTGATTGATACAATAAGTGAATGATAATACAGTTAAAAGGTTTGCATGTACTGGTTGACCCCGTTATTGGTGGATTCATTGTCTGTGTTTTTGCTTTTATGTGATTTTTGTTTTAATGCCAGTGTTGCCATCTGTTAACAGTACACAAAAGCAGTAATGTTTTAGTGCATCTCAATGCACATCTTCAGTCCTGTTTATCAAGGTATGAATCATTAGTTAAGGTCATTAGGGCTGTGAAGTTACCCTTGACAGGAAATGTGCCTGTTGAGGGAAAGGAGTATGCATGAAGTTTGTATTAATTGGAAACAGAGTGAGAACTTTGTATCACTATGAGAATGGTGCGCATATTGTTGACTTTCTGCTGTGAGAGCTGTTTGTGACAATTTAGAATCATTTTGAAGAACTGTTTACTGTTCAACTGACTTAAGTATGGCTAAAGTGACCAGGTCTTGAGATCTTGCATGTAGGTGATGAAAAGAACGAGAAAGAACGCTGAACTGTTGGATTGAGCACCATAACCAACAGCACATGCCCCTCTCTGGAGCTGCTATTCAAGGTAAAGCCAAGAGCCAGCTCAGGTTGATTTGATCACTTCAGGCATCATTTTAGCTTTCACAACATTAAAATGGCAGGAGAGGCAGCTGAAGCAAATGAAGTTAGAGCTAAGGAACTAAAGAAAGAGGACTGAAGGAACCGTGACAGAAAAACGCTATGTTGCAAAGCCAGTTTTCAACCTCTATGAAATGGGATTATTTTAGAAATTAATGCCTAGCTGTAAATTTATTTCTGTTGGAGAAAAAACAGCATGTGGATCTAAGGTTGCCAAGGACCAATACACCCTTCTCTATGGAGGAGAAGCTGCAATGGATCATGAATTAAAACCCTTTATTATCTACCACTCTCAGAACCTTAGAGCACTAAAGGGTTGTGATAAGAGCAGGATGCAAGTTCATTGATAATGAAATAATAATTTCAGTGAGTTATTGTGTGTTTCAGTGTTACATTTTTAAGTTTATAAATTTTGCATTAAAATGCATTTCACTAAAAAGATAATATCTCCATCTCCATCTACATAGATACTCTGCAAGCCACCATGCTGTGCATGGTGGAGTGTACTCTGTACCACTACTAGTCATTTCCTTTCCTGTTCCAATCACATATAGAGCGAGGGAAAAACGATTGTGTGTATGCCACCATAAAAACCCTGATTTCCTGTATTGTATTGTCCTTACGCACAATGTATGTTGGCCGCTAGCAGAATCATTTGGCCATCAGCTTAAAATACTTGTCCTCTAAATTTTCTCGATAGTGTTTCTTGAAATGAGTGTTGACTTCCCTCCAGGTGTTCCCATTTGAATTCCTGAAACATTTCCATAACATTTACGTTTTGTTTGAACCAACTGGTAACAAATCTAGCAGTCTGCCTCTGAATTGCTTTGATGTTGTCCTTCAATATACCCTGGTATGGCTCCAACACTCAAGCAGTACTCAACAATAGGTCGCACTGGCATCATATATGCGGTCTCCTTCATAGGTGAACCATTGTTTCCTAAAATCCTCCCAATAAACCAAAGTTAACCATAACCCCTTCCCTACCACAGTTCTCAATGCTCCTTACATTTCATATTGCTTTGCAATGTTATGCCCAGATATTTAAATGACTTGATGGTGTCAAGCACGGCACTGGTAATACAGCAACCTAACATTACAGGTTTGTTCTTCCTACTCATCTGCACTAACTTACATTTTTCCACATTTAGAGCTAGCTGACATTCATTACACTAATTATAAATTTTGTCCAAGTTGTCTTGTATCTTCGGACAGTCACTCAACTTTGACACCTTACTACACACCACAGCATCATCAGCAAACAACCGCAGATTGCTGCTCATCCTCCCTGCCAAGTCATTTCCTTATATAGTCAACACCAGCTGTCCTATCACACTTTGCTGGGGCACTCATGATGGTCCTGTTGTCTCTGATGAAGATTTGCTGTCAGGGACCATACGAGGGGTGTTTGAAAAGTCTGTGCAAAAATAAAAACTACTTATATGTTTGGGGCAAACATTTTTTTTTATTTTTTGACATAGTCTCCTTTTAGACTTATACACTTTGTCCAATGCTGTTCTAATTTGTTGATTCCTTCTGAATAAAAGGAATTGTGCAAGTCTGCAAAATAGTTATTAGTTGCTGCAATCACCTCCTCGTTTCAATAAAATCTTTGTCCCGGCAGCCATTTCTTCAAATTGAGGAACAAATAGTAGTCCGAGAGAGTCAAGTCTGGAGAATAGGGGGGATGTGAAATGAGTTGGAAACCTATTTCCATTAATTTTGTGACCTCAACTGCTGAGGTGTGTGCTGGTGCATTGTCTTGGTGGAAAAGGACATTTTTGCAGTCCAATCGCTGGTGTTTTTCTTGCAACTTGGTTTTCAGATGGTCCACTAACAATGAATAATATGCACCTGTAATAGTTTTACCCTTTTCCAGATAGTCGATAAGGATTATCCTTTGTGAATCCCAAAAGACAGTCATCATAACCTTTCCGGCTAAAGGAATGGTCTTTGCCTGTTTTGGTGCAGAATCTCCCTTGGTAACCCATTGTTTAGATTGTTCTTTGATCTCAGGAGTATAGTAATGTATCCATGTTTCATCCACAGTGACTAAACAATGCTAAAAGTCCTGCAGATTCTTCCTGAACATCCTCAAACCATCATTGCAACACTTCACACAATTCCATTTTTGGTCAAGCGTGAGCAACCACGGAACCCTTCTTGCGGATAGCTTTCTCATGTCCAAATGTTTAGGCAAAATATTATGTACCCATTCATTCAAGATGCCCACAGCACTAGCAACCTCACACACCTTAACTCATCTGTCATCCATCGCCATGTCATGGATTTTATCAATGATTTCTGAAGTCATTACCTCCACAGGGTGTCCAGAACATTCAGCATCACTTGTGCCTATATGGCCACACCAAAAATTTTGAAAGCGTTTATAAACTGCTCTAATTGAAGGTGCAGAGTCACCGTAATGTTTATCAAGCTTCTCTTTAGTCTCCTGAGGCGTTTTGCCTTTCATAAAGTAGTGTTTAATCACCATACGAAATCCTTTTTTCGTCCATTTTTTGACAATCGCTCAACTTCCTCGATTCACACGAATCCCAAAGACAAAGAAATAGACCAATATGGGTGAAACTTGGTGTGCATTCTTTCCAAAGATGCTACTAACTAAACATGAGCTCGATATGCACTGGTGGTGCCATCTCTTGGATTTTGCACGGACTTTTCAAACACCCCTCGTATTCTGGATTCTATTACTTAAGAAGTTTTCAAGCACTCATGTATCTGTGAACGTATACCCTATGCTCACATCTTCATTAACAGCATGCAGTGGGACACCACATCAAATGCTTTCCAGAAATCTAGATGGTTCAAATGGCTCTGAGCACTATGGGACTTAACATCTATGGTCATCAGTCCCCTAGAACTTAGAACTACTTAAACCCAACTAGCCTAAGGACAGCACACAACACCCAGCCATCACGAGGCAGAGAAAATCCCTGACCCCAGAAATCTAGAAATGTGGAATCTGCCTGTTGCTCTTTATCCATAATTCATGGTGTATCAAGTGAGAAAAGGCCAAGCTGAGTTTTGCACAAGTGATGCTTTCTAAAACCAAACTAATTCATGGACACAAGCTTCTGAGTATCAACAAAGTTTATTATATTTGAACTGCGAGCATGTTCAGGAATTCTGCAGTGAGCTGGAGTTAGGGATATTGGCCCATAATGTTGCAGATCTATTCTCTTTCCCTTCTTATATACTGGAGTTACCTGCACAAATATTCCAGTCACTTGGGACTTTGTGCTTTATGAGACATTCATGATAAATGCAGGCTATGTAAGGGTCCAATGCTACAGACTACTCTTTGTGTTGCAGAATTGGGATTCCATCTGGACCTGGTGATTTATTTACTTGCATGTCTTTCAGTAGTTTCTCTGTGCCAGGGATGCTTGTTACTATGTCATCCATATGGGAGTCTGCACTATGGTCAAAAGACATAATATTTGTATACGATTCTCCTGCATGAATGATTTACTGAATGTGAAATTTTAAACTTCAGCTTTCATTTTGCTGTCTTCAATGGTCACCCCAGAGTGATCAACGAGGGACTGAATGGAAGCCTTAGATCTGATTAGTGATTTTACGTAGGACTAGAATTTTCTTGGGTTCTCTGCCAGATCTTTTAATAAGGTGAGACAGTGATAGTTGTTGCGTACTTCACATAAAGATCTTTTCACAGGTACACAAATCTCTACTAACTTTTGTGTGTTGTAATTTGTGCATTTTCTTTTGAATCAAGAGTGTGACAGCCTCTACTTCCTCAGCATCTTCCATATTTCATTATTAAACCATGGTGGGTCATTTCCATCCTTTATACCCATATTAGGTACTAGGTACTGAGGCCACAGTTGCCTGAGACTGCAGTTGTGAGTGTGAGATTTGCATTTGCGTGAGCATGTATATGTATGTGTGTGTGTGTGTGTGTGTGTGTGTGTGTGTGTGTCATCTAATTTTGATGAAGGCCTTACTGGCCAAAAGCTATATTTGTGACAGTCTTTTTGTTGTTCCTATCTGTGGCTCAGCATCTCCACAAACAGGGTGAGTAGGAACCTTCCTTTTCAAAATATTCTTACATTCCATCCTGGATTTTCCTTTTATTTTTACAAAGAAACATTATTATTTTAAATGTAATATGAGAGTAAACAAGAACTTAACCCCACATTTTACACATAAAATGGCTCTTGTTTTACACAAATTTCGGTATGCATAGTGATTCCATGGAATCCTGTATGTGACTTCGTGTAAAGCCTGATATAGCATCATAATCTCCAAAATATACAGTATTGTTTCCTGCATTTTAGATTGTCTCATTCTGCTACATTACAACTTGAAGATGTATTGAATATATAGAAAATAAATAACATTATACATTAAATGTATTCTGTCTCAGAAAACTTTCAGTATAGGATTACTTCCATATGAAGGTTTTTGATTCAAATGATTGTTCCTGTCATATCCCTGATTACTGTTCATTCTATCAGTTTTTGGGCATAGGTTCAAGCCTGTGCAAAAAACAGTGCAGTGTATGCAGTGGTGGGGTGCTCATAACTACAAAGTCCAGTTCTGCCCAATCAGCCAACATGCTAATGCAGGCACCCAGTTCTACCTTCCCATTGGCCCAGATGTTGATTTCAGTAGTGAGGAAACTGTTTATTTTGCTCTTGACAATCAACTGCAACAAATCCTGAGTGAATTCCTGCTGACAGTGTGTGTTGTAGCCACAGTATCAGCCCACAATCTTTTTCAGCACAAATTTTTACTAGTAGAGCAGTCAGAGTGGCTCAAGTGGTTACCAGAATATGCAGCCTGGCATTTTGTAATTCCTTTGACATGTGCCACATACTGAATGCAACAGTGAATGCAACAGATAGCATCTTAAGATTAGTCTCAGATGACGGAATGTGAGGTTGTCATTCTGCCTTTGGTTTGGCCTTGTATCATCCAACTATTTCATGCCACACATTGGGGGATAATATGGATTAGTCAGTGGCACTTATGCTGGCTCAGTACTGAAACAGCAATTGAACTTGTGTGATGCTCCTGTTGTTCTTCCTTCCTCCAAGGCATGCCTGGACAACACCTGGTAGAGAAACATGTTAATTTTGTCATGCTGTTTCAGGGAGTTATATCATTTCTTTTGGTAGACAATCTTTCCTTTTGTGCCAGTCATTGACAACCCATGCTACCATCCTTGCTCTCTCTGTGGTATTTGCAATTGATTGAGGACCCTAAGCACTGGTGTGTGGCAATGGCTCCAAGTTTACTCTGACAGAATTCAAGGTCTTCTGTTGCTTTAATGGCACTGAATACCTGACAACCACTGCTTCCACCTGGCCTCAATCTCAGAGGCAAAGCATATGGTCAGAATGTTCAAAACTCTAATGTGTGAGGACTTGTACACAAGATCAGCTGAGGAAGCTCTACACAGCTTCTTCAGTGTGTATAGGTCCTCCCCTTTGATAGGACCAGACCTGCAGTGTATTATATGGGCACAGATATTGAACCCTGCCAGATCTCCTGCGTCCCACTCAGTGTTCGTAGTACAAGTACAGATTAACATATGCATAGGGTGCCTTTGTCCCGAAGCAGACTTTCAGCCGACACCGAGGTTGGATCCAAGGGTTAGTCATAGGCCAAACGAGCATCATGGATGTTTGTAAGCTCATAATCATCAGAAAAATCATTTAATGTACTTCATAACAGCTGTAGTCACTGCAGTGCCTGTTTCTTTGGACATGCATGCATGTCCAGTCTGACCTGTATGGGAATATACATAATGGATGTATGAGTACAGGTCACAGATACATGGTTGACAACATATTGAAGTTTGGTTCTGGCCATGAGCCATGCATGGATAGCCAAATGATTAGGCGAATGCTCATGACAAGGGGGGAATCTGGGTTCAAGACCCAGTCTTGGGCATATTTTCATTGCCATCATTCCATTCCACAGCAGATGGTTATCCTTATTCGCAACTGTGAATACATTTAATGTATTTCATAATGGCGGTAGTTGCTGCAGTACCTGTTCCTTTGGATATGCATGCATGTCTAAAGGAACTTTGCATCGTAATCAGTATAACACAGGTAATGCAATATTGTATATGTCATGGATGATTGTGAGCTCATAACCACCAGAAAAATCAGCTCTGATGATGAATGCATACATAAACAGTGTCTTGTTGTCACAGCCTTCCACACAGGGTCCTGACATCCACTAAACCACCCACTGAGTTACCAGCCATAGCCCTGTGCAGCCTCCACTGCCCACTCACTAGTTTAGCATGTGTTGTTGCTAACTCACTCATCAGCATGCAGATATGTGATTAGAGTATGAAACATCAGAAATGAGGAACTGTGTTGTTGCTAACTCACCCATCAGCATGAAGATACGTGATTAGAGTATGAAACATCAGATATGAGGAACCACTCACACTATCCTGGACCCTCCAAATTTGTGTTGTACCACCGAGCCATCTGCCTCTAACACTCTGCCAACTGTACCACCCCCAAGGGACCACACTGGGCCATTGGGTATGGCTATTCTAGAATATGCTATAACGCACAATCTCCCATGGAATTCCACTATGTTTGAACCACCCCCACAAACTTGCACTGCCATAAATGAGCCATTTTTTGCCCTATGTGCTGACTGAAAGCTTTGTATTCACATCTACAGTGGATATAAATAGTAAAAATGATGCAGAAATGCTGTAGGTGATAACAGTCAAATTGTGTTAAACCTGTAACATAAGACTGGACTTCGTAATGAGTAATTTATGATAGCATTTTAAATTCTTAAAGTTGGTCAATAATCATATGAAATATTAAAAATCAAATTTTTGCTACTCTTGGAAGCAATTGGACAGGCAACCTGCAACTGGAACCATGAACCATAAACAATGGCTCCATGAGCCATGAACTGGGATAGCTGTGTATTGATATAGATTAGCATTGGCACTATTTAAGCAACAATTTAAAATATTCTTTTCTTCTGTGTCATGATAGCTATCCATCTCTGATGACCTTATCACCATCAGGACCCTTAGCTTACTTTTAACACATCTTTGAATCATAGAAACATAATCCACTGAATTTAATTAGCTTTAAGTGTCAAATTATTAAAATCTCAAGCCCTTTACACTGTTTCCTGCAAAGAAGAGAAGGTAAGAAGGAGATTGCTAACATGTTCAAGGCTTAACCTCATTACATGTCTACTTTGGCGATAATTGCTATCAGGAACTAAGTAAAATATATACAAATCAAGGATTATGTTAAATGCACCTGCTGAGATATGTACTCTTATGTTAGCAGTCAGTAAGCTGTTATCTTGTGGCAAAGATATAAAATACGCATTCTGAGAGATTTTAGCAGCAGATCAACTAGTAATAACAAAATATAAATGCAAAAATTAATATAAGACCATACCATAAATAATACATACTTCACTTATTGACAGCTGCAGCACAAGAGCTATAGTAGCAGTTAACCACAGACTCCACTTCATGGCTGCAAGAGTTGTGTGTGAGGGCAGCCACATCTATTTATGGTTTCAACTGTGATATGTGGAAAGTTCTGCATCAGTTGCTACCTTGTGCTGTCAGTCAGTCACCGCACAATGCACAGATTCAGTCCCTCAGTTTGACATGCAGGTTAATGTTACAGTTCAGTACTCATGTCAGATTCAGTTCCTCAATTTGACATGCAGATTAATTTCACAGTTCAGGAATCATGTTACTGCCTACTTCAGAAGCTTAAATAGAATAACATCCAGTCTTCCTGAGAAATTGAAATGTAGTGGAAACAGCAGATTAAATTTTATGTTTGGGAAACTAAAGAGCACAAGCACAATTTTGAAGGTCTTCTGTTATGTCTTATCTGTCTTCAATATCTGTTTTGGGGTGGCAGAATAAATGCATATTGTTTTATATTTTTTCATAAAAAGGGTGAATTTATCATACTTGCACTAGAAATTAAAGTGGAAGTGGGGAACTGGAATTTTAGAAAGTGTGTTACACCCATCAAAATGTCTGGAAGTCACTGAAATGGAACAAATAAATGGATACATATTAATATCATGATATTGTATCACAACTAAAATAAATGTAGGAGTGGTTATATATAGAAGCCCCAGAATAACTCCCAGGTCAAATGGGTTAGTGAATGTTAGGTAGACCAGATCTTTGAATGCTTTGCCAAACAGTGAATCTAGAAACACACAAGCAGATAGTACTGAAAATTTACAAGGCACTGACAGAAAATATTGTAAGTTTCATCAGGTAGACAGAAAGACTATGATATTTAGTGGACTGAAGACTCATTGTTTTGACACTTTTCACATTGATAATCTGTCAGACAGAGTAGTTGGTGCCTGGCTTTAGCTTATTTCTAATGAGGAAGCAGTCAATATTGGCTGAAACACCTATTGATAAGTTGAGTTGTTCTTAGATACAAACAGCATCAGTGATTTAGATGTAAGGGTGGTAGTAAACATAATTCTGATAACAAAACATATCACATTTTTATGTTAGGATTCTTATATATTTATTTAAGTATCAAATTGCTGAATTAAGCAAAATGTGGCACGTATAAAACAGAAAGACAAAATATCGAACACAAATGTGAAAGTATTAACAAAATAGTATAAAATTATAGCAAGTGAACATTTAAAGTTATTAATTTACAGTTGCAGCTGAGAAATGTGGCCAGTGAATCTAACCATGCTTTTTGAGAGGCAATCCCTTTGTAACTTTCAACAAGTTTAGAATGTAAAAGAAAAATAATGCATAACATTAATGTAATACATGAGCCAATCTTAGGGATTAGAGATAATTTATTTGAAGAACATTGGGAAGATAAAAACAATCTGAACCATTATTAAACAAGAAACACATTAGTATAGTCATTGGATGAAATTAAGTTCCCTTGTAACAACTCTGACAGAAATGCTGACAAACTGAGGTAACTGGGCACCAATTTCACTCATTATTTCCTCACAGTTGCAGCAAAAATTGTACCTGTCAGTAAACACCTGAATACAGATGCATTAGCATCACTTCACAAGCAGTACTAGCACTACCCATGTACATCAGTTTCAAAAATACAACTTAGTAGTGGTACTCAGTTATAGCATGCTGCTAGAGGCAACATGACAATAAGGTGTTGCTGACTGATGAAGTGCAGATAGGCTGTGTCATTTTGTTTTGCTTCCTGTAGAAGTGTGTTACTGTATTGTGATACAGTAAAGGGAAGGAAGAGTAGGGATTGGTGTCCCAACATAATCAAGGTCATTAGAGATAGAACACAAGCTCTGACTGTTTCAAGGATGAGGAAGGAAACTGGTCACACCATTTTAAAGGAACCATACTCGAATTTACCAGGAGCGATTTAGGGAAGCCACAGAAAACCTAAACCAGGATGATTGGATATGGATTTGAACACTTGTCCTCTTGAAATGTGGGCCCTGTGTGCTAACCACCACACCACATCACCCAGTATACTGTGGTACAGGAATTTCATTGTATACCAGGGCTGCAGGCATGCACCTGCAAACAAACAAAAAATTAAATATATAACTTCTTTCTCTCTTGAGATGATCATTGAAACTATGACTATCCCTTGTACAATGAGGTTATGTCAATAATAGGTGACAATTCTTCTGGTCATTATGATATTTGCAGCACAGACTTAAAATCTAAAATCTAGGACACTCTTACTGCACATCTCATAGTGGTCTGCACTGCAAAAAGGTGGTTATTCAGGCTTTTGACAGGCAGTCTAATGCTGTGACTGGACAGTATATTCACCTATTTACTGGTGGCTGGAAATTCATATGGTTGTCATTCCAGCTATAAAAATTATTTCAGTATGTTACCTACATTTCATACACAGCAATGTATGACCTAAAATGCACCATTGCACCATATGTAAAGTGGTCAGCAACTATATTTTTCCCTGTAAACTTTTCAAAACATGTGCAACTATGAGGAATATTGAAAAGACAGCCTGTTCATTATCAGGCTGCAATGTAAGATTATAAGAAATAAAAGAATCAGATTTTCTGTACCAAATATTTCCTCAAAATTGAATGAGAAATGCTGCGTAGTAGGCAACACACGAGAATCTCAAAACAGTTGAGTAGTTTTTAATTTTTTTTTTTTACATGAAAAGTGAAGCTTTTGCTGAGAAACTGACCACAGAGACTGCTGTACCTTTGCTTTGTTTACATGAAACGATTATTTTAGGGGCACAGCAGATTATTTGATATTTTGCTTGTGTAGTCCCAGGCTTAGCTGTTGTTACACAGTAGGAAAAGCCATATGTTGTGTGTACCATACGGTGCTGTAGTGACAGTGGAATCCATCCAGCTACTGCAGCGAGAGGTCACAATACGGTTACCGACTGGTCGGTGTCACCGTCCCCGGATACCGGGCAGCGCAGTGGCATTACTGGAAACAGCAACACCATTGGTGGTTTCTGTCAGCAGTCTGCTGTTAATGTATTTGCTGGCAGGCCACTGCCTGCCTAATAAGATGTACATTGCAACTTCAGCTGTGTAATGGCAAGTGCTTGGACTTGCAGTGTAGTGTACCAGCTCTGTCCTCTCCATTTCCAGCATTTCATTGCATTTGCCAGCGTAATGGAAGGGCAATATGACTACATTAGTGTACACCCACGGGATGGCCATTGCTCATCTGTCTGTGGCCATGCATGTTGTGCTGAAGTACGCTCAGGAGTGGTCAGACCACCTAGTTCGGACCATCAGTTACATGAGGGTAAAAATGTTCTAATTTGACTTCAGTGTCTACATTTAGATCCCTCCTGTTGGGAATTTCCTCATTATTCTCAATTTGTACACATTGACTTCCACAAGCACAATGAAAAGAGGAGAAATCAAACAATGGAAAATCCAGGATGGATGTAACAATATTATGAAAAAGAAAGTTGCTACTCACCATACAGTGGAGATGTTAATTCGTAGATAAGCAAAACAAAAAGACTTGCAGAAACAAGCTTTCGGATACAAAGCCTTTGTCAAAAATAGGCAACAGACACATGCCCATGCGCGCCCGCGGGCGCGCGCGCGTGCACACACACACACACACACACACACACACACACGTGACTGCAGTCTCTGGCAGCTGAATCCACTCTGCCAGCAGCAGCAGCAGTGCATGATGGGAGTGGCAACTGGATAGGGTTAAGGAGGAGGCTGAGGTGGGGAGGGGCAGGGATGGTAGGGTAGGGATGGACGACAGTGAAGAGTGAAGTACTGTTGGGGAGCGCTCAGGGATGAGATGGAGAGAGGGCAGGGCAGCTAGGTGCTGTCGGGAGGGTAGGGCGAGGTGGAAGGGGGATGGGGGATGGAAATGGGGAGAAGTAAAAAGACTGGGTGCATTGAGGGAATGAAGGCTGTATAATGCTGTAATGGTAACAGGGACGGGTTGGAAGGGTGAGGACAATGACTAACAAGGGCTGAGGCCAGGAGGGTTTACAGGAGCATAGGATATATTGCAGGAAGAGTTGCTACCTGCACAGTTCAGAAAAGCTGGTGTCAGTGGGAAGGATCCATATAGCACATGCTGTGAAGCAGTCATAGATATGAAGGAAGTCATGTTGTGCACTGTGCTCAGCAACAAGTTGGTCCCATGTTTCTTGGCCACAGCTTGTCAGTGGCCATTCATGTGAACAGACAACTTGTTGGTAGTCATGCTCACAAAGAATGCAGCGCTGTGGTTGCAGCTTAACTTGTAGATCATATGCTGGTTTCACAAGTAGCCCTGCCTTTGATGGGATAGGTGATGTTAGTGACCAGACTGGGGGGTGTGTTGGGGGGGGGGGGGGGGAGGATAGTGGGCAGGACATTTCTTATTCCAAGGCATGATGAGAGGGAGTCAAAATCCTGGTGGAGAATGTAATTCAGTTGCTTCAGTCCTGGGTGGTACTGAGTTATTGGGAATGCTCCTCTGTGGCTGGATGGTGAGACTCTGAGAGATGGTGGCAGACTGAAAAGATAAGGCATGGGAGATTTATTTTGTACAATGTTGGGAGAATAACTACGGACTGTGAAGGCTTCAGTGAGACACTCAGTATATCATTGAAGAGGGACCGCTCATCACTGCAGATGCGATGACCACAGGTGGCTAGGTCCTATGGAAGGGACTTCTTGGTATCGAATGGAAGGCAGCTGTCAAAGTGGAGGTATTGCTGGTGGTTAGTAGGTTTGATATGGATGGAGGTAATGCTGTAGCCATCTTTGAGGTGGAGGTCAACATCTAGGTAGGTGGCTTGTTGGGTTGGGTAGGACCAGGTGAAACAAATTGGGGAGATGCTGTTGAGGTTCTGGAGGAATGTGTATAGGATGTACTTATCCATGATCCAGATCAAAAACATGTCATCAATTAACCTGAACCAGGTGACAGGCTTAAGATTCTGGGTGTTTAGGAAGGATTACGGTAGGTTGGCATAGGATGGCGCCATGTGGGTGCCCATAGCTGTGACCTGCATTTGTTTGTAGGTAATACCTTCAAAGGAGAAGTAATTATGGCTGAGGATATATACACATCAAAAAAAGTGTTGTATCATCCCAGTTCCCAGAACTCCTGAAGATAGACATTGACTGTGGATATTGTATCACAGACAGTCCCTTTGACTGTTCAGAGATGTCACTAAACCCACCCAAACATGTAAACAACCATGCATGAGCAGCACTTATTAAATGGAGGAGGTCCGACAGTGGATCAGTTCCAGTCAATCCACCAGGAAGGAGATACACAGCTCATGTTGTCTGTAGTTCAACCATGCCTAGGTGGTCAATACCACAGGTCAATCATATCTGCATTGTTACTTTGTGCGAGGAAGGGCTCTCAACAAGGGAAGTGTCTAGGTGTCTCGGAGTGAACCAAAGCGATGTTGTTCAGACATGGAGGAGATACAGAGAGACAGAAACTGTCAATGACATGCCTCGCTGAGGCCGCCCAAGGGCTACTACTGCAGTGGATGACTGCTACATATGAATTATGGCTCGGAGGAACCCTGACAGCAACACCACCGTGTTGAATAATGCCATTCATGCAGCAACAGGATGACTCAAACAACAGGATGACTCAAACTGTCCGCAGTAGCTGCATGATGTGCAACATCACTCCATATGTCCATGGTGAGGTCCATCTTTGCAACCACGACACCATGCAGTGCAATACAGATGGGTCCAACAAAATGCCGAATGGACCACTCAGGATTGGCACCATGTTCTCTTCACCAATGAGTGTCGCATGTGCCTTCAACTAGACAATCATCGGAGTTGTGTTTGAAGGGAACCTGGTCAGGGTGAACGCCTTAGACACACTGTCCAGTGAGTGCAGCAAGGTGGAGGTTCCCTGCTGTTTTGGGTGGCATTATGTGGGGCCATCGTACACTGCTGGTGCTCAAGGAAGTCACCACAATGGCTGTATGATACATGAATGCCATCCTCCGACCAACTGACCGATTGTGCAACCATATTGGCAGCATACTGGCGAGGCATTCATCTTCATGGATGATAATTCGTGCACGTCTTGTGAATGACTTCCTTCAGGATAATGGCATTGCTTGACTATAGTGGCCAACATGTTCTCCAGACATGAACCCTATCGAACATGCCTGGGATAGATTGAAAAGGGCTGTGTATGGACGATATGATGCACCAACCACTCTGAGGGATGTATGCCAAATCACCATTGAGGAATGGGACAGTTTGGACCAACAGTGCCTTGATAAAATAGTGGATAGTATGCCATGATGCATACAGGCATGCACCAATGCAAGAGGACATGCTCCTGGGTATTAGATGTACCGGTGTGTACTGCAATCTGGACTACCACCTCTGAAGTTTTCGCTTATGGTGGTACAACATGCACTGTGTGGTTTTCATGACCAATAAAAAGGGTGGAAATGATGTTTATGTTGATCTCTATTTCAACTTTCAGTACAGGTTCCAGAAAACTCATGGAACCGAGGTGATGCAAATTTTTTTTTGATGTGTGTAGTTGGTCAAGGCGATTAGGAAGGAGGTTATTGGTTTGGAATCCATTGGGCATTGGGAAAGGTAGTGTTCAATAGCATTAAGGCATGGTCATTAAGAATGTTAGTGTAAAGTGAAGTGACATCAACAGTGTCGAGCAGAGCATTGTGTGGTAAAGGGACAGGAACTGTGGAGTGTTGGTGGAGGGAATGATTGGTATCTTTTGTACAGGGGAGTAGGTTCTGGGTAATAGGTTGAAAGTGTTGGTCTATGAGAGCAGAGATTCTCTCAGTGGGGGCACAGTAGCCAGCCACAATGGGGCATCCTGGTTGGTTGGGTTTATTGAGTTTAGGGAGCATGTAGAAGGTAGGAGTGTGGGGAGTGGTAGGGGTGAGCAGAGAGATGGTCTCTGGGGAGAGGTTCTGGGATGGGCCAGAGGATTTGAGGAGTGACTGGAGATCCTGCTGGATTTATGGAATGGGGTCAATGTGGCAAGGTTTGTAGGTGGATGTATCTGACAGTTGGTGGAGTCCTTCTACCAGGTAATCCTTGCAGTTCAGAACAACAGTGGTATAGCCTTTGTCTCCAGGTAGGATTATAGGGTCAGGATTATTTTCTAGATGGTGGACTGTGGTTCTTTCTGGGGATGTAAGAGTAGTTTGCATGTTGAGGGATTTGAGGGGTGATGGCGTGGCAAGGTCTGAGATGAAGAAATCCTGGAAATTTAACAGGGAGTGATTTAGGGGCAGTGGGGGTAGATCACGATTGGATGGAGGAGTAAACTGAGGCAGGCAGGGTTCAACCTTGGTCTCTGGTTGAGTCCGATTGGTAGGGTTTGTGGTGAATGGGAGAATGAGAGAAAGTCTTTAAGAAGTCCTGCATGATTGAATTTGGGAGTGGGGCAAAAGGTGAGGCCTTTGGAAAGGACTGATATTTCTTTGGGGCTAAAGCTTCTGGAGGAAATGTTCATGATTGTGTTTTGGGTATCCTTAGGTTCTGGATTCTGTGTGTTGGTGGAAGGGAGTTTTGGAGGGTGGGATAAATGTAGTATGTCTGTGAGATATGGTTTGTCAGCTACGAGGGGACATGGGGGAGGTTTAGAGATTGTTGTAGAGGTGGTGGACAGTGGTACTCCAAAGCGGGAGTAGGAAGTGAGCAGGGCGGAAAGTTTTTTGAGGTGACATTGTGCATGTTGCTCTAGTTTCTGGAGGGGAAGGGTTTCAGTGTGTGTTATGGGTTCCAGGAATTTGGGATTGCATAGCAGGGGAATTTTGTGGATAGAGAGAAGGTACTGTGGTTCATGGTGTGGGTTCCTGTAGTCATGTCCTAGTTCATGAACCACGGGCAATGTATGAGTGGCCAAGTAAATGGTCCCGACAGTCGGGATACCAGTTACTTTGGAATAAGGCTGGGCATCTCGGACATATTCTGAGTCGTGGTCACCTTTGTGCTCATACGGCAAAGACTATCAAATCCACCAGTTAGTCCCTCAGCCATTAGGGGTAAAACCCAATGGGACTCAGGGCAAGTGAGGCTAGCAACCTGCTTCCCTGGTACTTTAAATATGATACTGGCAATAATCAGAGCAAAATGCCTCGGACCTTTGGAGGTGACGGAGTCCCACCTCTAACTGACAAACCAGGGACTCCTAAGATACGACTTGGCAAACAAATGGTAATGAGATGGGGAGCTATTAATATCAATGGGGGCTACTCTGGGAAGAAGGTAGAGCTGGCAGAGGCTGCAAGTAAGATGGGGCTGGACGTTTTAGCTGTTAGTGACATTCGGGTAAGGGGTGAGAAAGAAGAGGAAGTGGGAGAATACAAGGTCTACCTGTCAGGAGTCAAAGCAGGAATAGCACAATGGGGTGTAGGGCTTTACATCAGGAAAGAAATTGAACCCAGCGTAGTTGCAATAAGGTATGTAAACGAATGACTGATGTGGATAGATTTGACAGTGTCTAGCAAGAAAATTAGGATTGTGTCAGTATATTCGCATTGTGAAGGGACAGATCAAGATAAGATGGATAGTTTTTATGAGGCACTCAGTGGTGTAGTTGTTAGAGTAAAGGACAAGGACAGTGTTCTGCTCATGGGTGATTTCAATGCCAGGATTGGAAATCGAACAGAAGGGTATGAAATGGTTATGGGTAAATTTGGAGAGGATATGGAGGCCAACAGGAATGGGAAACAACTCTTAGATTTCTGTGCCAGTATGGGCTTAGTAATCACAAACTCCTTTTTTAAACATAAGAACATTCACCGGTATACTTGGGAAGGCAGGGGAACCAGATCTGTCATTGACTATATAATAACAGATCAGGAATTCCGGAATGCTGTGAGGGACACACGTGTATTCAGAGGATTCTTTGATGACACTGATCATTATTTAATCTGCAGTGAAATTGGGATTGTGAGGCCGAAAGTGCAGGAGGTCAGGTCCATATGTAGGAGGATAAGAGTGGAGAAACTTCAGGACAAGGAAATCAGGCACAAGTACATAACAGCGATCTCAGAAAGGTACCAGTTAGTTGAATGTAGTCAATTACAGTCATTGGAAAAGGAATGGACAAGGTACAGGGACACAGTACTAGAAGTGGCTAAAGAATGTCTTGGAACAGTAGTGTGCAAAAGTAGGATGAAGCAAACAGCTTGGTGGAATGATACAGTCAAGGCAGCCTGTAAAAGGAAAAAGAAGGCGTATCAAAAATGGCTACATACCAGAACCCAGGTTGATAGAGAAAGTTATGTTGAAGAAAGAAACAAAGCCAAACAGATAATTGCAGCATTGAAGAAGAAATCGTGGGAAGACTTTGGAAACAGGTTGGAGACTATGGGTCAAGCTGCTGGAAAACCATTCTGGAGTGTAATTAGCAGTCTTCAAAAGGGAGGTAAGAAGGAAATGACAAGTATTTTGGACAGGTCAGGAAAACTGCTGGTGAATCCTGTGGATGCCTTGGCCAGATGGAGGGAATATTTTGAAGAGTTGCTCAATGTAGGTGAAAATGCAATCAGTAATGTTTCAGATTTCGAGGTAGAATGGGATAGGAATGATGATGGAAATAGGATCACATTTGAGGAAGTGGAAAAAATGGTCAATAGATTGCAGTGCAATAAAACGGCTGGGGTGGATGAAATTAAGTCGGAACTCATCAAATACAGTGGAATGTCAGGTCTTAAATGGCTACAAAGGATAATTGAAATGGCCTGGGAGTCGGGACAGGTTCCATCAGACTGGACAAAAGCAGTAATCACACCAATCTTTAAACATGGAAACAGAAAAGATTGTAACAACTACAGAGGTATCTCTTTAATCAGCGTTGTGGGTAAAATCTTCTCAGGTATTGTTGAAAGGAAAGTGCGAGTATTAGTTGAGGACCAATTGCATGAAAATCAGTGTGGGTTTAGGCCTCTTAGAGGTTGTCAGGACGAGATCTTTAGCTTACGGCAAATAATGGAGAAGTGTTATGAGTGGAACAGGGAATTGTATCTATGCTTTATAGATCTAGAAAAGGCATATGACCGGGTTCCTAGGAGGAAGTTATTGTCTGTTCTACAAGATTATGGAATAGGAGGCAAACTTTTGCAAGCAATTAAAGGTCTTTACATGGATAGTCAGGCAGCAGTTAGAGTTGACGGTAAATTGAGTTCATGGTTCAGAGTAGTTTCACGGGTAAGACAAGGCTGCAACCTGTCTCCCCTCTTGTTCATATTATTTATGGATCATATGTTGAAAACAATAGACTGCCTGGGTGAGATTAAGATATGTGAACACAAAATAAGCAGTCTTGCATATGCGGATGACTTAGTTGTGATGGCAGATTCGATTGAAAGTTTGCAAAGTAATATTTCAGAGCTAGATCAGAAATGTAAGGACTATGGTACGAAGATTAGCATCTCCAAAACGAAAGTAATCTCAGTGGGGAAGAAATATAAACGGATTGAGTGCCAAATAGGAGGAACAAAGTTAGAACAGGTGGACGGCTTCAAGTACTTAGGATGCATATTCTCACAGGATGGCAACATAGTGAAAGAACTGGAAGCGAGGTGTAGCAAAGCTAATGCAGTGAGCGCTCAGCTACGGTCTACTCTCTTCTGCAAGAAGGAAGTCAGTACCAAGACTAAGTTATCTGTGCACCGTTCAATCTTTCGACCAACTTTGTTGTATGGGAGCGAAAGCTGGGTGGATTCAGGTTACCTTATCAACAAGGTTGAGGTTACGGATATGAAAGTAGCTAGGATGATTGCAGGTACTAGTAGATGGGAACAATGGCAGGAGGGTGTCCACAATGAGGAAATCAAAGAAAAACTGGGAATGAACTCTATAGATGTGGCAGTCAGGGCGAACAGGCTTAGATGGTGGGGTCATGTTACACGCATGAGAGAAGCAAGGTTACCCAAGAGACTCATGGATTCAGCAGTAGAGGGTAGGAGGCGTCGGGGCAGACCGAGGAGAAGGTACCTGGATTCGGTTAAGAATGATTTTGAAGTAATAGGTTTAACATCAGAAGAGGCACCAATGTTAGCACTGAATAGGGGATCATGGAGGAACTGTATAAGGGGGCTATGCTCCAGAGTGAACGCTGAAAGGCATAATCAGCCTTAAATGATGATGATGATGATGATAATGAGAGAAGGTACTATAAGGAGGTTTGGGCTTGGTTTTGCAGAACTATGCTGGTGAGGGCTAAGGATTAGCGGAATCTGAACAGATGGAGGTCATTGTGCAAGGAGCAGTGGCAACAGAGATGGTTAATTTGATGGTAAGGCCATTTGGGGGGATTCCAAGAGCCAAGTAACAGTGCAGGAACAGTATGTGGGACTGGGTTCTGACAAGGCATAAGGAAACTTTTCCGTGGAAACAAAGTGGGAAAAATTATGTAAATAATGTAGAAATATGTACAAAAAAATCGCAAAAATACACCCAAATACATGGTAAAAATCACAATAGGAATGAAACAGATGAAAAAGGGGGAAAAAAGATGAAATCTGAGGGAGTCGTTGATAGAGAAAAGTGAAAACTCAGTAAAATTGGCATGAGGTCACAATGTGATCAAAGAAGAGATATAAATAATAAAAAAATTATATTACTGTGGTTATCAGGTCTGTGGATTGATAAGTGTGAAGAAGGAGATGGCAGAATGGACTGGATGATGTGGAATTAGTAAGTGTGAACTGCGATAGAATGGAGAAAGATTAGGGCATGGGGACAGGCTCGAAGGTGAGATACGAGATCATGTGGAACCAGAATGGTGCAGAAAATGACGCGAAAATATGGTAGGGTATGCATATGGATTCTTTCAACCAACACTGGCTTTTCTGAATTGCATATGTGGGAACTCTCCCTACAATATATCCTATGTTCCCATAACCCTTCTGGCCTCAACCTTGGTTAGTCATTGTCATCACCCAACAAGCCCCTTCCCTGTTCCCATTCCAGCATTATGCATTCCTCATTCTACCAATGCACCCAATCGTTTTACATCTCCCCTCTCCCACCCATCCCCCTCCCCCCTCCCACCTCTGTCTGCCCTCCCATCTAACCTCCCGACTTCACCTAGCTGCCCTACACTCTCTCCGCCTCATTCCTGCGAGCTCCCTGGCAGCACTTCACTGTCCCTCACCCCTACCCTACTATCCCTGCCCCTTCCTGCCTCAGCCTCCTTCTTACCTCCACCCAGTTGCCTCTCCCATCACGCACTGCTGCTGCTGCTCGCAGTGTGGTTTCAGCTGCCAAAGACTGCAGTCAAGTGTGTGTAAGTTGCATTTAGATGAATATATGTGTGTGTCTGTATTCTATTTTGACAAAGGCCTTGTTTGCTGAAAGCTTAATTGTGACAGTCTTTTGATTGTGCCCATCTGCTATGTAGTATCTCCGCTATTTGGTGAGTAACAATTTTTGTTTTCGTAGTATTGTTACATTCCACCCTGGATTTTCCATTGTTTGATTTTTGTCTGATGACATTTTTTCAATACTAAACCAGTGCTGTTTTCCTTTGCTACTATATTCTAATGCATTACTATACCCCATGTCCGTCCTTATTTCTCTTCTTTCCTGTGTTTCTCTTCTCGGCTTACAAACCAGACTGCACACTCTACTTATGAGTCATATTGTATCAACTGTCTTGGCCACTCACAACAGATGGATACAAGACCATGCAGATTTTTGGTGCAGCATCTTATGTCTCACATTACCCCCGCCAACATTATTAATCCTATGCCTTAAAACTAATCACCCTCCCTGCATTACTCTCCCGTATTTTTGCGTGTTACTTCCCACACCTTTCTGGTGCCACACAATCTTGTATCTCATCCTATGAGCCCCTGCCCACCCCACACACTTTCTCTGTTCTATCCCAGTTCGCACCGACTAATTCCACCTCATCCAGTCCATTCTGTCACCCTCTCCTC
Organism: Schistocerca americana; assembly: GCF_021461395.2. Lineage (NCBI taxonomy): Eukaryota > Metazoa > Arthropoda > Insecta > Orthoptera > Acrididae > Schistocerca > Schistocerca americana. The sequence continues at coordinate 525,163,934 of NC_060126.1, forward strand.
CACACATCCATCCACAGGCCAGCCACCCACAGTAACATATTTTTTTAATTATATATATATCTTTTTTTGATATCACTCTGACTCCACACCAGTTTTAGTGAGTTTTCACTATCATCAACTCTCTCAGATTTCATCTTGTTTCCCCCTTTTTCATCTGTTTCATACGTCTTGCGATTTTTCCCATGAACTTTAGTGTGAAGATGGTTCAATGAACCCTCTGCCAGGCACTTAAGTGTGATTTTCAGAGTATTCATGTAGATGTAGATGTAGAAGTAGATGCAGATGCAGGGCAGGCCTTGAGGTGTATATGTAATCAGTCTATGACACCAGGTATATTTATTGTCCTGTATTCATTCAACTTGTTCTGCAGATTCTGAAAAGAAAAGAATCCTCAAGGAACTGGAGTAAGTCATACGGTATACAATAATGGAAGTGAACTATCTCTTACAAATTTAATTTGTTCACTGTGTTTACAAGAAACTCTCATATACTACATAATACTATTTGCACTTACATCGGCAAAATCTAACCAGGCACTGCTGTTCTGAGAAAATGTACTATCTTCTTCAGCTATCTTAATTATTTTTAATTAGTTTTATCTCCAGGTAGTAGCTTAGTACACATATGAATACCTTATTATTTTTCAAAGAAAATATTTAGCTACAAACATATTAACCAAGGGTATCTGCAGTTTCTCTCTCTCTCTCTCTTTTCCCCACACCCCTCTGTCACCTCCCCCCCCCCCCCCCCCCCCTTCAGACACTTACGATAGCAGTAGTGACCTGTTTAGAATAAACTTCTGTTTGTTGTACTGCTCTACAATGAAAACAGTTACTTTCCTTTCATATAATAGGAGTTTTTGGTCATTATTTTCCACAGAGACACGATACAAAAGAAGTCCTCACTGTAGTGAAAATTAAAAACCATTTTGCAGGTGAATTTTGTGACCTTGGCAAGACTTGTCATTGACTGATTCATTCAAGGCATTTCACAGATCTCTTTTAAAGAATACCCCTCAGGGACATGAAAAAAAGAAAACCTGAATGGAAAAGTTAAATGTTTGGCATTAATTGCATCATTGCATGGATGGAGTTGTATTTTCATAATAGGAAGCAGAGCATGTAATAGGCAATCCACTTTGCAAAAAAAAATACTAAGCTTAAAATGGGGGAACATCAAAAGTGGCTTCATGTAAGTTGCGTATATAATGTTGATAATAAATATTATCCATCTTTTGCAACTGAACATTTACTGTTGTTTTTAACCAAAAAAGTTTTGCATATTCATAGTAGGCATCATCAGTTGTCTACAAAAAAAAATAAAAGAGATAACTGTGTAACTATACATACTTTATTGTGAGAAATGTAGTGTATCCTAGCAGCAAATTTAATTTACCTTACTATTTATTTATTACTACCATTTAATGCACTAGCTACACTGTTTGCTAGTGATGACTGGATAGACTGCATCAGTGTTACAAGGTTAAGATTCCACAAGCATTATAATACAATAATGTATTGGTTTAACACTTAGTGACATGTAGAGCAAGAATTTTTTAACAACTACGTCTTCACTAAAGAGTATTGTATTTTATAGGCAGTTCAGTTTGCTGTTTCACTTTCAAAGAATTCATTCGAACTGTACAGTGGTTTTTGGTGCAGATTGTACAACATTTTTGTCCAAAATTTCCCCAAACCTAAGGACTGTATTTTAGTATTTAGGTGACTGAATATTTTGGTAGCTGCTGCTGGAAATGGTCCCATGTCACAGAAAGTTGATAGCTTAGCTTGTCTATGTTTTTCTTATTGCTTATGTTGTAACTGTGGAAATCACTACTGTTGCTGAATGCTGCATGATTTTCCTCCACATACTTAAGACAGTTTAAGACATACTGATTGAAAATAATTATCACACCTAGACATATGAAGATGAGATTGCAGTGGTCCAGTTTTCTGCTCGTTATTTTTTTTTTTTATATTTTTTTTTATTTTCTTTATTTTTATTTTTTGTTTTTTGTTTTTTTGTTTTGAGTAAATTGCTATTACTTTCTTGCAGCCTGTAAAGTGACACCATATTAATAGACCATAGCTGATATGACTGTGAAAGTCTGAATAATATGCCACTAGGCAGTACTGATCTGCTTTGATATGTTTCATCTTTCATAGGAGGTTTGTGACTCCTGCCAGTTTATGACACACTTCTGAAGGGTATCCTTTCCCAAGTGGGAGTGTTGTCCACTATGAACCCAGAACTTTCACAGCCCATAAGTAGTTTAGGTATCCTTTGTCACTGACACTACATACTAAATTTTGTGTTTTTCCTTCATTAACTTCCATTTTGTTTGTAATGAAGCATTCCTTTGTCACATCAAACAAAACATGTGCTTCATCTTGAGTATTGCTGGCATTGATACCTTTCAAGTACAAAGTTGTGTCTCCTGCAAATTGCAAGAATTGTCCATGAGCTCTTAAATCATTAAGAAAAATGAACTGGATGGGGCTACATTACTGGTCCCTGTGGCATACCATATATCAACTTCCATTCACTTGATACAATACGCTTTCTACCATATTTTGCAAATGAGATTTGATGGCTGCCAGAACAATGCTTCCAAATCCATATTGACTGAATTTGTCTAGAAGGATCATACGAGGAATGCAGTCAAATACCTTACTAAGATCACGAAGTGTCAGAGCTAAAGATTCTCTTTCTTCAAAACTATTAGAGGTCTAGTCTTTCATCCCAGTCCCTGTGACTTTAAGGGAGACTGCAATTACTGTGATTGGTCTGAAGCTTGCTACCACAATCTGGGTCACCCTTTTCATGAACTGATGCTGCCTGTGCAAGTTTAAGAAAGTCTGGAAATAAACCAACAGGGAAACACTCACTAATTACTGTACATAATGGTTCACCTATTTCATAGATAATTTTCTTGAGGACCCTAGTGGACATCCCATTTACACCCTGACTATCAGAAGACTTACAAGATCTTACAATCTTTATTATTTCATTTTTGTAATTTCCTCCAGCATGATGCACTTTTTGCCATTTATTACAGCAGTGGCAAGGTCTACATTCAAGTCTGGAGTTACACTTACAGCATTTTCCACAATGCAAGTAAAATAATTTTTGTCATTTGGACTGGACAAGCTTAAGGGAGAGGTAATATTTACTTTATTTAAATTGTTGTGATTTGATGCTTGAATAGCCGGCCGCGGTGGCCGTGCGGTTCTAGGCGCTGCAGTCTGGAACCGCGGGACTGCTACGGTCGCAGGTTCGAATCCTGCCTCGGGCATGGATGTGGGTGATGACCTTAGGTTAGTTAGGTTTAAGTAGTTCTAAGTTCTAGGGGACTGATGACCTAAGATGTTGAGTCCCATAGTGCTCAGAGCCATTTGAACCATTTTTGATGCTTGAATAGTGTAAACTTAAAATATTACAGATCTCAAAAAAATATGTATAATTAAGCAGTCACCTTCCTTATTTTTTACAGATACTGATGATGCTTAATACAAATAGGTAACATGTATTTGGTTAGTAACATTAATGTACATTCAGTTGCAAAAGACGAAAATGATTTATTGTTATCAACATGATAAACATGGTTAAAATGCAAACTGAGGCAGAGTGGTTGCAAATATTATCAATACAAGATTCTTTATTTTGTCTGCTCTTATTCCTTTTAAACTGTTTTCAGGAACTGTAATGTTTTTGATGACACCTCTGTATGAATGTAGGAACAAACTTAACCATAAGAGACATTATTATGAAATGTGTAGACTGCTTCTCAAGAGACAGAGGAGATGTTGAGTGATAGGCACAACAAAAAGACTGCTGTAGACTTAAGCTTTTGGCCAAAAGACAATCTTCTAAAGTAGAAAACACACACTCATTCAAGCACAACTCACACACACACACACATGAACACAGTCTCTGGCTTCAGCAGATGAGCATGCAGTTGACATGGATTATGTGACCACTGTTGCAAATGGACAAATAGTAATGTTCTCAGCACAAGGATCACATGAAAGTAATGTCAGTGCACAGTGGAAGATGGGAGCAAGTCCAGATTTATGCACATGTGTCTGGTTTGGTGACACTTGGAAAGGTGAAGACATGTCTTGTTTGACTTGGAAGAACATGTGTCTTGTGTGATGTTCCCACAAAGATGGCTGCAACCTAGAGAGATTAGAGTTCCCATTTGTGGTTGGATGCAAGTTGGTAGGCAGACATGAGCATGGTACTTGTATTAGTTGAACAGTAGACAGTAGAAGTATCATGATCAAAAAACACTGTCTGTGCACCCGTGGTGGAGTCCAAGTCACAACATTGTTGCTGGTCCATTGTGCATATTTTGCCATGAATATGTAAATGTATCACATGGAAACACAGTGAAACAGAAGACATCAGGGGTCACAGATGCAGCAGTTCCTATCCCCATGGTAAACTTATGAAGCAAGGAGTTCACCAACACAAAAGTGAATGCGTGGAGAAAGCACTTTTATTGAAGTTAACATGATACAATTAAATGAGTAACACATGGTTGAAACCAGATGGGGTTAAAGGTAATCATGAGGTCCATCACAGTAGTTCTTGTTACAATCTATCTTTACACATTCAATGTAGGTGGTTGACACAAAAGACATAACAATTCTCCTGGCTTAAAAGTAATTTGTAGGTCTATGGTTTAAGATGTACAATCAACTAACCAAGCATGAATGTTTACACATTAAATACAACCAGTGACAACCTTTCAAACAAGGATTTGTCACTACAGTAATTTTAGTAGACTAGAATACTCATTGCATATTTGAAGAAGGTAGATATAGAAAATGGATACATTAATATAATAAAGACAATATACAGAGGACACAGTTGTAGAATTAGAACACCATCGGGGAACTCTGAATACTTCGAAATAAGACAAGGACTTAAGCAAGGAAGTATTCTATCTCCTGCACTTTTTAATGTTGTGATGGAGGGAATGAATAGGCAGTTAAATATATAGTAAAAGAAAAAGACAAAAATATGATTTTTGCAGATGATAAAGAGGTAGATGTACAGTTACAACTTCATGTGTGGAAGGAAATAATGAAAATAAGGATTAAAATAAATAAAGATAAGAGTGAAGTAATGCTTCATCACAAAATGAGAATGAGATGTTCCTTAAGACAATCATAACCGGTGATGAGACGTGGGTATACGCCTATGATGTAGAGAACAAGATTCTATCTTCACAGTGGGTTGGGAAAAGTTCTCCAAGACCAAAAAAAGTTGGTCAGGTGAGGTCAAATGTCAGAGCCATGCTGATGGTTTTCTTTGACTTTGAAGGGCTAGTTCATCATGAATTTGTGCAACAGAGACAAACTGACAAACTGTTAATCAATGGTGCTATCAGGACTATGTTGCGACATTTGTGAGAAAATATGAGAAGGAAATGGTCTGAAATGTGACAAAACTTTAAAATCAAGTGCACATTACACTACAAAACATTACTCTAAGTCATAACTGTCTGAAACTGGTTAAACTTGAAAGACTTGTGTTTATTTACCACTTGCAAAATAGCAAAAACTCAAGATGTGCAGTAGCATAGATTTATTAATCATTACATTATGAAAAAAGAATAGAGGCACTATCACATAACTTAATAAGTATTCAAATAAAACTAAGGGGGACAAAGTTGTACCAGATCATTGTGCCACTTCTCTACTCAGCTCTGAGCATGACTCTCATTCAACTAGAAAATTAAATCCTCACAAAATCACCAAACATTACCAAATAGATGACCTGTCACAAATTTTCACATCGGTCTAGCACCACAGTTATCAGTTAATCAGCAAAATTTACTTTACTTCATTCCAGTATTACTACTTTAAGCTCATAATTCTTCAGGACACAAAGGGAAGTTTTCAGATAACCTATAGATCTGATAATGCAGCATTATATGACTTGTACCTCTCTAAAGTATTGCTCTTTTTTGTTAAGCTATCATTCCCAGCTGCTGTGTCATGAACTGCACAATATACACTGTACCTGCTGTTGCCAAATTCAAAATTTAGATCCTCAATACAGTTAAACCACATCTGTTTGTATACAGTTATCATTTTCGTTAATCATGTCTGTCAGCACCATTATTTTACTTACCTTTCTTACCTCATTAGCTAGTGGAGAGCATTCTCAAAAAAATATCCCTACTGTAGAGGCAGCCTCCCTAACCATTAAGACCCTAACTTTATTCATTATTTTATTGTTTCATTATTGCTTCAGTAACTAATAAATAAACACCTGCTCTGCTTATCCAATTTAAAACTGATTCTGCTAACAAACACTCCACAGTAACAGATCCTTATGCTAAGGCAAACTGAACTCTCATTACTTACCAGACAAAATTATCACTTAGGAAAAACTATTATTTCACTGTATTCCATTAAATTGCTTGAGATCCTAACCTGAAAGGTGATATACATACAAATCTTGCTTATTCTTTCCACACGTATTACTCCAGACAACTATGTTTAAAGTTGTAATTCCTTAATGTTAGAAGAGGCTGTACCATGACACTTCTATGGGTAGATAGTTATCTCCACACACTGACTACACTGAACAGAAACACTTCTATTATACAACAATTAATATCAAGATATAATATTCAAGATGGTTTTTACTACAAATTGCCTTTGCTGCTGCACTCATGAGCTGATTACTTCAGATGTTAATTGTCCTTCACATTTGCTGAAACTTTTCATTTTCTGTTTATCTTACCTCTTTGTTTGACAGAAATTCTTTAACCATGGTACCACTTTACTTTCTTCCATCCTCCTACTCCCTTACTTATCACTAACACAACACAATATATATAGATTGGAGAAGTCTTTTCTAACATATTCCTAAACTAAAGTATCCTACTGTACAAAATCACATGAAAGTAGAAGATAGAATGTTTCTGATTCATTTATAAAGTACAGATAGGATAGGAGAAGAATTTGAGTGCCTCAAGAAACAGGAAAAATTAGACAGACAGCTGGGGTAAGCATTATTGCCACATAATGAATCCAGCACAGAATGTTGAACCCTTACTTGTTTGTATGTCTTACTTCTGGTTCAATGTACATTATAGTAAGTTCCTCCTCTCCTTTTAGGGGATAAACTTTGCTCACTAGAATTAGAATTTAACTTGTTTTACTACTGTCATTTACATTACTCTTACCTTTGATTACAGCACATCTATATACATGTGGTTCTTCATCACCACCTGCTCTAGTGTGAGCCAAAACTGGAGCATTATCTAGTTTAAATGGTTTGATCCAGAATTATAATCATCTCCTCCATTTCTTTTACTTGAGTTTAAAGTCGGTACCGCCATTTGACTGTTGTTTATTTACAGTCTTACATTTACATTTACACAATCATGATTTCGGCTTCAAAGTGCCATTATCAAGTGTTTTACATGTTATAAATTGCCTAAGATGGCACACTGCCATATTAATAATTTATGACACTTAAAACACTTGATAATGGCACTTTGAACCCGACATCATGATTATGTAAGTGTAAATGTAACACTGTAAATAAACAACATTCTAATGGTGGTAGTGACTTTAAAGAAATAGATTATGACTGTGGCCCTGCATTACGAAAAAATCTCTTACTTGAATTTTTTCTACCATTTCAGTGGACATTCTGGCTGTCCTCCACCCAACCATCCCTTGAGTTTCTACTATAATTAATTCTGTTCGTCATATTAACCTGAAATTCTCCCCCTGGCTGATTATTGTCATCAAAATTCCTCCTACAATCTTCCACTGAGGGCTTCACCCTCTCCTCTTTATCAAAATAATTTAAAAAATCACTAATATTACCCCTAGGGGCAGGTACAAGCAATTCTCTAACTTTCTGAGGCAACTTAGATTCTAAAACCACAACTATAGAGTCACTGCCTAGTTCTTTCCCAAATATTTCAGTTTATTTGTGGTGGCTGCACCATTCAAATGTGTGAAGGCACTGAACTACAGCACAGCTGACACAAGTAAGTGACTCCTGGCATTCACGAATGCACCTGTATTGTTACACTGAAGTTTGGTAACGGTGCATCGCGCACTGGACCGCGTGGGACTAAGCAGGCGGACAGTGCTAACTGGTCAATGTGACGTAACACGTCTCCAATTTCTCCCACCACTGACCACATACAACAAGTTAACGTGACTCACCCGCAAACGCGTACTCACAGTCTTAAATGCAGTCGCCCCTCTCCCGATATGCACCCTTCTGTTTGGAAGTGCCTTTCTCCCTTTCACAGACATCAGGACGCCTCCGGTCATGCCAGGAGCTGAACATCCAGTGACATGGCTTTTGTCTTGCTTGGTCCATATGGTTGCGCCATGGCTCATCACTGGAATGTGTACCCTCCCGGGTCGGTAATTGAGCCGTACCACCAGTGCAACGCGCCAGTATGGACGGGCATTAGCAATGACTTGTATTTGTAACTTGGTGTAAGACTTGTGGAGAATAAATGTGTCACAGTCAGAATTGCTCTAATCTTTTCTGTCACCAAGCCTCCTTCGAACATAGTGCTTGGGCATGGCAATAAAACCAGTTCACTGCAAATTAATGACTGTAAGTGGTGATACCTCACGTCCCCACTTCATGTTTATCCAAAGATGACAGAAACCTTTCACAGTACCCTTCCTACAGTCAAATCTCTCCCCTGCCCAGAATTCACTCAAAATTCTCATCTGTTTCTCTTTGGACCAATATTCATCTAAAAATGCTTTCTCAAAGCTATGCCACAATGTACAGTTATCACTACCTGAGCTGCCCATCCATAAGCGTCCCCTTTCAAAAAACCTCTCACAAAGACATTTTCTCTTTGCCATTCCACGTTTCAGGCAAATCATTAAATTCCCTAATGAAATCCCCATTTGGTTCAAAATTATTAAATTTCTGACAGCTAATAAATGAAGGACTGTTTGGGACACTACATACTCCATGCTTTAGATTTTGTACCTCTTCTATCTTTTTCTTTTGAATCTACATTTTTATTTACTTTTACCAGTTTTTCCTCTAACACTACTGCACACTTGGTTTCTACCACCATTTCAAAATCATTTTTAACTTTATTGATTTGGTTCTCAAGTTTAACCCTATTTTCAGCACAGAATTTCCCGGCTACTTTGACTTCATCTTTACACTGTTTTTCAGAAGCCTCCACCCTCCTTCTATAGTCATCACAAAGTTTCTTTCTCTCTTCTGCACATTTACTGCTCATTAATGTTAATTTATCATTAGTATTTTGCTCTACTTTCTTTATCTCTTCATCACAATCTTTAACTACTGCCTCAACCTTCTTATTTAATTCTGAAAGATTAGAGCTGACTACCTTAATCTCCTTTTTAATTTCTTTCTTCAGTTCATCCTTTAAGCTAACAATGTCGGTTCCCATGCTATCAGTTTTCTTTTCCACCCTGCTAATGACTTCTTTCTTACTACTAATGTCTTCTTTCATATGCATACTACTCAAACTACTCGTAATTTGCATTAACATCATTTCCACTTTTCCGTCCACCATAAACTTTTGCCCTTGCTGATTTTCACTACTAGGTTCCTCCTCCTTAACCTTAACAATTTCATCCACTTCAGTACTGTTTTCGTCCATTTTGCTCACATTACCATACTATGTAGAAGAGTCTTTTATCATCTCATTTCCAATAGGACATTTATTCCCATCATTTGAAGTTACATACATGTCTCATTTATAACCATTATCATCTACAGAACCAGTCCCTTGTTGCCTATGCTCTCCCATCACACTGTCTTGTCCATTAAGGACTTTTTCTATGAAATTATCTTATTCTTATTCACTGCCTCCTGCTGCTGCTGCTGCTGCAGTTGTCATCTCAACTCATCATCTGCACAGCTGCTGCATGTTGTAATTTTCTTGGTGAGGTGTCTTGTTTATCCCAGTCGGCTGTGCTGATTGGCTACTCCTCTACCTCAATGTCTGCTTCCATAGAACCCACTTACTGATTGGTCATGAAACCCAAGCACTGATTGGCTGTTGCACCACTGCACTGTAAACTGCTCTTGAGTTCCCTGTTAAGAGTTTGTGAGTCCTAGTTTATTGCGCCCACATACAATATTCCTCACATGGGGCACCATATGTGGTGTCTGCCTGCTTTATTTCCTCATTGATTATCATCAGTGTTGATGTACTGCTTTGCTATATTGGCTGAAAAATGTTGAATGTTAAATTATGTAGCTGACAGGTGCACATTTATGTATCACAGTTCTTTATTTTCAGTGTTCACAATCCCCCCCAAATATACACAGTTTACATGGCCACTGCACTATTGTTTAACTATCGATAGGCCTCATTAATAGTTTGCAGGCATACATTGGCATACTGCTACAATAGTTTCCCATTGAACATCTATGAGCAGTAAAAACCTAACCACACAGTTCTTGTGGAATAATGCAGTATGTTTTGAACAGACACGTCATTGTTTTAACACATGGCCTTTTCATCTTACACTTGTTTCATGGTTAAGTTGATGCATTGTTGTTGATCTAACCAATATGAGTTTCTCATCTGAAAATCAGCCATGGACTGACTGTCTCGGGGCCAAAAATACCGCCTTTATACATCATGACAATAATAGGCATTGAAATTGTACATTGTTCAATGTTTAAGTTACAGAAATTACAACTGAAACATACCTCATTCAATTACCTGAACACAAAGAAAAATACTTTCTTTTTGCCAGTTTCTTCAACTACAGCATTTAAGCCGAATTACTTCTTTAAATCATGAAATTAACAGATATAGTAACGCAAACAATACGTTTGATAAAACTGGACATTACTTTAGAATGAATTATGAACATATATAAAGGGCTAGCTTTGCTAACATTTTTTCGAATAGAGCCAAATAAATACTTAAATAAAGCCAGCGTTTTGTCTTCCAAATGTTGATAAGTAGTACAGAATTTCTATATGTTCATAATTCAACAATAGAATTTAAGTTTAGAAACAATTACTGATTTCACTCTATAACAAAAGATACTAACTAGTAACAGCCAAAATAAATTAGAAAATCAATTACATACACAAAACTAAGCACAAAATTAGATCTGGTACTATATTCTTTAAAACTGTGAGCCAAAATTTCTCTTTTTATGAAAATTCAGATTACACTCAAATATGTTAATGATAAATTAGTCACAAATGAGAAAATGAATTTTAAGGAGGCAGATGGCAAAAGAAGAGGGGAGATTTTCCTTAAGACAATTATAACTGGTGAAGAGACATGGGTCTATGCCTATGATGTAGAGAACAAGGTTCTATCTTCACAATGGGTTGGGAATGGTTGTGCAAGACAAAAAAAGCTTGTCAGGCGAGGTCAAATGTCAAACCCATGCTGATAGTTTTCTTTGACTTTGTAGGGCTAGTTCATCAACTGACAAACTGTTAATCAATGTTTCTATCGGGACATGTCGTTACACCTGTGAGAAGGAAATGGTCTGAAACATGGAAAACAATCATGTCTTTTGCATCATGATAACCCAGCCGCGCATTCATACCTGTTGGTGTAGGACTACTGCAAAAATTATACTCTCCAGACCTGGCCCCTGCAGACTTTTTTTAATTTCCAAAGTTGAACACCCTGTTGAAAGGTCAAAGACTTGCAACAATAGATGAATTAAAAGAAAATTCACAAATGGCGCTTCATGCAATACAGCAAGGGACATGGCAAGATTGCTTCTGGAAGGGGAAATGGTGTTGGGAGTGCTGTATGAATTGTGGAGGAGAGAATTTCAAAGGAGACCATGCACAATAAATAAAAGGTAACAGTAGAAAAATTTTGTGGGCATGGTTCCAGAATTTTTTGAGCCGATACCATACACAAACACACCTCATGCACACATGACCACCGTCTCCCATAACCCTACCCAGATGCATTCTGGTCTGAGCTGCCAGGGTTGCAGCCATATCTGCATGAAGTGTGCTGTCTTGTGTGTGTGTGTGTGTGTGTGTGTGTGTGTGTGTGTGTGTGTGTGTGTGTGTGTTTCTCTTTCTTTTTCTGACAATGGCTGTGGCCAGAAACTAATGTGTAAGTGTATTTTAATTGTGCCTGTCTGCAACTTAACATGTCATCCTTACAGTAAGCAACAATCTCTCTTTCCCTTACCTTGTTCAATATATACTTCCATTGTTATTGTATGACCTAGTTTGTTTGCTGGATATGTAACCACAGTGGCATGAAGCTTTTGATGCGATTACACAGTTATATACGTTGCTCTGTTGTGATTGTATACAAACAGTGCTGACAACATAACACTGCAACTACAAAATAATTTTATGAGCCACTGTACTCATTTATGCAAAGAATATTTGCATTGAATTACATTGACAGCAGTAATAGACAAACAGATATTATAATATGTAGGTGGAAACCCGAAATTTATTTGAATTTAACGAGTATTTACTGGAGCTCTCTTATGTGATAATTTCACAGGGTGTAGTGAATGTCAAATTTTTATGTTGTTGATGACAAGTATTTAAATACCTTCTTTGCAACTAAAGAATGTGTATAACATATAAAATTATATGACAACGGACCTATAGCCCAAAAAACTAAATACAAAACAGGACAACATTGAGAGAGTTACATAACTACCGAACTGTTCCATAACACAAGGTCACAAAAATGAGAACCTGGCATATTACAAAGTATAGAAGGTAAAAAATTAAATAGAAAACGACATATAAATCAGAAAATCAAATATAAGAGTGACAACACTGAAAGATTTATGTATGTGACTTGAACACACAACTTGAGGCTCAGTTTATATGATAATATATCTCACCATTTTTTTTAAGTTTTAAGGCTGTTCCTCACTGTGTTTCATAAACTACTCCAAACTCTAAACTGACATGGCTAAAGGAAATGGCCTCAGAAGATCTTTAAATGTAGTTTTGTTGTGTATTTCGCATTTAATTTCTGAAGAGAGAGCATGATATACCTTTATACCAGAATATTATACACCCTTCTGCTCTACTTTCAAATTTCTCCATTTACTGTGGAAATCATGCTTCCTCCTTGTATTGCAGGGGTGGTATTCACAGTTACTTTTGTATAAATCAGTGTCTTTACTTATGAAATGTATATGTAAATATAGGTATTGAGAAGTAGTTGCAAGAACTTCCAGTTTCCAGAATAAGCTTCTGCAACTGCATTTAGATGCCACACATCATACTTCCAATACACTTCTGAGTAATGAATATTTTCTTAGCTTGAGGTTGATTTTCCCAGAAAATGATTCCATATGACATCAGATAATGGAAATAACCATACCATGCTGTATTTTTAGCGCTTTAATTTGCAGTGCAAAGACTGATGAGCTGAGTCTCTTGGAAGGACCTAAAATAGGATGACCCAGTTTTCTCTACAGTCAATCATAACAACCAGAAACTTCATTACTGCAACTCTTTCTGTTACCTGTGTGGCACATTTAACAGATATTTCTTCCTCAGTTTTGGCAATTGAGGTAACTGAATGTAATTAGTCTTATTAAAGTTTAGTGAAAGACCATAGACAGTACACCATTGAATCAAATGTATAAGAATATCATTAATAGACTCCTGAACATTTTCACATTTACAACCATTAACTATAATCTTTGTGTCATCTGCGAAGATGGTAAAATTACACTGCATCGTTGTAGAATAAGGTAAATCATTTATAAACATCAGGGACAGTAAAGGACCAAACATAGATCCCTGTGGCACTCCACAATTAATGCCTGTTCATTCTCATGGTGCCACTACACAAATTGCCTGATAAACCTAAGATGATTGTCTGTGTTGTATCTTTCAAGTATAGCTTTAGCCAGGTATTTGCTACAACACTTATTCCTGAATAGTCTGCCTTCAACTGTAGTATTTGGTGGTTCACAGGGTCAATGGCTTTAGATAAATCACAAAATAAGCCTGTCATCACCATTTTCTTATTTAGAGACTCTGAAAACATAGATTGATTGTTCAGTTGACAGACCTTTTCACAAACTGATTTTTCCTAAGAAGATTGAATTTGTGTAGATTTCTGAAATCCTAGAAAACATATGCTTTTCAAGTATCTTTGAAAATATAATCAGGAGAGATACTGGCCTGAAATTTGTAACACTGGCTTTCTCACATTTCTTGAAGAGAAATTTCATTAGAGCATACTAATGCTTCAGGAATCAATCCTTGTTGCAACGAGGCAGTGGAGATGTGACACAGTATACCACTTACAGAAGAATGACACTGTTTTAACAATTTGCTAGAAATATTATCTGCCCCACAGGCATTTTTATTTTTCATGGAGGCAATTGTTCTTTCAATTTCTGGTACTGTAACAGGTCCAATATGCATTTGACTAATTTTGTTAGAGACAGTATTTCACAAAATAGTTAAGGCAACTTTCACAGGACCCTTCAAACAATTTGTTCAGACACTGATAGGGAGTGTTTATAGCAGATATTAACTATGATTTCAGGGTTTTGTACAGGATTCCTTTCCTGTTTGATTTTGAAGTTTTCTACAGGTCTTTTTTTTATTCCTCACAGTCTCCCTGCACACTGTATTATTTAAGTTCTCAATTTCTTGCTCATAATATAGTGCTTATACAATGCTAATCAATGATGTATTCAGAAGAAAAAGTTGTTATGAGCTTTGGAACAAGCAGTGTGGATCAGTGGTTGTTGTCCCTGATGGGCATGCTATGGGTAGCCAGTTCAAATCCAAACAACTGCAAATATATGTTATTTAGTTAGTATTTACCATTTCTGGAAGTATCTAAAACTTTATTGCGCTCATAGTCTCTGCATATATTGGAATATTCAGTGTTCATACAGCAAGCATTGATCTGCTTCCAGGAGGCAGTTGTGTTCTGACTGTATGTTGGTGTCTGCAGCAAACACACTTTCAGTGCTTAGCAGTAAGTGTAGTACTTCATCATTGACATTTATTTTAAATTTGAACTTGATTGTCATTACATGAAAATATTATTGTGATTTGTATCAAGAATTATAAGCTTTGCTGGTTTTGTAATGCAATGAATCATTTGATGTTTAATATAATGTCATCACTGTTATAACTGAGCTCTGTTTCTCACATGTAATTTCAGTTACGACATGTAACTGTGCAGTAAGAAAGGAAACTAATTTAAGAATTACAAATTCATTCATGAATCAACTTGGTGATTAATAGACAAGTGACATGATTTTTCAGACAATTTTTATTTTATTTATTATTTCTAGTTATGTAGTTCCATATGAGAATATATCCCTGTATATAGAATAAGTCAAATTTTCACAAATTATTGTATAGTGCACAAGTACATTGTTCATATCATACAAATAACAGGAACAGATTAGCTAACACACAACTTAATGTATGAGTTATCATACTTGACTTCTGAATGAATATAAAGTTATACATACAGCTATACATACATTTCAATTTTTAAATTACACTGTAGATAGACAAAGAATGATGATTAACACCATAAAGGTCACAGAAATAGATTTAAGCATACTCAGGAGGTATTATACACTTTGGCTGAGAAATTCATCTATACTATTACATTTATCGTTTTCCTTGGATGCCTTTTTTTTCCATGGATGGAGTAGAAGGTGTTGTTGACCAACAGGAAGTTCTTTAATTCACTCTGAAACCGATCTTAATCACTCACAAGATCTGTGTACGTGTGTATGTATGATATGCTCTGGTAAGTTATTGAATATATGAGTACCCATGTATTTGACTTCTTTTTGTACTGATGTTAAGCTTTTATAGTCCTTATACAGAACATTTTGGTTCTGGTATTATAATCATGTTTTGCATTCTTTTTGTAATAAGAGACATGTTGGAAATGACAAAGGACATCGATGAGTATATGTACTGAGAAGTAGTAGTTAGAATACCAAGTTTCTTAAAGAGGTCTCTACATGGTGATCTAGGATTGACACCAGATATAATTCTAATGACTCATTTCTCAATTTTGAAAATGACTCTTTGTGAGAGGAGTTTCCCCAAAAGATGAAAGGAAGTAGGATGAATAAACTAACTCCTTCATTTTTAAATCACCTATTTCTGCTATCATGCGTACTGCAAATGTAGCTGAATTAAGGCATTTCATTAAGTCTAGAGTGTGAGTTTTCCAATTTAGATTGTGGTCAATTTGTAGCCCTAAAAATTTGACACTGTCTACAGCTTTAATTTCTTTGTTTGAATACATTATACATATAGGGTCAGATATTCTTTGTGAGATACTAAACAGTATGTACTGGGTCTTGTCAAAATTCAGTGACAATCCATTTGTTGTGAACCACCAACCTTACAAATATTTCATTAGCTGATTGCTCAGTGAGATCACCGGTACTGTTTTTTATACCAATACCAGTATCATCTGCAAATAAGACCAAATTTGCAGTTTGTGACACTGCACATGGATGGTTGTTAATATACAGGGTGGTCCATTGATCGTGACCACGCCACATATCTCACGAAATAAGCGTCAAATGAAAAAAACTACAA
Organism: Schistocerca americana; assembly: GCF_021461395.2. Lineage (NCBI taxonomy): Eukaryota > Metazoa > Arthropoda > Insecta > Orthoptera > Acrididae > Schistocerca > Schistocerca americana. Next base: position 525,180,509 of record NC_060126.1, read on the forward strand.
AGAATGAAACTTGTCTAGCTTGAAGGGGGAAACCAGATGGCGCTATGGTTGGCCCACTAGACGGCACTGCCATAGGTCTAATGGATATCGACTGTGTTTCTTTAAATAGGAACCCCCAATTTTTATTACAATTTTCTGTAGTACGTAAAGAAATATGAATGTTTTAGTTGGACCACTTTTTTTGCTTTGTGATAGATGGCGCTCTAATAGTCACAAATGTATGGCTCAAAATTTTAGATGAACAGTTGGTAACAGCTAGGTTTTTTAAAATTAAAATACAGAATGTAGGTAGTTTTGAACATTTTATTTTGGTTGTTGCAATGTGATAGATCTACCTTTGTCAACTTATCATTTCTGAGAATGCATGCCGTTACAGAGTGACTACCTGTAAATACCACATTAATACAATAAATGCTCAAAATGATGTCCGTCAGCCTCAACACATTTGGCAATACGCGTAACGACATTCTTCTCAACAGTGAGTAGTTTGCCTTCTGCAATGTTCGCACATGCATTGACAATGCGCTGATGCATGTTGTCAGGTGTTGTCAGTGGATCACAATAGCAAATATCCTTCAACTTTCCCAACAGAAAGAATTCCGGGGACGTCAGGTCTGGTGAACGTGCGGGCCATGGTATGGTGCTTCGATGACCAATCCACCTGTCATGAAATATGCTATTCAATATCGCTTCAACTGCACGTGAGCTATGTACCAGACATCCATCATGTTGGTAGTACACCGCCATTCTGTTATGCAGTGAAACATCTTGTAGTAACATCGGTAGAACATTATGTAGGAAATCAGCACACATTTAGATTACTGATGATAAAATGGGGGCCAATTATCCTTCCTCCCCTATCATTATCGCTGATCACTATCAATAGACCATCCTGTGTAATAGGAACAACAAGGGACGTAAAATAGAGCATTGGTGCACCCCTTGTCTGGTGGTTTCGTATTTTGAATGACTATCGTTATGTGGTGAGCCTGATACAGACACACACTGTTTTCTATTAAAAGGGTAAGATGCGAATCATGAGCCTGCTACTCCTGTTATCCCATAATATTTTAACCTTTGTATATCATGATTAACACAATCAAAAGCTTTAGCCAGATCACAGAATATTCCAAGTGGTAATAACTTTCGATTTATTGATTCTAATACATCATCTGTAAAAGTGAATATAGCTTGATCAGTTGACAATCCTTTCCGAAATCCAAACTGATTGTGAATGAGAATATTTTTCTGTACTAAGTGTTTATAAAGTTTACTGCACATAACCCTTTCAAACACTTTTGAAGATATTGCCAATAATGAAACAGGATGGAAGTTTTCCACTGATGATTTGTCTCCTTTTTTCTGTAATGGTTTGACAATAGCATACTTAAGCCTATCGGGAAAAGTACCACTGTGGAGGTATTTATTACATAAGTAACTCAGTATGTCACAAAGTTCTGAGGAGCAATATTTAATTATGGTAGCGCTGATATCATCATAACCACTGGAACACTTGTTTTAAAGAGAGCCAATAATATTAGAAATCTCTTTCAGTGAGGTAGGATATAGTTGAATTTTGTCAAACTTCTGTGGCACTTCTTGGCACTTCTTTGCACAGTGTTACACTGTCCGGGTTATCTGGATACTTCCCACTAACACCAACCTATCCGAACTCCGGAGATAGGAACTTGCTCTTCAATATATCTTCTCTTCCTGTTATCCACCAGGCCTCAATTTCTGCTAATTTCAAGTTGCCACCACTCATACCTCACCTGTCATTCAACAACATCTTTGCCTCTGCACTTCCGCCTCGACTGACATCTCTGCCCAAACTCTTCGTCTTTGAATATGTCTGCTTGTGTCTGTATATGTGTGGATGGATATGTGTGTGTGTGCGAGTGTATACCCGTCCTTTTTTCCCCGTAAGGTAAGTCTTTCCGCTCCCGGGATTGGGATGACTCCTTACCCTCTCCCTAAAACCCACATCCTTTCGTCTTTTGTCTTTCCCTCTCCTCCCCTCTTTCCTGACGAAGCAACCGTTGGTTGCAAAAGCTAGAATTTTGTGTGTATGTTTGTGTTTGTTTGTGTGTCTATCAACCTGCCAGCGCTTTCGCTTGGTAAGTCACATCATCTTTGTTTTTAGATATATTTTTCCCACGTGGAATGTTTCCCTCTATTATATTCAACTCATTATTTACATTTAACATAATCATTGTATTAACTCTGAAAGAAAGCATTTGCACCAGTAACTGAAAATTACTTGACAGGACATAAAACCAAAGGTAACAATGTTGTAAGTAAAATGTTTCAGTCATTAGCTTTGTGGTGTCAGTAGGTCATATCGACCATGAACAACATGATCTTTGACTGAGATCAGACAGTCAAGCCACCATGTTATTCTAGCAGTCTGCATTTATGTCTCTTGCTGTGTACATGTGTATGACTACTGTGGAAATATATATTTATGTGCAGATATTTGTGGGACAATTTGTTCAGTATACCTCTATGTGCATCATGTTCCCATACTGGTGACCCCAAAGTTTGCACATCTTCTGTGACTACTGCCCCGTGTGTTGTAGCATCAACAAGTTATATGCATGCCATCATGGTCGGCTCACCCAACACTTTGTTTGAAGATTTGGAAGCTCATCAAAGATCACTGGACCTCTTCATTCCTTTGCCAATGACTGGTTCTACATTAATTCACAGCAATTCATGATCTCTAGCCATGGTAAACTAACTTTGTCGCTCTACGACGGTCGAGTGCTACACCGCTAACGCAAACAATGGACCCGGGTTTCACGTCACTGGACTGTGCTCGCCAGTGTGTGAAGTTTGAAGTGAACAGTATTCAGAACTGTGTACCTACTGATTGATCATATAATGCTCAAAGTGATCTACATTCGCACACTTACTTTGACTCTCAACGAGCTGCAGCGACAGTTATTGTGGTGCCGTGTGCAGCGCCACCATTACTGAAGGTTGTTCGCAGATGATGCTGTAATTTACCATCTAGTAAGGTCATCCAAAGACCAGTATCAGTTGCAAAGCGATTTAGAAAAGATTGCTGTATGGTGTGGCAGGTGGCAGTAGACGCTAAATAACGAAAAGTGTGAGGTGATCCACGTGAGTTCCAAAAGAAATCCGTTTGAATTCGATTACTCGATAAATAGTACAATTCTCAAGGCTGTCAATTCAACTAAGTACCTGGGTGTTAAAATTATGAACAACTTCAGTTGGAAAGACCACATAGATAATATTGTGGGGAAGGCGAGCCAAAGGTTGCATTTCATTGGCAGGACACTTAGAAGATGCAACAAGTCCACTAAAGAGACAGCTTACACTGCACTCATTCGTCCTCTGTTAGAATATTGCTGCGTGATGTGGGATCCTTACCAGGTGGGATTGACAAAGGACATTGAAAGGGTGCAAAAAAGGGCAACTCGTTTTGTATTATCACGTAATAGAGGAGAGAGTGTGGCAGATACGATACGCAAATTAGGATGGAAGTCATTACAGCAAAGACGTTTTTCGTCACAGCGAGATCATTTACGAAATTTCAGTCACCAACTTACTCTTCCAAATGCGAAAATATTTTGTTGAGCCCAACCTACATAGGTAGGAATGATCATCAAAATAAAATAAGAGAAATCAGAGCTCGAACAGAAAGGTTTAGGTGTTCGTTTTTCCCGCGCGCTGTTTGGGAGTGGAGTGGTAGGGAGATAGTATGATTGTGGTTCGATGAACCCTCTGCCAAGCACTTAAATGTGAACTGCAGAATAGTCATGTAGATGTAGATGTAAAATACACCCGGCCACTATCAACCATGACCTGGTCCAGTTTTGCCTCATTTGCAAACTAATATAGGACATTTTAGTGCGTACAGTTCTCCATACTCACCCCTGAGACCGGTGTCTCAAGTTTTTGACCACGTCGGTTTGAGTGCATCATTCAGTGTTTTGCCTTCCAATGGCATCTTAACAAACTGAAGTGACTACCTGCAAATTCCACCAGTCATTTATAGCCCAGGGGCCCTGGATCCATCCGCTCAGCTGCTTGGCTCTCCCACAGCACTGCCTGTGTCTGCCATGACGGACTTCCACGTTATTTCCAACGTGGGTCAATTCAAATCAGTGCCTGTAGCCTACGGCCCAGTTTACGGGATCCCAACACCTACCGCACAACCTCCCGTTCCCATGGTACTGACCGTGTCTGGGGCGTGGTGATTTCGCGACACATCAAGGGCAATGCAACCTGCAGTTGCTATGGATGTTTTTTCCAGAAACAAACCCACGCCTACCACACTGGCCTGCTGTACAGCCTCTTCCGTAACAGACCAGATGGATTTTTAGAGAGACCAAAGCGGCCTTTATCCCCACCTCCAAATTGTCTGCTGAAGCTGCCACCTTTATATGAGGACAATCCAGTGTCACTGTTTGCGCTTGTCAAGTGTCTTTTCGAGTTGCATCATGTGTCTGATGACAACTCTAAATTCCTGTGTCTCGTCACGTTCCACCATGATCATTCCGACTTAAGTTGCGATCTACTCCTCTCACCACCACCTCCACCAAAATATGAGTTCACAAAGAAGACGAGCGTTAAATGACTTGCCTGCTCACCACAAGAATTAATCATCAAGATCTTGTACGAGGAACACCTGGGGGGCTGAACCCCATCACAACTCTGGCGCCGCCTTGGGTTACTTGTGAGTGAGCATACCATGCTGGACATCACTCTGTGGGCAGTGTGCTCTACCAACTGCCTACTGACCTACAGATCCACTTGCTACTGCACTCCTTCGAGTCAATCGGCTCTTGTCTCTGCATCGCAGACCAGCTGTATTCATTGCTACAACACTGCCTGCCAGCTCTCTGCCCACCATTAGTTGGCACAACTGCTCCCGCTTACTAGTCGTTTGCTGGCAGAGGCAGGGCTCGCTCCACCTCTGCACCTTCTACATCACCTGGCAGCATCTGCCTGCTCTCTCCACTGTCTGTGCGCTCCAGGATCGCCCACACACCATACTGACTGGTATACATGCCAGAACAAATCGACGAGGCCAAGACTCCTCTGCTGCCGCAGCCGCCACCACCACCACCACCACCACTACCACCACATCCTGTTCATCCATACTGGCGGTACCACAAGGTTTTTGTCAAGGATGTTAAGTAGTGCCGGTTACCTCGGCAGCACCCAAACACCGACTGCAGGACCTAAAAGAAGCCGAGCCCTCCGGAGAACCTCACAGGTGTCCTCATACATTGCACTCTGTCCACTCGTCCACCCTGTTGAGGGGTCGTTTGTAAGTGTCTGACATTTCGTCACGGCTCGTTTTCCTAGTCAACACTGGTGCTGACATGTTTATCATACCTACATTGATGGCTCCCCACATCTTTTCACCGACGAGGTCACTTCTATGAGCTGTCAATGCATCAACATTACAAACCTCAGGCTCTGTCAAAGTTACGGTGCAGCTGTCTCATTCTCTGTGTTTTCCGTGGACTTTCTACACTGCCAACATTGAAGAACCAATTCTCGGTATGGACGTTTTGTCCCATTACAAACTCTCTCTTACCGAAGTTCAGGGGTCAGTGCAACACCATCCTACTAACACTCAGAAACTGTGCTCCCACACTTATGTTCCCTGCTCTGCTTCTCTCGTGACATGTGTGTTAGTAAGCAAGTGCTCCACTCCCGCAGGTGACATTGTGACCTGTGTAACTAATCTACTGTCAGAATATGACTTGGTGGCACAACTCTGCTGGGACAACAATGACCTGAAACAAAGCATCTTACACACCTACAACAAGCTTGCTGAGGCTCATAACTCACTGCTGAAGCTGCAGTCCACAGTTCCGCCACCTAATCGAGCGTCTCCAGCTGATACCAGCTTGAACACTTATCAGGTTAGTCCAAACACTTTAATCCCGTTTGACAATTTACGCCTGGTATACTCCGCACCCCTGTCGCGCTCGCCACGTTCAGTGCCTTGTGTTGCAAACAGTGCTTTTAATAACAGTTGCAAGTGTGATGCGACCATGCACACCATGCAAGCAGCTGTCTTGCATGTTGATAAACATTCCCTCTCTCTCACGCTTCAGTCACGTGACTCGACCGCCATCACTGTTCCACGTGCGATGCCAATGCTGCTCTCGCCCTTGCCGGTTATCAAGTGCAAGGTTGACAGCAGACATTCACCGCACGTTCCGACCCACTCCGCACTGCACACGCAGCTGCCCCTTCCACAGGAGCACACACCGTGCTCACGTACTAGGCATGCGACTTTCGGGCTGCCCTTTCCCACTCACACTAACAGCTAAGCCTCGTCACCTCCCACTCATCCAAAAACTTCACGTCAGGACAATGATCAGTCTCGTGTGCAGTTCTCAGTTTCTTCTGTCACTGATGGAATGATGCACAAGATTGTTACCACTGCTGGCCCTCCTATTAGGCAAAATGTTAGATGCCTCAACCCTATTAAGTTGCGCATGGCCTGGCAGCAAATTAACGAACTTTTGGAGGCAGGTATCCTGCAACCGTCAGACAGCAACCGGATTTCACCAATTCCCATTGCCCTCAAACATGACAGTTCTTTCTGAATGTACGGCAATTACAGATGTCTCAACACTCGTACCATCATGGACAATTACCCCGTGCCTAACATACATGTTTCACTCATATGTTATCGGGCACTACAATCTTCAGTGTTATTGACGGTAAACGTGCCTACCACCAGATTCCTGTTGAACCAGAAGACATTGCTAAAACAGCTATTATCATGCTGCTCGGTTTATTCCAATTCAACTTCATGCCATTCGGCCTGAAAGACATGGCACAAACATGGCAGCAATTCATTGACTCCATCTTACGACAGTTTAAATTTTTCTTTGCATATCTGGATGACATACTCATTTTCAGCAAATCGGCTGAGGGGCATAAAAATCATTTATCTACAGTCCTCCAGACCTCGAACTCCAATGGCATCAAGGTCAACAAAGACAAACTCCAATTACGCCAGCCTTCCGTGACTTTCTTGGGTTACATCATCTCCACTGATAGAATACAGCCTCCCAAATCTCACAAGCAGGCCATCACGTCAATGCCGCCCCTGCTACTTGCAAAGAACTCCTACATTTCCTGGCCACAATAAATTACTACTGCTGTCACCTGCCCTCTTCCGCCACTGTGCAAGCCCTGCTGACAGACACGCTGTCTGGTAAACAGACTTAAGGACTCAAACTCGTTCACTGGACTGTACCTATGCTGGAGGCCTTCAATGTACTAGAGATTTCTTTAGCTCACGCCGAGACGCTCGCCCACCTCGACCCCTCGGCTGAGTTGTTCGTCACTCCAGACGCCAGTGACATCACGGTGGGAGTGGTACTACAGCATCACAAGGCAGAGATGGTTTCCCCTCTTCATTTCTTCTCTAAAAAACTTTCAATGGCTCAGAAGAAATACTCCACTTTCGATAGAGAACTCTTTGCGGTCTACGAGGTCGTCAAACACTTCCACCCTGACTTGGAGGGTCACTCGTTCTTCATCCTCACTGATCACAAGCCACTCGCAGATGCTTCCTGTAACCCCCCCTCCCCCCCCCCCCCCCCCCCACCTCAGGACCCACCCCCTCGGCATTTTTACCAACTTGATCTAGTCTCCCAATTCACAACTGACGTATGCTACATCAAAGGCGTGGACAATGTTGCCGCAGATTTTTTTCTCGCGGGTCAATACAATCATAGACTTATCTGACCTAGCCACCCTACAAGCCTCTGCCAAGAAATCTCAAGCTCTCCACGCGGACCCTCAAACATCCCTTGTATTTACTAAATTCCCTGGCATTGTGGATGAGGTGTGGTGCAATTCTTCTACCAGTACCTTAAGTCTGTTGCTTTCACCAACCCCCCCCCCCCCCCTCCTGCATTGGCAGGCCTTCAACACGCTGGATAACCTCACTCACCCTGGCATCCCTGCCACTACATGGCTCGTCTCCGTCTCCGAGTGTTTTGTTTGAAAAACCTGGGCACGCAGCTGCTTCCCCTGTCAACGCAACAAAATCGGCCGCCACAACACCCCACCACTCGGCAGGTTCAACATTCCCCCAGGACGATTTCACCATGTACATATTCATCTTATCGGTCCTCTTCCACCGTCAGAGGGCCACAGATACATTCTGTCCACAACCGACCACATGTCCCACTAGGTAGAGGCAGTTCCTTTACCTACCATCACAGCCGAGACTGTGGCCAAGGGTTTCATCTACTCACAGATTGCTAGGTTCTGTTGTCCGACCACCATCACCAGTGACCAGGATCGGCAGTTTGAGTCTTCCCTGTTCAGCATTTTATGTAACATCTGTGGCATAAAGAAAATTCATACCACAGCCTACCACCACAAAGCAATGGGTTGGTAAAACAGTGGCACCACAGTCTAAAAATGGCCCTCATGTGCCATGACTGCGTCTGGTACAAAGCCCTTCCATGGGTGCTCCTTGGCCTCTTCTCAACTTTCAAGCCTGACTTACGGGAAACTATCTTAGAATTCACTTTCAGGGAGAACCCCGTCCTACCAAGGGAACACATTCAGCCTCAGGTAGCTGGAGATATTCCCCCCCCCCCCCAACCCCTCACCCCCCTCTGCCCCCCCCCCTTCCCAGATTTCATAAGCAGCTTGCACACTCACTTCAAACATGCGTGCCTGGTGTACTTGTTGTTAACTTACTCATTTCTTAGATAACTGAAAAATTGTTTGTGGAATCTTACGCGGTATCTTGTGGTAGGACCACACTCTCACTATGTGTTTTTGAACAGGAATAATACTACCAGTTCCAGCACAATTTCAGCAAGAATTAGTTTTTAGTAGATGCTGAATGATTACACAGATTTCGTTTGTCTAGGGGTTTTTCGTAGTTTTGTCTGCAAAATAAACTGTCCAACATCAAGCATGGCCTGGGTTTTCTTCTGTTTGAAATAAACTCCACTGGATCTGAAATACTTTCACCTAAATATATATTTATTCATTCTTTTTGCTAGGAACTACACAATTTTCACTATCAACATTGATAATCTAAATCCAGTATACTACACTTGTCACATAAGCACGTCTCTCTGCCTCCAATACTGACAAAAAAGTGGTGGGCAAGCCAACATGAGCCCGGAAAATTCAGATATTCCTGCTTCCTAGATTCTTTGGTCTACTGACCTTATAAACTCCAACATTTAACATCTTAAACAAGTCCATTATTTATCATAAAAGAACATATTCATAATTAAATAAATTAAACACGTTTACTGGCAACATAATGAAATTACCTTAACTCTTTACTGTGGGCATCATACTTTTCACTTCAGATAAACTTTATCTCTGATGGTCGAATACATTACAATAGCCCACCAGGACTTACAAGCATACCCTTGTCCACTTGTCAGTCCAATACAGAAATTGCATCACTGTCTTGTCTTGTATAAAACTTTTTATCACAACTCTAGTAAATTTTTCATTCTTACATCACTCATTGACTCCCTCCTTTGTATCAGAACAGTAATTACATAAACACATATGTCAGTTTGTTGCCCAGAAACTTACAATAAAATAATATCAAAGTTAAACCATTTTCCCATATTAGAATAAACATAGCACTAACTCCTATATCATCACTGATGTTACAGAAGTATTTCGGTTCAACAATACTATTCTCTCATGAACCTCATAGATTATGTGATAGATATCAAGATTAAGAGGTGTAATAAGCCAACATAAAGTGTATGTATCTGTGTTGTGTGATCAACACAGCCAAATAAAAATGGTTATTCATGGTAAGCATGATGTAAAACAAAAGCACACTTGGATATACAAGAAAGTTTAGTCTATTAACTATACAACATATTTTATAAGCATTATGGTCTATTTAAGTGAATGAGCAAGATTTCCAAAATTATGAGATTTGCTGTTCTCAAACTGTTGGGGTGGGTGACATGAATTGTCTCCTAGCATCATCATTAAAATAAAAATCGCTCATTTATCAAGTTTACATATTTTGCAGTTCATTAAATACTGTACAATTACTTAAACAAGCACGTTGGAATCATGAAATCTAATCTTATAACAGAATTAAGTGACAACCAGTCTAGATACAACATTTTGCATGATATATGTTACTTGGCTTAGTATAGCGATTGCAATTTGTTCCTGTGACTATATCTCACAGCATTTCGTTTTTCCAATAAAATTCTTTCCAGATAAAGCCTGCAATGAAAATCTGAAGTTAGGTCAAGGCTTGACATAATTTGAATATTTTTAAATTTATATAACAACTTTTTGATGTTCTCTGGGTGGTCAGTTTCTCTGTCTAAACATTTGTTTAACTGTCTGGAATCTAGTACTAATCTAGGTTTATTTACAATGACCAAGGGATTATTAAAAAGGCTTGTACTCTCAATGATTTCACAGACTTCCATCTTTTGTAATTCTTTCTCCACTGCTACCCTTTTTGAGACTGGAATACTGTACAGTTTGTAAAGAAAGGTTCATGTGGCTTCAACTGTGAAGTACATTGGTATCCAATTACTTTACCTGGTATGTTGCTAAATATATCACTATATTCACACAAAAATAACTTCAACTCTTGTATCTGGTTCTCAGTTAGTTCTCTAGCTTTGGCTACTTTTTCATTTGCCAACTTTTCAAACTCTATCTCATCTGTATCAAAATCTGTGACACAGCTTTCAATGTACTTACCTTCTTTTGTAAATTCAATACTGTTCACAGTTTTATTCATACACAACACATTTGATGTAAGAAGTTTCGTAGCAATGACTTCACCACTTGGTAATTTCTGTCCTACCCAATAAAATGCTGCACTTACTTTTATTATCAAAGACATGCATAGGATAAAATCCTCTGTGAGATCAGGAATAACCAGACACCCATGTGACCATGATATTCCTTCAAATCGAAAGTAATAAAAGCCTGTCTTCTCACTGATTTACTGTGCCTCCCAGTAGCACCTCTTATTTTAATTCCTATTACAGGTAACTCAACATAATCGTTATTAGTTTTCAGATTTTTACTTAATGATACTGATATTACCAGATACTTGACTTCCTGTGTCAACCAAACACTTTCCTTTCCATGATCCTATCTGTATATCAGTAAACAGACTGGTTACATCAAAGTCAAGTTTTGTATTAATATCCTCATGTAATAAGTCATCTTCGATTTTACTAAATCCATATCCCTTTCCAACGTCCTTACCTGTATTGTTACTACCAGAGTTATATGCTGTCATTACCCTAATTGCATTTCCTTTGGCCTGATTACTATTCCTGAATATTTCATTAATCCAACTACATTCAATTGTGCTATTGTGTGTCTCTCCTTTCTGTTTATCTCTTAACATTTGTGCAATGTGGTACTTAATTCTATGCCACCATTCTGGATACAAAAATTCACATATATCAAGTGTTACCTTTCTGAAATTTTCATCATTCTTAATGGCACTACTGTTAATCCATAAGTTAAACAAAAATTGCTCACTACCGGACATTTCATCATCTACTCCCCTAATACTGTTAAGATTACCTGCTGTCAATTCCCTCTCATTGTTTTCCTTGCATGTATTAATATCAAATAGTTCATTGACTAAAATTCTGGTATTCTTATCAAATTCTCAACTGTGTTCATGTCTACCTCACTAACTTCATTACTATCCTCTTTTATATTAGTAATGCCTAAAACTTCCAACTCCTTACTTACACCAATAAAACATATTTCTTCACTACTATCCTCAATCTCCTTTTCTTCCCAATCAACATCACAAAAATTATCCTCTTGATTCTCTACCCCCATACCTTCAGTATGCAGATACAGATTTAAATCATCTTTAATAGGTGCAATTTTCATTCCTAGCCCACCAGACTCTTCCATAAGTTCTCTAATTCCTAACACACTTTGATCCTTTGAACAACTATTTTCCAGCAAGGTGTCCCTCTCAGCCCACTCATAGACTAACTCTAAGTTTAATTCTTCTTTACAGTTCTCTAAGCAATCAGCGTCTTTAAGTGACTTACCTTTTGTTTCTGGTTTATGTGTATGACATATATTATTTGTAACAGATACCACATTAATGGGATAACAGTTCTCCTTAAAATGTTTACTCATTATGTCACTGGTATTTTTCTGCTTAGTTTGGCAGTTTGGGATGGCCCTTTCCATTTGTGTATAAGTAGCTCCTACGTTGTGGACCGCCAATGGAACCCTATTCAGTTTTCTAACTCCTGTATAGTTTCCTGTTCAGTTCTCTCCATACCATTATGACTATGCCACTCCTTTGGTTTATTTCCAAAGTGTCTGTTACCAAATTGATTATGATTATTTCTATATTGACCCTTGTAATGGAAATCGTTTCCTTGTGATCCCTTGAAGTTGTACTGGTGATTTCTCTGATGAGAATCATTAGTTCCAAAATTATGTGGTTCCTTTTTATCATGTTGTGTGTTTCCCCGATTTATATATCCTGTCTTTTGAAAATTGTTTTGACTATGGTGTGGTGGTTTACCCATTTTCTCAATAGTTCTGTCTAGTTTGCCTACATACTTCAAAAACTGATCTGTTGTGTCTGTAGTTCATAAGGTAGCCTTCTTTTTAGTGCATCAGTTTGAGTGAGTTCATCAAAAGGTTTGCTTAAGTGAGTGAGTTTCCTTAACTGATTTTTGCAAAACTGCTTCATGCTACCAAATTCGTGTTTATAAACAGGTCCATTCAAGAATTTGCTTTTTATTCTAGCTTGTTCTGTCTCTGACCAGAATTTACTTAAGAACCTCTCCTCAAACTCTGCAAAAGCCATTCTCACAATACAATAATGATTAGTCCAAGACAATGCTTCACCTTCTAGAAATCTTTTCACAAATTTAATTTTCAAATTATCATTAATATTTGGAGAAAAGTTATCCTTGCAGTGCTGCAGGAAATCTACTGGATGCATACTGCTTTCATCTGAAAAGTTTTCTACTGGAATGTTGCACCAGATGGTGCCAATATTGTTCACCAAACTATTGGTGACCATATTACTACTACCACTTTCATGTGTTTTAGTGATGTCATTAATACTACTTTCCAAACTGTTGACTTCACCTTTGCTTATTTGCTTATTTATATCTATTTTTTCAGTAATGATTCCTAACTTTTGTTCAAATTTGCCTTCTACTTGAACAATTTTATCATCTACAATAGAAATACAATCAGATACTGTATCTTCTACATGTTTGATATCTGCATACACAACTTTAAACACGTTAGAAATTTTTTCTTTACTTGCGCTAATTTCAGTTTACAGATTTTTTATTTTTGCATCTACATTTTTAACCTTTCTCCTGACATAATTGACCTTACCTGTGATCTTAAGCATACGAGGTGTGGCTAGAAAAAAACCGGACTAGTACTGGTGAAACAATAAAACGAATGCAATAAGGCTGAAAGTCGCGTGGCCTGTCACGTGACTCTCGCTCCGCCTACTGCTCGAGTTTCATCTGCCTCCTGCACTCAGTCTGCCCATGGCGTCTGTTTTAAGTAGTTGAAGTTTTGTTTGTGCGTCGGAAAATGTTGAGTGTACAGAAAGAACAGCGTGTTAACATCAAATTTTGTTTCAAACTAGGAAAATCTGCAAGTGAAACGTTTGTAATGTTACAACAAGTCTACGGCGATGATTGTTTATCGCGAACACAAGTGTTTGAGTGGTTTAAACGATTTAAAGATGGCCACGAAGACACCAGTGATGACACTCGCACTGGCAGACCATTGTCAGCAAAAACTGATGCAAACATTGAAAAAATCGGTAAACTTGTTCCTTGCCAACTCCTGTTAACTCAGGCACTGCTCTGATTGTTAAACGGCGATCTTGTCGAACAAACATTGAAAAAATCGGTAAACTTGTTCCTTGTCAACTCCTGTTAACTCAGACACTACTCTGATTGTTAAACGGCGATCTTGTCGAACAAGTTTACCGATTTTTTCAATGTTTGCATCAGTTTTTGCTGACAATGGTCTGCCAGTGCGAGTGTCATCACTGGTGTCTTCGTGGCCATCTTTAAATCGTTTAAACCACTCAAACACTTGTGTTCACGATAAACAATCATCGCCGTAGACTTGTTGTAACATTACAAACGTTTCACTTGCAGATTTTCCTAGTTTGAAACAAAATTTGATGTTAACACGCTGTTCTTTCTGTACACTCAACATTTTCCGATGAACAGACAAAACGTCAACTACTTAAAACAGATGCCACGGGCAGACTGAGTGCAGGAGGCAGATGAAACTCAAGCAGTAGGCGGAGCGGGAGTCACGTGACAGGCCACGCGACTTTCAGCCTTATTGCACTCGTTTTATTGTTTCACCAGTACTAGTCCGGTTTTATTCTAGCCACACCTCGTATAATGACTCAAACTGGAAATTTTTGCTTCTACTTTTTGAAAGTGATCGTCATTTTTCTTTTCATATTCTTTGAACTGTTTTTCAAATCTATCACTGATGTCCTTAAGATTCTCGTTTAACTGAGCAGTGTTGTTTTGCTTCACTTGATTAAAATGAATCTCATTATTTTTCTCCATTTGTTCCAAACGAATCTCATTAGCACCGACTCTGTCTTTAATATTTTCTAACCAGTTCCCATTTTGTCTGTTAGTGTCATCAGTTGCCTTAAATTTTCCCTCCATATAATTCATTATTGTTGATAACATGTCTTTAACTTCATCCTGTCTTTCCGTATGAGTTTCAACTTTCTCTACAGGACCCAGACTATTCCTGTTGCATTCACTTTTGTATGATAAATTTACATCGGTACTGGCGTTGGCGATACCGTTGTCAATACTTTCCTCTTTTACAATTGTCATGTTTTTACACAGAAATAAACAAACACAAAAAAATTATCTTTGCTAAAGGACACTAAATTATCTTACTCAAAGTTTACTGATTTTCTTGTCTTATAACATCTTCTTTGTTGATTAGTGCCTGATGAAACTCACAAGACTGAAACACTACACTTATATGCTTTTTTTGTTATACAACACTTTACACTTTTTTCTTCTTTCTTGACTTATTGTGCCGCTATTCTTGCTCCAGTCATTGCAATCTGTTGTCTTGAAGGTATCAACATACGACTTTCTTGAACATTTTCATCCAGGATGTATGAATTCTGTCATTGTCTTTACAGTCGTGGTGGTAATTTGTTTTGATAACTTTTCAATAATCCCAGATGATGCCACCATATTGTACTGGTTGTTAACTTTCTCGTTTCTTAAATATCTGAAACTCTCACCACGTGTTCTTAAATGGGAATAATATGACCAGTTCCAGCACAATTTCAGCAAGAATTATTTTTTTTTGTAGCTGCTGAAAGATTACACACTGCAAATCTCATTTGTCTAGGGGTTTTTCGTAGATCTGTCTGCAAAATAATCTTTCCAACATCAAGCATCGCCTGCTTTTTCTTCTGTTTGAAATAAACTCAACCAGATCTGAAATACTTTCACCTAAAAATTATATTTATTTGTACTTTTTGTTAGGAACTACACCATTTCCACTATCAACATTGATAATCTAAATCCAGTATGCTACACTTGTCACATAAGCACATCCATCTTCCTCCAATACTGACAAAGAAGTGGTGGGCAAGCCAACATGTGTCCGGAAGTTTCAGCCATTCATGGTTCCTAGATTCTTTGGTCTACTGACCTTATAAACTCCAATATTTAACATCTTAAACAAGTCCATTATTTATCATAAAAGAACATATTCATAATTAAATAAATTAAACATGTTTTCTGGCAACATAATGAAATTACCTTAACTCTATGCTGTGGGCATCATACTTATCACTTCAGATAAACTTTATCTCTGACACAGTTGATTACGCTATACTGCAGCCACCTGTCAGCCACTCCCCACCAGACATTTACTTACCAACTGCTCCCAACACTTGCTCCCATGTGACACTGAAAGACGATTCACTCTGACAACCTCTGCAACCACCTTACCTCAGCCCCTTTAAAGTCCTCAGGTGGGGCAATGCAACATTCGACATCATCTCCCCAAACTGTTTCGTTACACTGACTCAAACCAGCATTCGTGGACCCCGACCCCCCTGCTGGCTCAGTCAGATTTTTCTAACGACTCTCCCACCAGACTCTCTCCTGCCGTGGAGTCTGACAACGTTTCTCCTCAGGCCACCATGCCGATTTTTACACCCGATGCCTCCCTGTCACCATTTGCAGGTTTCTCGGATACGTCAACCTCTACTCTGTGTGCGAGTTTCACAGCTACCTCACTGACTATGGAAACACCCTCTCCAAGAGTCACCCTGCTCTGCAACATACCCCCACACCGCATGCATGACATTTCAATTGTAACTCTCAATGACCGAGTTCTCATTCTACTCACAGACACCGCAACTTCGCCACTGAATGACCAGCTAAACTTCATTGTTGTGCATAGCTTCACCCTCCCTTGTGAGTGCGACCCGACGACAATCCGTGCCTTCATCTCACCGGACGGCTCAGTTAGCACCCGGGCTTACCACACACATACCCCACCATCCGCCGTTCTGCCCGCCTGCTCACGGGCTGTCCACTGCATCGTCTGCCCTCACTGGCTCAACAACTTCAAGGTGGACCTGCCTCCCATCGTTCTGCCTCCTCACCTCTCCCGGTCGAGGTGGAGGTCCCGGTCGTGCGCCAACCCTCTAGTACGACCACCAACAGTGTCAATGCCCACACTGTCTCCAGCCAAGTCTCACCTGTGGTACTCCATACTGCAGGGAGGAGGGGTAGGGGGGGGGGGGGAGGCTGTGTGGCGTCAATGGGTCATGTCGACCATGAATAATAAGCTCTTTGATTGAGATTGGACATTCGAGCCACCACGTTATTCTAGCAGTCTGCATTTATGTCTCTTTCTGTACACATGTGTACGACTACTGTGGAAATATATATTCATGTGCAGATATTTGTGGAGCAGTTGTTCAGCATACCTCTACATGCATCACGGTCCCATAGCTTTAATGCTGTTTTTCATAATTCTGTCATATAATAAGTTTAATATAAAGTAAGTTTTTAATTATTTTCATTATTCTGTGACCCCTGAAATGAAAATTTCTAATTGATAGCACGGTTTCCTCACTAAGCAAGTAAAAATAATCAATCAAGTCACACTAATCCGGTAACTCCAGACCCTCCTGAATAGTTTGTCATTTATGGTAGTTATTTTCTATAGTATATCAATGGTGTTTCATTCCAGAAGATCTTAAATACAATTATAATGTTATTTAAAATGAATCTTCTGCCAGCAAAATCTTATTATCAGTACTTCAAAATATTATAGTCTGTTTCTCATGAGAACACTGGTAATACAGTAAGTTGCAAAGGTAATTCCACTAAGAATTTTTTCAAGTTTTGTTTGTTACTCATCCATGTATATGACTGCATAATATTTATTTTTGTAGTTGATTACTAGATATGTAAACACAATCAGTATACAAGTTGTGATACCCTATTAATCAGCACACAGCTCCAGCTATAAAAAAGACTTGCTGTCACGCAGATTCAAGCTCACTGACTTCACACAATGAAAGCTGGGAGTAGTGTATCCTGTTTTGTCACCACACTGACAAGTGATGATCCACTTCCTACTGGCAACTCAAGTGGAAAGTTTACCAAGCTGCTGGCTAGATGCTTACACCACCATTACTGGTTATGATCAATAGTGTATGTATTGATTTTAAATTGAGATATCTAGTTCTGTTCCTCCAACTGAGATTTCCTCATGTTCAAGGCTAATCTGCTGTAGGTACTACTACAATTAAATAGTTTATCCTATTTGTTCCATGCTAAATGAAATGATCTGATTACAACATTTATTCATTCAATTTGTCATACTTAAACCATATTTCATTAATTGCATCAAGAGAGTTGTGATTAGCGGGCAGGAGCAACCACTGCAGAGTTCTCCTGTAAAGTACATAACCAATTACAACTAACAGTAGTCTACTCACATTGTTGGAATTGTGTCTAAATTTCTTTTTTTTAATTGGTTATAAATTAGGATACTGAGTAAATTAGTAGCAAAGTACCACAGTAAGACAATCCACTGCTATTACATTTAAGCTTTCCCTCTAGAATCACAGCAGACTCCCAAACTGTGATAGATAATATATTTGTAAATGTAGGTAGATATCTAAACATTAATGTAAGCCAGGTTATAAATGCACTCACAGATCAAGATGTTCAAATCATCACTCTTTACAGTGTAAATCCTCTTGTTAAACTCTCTCTCCAATGTAAATTCATAAGAATAATGAACAAAGAGGCATAAGAATATTTCAACTCAAGTTACAGAAAATGGAAAGAGCCTTTATTTACAACATTGACAATGGCTGGTTAGTTTATGGGGGGTTGAAGCGACCAGACTACAAAGGCCATTGGTCCCTACTGACAATGCTAATGAGAAATTTAACTCTTTCATAAATAATTTTTCCACTCTTTTTGAAGAACATTCTCCAAGGAAATGGGTGAAAAAGACTCATTCCAATTCTGTAAGTAATTTTGGAAAAAACGACATTTCGTCTATGGAGTGCATGATCGATTCTTTTGTAAAAATTTTTTTGTTTGTTTGTTTATTTATAGACACAATCACATGTTTATGATACAGTCATAACCGGTTTTGACCATACAATGACCATCTTCAGATGCTAAAACAATACAAAAGAAAATTTATATTAAAACCTAAAAATAAGTGCAGTATTTAACCACACTTATTAGTGATCTAACTGAATTTATGCAAAATACATATAGTTCATACCTAAAGGTGGCATACACTGAACACAGGTTCATGCGTTGTCAAACTAGCTATGAAATGTAAAACACTGGTCTTATATAGACATAAAAACTTCTTAGATTTTGTTCACCCTCTTCCGCTAGATAAGATAGTCTTAACTAGCTAAGATAGTCTTAATTTTTCAAAGGCCTAAAATATACTAATTTACTATTAATACTTAGGTCAAATGTACATAAAATTTAAGATTACAGAACAGATTGTTAAATCAGTAGAATAACATTTCAGAACAAGTAGAAGACATTGCTATAGACGAAAATAGCTGTAGCACTAGTAAAGTGTATTTCTGACACCCGATGGCGCTGTATTTCCGGCTATTGCCTGTTTAGGCCATTGTCCATTGGTACGACATAGACAACACTGGCAGGACAGCGAGTGTAGTGCTCTGCTGCAGGTGGATGGCACGCTCCTGTGCCTTAGCAGTTGTTGACATCTGTGCGACCCGCACTAGACAGTGCAATACTCGACTGCCGGAAGGCTCCATCCTCAGCGAAGCATGTATGTAGTAAAAACGATTCGCTCAGATGAACAGATCATAGTAAATGTTGAAGTATGTGTCTGTTGCAAATTCATTCTGTTCATTGAGGAGTTTGTCAGGTTCTCTGCGTCTCTCCTTGTTCTGAAATGTTATTTTACTGATTTAATGATCTGTTCTGTAATCTTAAATTTTGTGTACATTTTGACCTAAATATTAATAGTAAATTAGTATATTTTAGGCTTTTGAAAAATTAAGACAATCTTACAGAGGACACGTGCATCTAGCGCAAAGAGGGTGAACGAAATCTAACAATTTTTTATGTCTATAAATTTTCTTTTGTATTGTTTTAGCATCTGAAGATGGTCATTGTATGGCCGAAACCAGTTATAGTTGTGTCATAAACAATTTCTGTAAGTTTAAAATATCTACTCTTTATTTTTGTAAATATTTGCTCTGTATATTGTAACTCAGTGATCATTTAATGTAGAAATAATGCAATTAATGTAAATTTAATATTATATTTTGTTATACATTGATTTGTCCTACATCAGAATGTACTATTTGTGTACTATATG
Organism: Schistocerca americana; assembly: GCF_021461395.2. Taxonomy (NCBI): domain Eukaryota; kingdom Metazoa; phylum Arthropoda; class Insecta; order Orthoptera; family Acrididae; genus Schistocerca; species Schistocerca americana. The sequence goes on from NC_060126.1 coordinate 525,200,438, forward strand.
GTTACCAGAACCAATAAAACTCTACTCTGTTCTGCTTTGCCATTGTGAAGCTCATGTGCAAGAAGGGTGATAACACTGAGCTCACTAACTGTATCACCCTACTTCACTATTCACAACCTTCTCTACAATTATACAGAAGTTAGTGCATAATAGAATTTCTGAACACCTCATGATGCACAGAGTTATCAGCAAGAGTCCGTTTGACTTTGAGAATGGCTGTTAAGCTGAAAATGCAGTATATTCACATACAAATGAAGTCCTTGAATCTTTCAATGAAAAAAATAACAGGAATTGGTGTCTTCTGTGACTTATCAAAAGCCTTTGATTGTTTAATCACTACATTATCTTGCAGAAAGCCTAGTTAGTTGGAATAAGGGGTGTTGTAGGTAAATGGCTACAATCTTTTCTTCAGGACAGAAAACAAAAAGTAGTTTTAAACAGCTCAGTTGGGTTAAGGAAAGCCTCTGCTCAGTCTGAATGGACTCCAATTACTTGGAGTGCACTTCAAGGCACAGTTTCAAGGCTCAGTTTTAGGGCTATTGTTGTTTTTGATATTTATAAATTGTTTATCATTGTGTGCAAGCCTGCCTTGTAAATTGATTATATTTGTTGAAGATATTACCATCGTTTCCAAAAACAACATACTTTCTGAAATAGTTAATTGGTTCAATGCTAATGCTTCCTCACTAAACAAGTAAGTCCAGTTTTACCCAATTCTGTGTTGTTGATGTTGTTGTTGTTGTTGTGGTCTTCAGTCCTGAGACTGGTTTGATGCAGCTCTCCATGCTACTCTATCCTGTGCAAGCTTCTTCATCTCCCAGTACTTACTGTGCATCCTCCTGAATCTACTTAGTGTATTCATCTCTTGGTCTCCCTCTATGATTTTTACCCTCCACGCTGCCCTCCAATGCTAAATTTGTGATCCCTTGATGCCTCAGAACATGCCCTACTAACCGGTCCCTTCTTAATACCAAAAAACAAGAGGGAAATAAACATAACATGTGGAAATCAATCAACAGAAAGAATGGATGTATCTAATTTTGATTTGAATTTGCTATGGCTCTGTTTATTGAAATGGATTTTGCTTCTCTTATTAATTGCCTGTGCTTCTAGTGATATTGTTTAAATGTCTCCATATTCCCTGCTTGTCTGAGTTCCTTCTTGCTAGTCCTGAGTTCAGTTATTTCTTTCATAACTCATTTGCTACTGTGACCTTGCTTTTTCTGATTGGCTACTTTGGGGAAGACTACATGAAAGTGATGCATTCATGTGTTAATAAATGCATCATGCTTCTCATTTGCACCTTGTGCTTGCATTGTTTTGGCCCATTCTTATTTCCTCTGTGCTGTTTTGAAAATGTTCATGTTTTGTACATTGATAATTCTGACTTCTTTCTTATCTTGCATTACTTCTGTTTTTGAGCTCCTATTTATGTGGCTGTGAATTATTAACCCATGATGGCCAGTGATTGCTGTCTGTAGGACTTTTACTTCACATTTACTATTTTCAATATTTGTGATTATGTTGTCAATGATGGTGTGACTATCATCAGTCACTCTTGTGGGTACATCTACTATTGTTTTCATGTTACACGGTAATAATGTCTCTTTCAATTTTTGTTTTGGCTTTGATTCTTTACCTATTTCTGTGTTATATTCCCCACATATTACATCTTTCATTTTAATATTCATTAACAATTTTTTTTAGTTTTTTCAGAAATGTTGTAATGTTACCACTTGGGCACCTGTATACACAGATACTTTTGAGCTCTACACTCATTACTCCTGTCTTAGCTATAAACACAGGATTATATATTTCATCATTCTTCACTGAAATATCTGGCTTGTACAACTAGCCAACTTCTTCTTCTGTGTGTTTTTGATTTTAGGAAGCTTTAATTTTTGAGTATTAGTAATAGTGTTCCTTAGATTTCATGTTTGTTTTGAATACAGTGAGAGAGAGTCCCTTTAGTCAGCTGTAGTGCCAGCAGTGTCAGAATTTGTTTTCAATACAGTCCAGAGACAGGTAGTGCTTATTTTCATTGTTTTCAACAAGAAGTGTCTAGTAACCACAGTTTAGTCAGCTATCAGCCACCTTTAGTGAATTAACAGTCTAGTTAAAAGTTGATTAACTCTCTACAGCAAATTGTTGATTTCTTATGGTGGATAGGATGTGTGACTGCTGTGTGTGGACGCAAAAAGAGCTGGCCACTGTTCGCGAAGAGCTTGATGGCCTCGGTCAGCCATCTTCAGGCTGCTGCCTCGGAGTGTAGCGGCAGTGGGGAGTCTGGTGTGTCGCATGGTACACCTTAAGTGTTACATGCTTCACCCATGGTCCCTGCTGTCGATACATCTTTGTGGGTACCAGGCGCAGTTGGGTCACCCTCTCCCCAAGAGGAGTGGCAGTTTCAGTGGTGTTCGCGGCGCACGAGGTGGAGGGTAAATGTGGAGGCTGGACGTGTGGCATCGCCCACTCGGCCTGTGAGTGGACATTTGGCTGCTCCTTCAGCAAGGTCCGAGCAGGCGCATGGGGGGAGGGGTTTATTAGTGATTGGGAGCTCCAACATTAGGTGGGTGATGGAGCCCCTTAGGGAAATAGCAGAAATGTCAGCGAAGAAGGCCAGTGTTCACTCTGTCTGCTTGCCGGGGGGTCTCATCCAAGATGTGGAGGAGGCCCTGCCAGCGGCGATAGAGACCACCCGACTGCAAATTGTTGTTCATGTCAGCACCAATGACTCCTGCCATCTGGGTTCAGAGGTCATCCTCAGTTCATACAGGTGGTTGACGGAGTTGGTGAAGGCAGAAAGCCTCGCTCATGGGGTGGAATCTGAGCTAACTATTTGTAGTATTGTTCCCAGAACCATTCTGGAGCTGAGTGGAAGGCTTAAACCAGAGGCTCAGATGATTCTGCAGAGATCTGGGGTGCAAATTTCTCAACCTCCGCTATCGGGTGGAGAAATGTAGGCTCCTCCTGAATAGGTCAGGCATGCACTACATGCAAGAAGCGGCTACAAGAGTAGCAGAGTACGTGCAGAGTGCACATGTGGGGTTTTTAGGTTAGAGAATTCCCTCCCTAGGCCCAACAAGATGCCTCCTGAGATGAGACAAGGTAGTAGCAGGCAAAACGCAACAGGCGAAAACAATATTAATGTGGTAATAGTAAACTGCAGGAGCGTCTATAGAAAGGTCCCAGAACTGCTCTCATTAATAAACGGTCACAATGCCCATATAGTACTAGGGACAGAAAGTTGGCTGAAACCGGATGTAAACAGTAATGAAATTCTAAACTCAGATTGCAATGTATACCGCAGAGACAGGCTGGACAGTGAAGGGGGAGGCGTGTTTATAACGATAAAAAGTGCAATAGTATTGAAGGAAATTGATGGAGATCCGAAATGTGAAATAATTTGGATGAAGGTCATGGTTAAAGCATGTCATCCTCAATGGAGAGAAGTCTTCCGAAGTAAGAGTGATTTCAGGTGTGCCACACGGGAGTCTCGTAGAACCGTTGCTATTCACAATATACATAAATGACCTTGTGGATATCATTGGAAGTTCACTGAGGCTTTTTGCGAATGATGCTGCAGTATATCGAGAGGTTGTAACAATGGAAAATTGTATTAACAGAATCTTCCGTACGTTCTTGGTAGAACAACATTATAATAAATGAAAAGCACCAGTTTGCTTTTATTCTACAATATTACTTTAATTGCTAACCGGTTTTCAGCTTACAAGGCCATCCTCAGACAAATATCTGAAGATGGCCTTGTAAGCCAAAAACCGGTTAGCAATAAAAGTAATATTGTAGAACAAAAGCAAACTGGTGCTTTTCATTTATTATGGAAAATTGTACTGAAATGCAGGAGGATCTGCAATGAATTGACACATGGTGCAGGGAATAGCAATTGAATCTCAATGTAGACAAGTGTAATGTGCTGCCAATACATAGAAAGAAAGATCCTTTATCATTTAGCTACAATACAGCAGGTCAGCAACTGGAAGCAGTTAATTCCATAAACTATCTGGGAGTAGGCATTAGGAGTGATTTAAAATGGAATAATCGTATAAAGTTGATCGTCGGTAAAGCAGATGCCAGACTGAGATTCATTGGAAGCATCCTAAGGAACTGCAATCCGAAAACAAAGGAAGTAGATTACAGTAGACTTGTTTGCCCACTGCTTGAATATTGCTCACCAGTGTGGGTTCCATACCAGATAGGGTTGATAGAAGAGATAGAGAAGATCCAACAGAGAGCAGCGCGCTTCGTTACAGGATCGTTTAATAATTGCAAAAGAATTACGGAGATGATAGATAAACTCCAGTGGATAACTCTGCAGGAGAGAAGCTCAGTCGCTCGGTACAGGCTTTTGTTGAAGTTTCGCGAACATACCTTCACCGAGGAGTCAAGCAGTATATTGCTCCCTCCTACGAATATCTCGCGAAGAGACCATGAGGATAAAATCAGAGAGATTAGAGCCCACACAGAGGCATACGGACAATCTTTCTTTCCACAAACAGTACACGACTGGAATAGAAGGGAGAACTGATAGAGGTACTCAAAGTACCCTCTGCCACACACTGTCAGGTGGCTTGCGGAGTATGGATGTAGGTGTAGATGTAGATGTAGAAGTTCTTATTTAATTTTCTTCAGAAAAACTGTGCCTTGGATCAGCTAGATCACCAGCAGTATCTTCCTCACTACCTACTTCTTCTACTTCTTCTATACTCCTTTCTTCATTAATAACCCCATTTTTCAGAATTACTGTCTTTTTCATAGTTAAATTATTTTTTTCATTATAAACAAATCCAAATACTTCTTCCTCATCACTACTTGATGATCCATCATTCACCGCATTTTCACAACTCCTACTGGTATAGCTATCATTATCATTCAACATTTTGTTAACATTTGATACTTTTCCTCATTATTATTAGACCACAAAGCCAGACACTTCCAGGTTGATGCTCGTTTTATGTACTTACATTCTGGTATATCCTCTTCATTGCCATTGTTTTCAATATGTAACAGAAGAACAATATTTTCGTTTTCAGTTTCACGTGTTTGTTCAAACAAGTTTCAAATGAATTTTCTGTACTACTGCTCCTGGAAATTGTTCTATTTAATTCCAAAAAATAGTTACTAGTTCCTCTTTAATTATGTTTGCTCACATAATTTGGATTTCCCCATATGCTTCCTGGAATACAAGCTGCTTTCTTACCATTTTTATAATTTTGAGGTTATATATTGTCTTTATCTTTATAAAAATGTTTAATAATACTTTTTTGATACATTACCAGTGTTATATTTGAAACTGTGTGGCTCTTTGCAACCTTTTGCCATAGTTTGAATCTCAACTGCCACAAATCTTAGTTTCCCTGATCTTGATTTGTATGACAATTTCTCTTCCCATTCCAGTTATCATTATAACGTAAAGCTCTTCTGTTACTATTACTTCTTCAGTATTCTGTGAAAATATCTGATCTATCAATCCAATTCATTTGGTAATTATACCTAATCTAATTTTCCCTTACTGAAGTGGGTTCATGTTCCCCAGAATTAGGTTTAACTCTTTCTACCCTTCCCATGTAAAATAAGCATCAATTAAATTCTCTCTGAGTGCAGATGACAGTAATTCTTTCACTTTTTTAGGTAATTTGTTTTCTAAACCCATATAATTGTTTCACTACTGGGTGTTTTCATCTCAAGTGATGTAGGTCAAGAGTGAATGCATCGCATCACCATTTCAAAGTGTGCTGAAAAAAAGTTGAAGTTTCACATGATACCTCTCCTAAACTACAGCATTTTGATTTTCTGATGATTTTTTAAAAGGCTACAGAGCTCTCGTGGTACATTAGTTTGTCATTGTACACAGGGAACATACAATCAGAGTGGACAGTACATGTCTGTGCAAATTGTGAGAAATTTTTTAGGTAAATCTAGTTGTACCCTCAAGGTCACTAAATCATGGACACACAAATATTTAAAGTGTTTGTTGATTTTAAGTAAATGTTATGCTAAACTGATTTTTCTAATCAAAATAATTACTGTACGTCATTATAGTTATGTGGGAAAACAATTCATAATTTTGTTCAAAAGCGTTTTATAACAAAAATGAGACATAGAATATTTATACCCATTCTTATTTTTATGATATTATTCCCAAATTATTATTGTTTTCTGTCATGATCTTACTTCATGACTTTCAATGAATTAAAATTGCCTGCAATGTAACAATCAACACCAAACTGTTGCAAAGAGCTTTTTCGTCTGCTTCTCAGTGTACTTGTGTCGCCTTTGGTGTAAAGCACCATATCTTTGGACTCTAACATCTTTGTACTACTTTTGTTCTATTCTCACTTGGCACGCAACTTTTGTACTGACATGTTGATCTCACTTACTTCAGTGCTAAATAAATGTATAATCAACTTCTAAAGTGTGTTATTACCGCCCTACTGTAACGATCTTAATTTTTTCGAATGTTACTTAACTTTGCGTTTGCCTGGTTCATTGATGATTGAAAAGAGCATCACGAAAGTTTCAAGCTTTACAAAATTATTTATTGGCATTAGTTGACAACCAAATTGCACAGATTCCTGAGGTAAACAAAACATGCTGATGGGCTGACTTCCCTGCAGCCTCACTGCATCACTTTAAATACAGTTTTTAACAATTGCTACATTGTGAGACCTTAACTTTTCTCGGCGAATCGAATGTTCAAATAACTTACAGGTTTGCTGCTGGGTGACGTCGTCAAACACTGCCAATATTTTGACAGGAGCGCACCCTGCCATTCTCAAGGCACAAATGCCATTTGTGCCAAACCCGTAAGTTATTTGAACAATTGCTACATTGTTAATATATTACAAAACATAACTTACAATTAAAAACATTTCATCTAAACTAACTGCTGTTACATTTGTACAGATTATAATATATAATGTAGAATAACATGTTATTTTTATTATCATCTTTGGTCTTTTGTGTGAAAATTAATTAACAATCTGATTTCAACAAATATTTTGATTTTACTTTAATTTAGTAAGTAGTGTTTGTACAAATTTCGTTGCTAACATTAGTTCAAAGTATACACATCGTGCTTTACCAGATTACATAAATTGAATTAACACTTATTGTCTTGTATGCTGGAGTTTTGTAAATTTGGGTAGTGTGACTAACAAGAGGTAATTATCAGTGTAATTTAAAAGCACCATTAATTGCAATTAATTATGTAAAACTGAATAATGAATGAATTTGCATCACTGGGTAATAATTGTTATTTTCATTTGAATTGGAATGACATTTTTTGTGTTAACTAATGCGCCAATTGCAATTATGGTAATTAGAGGCGTTAGTTTTTTATGCCAACATTTCCACAGACTTAATATTTGTTGCTAAACATTTATTGCTTCAATTTCAAGATCTTTGGCATATGTACATAATTTTTTTAATTACAACAGTCTATTAACAATCACAATAATGTACGTCATTCCAGAATGTTTTATACGTGTTTACAAGGAAGAATATGATTTTTGGCAAACTGAACTGAATGATACCTATAAAGATACACACAAAAGGCCTTAGGGAGCACTGAATCATACGATAAATACACGGATGTACATAAAGAAAATGTGGTATCAGACACTTCATAATAAATTTTGGAAGAGGCTGTAGTGTTATACACCCTCTGAGCCACTCTTATGAGTATTATTTGTATGAATGGCTGCTAAATATATACACACAATCTGGTCTATCAAACCTGGTCCTATCAATACACTCGCTCCAGCGGCGCGATGCCTCTCCGTCACTGACTTGTCATCTGGCAATTGATTTATCAACACTGGTGCCGACGTCAGTGTTATTCCAGCCAAGCATACGGGCAACATGCTTTCCCTGCTAACCTCACTTAGTTAGCTGCTAATCCTTCTCCTATCATGGTCCTCAGCTTCATCAAGAGGTCGTTTTGCTTATCACCAGTCATCACCTTCCCTTGGACTTTCCACATTGCCGACATGGATGAACCTGTGATCAGGTTGGACTTTCTACACCATTACGAACTTTTACCAGACTAGCAGGCTACCATGCTCCGTCATGTGTCTGGTTCTGCTGTTTGGTGATCGAATGAATTCAGCATGACTTTGCTCTCCACCTCCTTGGCTACACTTTCCTCGTGTACATCTATGATCGAGTGTATTACTGGATGGCTCTCTGATTTGTCAGAAATGCGCGCACAAAAACGACAAGCTCTGCACACAGAAAGGCATTACACACCTGCATTGCCGGCACCTCTGCATGCACAGGGTACATTTCATGGCCTTTCCACAGAGCCACAACAAGAGGAACCAGCACTCACATCTACTGTATCTTTGCACTACATTGCTCCTGTGTCGAACTTTCCTCTGCTTGCTGTTGTTTCCGTGGCACCGCAGGCAATTCTACAGGATGATCATGTTATCACTTCGGAAGAGTCCTCACATCGTGTGGCTGCTGCGCCATGCCCTCCCTCGTCGTCTGCAGCCAATGCCCCACCCACGCTGTTCCGGCCTGGCAAGGTCAGTGAACCGTCATCACTTCTGCCCCTCCTCTCGCCTCCCTGCCTGCCTCCCTTCATAAGAATTCGCCATCAGCAATGGCACTTGTCATAGAATCTTCACCACAGATGGCCCACCTATACGTTATAAAACTAGCCATCTTAATGCTTCCAGACTTATGTGCACGAAAGAAATCGTTCAGGATTTATTGGCTTCAGGTGTGCTCCAACCATCAGACAGCAACTGGTCTTAACCTATCCACCTTGTCCCTAAAAGGACGGTTCCTGATGCATGTGTGGGAACTACAGGTCACTTAATACTTGGACAATTATCAATAACTATCCCTTTCCTCATATCCAGGATTTCACACAATTGCTACATGGCTCCAAGTTCTTCTCTGTCTTAGAGGATTTGAAGGTGTATCACCAAACCCCTGAGCACCCTACAGATATTCTGAAGATGGTGATCATCACAGCCTGTTTGAACACTGTTACATGCCTTATGGCCTGAAAACTGCTGTGCAGACATGGCAATGGTTCATTGATTCCATTTTGCTACCTCTGCCTTTTGTGTTTGCTTATTTGGATGATATTCAGATTTTTTACTCCTCTGCTGAGGAGCACTAGGTTCACCTCGATGATGTCTGTTCAGCCCTCATCGCCAATGGTGTGGTGATCAACCACGATAAATCTCAAGTCTTTTCTACATCAGTTACATTCCTAGGCCATAGTGTCTCAGCCGATGGTCTCCGATGAATGGATTCTCATGTCAAAATCATTCTCGCCCTGCCTCTTGCTGAAGGTTATGCTCAACTCCATCATTTTCTGGGTATGGTAAACTTTTACTGACACCATATCCTTCAGGCTGCCTCTGTTCACTCAGCCCTCACCGATGCCCTCTCCAGCAATAATACTATGGTGAAACGGAAGTTGGACTGGACCAAACCCAAGCTCGACACATTTGATAATCTCAAAACTGCCCTCGCTAAAGCCGTCACACCCACCCGTCCCAATCCTGAGGCCCATGTCTCTATTTCAACTGATGCTAGTGACTCAGGTGTGGGCACTGTTTTACAACAGCACACCGTCAACTCATCCAGCTGCTCCGCTTCTTTTTGAAGAGACTAACTGAGAGCCAGCGTAAGAGGTCAGCTTTCGACCGTGAACTTATCATGCTTTATGAGGCAATCAAACACTTCCGGAGTGACCTCGAGGGGCGACCTTTCATGATCTACTCGGACCGTCAGCCTCTTGTTGACGCGATAGACACCCAGCTAAGGACCTTCCACCACAATGTTCCCACCATATGGACTATATTTGTCAACATTCCTCACACACTTGCTACATCCATGACTCAGAGAATGTTATAGCTGACTATCTTGTATCTCAGTGCTTACCGCACCCTTGAACTTAGATGACCTCGCCCAACTCCAGACCGAAGACACAGCGATTGGTTTCAGACAGTGAGTCGTCACTCGCTATTCAGCATCTAGTCTTGCACGTGTTGATGACCCTGGTCCTTTGCGATGTTTCTATGGGCACTCCTCATCCCTTGGTACTGGCCGCTCTTCGGTGGGGGATCTTTAATTCTTTACACAACTCGGCCCACCCCGGAATGCGAGCCATGCAGAGGCTAGTCACTGAATGCTTCGCCTGGCCCAGCGAGTGGCACAACTGCTGCACTTGGACCCCCGCGTGTGGCCCATGCCAGTGTAGTAAAGTTGGCATACATGCACAGCCTTCACTAGGCAAGTTCAATATCCCAGGGGGTCGCCTTTGGCATGTCACATTGACATGGTTGGGCCATTCCCCCCTTCTGAGGGGCACAAATACATATTATCTATGATCGACCATGTAACTCGGTGGGTAGAGGTGGTCCCTTTCGTTCACATAACAGCAGAGACCATTGCTTGCTGTTTCATATCTATGTGGATCGTGAGGTTTGGCTGCCTTCTTTCCCTCACTACTGATCAGGGATGAAAGTTTGAATCCACACTTTTTGCTTCACTGTGCAAGCTGTGTGGTTTAGCCAAATTCCACACCATGGCCTATCACCTGCAGGTGAAAGGTCTGGTCAAACGACGGCACCAAACCCTCAAAGCCGTACTAAAGTGCCACAGTGAGTTATGGTCCAAGGCCCTTCCTTGGGTCTTACTCGGCATCTGCTCTGCTCGTAAGGAAGACCTCAATGCATCATTGGTGGAGATTCTTTACAGAGAGCCCCTCCTCCTTCCAGCAGAGTTCATGGAGGATGCACCGCCAGCTGCCACCATCAATCTTCTGACCCTTGCGGAATGGGTACATGCACACATCACTTGCCTGCGCACCCCGCTGCCTCACCCTCATTCCACGCTGCTGGTGTTTGTCCACAAGACAAATTTGTAAATTTGTGGTTACATCTTATGGGACCAAACTGCTTTGGTCATTGGTCCCTGTGTCCACAAGGACCTTGCATCATGTGAATTTGTGATGCTGTACACTGACTCCGCGCAAGCAGCCTTGCAACCACCTTATTCAGGCCCGCACCACGTCTTGTGTCGCAGAGTGAATATGTTCATAATTCATACAAATGGACAGCCCGAAACAGTTTCCGTTAACTGCTTAAAACTGGCATGGTCCCTCTCCGACCTGCTTTCCGATGCTTCCATTCTATGTGCCATCACTGCCGCTCTGCCTCCCAACACCGCAGATGCTTTGAGTGATGTTCCACCACCTTCACATTCTGTTGTGCCCACTTCTTGCACTGGATGCTGTCTTCAACTGCCGCATTGCCATGACAATTATGAGTTTGAGGTTTGAGTGATGAAGCTTCCCTCTGCCGTGCTCTGCACTGCCGGAGGCAGGGGGGTGGGGGTAGGGGGGGGGGGGGTTGCTCTGTGCTGCCTCTGGCATAAAGCACCGTATCTTTGGACTCTAGCATCTCTGCACTACCTTTCTTCTATTCTCTCCTGGCATGCAACTTTTGTACTGCCGTGTTGTTCTCGCTTACTTCAATGCTAAATAAATGTATAAACGAGATCCGAAGTGTGTTATTACCACCCTATGATACATGATAACCACAAACTTGTATAGACAAGCTGAATTTGCATATGGACAAGGATGATCCAACAAGAACAGTGCTGGGGAAATGGGAACTGCACACTGATCTTTTGATGATGAGCATTTGAAAGCATTACAAGGACCATGAGGTGCCATAAAGGAGACCATTATATATTGCAGCTCATGAGACACACTTATTATCTCTCCCATTCACTGATTGTCATACACACAAGAAATGAAGTGGCTCACACAGAGGTTTCTAACGTATGCTGTGGTCTCTGCTTTTCACACACAATAAAAGGCTGCACTTCGTGGAGAACCATCCTGGCATTGTATGTGCCATCCCGGGATGCAACCCAGTAGTGACTTGATTGAATTCCTACCACAGGTTTCATTTCATTTTATTATCTTCCTGTAAATCATTTACATGTTGTAGGAATTGTCATAAATGTAATTAACATGCAAAGTACCAATAATATGAACATAATAACAGAATATCACTTATAGAGCTGTTTTCATTGCATTTTGGAGAGTACAACATTTGTCATGAACATGTACACAAATGTTAAGACAACAATTACACATATTCAAAGTACTCATCTATGTCAGAAACTTTTGCTTAAAAGGTAATTTTTGAGCTCAGTCCTAAATTTTACTTCATCTGTTATTCCTTCATGTACACTGGCAGAGCACTGTAAAGTTTTATTCCAAAATAGCTTACATGCTTTAGGGTATGTGTTATCCTTACTCTTTATAAATGTAAATATTTACAATCGTATTATAATTGTGGCAGTCATAACTGGTATGTAAATTGTTCAGTTGCGCTCTTGTACATAGAATGCTTTTAAACATATACTGTGATGGTACTGTAAGTATTTGTAATTGTTTGAAGAGGGGCCTACAGTGACTTCTTGGAGAATTATGTGTTATAATTTGAATAGCTCTTTTCTGTAGTTTGAAGACATCTATTGAGCATGGTCTAGTTTTGCCCCAGAATATTATACCATAAGACACAACAGACTGAAAGTAAGCAAAACCCAATTAAAACTAAGCTCACAGCATTTCAACTTATAATAAAATGGACAATCTTGTTTGAGAATCACTGTGCAAACCTGTCAAAGAAGCTTTGCTCTTGAGTAGATCTACTCCAGTGTACTGTGTATTGCGTATTCAGCTGCTGAACATTTTGCTCTTATGTGGTAATACTTGACACATACGTATAAGAAATGGGAAAGTCTGGATAAGGCCACGAGGACCATTTGTGGAACTGTTACCTGAACTACCATTAAGTGGCTGCCTATTTTTTAGCTAGTATTTCTCCTCTAAACCTCAGAAGAAAAGCTCTCATGGTGCAAGTTCATAAGATTGAGTCTCATAAGAACTCCATTCTAAGCAGCACTTTCTCAGAATCTATAATCCTGAATTGACACATACCAGTTTGGTTCAATGCTTGAGTCAGATGTTTTGGTACTGGGTCAATATTTGGGTCACAGATGTTTTTCATGTCACTCAGAAGTGCAAAGGACACTGGAATGTACATCCAGTACACAATACCAACTAAATTGAAAAACAGTGAAGGGAGTTCCTTTGTATGGTCTTCCTGTTGTTAATGGTTGAGACTCAACAGCAACTGAGTATCTTGAAGAAAAAAGAGTTAATGTGTAAGTTCTGGGTGAGACTGTAGTATGAAGGATCAGAAAATAAGCTATATCATTGAAAGCTGTGAAGTTCATGTATTTATAGGTGTTGTGAAAGACATAAATGAAGTAACAGTGAGTGATCCCATTTGCCTGTCAAATTTAATCATTAATACATAAATATATTGTGTGCCTATTTGTGCACGTTCTGATATGGCATTCAGTAAGAGCAATACCTTAGTAGTGATAATAACAACCATGATTTCAGCACAGTTCTTTGTTCTCTATTCTTGGTGTTTTTAATGTCTACTTTTCTTGTTCAGAATCAATGTTTCCAATGCATGAAGAAATTCTGGTTTAATGATGTAATAGTTGTTGTTGTTTTGTCGTAGTAGATAATCATCTTCAGTTTTCCCCCTTTTTTTCTGATTGAACTATATGGGACAAATATTCCTCTGAAACAACTCATAACTCAAGAGTCTTCATTCTGTATTGGATTTCAGGTACACCAAACACTGAAAAGAAACAAATGCTATATTTATAATTTTGGTGCAAATATATGTTCATTATTCTTGCAATACATGTGTACAATGCAGAAATCTGCTTACCTATTCCCTAGCAAGCTGTCTGTACACAGCCAACAATTATGTTATCAGACCCACACATGCACAGAAAGCAGCCGCTGAAGATTGTGGTGCCTGGTGCACAGTTAATCTCTCCTGTTGGAGAAGATAACAATGTTTGTAAGTATGTTTATGAAAAAAATGATTGAAGCACACATCAAATGCGACATTTAAAACAGACAGATTCTTGCAACTTGTTGAAAAGTAAAGCAACTGACCCATCATTTGAGCATCTAGTTACATTACTGCTGCAAAAGAACATACCAAATGTAAACAAATTCCACTACATTTTATACCTACAGTCTCTACATAGCAGTCTACAACATATTTAAGATTTTTTGAAAATCATGGTTCGTACACAGCTGTGCTGTCATTTCATTAAACATCTAGTTTTGGTCAGAAATGAACCATCGCCAGGTATAATATGACGTAATTAATAAGATGCATGGCAAATCATAACTTTCAGCAAGAGTCGTGCCATAAACCAACATGTTAAATCCTTCTAAAATACAGGAGTATATGCAACACACAGAAGGTAACATAGTGAAACACAACCAAGGCTAAATAGTTATGATTTGTCATGGCTTTGATTACTGATGTCACATTATACCTGAGGATGGGCCATTTTGAACCAAAACTGGTTACTTAAGAAACTGATAGTAGTAATATGAAAACCATGATTTTCCAAAAAGTTCTAAAAGTGATAAATCATTAACCCCTCAAAAAAGAGAGAGAGTGAGAAATGGCAGTTAGTGGTATAATAACAAGAGAAACCACCATGGATAGCAATCTTGATAAAAGGCATCTGTGGCAGATAGCCAGGAGCAAAATGGAAGCTGGTCAAATGTAGACAAAAGTGCTAAATGATTCAACAGATGAATATTCATCCTTCTGTTGTTCACAGGCTGCAGAATCAATTTCTTCAGTTACATGTAATTCTTCATGCTTTTGCACCAATCTGTTGATGTCTTGGGATGTTCTGCCAGATAGCATCATCCATTCATGATATTTGGACAGTAAAACTTCTTGTCTTAACAGTTGCTGAGACTGCTAGTTGAAATGCTGTTTACCTAGGTACTGCTGAAAGACTCACTGGAGCTGATTGCAGAGAAATTTGATGATGTTCTGGTGGGCCTGTTCAGGCATCTACTGACTTTGAAGTATTTTCTATATGGGGACCAATATGAGCAGACAGAAGGAGTGGCCAAGTGCAGTTCTCTTTGTGTATTGGTTGCCAATCTGTTCATGGAGAAATTTGAGAGGGAAGCATAAGAGATGGCCAGATACAAACTCACTTCCTTCTTCAGGTATGTGGATGAAACCTTTGTGATGTGACCTCATGGTAAGGAGAGGTTCGGTGAGTTTCTGAAACATTTTAACTTATACCACACAACTACAATGTTCACCATAGAATGGGAGAAGGATGTTCAGCTGCCACTTCTGGATATACCTGTCAAAAGAACAGCGGTTGGGTTGCTCAGCCGCAGTGTCTATAGCAAACCAACGCACACTGATTTATACCTGCAAGCTGGCAACTGTCATCAACTAGTGGAGAAGTAAAAAGATCTACTGATATTGAGTGACAGGGCTCACACCTTGTGAGGCCAAAATATATTGACATCAAAAATAAAACAACTACACCCATTCTTCTGCAGAAATGGGCACGTGGTTGAACAGATTCATAAGGCCTTTCAACCAGCCATTCTGGCATATGAAAGAGAAGAAGAGCAAGATGCAGTAACGACTGGTCAAATAATTAGAACAATGGACATCAGATGCTAAGAACAGTGGAGGCACAGCCAGCTAGGACAGGCAACTAAATCAGCCATCGTTGAGCACTATCTGAAACTTAATCATTTTATGAGCTATACTGGAATAGTGTTATAAGAAAATCAGTAGAGGTAAAGATGATAGAAAACATCATGAATCATGACACAGGGTACCAATTTGTAATGGAACACCCTTCTCTAACATTACCTTTTTTTGTGGAAATAGCCAATATCAAAAAGTATTTTTGAATCTTGTATGAGTTAAAATTATCTCAGCTGTTTCACTATAAGAATTTCGTATGATTTTGTATATGATGCATTATATTTCAGGCTAAAATATATAAAAAGAAATTAATTTATTACAATCGATACGTACTATCTATGTATATACAGTTAAAATTACTCTTCTTTTAGAAATATTTGAAATTACAAAGTATATGACATACTTATAATTCCTGTTATTATTATTATTATTATTGTTATTATTTACACAATACGATGCTAACAATTAAATTTATTTCTTGATTCTTCTTTTGTCGAGAAAGTTTGTAAAATCTGTTGCTTCGTATACTCTTTGAAATATTGTTACTATGGCAGAATGAGTTAGTGGTAGTAGTGGGCATGCCTCTGATGGAATTGAACATGATTTTATGTCAGACAATAACAATGTAATTCACATTGTTATAGAAGCTGAAATTGTAAAAACGGCATGATATTGAAAAAAGTGGAAAAATAGATAAAATTCAAGAGTAAGGCAAGCAAATTCAAACATTGACATAATAATAGATATATTAAAAAAATATAGGGAAACATTTCACGTGGGAAAAATATATATAAAAAACAAAGATGCTGTAACTTACCAAACGAGAAAGTGCTGTTATGTTGATAGACACAATAAAAAATGCACAAACACACACACAAATATTCAAGCTTTCACAACCCAAGGTTGCTTCATCAGGAAAGAGGGAAGGAGAGGGAAAGACGAAAGGATGTGGGTTTTAAGGGAGAGGGTAAGGAGTCATTCCAATCCCGGGAGCGGAAAGACTTACCTTAAGGGGAATAAAGGACAGGTATACACTCACACACCCACACATATCCATCTGCACATATACAGACACAGGCAGACATATGTAAATGCAAAGAGGTTGGGCAGAGATGTCAGTTGAGGCGGAAGTGCAGAGGCAAAGATGTTGTTGAATGACAGCTGAGGTACAAGGGGTGGCAACTTGAAATTAGCGGAGGTTGAGTCCTAGTGGGTAACGGGAAGAGAGAATATATTGAAGGGCAAGTTCCCATCTCCAGAGTTCTGATAGGTTGGTGTCAGTGGGAAGTATCCCGATAACCCGGATGGTGTAACACTGTGCCAAGATGTGCTGTCCGTGCACCAAGGAATGTTTAGCCACAGGGTGATCCTCATTACCAACAAACACTGTCTGCCTGTGTCCATTCATGTGAATGGACAGTTTGTTGCTGGTCATTCCCACATAGAAGGCTTCACAGTGTAGGCATGTCAGTTGGTAAATCACATGGGTGCTTTCACACGTGGCTCTGCCTTTGATCATGTACACCTTCTGTACACTTCCTTATACACAAATATCCCACACATCCAGGGCCGCACTGCAATGGAGCTCTTCCTTTCACACCGATCATTTGCTACCCTACCTAAAACCTCTTTCCTCATTACCTTAGCCAGCTTCATCCTAACCCACAACATACCAACAATTAAAGGGAACAGACATGAGTACCAGGATGGCCCCCTCATATGCCAACCTATTTATGGGTCACTTAGAGGAAGTCTTCTTGGTTACCCAGGCCTGCCAACCCAAAGTGTGGTACAGATTTATTGATGACATCTTCATGATCTGGACTCACAGTCAAGAAGAACACCAGAATTTCCTCTCCAACCTCAACTCCGTTGGTTCCATCAGATTCACCTGGTCCTACTCCAAATCCCACACCACTTTCCTCGACGTTGACCTCCATCTGTCCAATGGCCAGCTTCACACATCCGTCCACATCAGACCCACTAACAAGTAACAGTACCTCCATTATGACAGGTGCCACCCATTCCATATCAAATGGTCCCTTCCCTACAGCTTAGGTCTTCATGGCAAATGAATCTGCTCTGGTCCTGAATCCCTGAACCATTACACCACTAACCTGAAAACAGCTTTCGCATCCCACAACTACCCTCCCGACCTGGTACAGAAGCAAATAGCTAGAGCCACTTCCTCATCCCCTCAAACCCAGAACCTCCCACAGAAGAACCCCATAAATGCCCCACTTGTGACGGGATACTTTCAGGGACTGGATCAGACTCTGAATGTGGCTCTCCAGCAGGAATACGACTTCCTCAAATCCTGCCCTGAAATGAGATCCATCTTTCACAAAATCCTCCCCACTCCACCAAGAGTGTCTTTCCGCCATCCACCTAACCTACATAACCTCTCATTTCATCCCTATGAAATCCCCAAACCACCTTCCCTACCCTCTGGCTCCTACCCTTGTAACTGCCCCCGGTGTAAAACCTGTCCCATGCACCCTCCCACAACCACCTACTCCAGTCCTGTAACCCAGAAGGTATACACGATCAAAGGTAGAGCCATGTGTGAAAGCACCCATGTGATTTACCAACTGACATGCCTACACTGTGAAGCCTTCTATGTGGGAATGACCAGCAACAAACTGTCCATTCACATGAATGGACACAGGCAGATGGTGTTTGTTGGTAATGAGGATCACCCTGTCGCTAAACATGCCTTAGTGCATGGACAGCACATCTTGGCACAGTGTTACACTGTCAGGGATATCTGGATACTTCCCACTGACACCAACCTATCAGAACTCTGGAGATGGGAACTTGCCCTTCAATATATTCTCTCTTCCCGTTACCCACTAGGACTCAACCTCCGCTAATTTCAAGTTGCCACCCCTTGTACCTCACCTGTCATTCAACAACATCTTTGCCTCTGTACTTCCGCCTCGACTGACATCTCTGCCCAACCTCTTTGCATTTACATATGTCTGCCTGTGTCTGTATATGTGCAGATAGATATGTGTGGGTGTGCAAGTGTATACCTGTCCTTTATTCCCCTTAAGGTAAGTCTTTCCACTCCCAGGATTGGAATGACTCCTTACTCTCTCCCTTAAAACCCACATCCTTTCATATTTCTCTCTCCTTACCTCTTTCCTGATGGAGCAACCTTGGGTTGTGAAAGCTTGAATATTTGTGTGAGTGCAAGTGTGAATTTTCCACCCGAATCAGTGACTGTACAAATCGAGCCGGACGCTCAAGACAGGAGACTTCATATTTCTGCCGGAACTCCGGATTTTGCACCAACCCCCCCTACACCACCAGCGTCCGCTTTACGAGTGTTTCCGATGGCACACGCCGTTCCTGCCGCGTGTGTTCCACAAACATTAGAGGATTTTAACTATTTTAATGCACCTGTAGGGGAGGGGCCCGGAAACTGTATTCCGTCGTTCGCCGCACATCGGTCGACTACGGTCGATTCTACCGCACCGGTCCATTCTACGCCCGTCGGCGTTACTCCATCGACCGCTCAATTCGTTGATTTCTCGGCCAAGGTCGAGCCAGCCACGCCTACCGTGCCACGTGCCACTGACAGTGGCGGAAGCTGGTGCACCGCTACTGCACCCGAGACAATTACGTTGCAGAACTATGGACAGGGAGAGACAGTTTCTGATAAACATTTATGTCAAGACTTTCCCACCCGTTGGCCGAAGCTACCACCCCTTCGCAAGGATCACCCACGCACATGGTTTGCCTTGGTCGACCACGTCCTGCAGCTACACGGCGTCGCCGACGACAATTCGAAGTTCCTATGCTTACTGTGTCACCTCCATGACGAACTGGATCTGATCTGCGACATTGTGGCTTCGCCCCCCGCTACGGACAAATATGCGTTCGCCCGACGCATCATCCTCGAGCGACTATCCACATCGACAGAGGAAGCTATCCGCCTCATCAGTCAGGAATCGCTGGGATCCAGGTCCCCGTCGCAACTCTGGCGTCATCTCCGCGCTATGATTGACACGCATCACATGCCGGACATTACACTTTGGACCATCTGGTTGCTGAAACTTCCCCCGCAAGTTCAACTTCACCTTCTACATGTAACTTCGGCCCCACTAGATGCCAAACTGAAGATCGCAGACCAGGTTTACAACATTCTGCCCCCCCCCCCCGCATACCCCCCCAGGGTGCCCTCAGGCCTCAGGGGTTGGCACACCTGCGCGGCAGTTCCCATCCTGCAGTACAGAGTGCGCACGACTCGCTCCACGCATGCGCGCGGAGCCAACGCCGCCTGGCAACCGCCGCAGTAACTCCTCTCCTACCAGCACTACTGCAGCGTCGCCATCGGAGGGAACTACAAACAAGTCCCCCTCCACTGCCGCTTCAACCTCAACCAGCGCGACGGGCAACGCCACGCGCCGCCCCGCTTGGTGTTATTTCCACTCCCGCTTTGGCGACGCGGCTAAGAAATGTCGTTCTCCATGCGCGTTCCCAAACTAACAACGCGACCCAATTCAGGCGCTACGGACCGCGTTGCACCGCACAGACGCCTATCACTAAATACTTCTTCTCCTCACGCGCCAGGACGCTTGTACGTGAAAGATGCAGTGTCTTGCCTTTCATTTCTAGTCGACACGGGGGCCGAGGTTAGTGTGATACCTTTGTCCACAGGTATTAAATTCGAGCTTCAGCCTTGCCCCCCGCTTCGAGCCGCCAATAATTCCCTGATCCGCTCTCATGGAATAACGAATTTAAGCCTTAAACTGCAGGACATTAATACGCCCTTACAGTGGACTTTCGTTATCGCGGATGTGGATGAACCCGTGCTCGGGGTAGATTTTCTCTTAGCCCACGCACTGTCACCCAACCTACAACGAGGTACACAAACCTTTAACTCGGGAGACCGTACCACCGGTTCAGATATCTTACCCCTCTCATCCGAAAGCGCCATTCTGCTGTGTGAGCTAGCGGAAACTGCTGTTGCAGTGCTTTCTCTTAGATCACACAACGACGAACTTCGGGACAGCAATGGGGCCCTCCGCTTACGCATCGCCGCCGTGCAAGCCAAGCTCACGGACGCGCGTAAGCAGACCGCCCAGCTGTCGCACACGGCCACGCCCCCAACCCCCGCACCACTTCCTCGCACCTGCAGCCGACGCCGCGTGACATTTCTACTGCCGGACGGAAGCTGTACCCGCAACGCTACCAGGTACCCCACCGAGATCTTCGACAAGGACTACCAGTGAATCGCCGCCACTGCTGCTGAACTGCCGGCCTTGGACACACACACGTGTGCATTACAAGTTAGTCACAGTGCAACGGGTGCTGGTCCAGCATCCCCATCGGTGTTCGCGATCAATAACGGTACTGTCCACAGAATAAATACCACAGAAGGCCCACCGGTACGTGCAAAGGCTAGGCGTTTAAATCCGGAAAAACTTAAACACACTAAAGCTATTGTTCAGGAGCTTTTAGATAATAAGACTATCCGCCCTTCTTCTAGTTGTTGGTCGTCACCCATTCATTTGGTGCCCAAGAAAGATGACACTTTCCGCCTCTGCGGTGACTATCGGGCGCTTAACGCCAGAACAATTTTAGATAATTATCCCGTCCCAAATATTCAAGACTTTGCTTCCCAGCTGCATGGGGCACAAATTTTCAGTGTAGTCGATTGTCATAAGGCGTACCACCAACTGCCAATGGCACCTGAGGACGTTGAAAAGACCGCTATCATCACCCCGTTCGGGTTGTTTGAGTATTTGTTTATGCCATTCGGCCTTAAAAATGCTGCACAGACGTGGCAACGGTTCATCGACTCGCTGGTTGGAAAACTGGACTTTGCATATGCGTACCTGGACGACTTGTTAATTTTTTCTTCCTCCCTCGAGGAACATGAACAACATTTAAATACAGTGTTCCAACTATTAAAAGCAAATGGTATCGCAGTGAACAATACAAAGTCACAACTCCGCCGCACCAGTGTCACTTTTCTGGGCCACAGAGTTTCTGGCGACGGCATCCGCCCCCTAACTGAATGGGTGGAGGCCATTAGTACGGTGCCTTTGCCCAAAGATTTTCAGGGCCTTCGCCGCTTCCTTGGAACGGTAAATTACTACCGTAAACATATTCCCCGCGCCGCCGACATACAAGCCCCACTGATGGATGCCCTCGCAGGAAAAAAACATCAGGGTCTCGGGCGGTCACGTGGACTCCAGATATGCGTCGCGCATTTGATAATCTAAAGTCAGCCTTACAGACAGCTGTTACGCTTGCTCACCCCATTCCTGATGCCCCCATCTCGCTTACTACAGACGCAAGTGATACAGCAGTGGGGGCAGTACTTCAGCAATCCGTGGGTTCTGTTGTACAGCCGCTCAGATTTTTCTCCCACAAACTGACCGCTTCCCAACGTAAATGGTCGACCTTCGACCGGGAACTGTTTGCTATTTACGCTGCTATCAAATATTTCCAAGACGATATCGAAGGTCGCCATCTCGTGGTATTTACCGACCACGAGCCATTGGATTACGCTTTCCGTAACCCAGGTAAGGACTCATCCCCGAGACGTTTTAGGCATATGGACCTTATATGTCAGTTTATGAATGACATACGTTACGTCAGAGGCGCAGACAATGTCGTCGCTGATTTTCTGTCTCGGGTGTCAGTTTTATCTTCACAACTGGACCTCAGTGAGCTCCCTAAATTGCAGACAGAGGATACTGAACTTGCAGCATTGCGTTCCGATATCAAAACAGGACTCAAACTAGAGTTACGGACACTTCCTGGGTTTTCATCACCCATCTGGTGCGACATTTCAACAGGACGCATACGCCCGGTGATTCCTGCACCTCTCCGCCGGGACATATTTAATAGTATCCACGACTTGGCACACCCTGGCATTCGCGCCTCCGCACGTCTGGTATCTGAACGTTTTGTTTGGCCCGGGGTGATAAAACAGTGTCGCAGTTGGGCACGAGCATGTGTGACTTGTCAGCGCGCAAAAGTAGGACGTCATGCACAGCCCCCCATGGGTACGTTCGATGTGGCAAAAAGAAGATTCCAGCACATACACATCGATATCGTCGGGCCCTTACCCCCCTCAGGCCCCTTCCGTTACATACTGTCCGCAATTGACAGGTTTACCCGCTGGGTAGAGGTAATTCCTCTCACTACTATCACAGCCGATGCAGTGGCCTGAGCCCTGCTGTTAGTGTGGATCTCGCGCTTCGGCTGCCCAGTCTCTGTCACCACCGACCAGGGCCGCCAGTTCGAGTCTGCCCTCTTCCGACAGCTTTGTGGACTGTGTGGGGTGAAACGATTTAGGACTACAGCATACCACCCCCAGAGCAATGGGCTTGTGGAACGCTGGCACCGAACGCTTAAAGCTTCCCTGATGTGCCACGGAGGTGAGTGGCCCGATGCCTTACCGTGGGTAATGTTAGGCGTTCGGGCCGCGTACAAAGAGGACCTTGGCGCATCCCTGGCAGAGGTACTGTATGGAGAACCCCTCACACTCCCAGCAGAGTTAGTCGAGCCTTCACTTCCGCCAGATCAAATCTGCAACTCGACATTCGTCGGGCAGGTCAAGGAGCTAATTGCTAACATCCGCGTGCCGCCTCCTCGACCACACACGCCCCCTCCCATATTTCTGCATAAGGACTTGGCGTCGTGCACTCGTGTCATGGTGCGTGATGACACCATCCGACCGGCACTCAGACCTCCATATACGGGCCCGCACAGAGTCATATCACGGCGTACCAACACGTTCGAAGTGCTCATTAACAGCACGCCTCAAACGGTATCCGTCTGCCGCCTCAAACCTGCATGGACTCTGGGAGAACTGCCCGATACCCCACCCAGTCAGACCCCACCCCCTGCTGCACCCACCTCGCATGAGGCATCTACCGACAGTCCACGGATGAGCGACGCCCATTCCCACACGTGTGACGTTCCCCACTCCCAGTCGTGTGACAGTGCTACAGGTGCGTGTGACATTCCTATGCAGAGTGATGCGTGTGATGACTTACCCTCCTACAGGCAGCCCCTCGCCTCTCCCCTGTTAGGATTCAGTGATGTATCAGGGACCAGCCTCAGAGCGTGTGATGTCACCGATGACGACTCGTGTGGAGATTCTGTCAACCCGTATAAGGAAGTGGTAGTGAATGTCAACACAGATCTTATTTGCAGCTCTAATGTGTTTTTTGTTATGCAGCCGGGTAATGTGTACATCTTCTACGAACAACCCAGCTTCCCCAGTGACAACTTAACTCACATTCATCTCCTCCAGTCTGTCCCCTTGCCTGTTGGTACTGACCCATCAATGGTCAAAGTCCTACGTACCGCCACAGGCATTCAGATCCGCTATCCTGGCCCCTCACAACCCACCATCCCCTCCCCAGATCCCTCAACTGCTGTACGAGGATTCACCCGGTCAGGCAGGACCATCCGCCCCCCTCGCTGGCTCGAAGACTTCAATTACTAATGTAATGTAATGTAAGGTATGGTTTCTGATTAAACACCCACTCCCTCCCCCCTGGGTGTTCCCTTTACATGTATGCCCCAATATTTATGTTTGTGCTCCACACTCTAGAGGGGGGCTAATGTGGCGACTATCGACCAAGTCGCGGGTAATATCTTTGTTTTTGGCAAGCTCTTTGCCATAGTCTGTGGTCGCGCGTGAAAGTGTACGGACGTGTACCGAGAATTCAGAATGTAAACAACTGTATATGTGTGCTTACGAGAAATAAAAATGGTGTTTATTACACGTGGTGTAGCGTGCATCATTAGATTCGGCAACCCTACCACGCTAAACCCATAGGTCTAACCTTTGAGATTTTCAACCTCTCGGGAAACACACCTTCGCTGAAAGACAAATTGGCAATATGTACCAGGGGCTTTATAATTTGTTGGGCAACTTTTTTTATTATTGACACAGGCACTTCATCCACACCTGCAGACATTTTTGATTTTAGACTCTTTATCACCTTTAATATTTCATCATCATTTGTGGGAGTTAACAACATACTACTGTATACTTTTGGGGCTGTTAATTTCTCATGTTTAGTAAAGTTTTTACTTAATGACACTGGTACACTTAAAAAGTAATTATTAACGTAATTTGCCAGAGTTTCATCTTTTAATTCAATATTTTCACTATTTTTGAGTACTATTTCCTGATCCTTGAGGCCCTTACCTGTTTCCCTTTTCACAATTTCCCAAATAGTTTTTGATTTATTGCCTGATTTTCTTATTAATTTATCATTACTTAGTAATTTTGCTTTTTTAATTACTTTTCTATATATTTTTTTGTAATTTGTTACATATTCTTTAAACTTGGGGTCAGTCCAACTTTTCAGTCTATAGTTAAGCATTTTCATGGTCCTGGAGGAATTTCTTATACCTGTTGTGATCCAGGAGTTAGCATGTGTATGCCCATATGTGTTTGTTTTGACAAGTTTCTTAGGAAAACACATTTCAAAATTCAACATAAACAGGGAAGAAAAAACATTATATCCAGTGTTTGTGCTAGTTTGTAACAGTACTTCTGCCCATGATTGGTTAGTCAGTGTATTTATGAAGTGACTGCAACTATTTGTGGAGAAGGTTCTTTTGTACATTTGGTATGAACTATTTTTGGTCACAGGGGCTTTGGGAAATTTAAGGATAAGTGCATTGTGATCAGATATTCCTAGGTCAACATTTATTACATCTATATCTATGGCATCTATATTTGTGAAGATATTATCTATGAGACTTTTTGAAGAGTTTGTTATTCTTGTAGGGTTAGTTATATGTGGGTACAAATTGAAGCTATGTAAAACATTCAGGAACTGATCTTTGGATGCACCTTCAGTCAATAAGTTGACATTAAAATCTCCACTTATAATTATTGTTGATTTTTTATGATGTAATATTTTGAGCAATGCCTCTAACTTATTTCTAAAAGTTTCAGGATCACCACATGGTGATCTGTACACTGACATTACTATTAATTTACTCTTTTGCATATTCAACTGTATTGCTGCAGCCTCAAAATGTTTTCCTTCATTCAAGGATTCAGTTACAGTCATATTTTTAACCTTTACTCCAGGTTTTACATAAATGCAAACACCGCCATGTGTTGTTTCCTTCCTGCAAAAATGGCTTACTAATTTGTATGAGGAAATGCAAATATTTTCTAGTTCATAACTCATGCACCAATGTTCTTGAATGCAAATACAATCTATACTAGCTTCACTGGCTGCAATCTCAAGTTCTAGTATTTTATTTTTAATGCATTGTATGTTAAGGCTCATTATTTTTAAATTATTGAAATTAGATTGAGAGGAGTTTGTACTCATGTTTCCCAATGTTACCGGCTGTTCCTTGCTGAGGCTGGGTACCAAAAATCCTTAAGAATTACACGTTTCCTGCTCCTTGTATTTCTTACCCCTGGACATGCCACCATACTTCTTGTATCTGTAGTTGTAGCTGCTGTTTCGGTGGATGCTGGAGGTGTTTCTGAAGCTGATGATTCAGTGGATGTTGGAGATGCTGCCAGTTTTGATGCTGAGTCTGGTTTTGTAAGTGATGTTCCAATTGATACTGGAAGTGATGTTCCAATTGATACTGGAACTTTTGCTGAAACTGTATTTTCGTTTAAATCTTGAACTACAGTTGGCACTGACATTACTGTGGACATTGAAGCTGCGTATGAAGCTGATAAATGAAGCTCCGATGGTGTTGATTTTTCTTCTGTTGATGATATCTGAGTGGCATTTTGTACCACTGTTCTTGCCTCTGTTCTTCTGATTGATGGATTAGTCACAGATTCTGGACTTGATTTTGAACCTGCTGGGGAGGGGGGTACATCTGCTGCTGATGATAATGGTTCAGCTGTTTTTGATGATTTCGACACTACTGACAATTTGGCTGATGTGGCTGCTGTACTGGACGACACTTCAGATTTTTTTACTTCTTCTAACGTCAAAGAATCTTCTGTCGCTATCAATGATTGTGGGACATCAGCTCTTCCTATTTCCGCTAATGTTGATACTTTAATAAGGCCATTTTCAGACAGGGTAATAGTGTTTTGTTCTACTTTAGAGTCTTTAATAGCATTCGATATTTCAGCACTCATGGCTTCTTTCCCTTTCATGTTTCTGTGAAGTCCATGCTCTGTAAAATGCTCTCTGCAATCACTATTTATCCCAACATATGTAGCATTAGGATAACCTCGACATATCTTAGTGAAAAGTCTGTTGGCGGTAATAATCTCAGTATTCACGCAAGAGTTTTCCATGAGATCATACCTATGAGGGATACTGACAATAAAAAATTTCACTTCTGGCATTTTACAAATTACTTGCTTTAAAACTGTTGTAGCACGTTGAGTTTCATTGTGGTATACATCGTTGGCGCCTCCAATTATCACACGTGTTGCCATTCGTCATAGATTGATTACAGCTATTTAAAACTTCACATAGTGGCACTCCTGGTTTGATTACGCCAGTTACCTTGAATCCTGTTTTCTTAGAACTCATAATTTCGGCTACACCTCTTCTATGGCTGTCTGCTAGAATAAGGATTTCATGTCTATTTCTCAACGTGTGTTTTTTGTTTTGTTTACAAATAGCAGGCCGATTTGTTTTGCTTTGTGAGCGCAATTTAGCGTTGATCACTGAACTGTCCGTGTGGATGATGGTACAATTTGATTGTTCTTTCTCCTCTGTGCTATTTTCAAGCACACTAAACCTATTACTTAGTTTTAAAGTAAGTTCCGCTGTTTTTGTTTTTGGTCGTGTGCTGCTTATTTGACTGGTATTTGAGAACTCTTGTAGGCTAGATTTTGAGGAATTTCTCACACTTATTACCAAGTTTTCAACCGTTTTTGCGTATTTTATAATATAATCGAGTTCTTTCCTAAGTTCGTTCTCTACATTCACTTGCAAACCTGCCCTGTGCATTTCACTGGCTTTGTCCCGCCCGTTGCATTCTATACCGCAGTCGCACTTATTTAGAACTTCCAATTGTGAGAAACAATGGGTATGGCACCACTTATGATTGAACACGCAAATTCTTAATCCATTTAACACAATTTTATGGCGTATGGTACACTTCACTGACGAAATACGATCACAAATTACCGAGGGATTTGAAACTATGTGTATACTCACCGCCATCTTGGACACATATCCTCATTGTCTTGGCTGCAGTGGCTAACCTGGGATGATATAAGTGAGTGTCATGGAATACCAGTCCACACAAAGCAGCTTTTCATTAATGTCATGCAGAGTAGTGATCCAACAGTGTGGGTGAGTTATTTGTGACCCGAGAGAACAAAGGTGAAAACTTTTTGAAGTATTTTTGAAACCAGGTTGATGATAACGGAGATAAATGTGCATTCTGGAATAAGTTAGCTGTGGTTAGTCAGAATTTGTATCCAAACTGGTGGAATGAAGTGAAAGAAGATCTAAGAAGAAAATGTAATTTTGGCAGTAATATGTTTTCTGTTTCTTCTGTAACAATTGATGTTAGTTGTGCTATGGAATCCATTCAGTGTGTTCAGGTGATAAAACCCTGCAAAAACAGTGTAGATGTAGCATTTTATGAAATTGAATGTGATCTTTTGCATGAAGGATCTAATAACAAAGATGATGATTCATATTTTGAATGCCCTTACATTAAGAATGATCAGTGAAAAGGGAACTGTTTGATTGACACAATTAGTCCAATTTGTGGTATTAGAGACAAAATTCAGTGTAGTAAGAATTTTGTGGAAATGTCCATTGTAGGTGTAAAGATAAGAGGAGCTACAGGTAAGCATAACAAATTGGTAAAATGTCAGGTACTTTTAATATTCAGTATAGAAGACAAAACCTTTGAACATGGTACTTAGTGACCCCTAGTCCGGAGGGAAATATAATTCTCATTAGGGAGTGGATAGTGAAAGTTGAGGCTTTTTTTGGATGGAACGTTAAAGAATTGTTTATTTTGGAACCTAAAAGTAATACTTATTTGAAAAATTATTTCTGTATTATAAGGTGTGGGAAAAGTTGTAACTATTTGCAAAACAATGTGAAAGAAGTTGAGTACCAGGTGTTTGATGATGATATAGATTTTGATGAGACTGAGGAACAGGTTCTGAAAATGTAGTAGATTCTAAAGTAAGGGTAGCTACAACTCTTACTGACTACAAAAGGAACAACTTAGGAATTTGTTATTGGAGTTTACAAGTGCGTTTAGTGAAAAACCAGGAAAAGTGAAAGGCTTTACCTTTGAGATCATCAACCTTTCTTTCTCAAGCTATATAATATACTATTTTCAAAAAGGAAATATGTAGAGAGAGAAATTCAGAAAATGAAAAAATGGGGTGTAATTGAAAGAAGTAGAAGTGCTTACAATAATCTGCTTGTTGTGGTAAGTAAGAGACATGGTGGGGTAAGAATTGTTTCAGACTGTAGACATCTTAATAAATTTCTTATCAGAGAGATTGGCTATCCCAAGAATGTGGACAAGCTGTTACACAAATTTGATCATGTAAAATACATGATTAATATAATGGAAGGAAACATTCCATGTGGGAAAAATTATATATAAAAACAAAGATGAGGTGACTTACTGAACAAAAGCGCTGGCAGGTCGATAGACACACAAACAAACACAAACATACACACAAAATTCAAGCTTTCGCAACAAACTGTTGCCTCATCAGGAAAGAGGGAAGGAGAGGGGAAGACGAAAGGAAGTGGGTTTTAAGGGAGAGGGTAAGGAGTCATTCCAATCCCGGGAGCGGAAAGACTTACCTTAGGGGGAAAAAAGGACAGGTATACACTCGCACACACGCACATATCCATCCACACATACAGACACAAGCAGACATATTTAAAGACAAAGAGTTTGGGCAGAGATGTCAGTCGAGGCAGAAGTGTAGAGGCAAAGAAGTTGTTGAAAGACAGGTGAGGTATGAGTGGCGGCAACTTGAAATTAGCGGAGATTGAGGCCTGGCGGATGACGAGAAAAGAGGATATACTGAAGGGAAAGTTCCCATCTCCGGAGTTCGGATAGGTTGGTGTTGGTGGGAAGTATCCAGATAACCCGGACGGTGTAACACTGTGCCAAGATGTGCTGGCTGTGCACCAAGGCATGTTTAGCCACAGGGTGATCCTCATTACCAAAAACCCCCGTCTGCCTGTGTCCATTCATGCGAATGGACAGTTTGTTGCTGGTCATTCCCACATAGAATGCATCACAGTGTAGGCAGGTCAGTTGGTAAATCACGTGGGTGCTTTCACACGTGGCTCTGCCTCTGATCGTGTACACCTTCCGGGTTACAGGACTGGAGTAGGTGGTGGTGGGAGGGTGCATGGGACAGGTTTTGCATCGGGGGCGGTTACAAGGATAGGAGCCAGAGGGTAGGGAAGGTGGTTTGGGGATTTCATAGGGATGAACTAACAGGTTACGAAGGTTAGGTGGACGGCGGAAAGACACTCTTGGCGGAGTGGGGAGGATTTCATGAAGGATGAATCTCATTTCAGGGCAGGATTTGAGGAAGTCGTATCCCTGCTGGAGAACCACATTCAGAGTCTGGTCCAGTCCCGGAAAGTATCCTGTCACAAGTGCGGCACTTTTGTGGTTCTTCTGTGGGGGATTCTGGGTTTGAGGGGACGAGGAAGTGGCTCTGGTTATTTGCTTCTGTACCAGGTCGGGAGGGTAGTTGCGGGATGCGAAAGCTGTTTTCAGGTTGTTGGTGTAATGATTCAGGGATTCCGGACTGGAGCAGATTCGTTTGCCACGAAGACCTAGGCTGTAGGGAAGGGACCGTTTGATGTGGAATGGGTGGCAGCTGTCATAATGGAGGTACTGTTGCTTGTTGGTGGGTTTGATGTGGACGGACGTGTGAAATTGGTCATTGGACAGGTGGAGGTCAACGTCAAGGAAAGTGGCATGGGATTTGGAGTAGGACCAGGTGAAACTGATGGAACCAAAGGAGTTGAGGTTGGAGAGGAAATTCTGGAGTTCTTCTTCACTGTGAGTCCAGATCATGAAGATGTCATCAATAAATCTGTACCCAACTTTGGGTTGGCAGACTTGGGTAACCAAGAAGGCTTCCTCTAAGCGACCCATGAATAGGTTGGCGTACGAGGGGGCCATCCTGGTGCCCATGGCTATTCCCTTTAATTGTTGGTATGTCTGGCCCTCAAAAGTGAAGAAGTTGTGGGTCAGGATGAAGCTGGCTAAGGTGATGAGGAAAGAGGTTTTAGGTAGGGTGGCAGGTGATCGGCGTGAAAGGAAATGCTCCATCGCAGCGAGGCCCTGGACGTGTGGAATATTTGTGTATAAGGACGTGGCATCAATGGTTACAAGGATGGTTTCCGGGGGTAACAGATTGGGTAAGGATTCCAGGCGTTCAAGGAAGTGGTTGGTGTCCTTGATGAAGGATGGGAGACTGCATGTAATGGGTTGAAGGTGTTGATCTACGTAGGCAGAGATACGTTCAGTGGGGGCTTGGTAACCAGCTACAATGGGGCGGCCGGGATGATTGGGTTTGTGGATTTTAGGAAGAAGGTAGAAGGTAGGGGTGCGGGGTGTCGGTGGGGTCAGGAGGTTGATGGAGTCAGGTGAAAGGTTTTGCAGGGGGCCTAAGGTTCTGAGGATTCCTTGAAGCTCCGCCTGGACATCGGGAATGGGGTTGCCTTGGCAAACTTTGTATGTGGTGTTGTCTGAAAGCTGACGCAGTCCCTCAGCCACATACTCCCGACGATCAAGTACCACGGTCGTGGAACCCTTGTCCGCCGGAAGAATGACGATGGATCGGTCAGCCTTCAGATCACAGATAGCCTGGGCTTCAGCAGTGGTGATGTTGGGTGTAGGATTAAGGTTTTTTAAGAAGGATTGAGACGCAAGGCTGGAAGTCAGAAATTCCTGGAAAGTTTGGAGAGGGTGATTTTGAGGAAGAGGAGGTGGGTCCCGCTGTGACGGAGGACGGAACTGTTCCAGGCAGGGTTCAGTTTGGATGGTGTCTTGAGGAGTCGGATCATTAGGAGTAGGATTAGGATCATTTTTCTTCGTGGCAAAGTGATACTTCCAGCAGAGAGTACGAGTGTAGGACAGTAAATCTTTGACGAGGGCTGTTTGGTTGAATCTGGGAGTGGGGCTGAAGGTGAGGCCTTTGGATAGGACAGAGGTTTCGGATTGGGAGAGAGGTTTGGAGGAAAGGTTAACTACTGAATTAGGGTGTTGTGGTTCCAGATTGTGTTGATCGGAATTTTGAGGTTTTGGAGGGAGTGGAGCTGGAAGTGGGAGATTGAGTAGATGGGAGAGACTGGGTTTGTGTGCAATGAGAGGAGGTTGAGGTTTGCTGGAAAGGTTGTGAAGGGTGAGTGAGTTGCCTTTCCGGAGGTGGGAAACCAGGAGATTGGATAGTTTTTTGAGGTGGAGGGTGGCATGCTGTTCTAATTTACGGTTGGCCTGTAGGAGGATGCTCCGAACAGCCGGTGTGGATGTGGGAGATCTGGACTCACAGTGAAGAAGAACTCCAGAATTTCCTCTCCAACCTCAACTCCTTTGGTTCCATCAGGTTCACCTGGTCCTACTTCAAATCCCATGCCACTTTCCTTGACGTTGACCTCCACCTGTCCAATGACCAACTTCACACGTCCGTCCACATCAAACCCACCAACAAGCAACAGTACCTCCATTATGACAGCTGCCACCCATTCCACATCAAACGGTCCCTTCCCTACAGCCTAGGTCTTCGTGGCAAACGAATCTGCTCCAGTCCGGAATCCCTGAATCATTACACCAACAACCTGAAAACAGCTTTCGCATCCCGCAACTACCCTCCCGACCTGGTACAGAAGCAAATAACCAGAGCCACTTCCTCGTCCCCTCAAACCCAGAATCCCCCACAGAAGAACCACAAAAGTGCCCCACTTGTGACAGGATACTTTCCGGGACTGGACCAGACTCTGAATGTGGCTCTCCAGCAGGGATGCGACTTCCTCAAATCCTGCCCTGAAATGAGATTCATCCTTCATGAAATCCTCCCCACTCCGCCAAGAGTGTCTTTCCGCCGTCCACCTAACCTTCGTAACCTGTTAGTTCATCCCTATGAAATCCCCAAACCACCTTCCCTACCCTCTGGCTCCTATCCTTGTAACCGCCCCCGATGCAAAACCTGTCCCATGCACCCTCCCACCACCACCTACTCCAGTCCTGTAACCTGAAAGGTGTACACGATCAGAGGCAGAGCCACGTGTGAAAGCACCCACGTGATTTACCAACTGACCTGCCTACACTGTGATGCATTCTATGTGGGAATGACCAGCAACAAACTGTCCATTCGCATGAATGGACACAGGCAGACGGGGGTTTTTGGTAATGAGGATCACCCTGTGGCTAAACATGCCTTGGTGCACAGCCAGCACATCTTGGCACAGTGTTACACCGTCCGGGTTATCTGGATACTTCCCACCAACACCAACCTATCCGAACTCCGGAGATGGGAACTTTCCCTTCAGTATATCCTCTTTTCTCGTCATCCGCCAGGCCTCAATCTCCGCTAATTTCAAGTTGCCGCCACTCATACCTCACCTGTCTTTCAACAACTTCTTTGCCTCTACACTTCTGCCTCGACTGACATCTCTGCCCAAACTCTTTGTCTTTAAATATGTCTGCTTGTGTCTGTATGTGTGGATGGATATGTGCGTGTGTGCGAGTGTATACCTGTCCTTTTTTCCCCCTAAGGTAAGTCTTTCCGCTCCCGGGATTGGAATGACTCCTTACCCTCTCCCTTAAAACCCACTTCCTTTCGTCTTCCCCTCTCCTTCCCTCTTTCCTGATGAGGCAACAGTTTGTTGCGAAAGCTTGAATTTTGTGTGTATGTTTGTGTTTGTTTGTGTGTCTATCGACCTGCCAGCGCTTTTGTTCGGTAAGTCACCTCATCTTTGTTTTTATATATAAAATACATGATTAGTTAGACTTGACCTCTGGATTTCACCAGATACCACTTGAAATTAATTCTAGAAAGTATATGGCACTTTTGTATGGAGGTAAGTGTTTTCAATACTGTGTGGTGCCATTTGGGCTAAATGGGTTCGTAGCTGAATTCATAAGAGCTCTGGATTCTGTCTTAGGAAGTGAAGTGAGTTAAAAATACTTCTGTATGTTCATAACATTGTGGTTGCTGAAAAGACTTGGGACCAACATTTGGTTCCGTTAAGAGATGTGTTTTTAAAATTAGGCATGACTTTGAAAATATGTAAGTGTAAATTTGGTGTGGAAGAAATTAAATTTTTAGGACATGTTATTTCTGGAAAAGGAATTGTACCTGAAAAGAGAAAGTTGACACTTGGTAATTTTCCTGCTCCTCACAATAAAAAACAGCTTAAATCATTTTTTGGGTTAACTGGATTATATAGAAAATTTTTTAAGAGCCAAGCTTTGAATGCTCAATGCTTGTGTGAACGTTTGAAGAAGAATTCCATTTGGGACTGGAATCAATAGTGTCAGTGTGCTTTTAATGAGATCATAGTTAGGTATTGTTCAGACCATATTTGCGTCTTCCTTTTTGTATTATGACAGACAGTAGTGATGTTGGTTAGGATGATCATATATTTCAAGAGACTGAAGTTTGCAACAATTTTATATTTTTTAACATAACTTTGTGTTTGACTGGTTCATTGATGATTGAAAAGAACTTCACAGAAGTTTCAAGCTTCACAAAATTATTTCAAGAATCAAGAATTTTATTCACCATAGATCATTTTACGATGATATTGGCTTCATCATACAGGATGTACTAGTAAATACAGAATAATAAAATAAACAAGTGCCAGTAATGAGCCGTGTGTACTTCCATCTTTCCACAGCTTGTTTCCTGAGCCTCGTGTGGAGCCAATATTTTTGGTAATCGACAGTGTTTGGGTGCGATCGGGCTCTAGCATCTCGTGGCTGTCTTTTATTGCTTCGTTTTTCCGCGGTTGTTCAAGGTTGGTCTATATGAAGCTCTTTTGTTTGAACTCCCACCCATAGTGTACTCACTATCGATTGCGAGTTCTGTCTTTGGTGTACTTAGAAACTGTAGGTTGGTAACACGACTGACTCACATGTTTACTGCAGCAGACTCTTTGGCCTGTATTATTTATAGGAGAGCGCGGTCATGCTGGAGGAGGTTGTCACGCAGTGGCCTTCGTGTCTGCTCTGGTGATGTCGACATCCTGCCTTCCATATACGGGTGTTATCGAACTCGCACTTCTACACGTGGAGGAACATCGGCCTGGTTGAGGCCCCTCTGTCCACTCTTCACTGGTTGTCCACGAGAGGCGGATGGCAGTCTAATCATCGCCTGTGTCGATGCAGGCAAACAAACACTAACCATCATGGGGTGGTGGAGCCGCCGTTTGGCGCGGGTTTTCAGTCCAGGAGCAGTTCGGCTGGGTCGATGTCTGCCAGGACGACTGGGGATGGCTCAGAATTGTGCACAGCAGTCCCGGACAAAAGACAAAGTGCGCCAAGGGAAAGGAGAAAAGAAGTTAAGTGTGAATGTTTCAAGTTGATCGTCCTTTGGGATCGAGTTCATCCAGTCGTCTTTCCCGCCTTGTGGCCACCGCCGTGGCAATCTTGTTCTGTTCACTGGTGCAATTCTGACAGTGCAGATTCCTCCACGCATCATTGCTAACCAGTGTAGTGGTGTATTTTGGTAGTTATTCGTGTACGTTTGCACTTCTATGTTTTGGTAGTTCATCCTCCCACCGTGTGGTTGCAGAATTTCGGGTGGGGAGATAGTTCCTTGTCTCCCAAGACCTAGTGCTCTATTATTAAGGTTAATTCTAGTTCAGTCTAGTGTTCTGTTAATTCCTAGATATATGTGTCCGCCACACTATTTGTGCTGTAGTTATTCTAAGTGAGTTGCACTGACAGTAGTTGGGGGTTCGAGTCCTATCACGGACCTGATAACGGGTCACATTGATTTTGGCTTGTCAGTTGGAGGGCGTTGCCTTAGAGGTTTGTTAACATTGCCATGTCAGCACTGTCTAGTGCTACCGGGACCTAACGAAGAACATTGTGCTCATTAGGAAATGTTGTTACATGTTCTTGTGTTCATTTTGATATCTGTATTAGTGAAGGCAACCGCATGAAGTAAGATCTGTTCTGAAACTACGCTGGATCTTGCGCTCTTGGTATTTTTGGTTTTGTTTTGATCCCGACTATTTGGATACCAGGAATATGGAACTGTGTTATTAGTGTTTGGCTTGAACAGCAGACACGCAGCTAGTTTTGTACGTGTGTAGGGGCATGGCATCCTCATGAAGGCGTGCCTGCTAGGTTAATATTGCGTCTCCTCAAAGTGTAATTTCCACCTTACTAAAACCCCCTTGTTAAAAAGGAGGAAAAAAACTTTAGAAATACCTTCTATTTGCATTAAATATCTTACCTTTCGCTTAAGTAAATATTTTCTTAGTGATTAAGCTAATGGGAGCACCTATCCTAAAAGCAACTAGCATAATTCTGTTATGGTGGCCCTTGTGCCTATTTTGGTCTGAAAGATTGTATAAACAGGCTTACATGCTCCGTATCGAACTTCTGATGTTGTTTTTTGATTAAACATACAGACACAAGCAGTATATGTGCGGATGGATATCTGTGTGTGTGTGTGCGAGTGTATACCTGTCCTTTTTTCCCCCTAAGGTAAGTCTTTCCACTCCCGGGGTTGGAATGACTCCTTACCCTCTCCCTTAAAACCCACATCCTTTCGTCTTTCCCTCTCCTTCCCTCTTTCCTGATGAAGCAACCACTGGTTGCGAAAACTTGAATTTTGTGTGTTTGTTTGTGTGTCTGTCAACATCCCAATGCTTTCGTTTGGTAAGTTACATTATCTTTGTTTTTAGATATATTTTTCCCATGTGGAACATTTCCCTACATTATAAACAAACATACTTATGTATTCTTCTTTTTGTCCTCGTACCATTACTACTTTAGGTTCTTCCATTTTAACTCGCTGCCTCTTACAGAGTGTAAGGAGTAGTGGCTCATGATCTGCAAGTCCACTTCCTGAAAGTCTGACTGTAAAATCTTCTCCATGGAATTTCGCAACAATGTTGTCTATGCAGGCATTCTTACATGTGGCATGGTTATTTGTACAATAGAGGTCTAATGATCTCAGCATATTCAAAAATTTCCTACCAAGTGGCCTCTGTGTGTTTACTATTTCTATGTTAAAATCACTACATTTAGCAATTCTTGTTTTACTCTTCAATATATTTTTAACTATTAATTCACATTTTTCAAAAACAAATTTACATCACCATCTGGCGACCTGTATAGACTAACTACCACTATACTTTCATTCATTAGTTTTATACAACTAATAAATGGTTGAAAGGGAAAGATTTTTACAGTGTTAAAGAATTTGAAAACTCTTCAAAAAGAGACCTGGGTTACAAAACAACTTGCAACTCTGTTTGTACCTCTTCCTAAGCTTTTTTGTCTCTGTAGTTCCACATTTAACTGTTAAACATGTGGAGAAAGCCTTATGTACGAAATGTATTCATTTATTATGCACATTCTTTAAAATGCACACTTTAGTTATGTGGGATATCTTTATGTATCAAATGTATTCCTTTATTATGTATGTTCTTTTGAAATGTATACTTTAGCTTTGTGTGATACCTCACAATAGTTATATTTCTTAATATGTAAATTGTACATTACTCATGATGACATCAATTACATGAAAATGCTTAAAGATGGATAAATAAATAATTTACTTGTCCTTGGGTTAACCAGTGCTCAGATACACATATAACATCTACATGCTCAGTGTTACATAAATGTTCTAATTCTAAAATCTTATTTCTAATCCAATGGATGTTAACTTGTAGAAAAATAAGTAGTTTGTCTCTGTCTGTATTCCTCTGAGAGCAATTTGACTCTATACTTGAAGTTGTAGATTCAGTTAATGTCTTTAATCTTGATGCACTGTGAACATCTGTGTTATGATAGTCACATACCTGTTCATCCACTTGATGACTCACTTTGTTAACTGCTTTCTTCTGTGAAACCACTGCTGATAACACCAAAAATCCTGGTCCCTCGGTTGTGGTTTCTTTCTTCGGGTTGACTTCCGTATTCCACCTGTTGGTATTCTCATTCCTTGAGCTTGAGTTACTATTATGCTTCTTGCAAGTAGTTCTCTCTTCTTACATGGTGTCTTCTTTCCTGCCACATCATTTGCTGCTTCTTCTAACTTTTGCACTGATCTCTTGGGTATATTTATTTCTTGAGTAATTATCCTGTCCACATATATAGAATTCACTTTTAAGGATTCTGCTGTTATTTGAGCTGGAGTTGTGTCAGTAACAATTCTCTCTGATGCTTTATCTGAGACTGCAGTATCCTTCCATTTAAGTTCTATTGCTGTTTTGTACACTTACATGTTTGTTTCCACTGATTCATAAATCCTTGTGGCAATTAGTTTAATATTAGAACTGCTTGGAATTGAACCCAGGAACATTAGCTAACACGTAATCATGAAATGTACACACTACCTCTACACCACAGCTACCTTATTGACATTAGTTGACAGCCGAACTGCACGGACTCCCGAGGTAAACAAGACACATTGACTGACTGACCTCTTTGACTGACTTCACTGACTATCTCCTTGCAGCCTTGCTGCACCACTTTAAATACAATTTGTAACAATTGCTACATTGTTAATTTATTACAAAAGATAACTTACAATTAAAAACAACTGCTATTACATTTGTAGAGATTATAACATATAATGTAGAGTAACACATCATTTTTAGTCATCTGTGGTCTTATGTGTGAAAACTAATTTACAATCTGATTTTAACAATTATTTTCATTTTACTTTAATTTCAAATTAGTGACTGCACGAATTTCATTGCTAACATTAGTGCGAAGTATACGCATTGTGCTTTACCAGATTATATAAATTAAGTATACACTTGTTGTCTTATATCCCAGAGTTTTGTAAATTTGCATAGTGTAACTAGCAAGAGGTAATTACCTGTGTAATTTATTAGCACCATTAACTACAATAAATTACTTAAAAATCAATAATGAATCAAATTACACCACTGAATAATAATTGTTATTTTCTTCACGATTTAGTATTCAGTTGGGGGTATGCATATATTTTTGTTAATGACAACAATCGATTAACCCTTAAGAGGTCGACGGCTTTTCGTAATGTTAATAGCCACGTGGGGTGTTGCTAGCACCCCAAATAAAAGTGGCTATAATGACATTGTTGGGCAGCATATCACTGATATGAATATACTTACTTCACAAATGGCTATTTAAAATGTTATCTCCTGGGACATTATCATTTTATTTAATATTACTTTAGTATTAAATGGGGTTATTTGAAACATATGCAATTATTCCCATTTTCTTACAATATTTTGTTTAATTATTTATTTCTGTTATACTTCATACTGTATTACAGATATAAGACATTATACATATAATTAAACATTTGTTCAGTCAACTCATACAAACATTTTATGAACTCAGTCACTATCACTGGCTGCAAGGGGTGCATTATCATAACACTTTTCACACACATTTTTAATGTGCTTTACACACGTAACTTGCAAACATCGAGCACTGTGCGATTTAACTTTTATATCTGTACTCCGAGGACAAACTGTGCAGTGCCTGGACTTATGTATTCCTTGTTCAGAAGGTGGGGCATTGTTGATATCTTCAGTTCCCACTACTTTGTGTCTTTCTATCTAAGTTGTTTAGGCAGGGAGTGAGTGGCTGCTCTCTCGCACACTATGGGATTTACTGATGACCTTCTGACATCATGTAAAAACATTCTTTGGGAAATCCTCTCATTGTTATTATTTTCACGTGTTATGAAGGCTTTAATGCAAACATTATCAATCATTTGGAAAAATATGGCAAGTGACCAGTGTCTAGTTTATCTTCATGTTGAATAAGTAGCACACATTTCATCTATTGTGTCCACACCTGTTTTGGTCTTACTGTACATTGTTATAATTTCTGGTTTCCTTTCCTCCACAGTATTAGTGTCAATGGCACCGTCATGACGCAAAGATGAAAGCAGAATAACGTTTTCGCTCTACGTTGACACATATGAAACTATGATGATATCCTTTCTGAATCCAAAAAGGCTGCCTCTAAGTTCATGACCTCTTGTGCAAATGAAGTCTGGAGGGAGCTCCCTCTTATTCTTTCTGAGTTCCTACTACTGTAAGTTTCTTTTTCAGGGGCTCTTCAGTCAGTGGTATGGAACGATACCAGTTGTCTAGTGTCACATTGTGTCCTGTACCTTCGATAGGCTGTACAAGTCTATTTACTATATCCTCAGGCGAGTTTGACAGTGCAAAGGGGCCCTCTAGCTGTTTCCCATCCCCAAAGTATACAATGTTCTTGTGTCACATAAGGTGAAAATTTTCATACCATATTTCACCGGCTTGCTTGGTATATACTGTCAGAAACTGCATTTGACTCTAAATGCAAATAGTTGTTCATCCACTGTCATATATTCTGACACAGTATAATTACTGACACAGTTTGACATGAATAATTCAAATACTTCTCTGAACGCAGATAGGCGATCAAGTTCTCTACACTGTGGTGTGTCTCGAATATCAACAAATCTCAAACAATGCAATAAGAAATGAAAGTGCCGTAAACTCATTGTTGCATGAAATATTGTAATTCCAAAACCGTTTGTGTCCCATAAGTCTTCCAGGTTTTGGTGTCCTGCCCTGTAATGCCTAGGCAATATCAACAGACCCAGAGGAGATTTGATTTCTTCCTCATTTGTTGGTTTAGCATCATGGTCTCTTGTGAAATTTGATGCAATGTGTTATATGTAAATATTTGTGCATGATGTAATCGTCTTAATTATTATGTCATTTATAAATATTGAAAAACAGTCCACAGCAGTTGTCACAGGTTTTGCGATAGCCTTCACACCAGGGTGATGAATAATGAGGTCTACACTTCTAGTTCTCACATTACAACTAGCACAACTTTTCATCCATTTTGTAACCTTATCCTTTCCAATAAAAAAATCACCCTTGCTTTCATTATCCGCTGCACTTACTTGTGGTTCCAGTTCCAGGTTGCTTTGTCTAGGCTACCTTTACGGAGTGAATCATCTAACAGCTTTGGAGAGGAGAGAGAGAGAGTTTAAAATTATGTACCTGAGAGGTGGGAAACAGGAAAAAGAGATCTTGAAAATTTGCAAAGACATCCGCAGGTACCAAAATCATGATCAAAATTAGAATTTGGTTAAGAGCATGTTGGGTAAGAAAGGAGGAGAAAAGACAGAACAGTATTATAAAGAACACAAGGTTATTTTATTCAGGACACATTACACGGACTCAGAGGATTGGAAATCATTTTGGCCAGAACAATGTATTAATACTTTAATTACTTCTACACATGAGAGTTTTAGTCATTGTGGATCAATCAAATGCACACAAAAGATTCAGGAAAACATCTATTTTTATAAAATAGGAAGGACAGTCCAGAAGAAGACTGCCAGTTGTGACAAATGTCAAAGAGTGAAAGTAAGTGACAAAACAAGTAGACACCAAATGCAAAACATACTGCCTAAACAGTAACCTAGGTGCCATGTCTGTGGGTGTTTATGGACTCTTACCTAAGAATAATAATGAATTTTGTTACGTTTTGTGGTGGTTGATGTATTTTTAAAGTTCACAAAGTTGTTTCCTCTTAAGAAAGCTACCAGTAAGCAAATCATCTCTAAGTTTGAAAACATATTTTCATCAGGTGGGTATCTCTAAAACAACTTTAGCTCATAATGGTTCTCAGTTTACATCACAAGCTTGGTGTACCATGCTTTGAGTAACACTGGTGTACCATGCTTTGAGTAACACTGCAGAAAGATATATGAGAGAGTTAGGAGACTGTATAGAATATATTGCAGTAAGAATCATACCAAATGGATGCATTATATCAGCTTACAACATTCTTCAACAGGTTTATCACCATTTGAATGATGTTTAATCACAGACCAGCTAACTTCATTTTTGAAAATGCTTGGCTTCCACACCACAAGAGAGGGAAGAATGTCTGAGGGAGATGATGAAAAAACAGGGTGATAGGAGAGAGCAGACACATGATGATAAAGGTAGATTTTCTAAGTTTGGGGTAGGAGATTTCATGTTGGTGAATGCCAAAGAGAAATCTAAAGTGTTAACATCTGAGATAGAGAAATTTTCCCATATTTAGATCTGAACATTTGAAATTCTTGATAATCCACATCCTAATGCATATAGGCTTGTGTATCCTAAATCTAAGAAGTTGTTTGTATTATGCAATATCATTGAACTGAAAGCGTATGGAGATGATCCATAGTATCTAATTTTTGTTTGTTTTTTCTTTTTCCATTATCATGAATTTAGTATGTAAGATGATGTGATTACTAGTGTTTTATCTTATCCATTGACTGAATCTAAATCTATTTTCGGACTCATAGGACTATATAACTGTGTTTTGTTTGTCATGAATTTAGTATGTAAGATCATGTGATTTGTAAAGTTTTGTGTTATCTATTGACTGAGTCAAAGTCATGATGCACTCTATAATTATGTTCTGTAATAGATTTGTGTTTTAAAACCTGATGTTGATGTATGCCATGACACTAAATGAGTAGATCTTTTGCAATTCTGAAATGGGACAATGTTCATAACTTGTACTGTAAAATTAGGAAAAGTATCTTAGTATATCTGTTTGTATCTCCTTGATAGTTCAGTTCTTTTTTTATTGCTTTTAGCTCTGATTGACACAAATCCCATATAACTGACTTTGAAAAATGAATACGGAGAGCATATCTCATCTGATGTGAAGAAGATATTGAGCAGCATACCCTCCTCTAACACAAAACAATGTTTCAGAACTTGATGTGAATACTAGACAGGAAGTTACTTATCCACTGGAATGTGTAATGAGAACTCTAAGGAGGAAACTGAATGATTTGGCTGGAGCCACGACCCACAGTGCTGTATGGGTGTACCCTGCTGGACCAGTCAACTTACAAGACATCATAGGTGCTGGGTAAAGCGTACAGCATCTGCCAACTACAGCAGTGTTGTGACTGATATTTGTGAATTGCTAGCCAAGATTGCTAAAGACAGTTTTATTCTGCATAAATGCATGTATTTTCAAGTGTTTGGGGGATTGGCTTCTCCACACAATATTATGTTTTCTT
Organism: Schistocerca americana; assembly: GCF_021461395.2. NCBI lineage: Eukaryota > Metazoa > Arthropoda > Insecta > Orthoptera > Acrididae > Schistocerca > Schistocerca americana. The sequence continues at coordinate 525,243,296 of NC_060126.1, forward strand.
TTATCAGTTGTAAATGAATCTTGTAGGACTTTATGTATGTAGGTTAGTTTGTGTATACAATTAGCAAATAGTGTGGAAGAGATTTATTAGTATAGACAATACAACAATATGTATAAATGTCTGCTTTCGTACTCTGATTTTGGTGTTCAAGCTAGGCTCTGAATTTTTTCTCTTCTCTTTCAAGGATTTCGAGGTTTGATCATATGGATGTAAACTTACAATTTATAATTCTAGCAATTCACCTTGTCTCTGTAATTATTTTGTGGCGTAGAGTGCCATAAATATCGATATTTGTTCTGTTCGTAAGTCTGCTATCTTTGAGGAGAGGGCTTTGGGCAGGATGTTGGACACTAACGGCAATTAGCCTCCGGACTTCTATCGGTGTAGAAGCTAAGTGTGATTAAAGCTGTATCTGAGAGAATTCTAGTTGTTTACCTACAACTATTCCATATTCCCTCACTGGTGACCCCGTTTTTGTGTAATATGCGTCTGAGTTACCGCCCGAAGGTTATTTACGCGCCTACTGCGTCGGGTTTCTCCGCGATTGCGAGGGCCTTTGTTCAGCTCCAGACAATGGCCTTGCAGCATTCACCGCTGCCCGGATTCCAGCAACATCTCTCCAGCACTCCTGCCGTCGTAGTGGACATGCTGCAAGAATCTTCGGAATCCTTCAGCCAGAACATGCAGTGGAATTCATCGAGTGCCGCTAGTTTCTTCCAACCGCCAATGGTCATGGACTCTGGCTTTTTAGCCTGGACCTTCCCACGTGTTCTCCACAGAGTGTTGGTCAGAACATTCCTACTCCTGTGTCTAACACACAATTCAATACAGTTCATGGCATCGAGCGAGGTTTTGCTACTTTGGAAAATCCAGTAGTAAATTCAAACTCTAATCAGTTCCCGCCACGTGTGTATCCTTCCGCGCCGGCTAGTCAACAGGTGTTCAATGCTCGCCAAAAAGCAAATATCACACCGAGTGTGCATCCTAGTGGACGTGTGTGGGATCCTTGTGCTGCTTCTAACAAAGTCAACAATTCTGTGCTGGACAGTAATTACTCCGACATCTACAACCAGACCCACCACTCACGGTCGAGTGAATACTGTGTGCATAACAGACATTCACCGGTGTAGTTAAGCACTTGTGGCTTCTCTCCAAGCTACCACGTCAATGAGAATGCACATTTTGACTACGATCCTCACACCGTTCGAGCGTCCGTCGCTTCTCAGCCGCCCCCCCGGCGTCAAGTGAATTTCGCGATTTCCGCATTATGGGATGCCAATAATTCGGACTTGCTATCTTCTGCATGCTCTACTTCTGTCCAAAGTAATAGGCGCACCTCCGCAGTGACTGCATTGCCGAATCTGCCGAAATTGCCAGACTTCAAACCCACTCACCCGGAGTTCTGGTTTAACCTGGTTGAGCAAACATTCAATGTCTGTGCTTTGGACGACGACGCACGCTTCGCCTGCATCATGAACCATCTTCACGACTGCGTTGATTTAATTTATGATCTGGTCAAAGCACCCCCCTTAGCAGGAAAGTATGCTGTGGCGAAACAGACGATATTGGAGCGCGTCTCTAAAACCAGGAGAGAAAATGTGCGACAGCTCATCTACGAACAGCGTCTCGGCAACAGGTCTCCGTCCCAGCTGTGGCAGTGCATCCATCTTCTCGTCGATGAGCAAGTTATGCCTGATGACACGCTCACAGAAATCTGGACAGAAAGGCTGCCTTTGCCTGTCCAGACTGCAATCTCTGCGTATGAAGATAGGCCAGTAAATGAATGTTTACGCGCTGCCGACAGAGCGTACTCCGCCAGGCAACGTGAGCTCCGTGCACTGCATTCTGGACGTGACCGCACCAAGACGCTTTCTGACGTCACGCCCTTGTCTGGTGCTGCTAATAACAAGTTCGTTAAACTAGCCGCCCTGCCTGCACCTTCAACTCCCCGCAACGACAGTGTATCGGCCTCTGCGGAAGACTCTGGGGCACATACTCCATCACCTAGCAACTACCCACAAGAGCACAGGCCTGCCCAACTTTACTGTTTCTTCCATACGATGTAAACAACGGGCACCATCCCACATTGCACTCCGTTTCGGACAATAACAGTAAGTGTGGTCGAGTCTATGTTCGCGATTTACGATCAGGTGTATGTTTTCTGGTAGACACTGGCGCAGACGTCTCTTTGCTGCCAGTTCGCCTAGCAACCAATAAAGTGCAACCACACAAAACAGTACTTCGTGCAGTGAACTTGCCTACCCTACAGTGTTCGGGTTCCACTTTGTATACAGTGAAACTTTCGCCCGAGTGCAAGCTGGAGTGGACGCTTCTAGTGTCAACAATTGAAGAACCTATTCTCGGAATTGATTTCCCCAAGCACTATCAGTTGTCACTAGATTTTGTGCAAAATACTGTGTTTTACCCCTCCCTTAACAAACATATTCCTTTCGCTTCGCCGAGTGACAGTTCGGCTAACACCAAACATGTGTGCTGTGCTAAGAAGTGTGTCAAACTATCCTTAGAGCTGCAATCTTGGACAAACAAGTGGCTAGTGGAGTGTGCCAAGTCTTTGAAGTTGCGGATGGAACGTATGGAAATGCTGCTGCATCTCCGCGACATACACCATGAGTTGGCCTCCACACAACAACGCCTTGCGGCACTACAAGCAGACGACTCGTCGGCTACAGACAAGGTCAGTCCATGCCAATCGGGTGTTCCCCTGCCCACACACGTTAACGACAATGTTGTGAACTCTGTAAACTGTGTCAGCACCCCCTTTTGTAATGATAGGGTATGTCCGAGTGCTCATGCTCCTTGCACTCCGAATGGGCAATTAACTTGCCAAGGTCGGGGCAATGAACTACGGCCATCTGCTGTCCAGCCATGCCCACTCGTGCCTACAGCGCTCATAGCGGCATGGCCCGCTACCAAGAACCAGTGTACCAACCTCGCCCATGTTAACACGTGTGCGGCCTTTACGCAGCCTACGAGCGGGAGGCACACCTGTACTTCCGTGCCCGTCCGCCACCGCCTGCTCCGCTTCACGGACATCTGACTGTCGTGCCGCACCACGTATTGCAGTAGTCACTAATGGCACAGTTCATCGGTTACGTCTAACCGATGGGCTGCCCATATCACAACGCCCATGCCGCCTCAAGCCGGAATTTATGAAAATTGCAAAAGAACAATTGGACGATCTGTTACAAAAGGGAATAATTGAACCTTCTTCTGGTTGCTGGGCTAGTCCTATCCTGTTTGACCAAAAGAAAGACGGTACTTGGCGTATGGTTGAAGACTATAGGCATTTAAATGCCCGCACCATCACTGGCAAATATCCGGTCCCACACATTGCAGACTTCAATCATGCACTTGCAGGTGCAAAGTACTTCTCCATTTTGGACTGTAAGCACGCATTTCATCAGATTCCTATGGCTCCGGAGGATATTGAAAAGACTGCCATAACCACTACCTTCGGGCTGTTCTGTTCCAATACAAATTTATGCCATTTGGGTTGAAAAACGCCCCCCAAACGTGGCAGCATTTCATCAATCAAACTTTATCACATCTAGACTTTTGTTTCGTATAAATGGACGATATATTGGTTTTTGCTTCTGCTTTGGAACAGAGTGAGGAGTGTGTTCAAGTCGTGACAGATATTTTAGCAGCCGCTGGTATTGAACTGAACAATAAAAAGGCTCAATTGCACCAGTCATCCGTCACATTCCTAAGTTATGTTGTGTCATCGGACGGTCTGACACCACCACAGGACAAGATCAAGCCTGTTCTCGAGATGCTACGCCCTCAGACCTATAGGGAATTTTGCAGGTTCATCGGACAGTTAATTATTACCGGAAACATTTGCCAGCCACTTCTGCGGTGCAGGCTCCTCTCACAGATGCTCTCGCTGGCCCACAAACTTCTGGCACCCGCCAGGTACCATGGACACCAGACATGGACAAGGCATTTAATGAACTCAAACAGCTGTTGGCCTCTGCTGTCACTATTGCTCACCCACGGGTGGACGCCACAATGTTTATCACTACTGGCCCTAGTGAGAATGCTATCGGCGCAGTACTGAGTCAGACATACAACGATGTTACGACCCCCCCTGCAGTTTTTCTCAAAAAGCTAAACAACGTGCAGAAGAAATACTCAGCATTCGACAGAGAATTACTTGCAGTTGACGAGGCCATAAGACAGTTCAGAACTGATGTTGAGGGACGAGATTTCAATGTGCTCACTGATCACAACCCGTTGGTTCCTGCCATAAAAAATCCTGCGGCTGATCCGCCCCCACAACGCTTTCGTCACATCGATTACATCTTGCAATTTACAAATGACATTCGCTACATCCGAGGAGCGGACAATGTGGTTGCTGATTTTCTCTCGTGTGTTGGTGCTGTCACAACCTTAATTGACTTAACGGACCTACCTCGGTTGCAATCAGCAGACCCCGATACCATGCAGTTAATTTCAGACCACAGCTCCTCTCTCCAACCGGTACGCTCTACTTTCCCTGGCATATCTGACTTAGTGTGGTGTGATGAATCGACTGGTACGTTGCAGCCATTCACTCCTAAGCCCCTTCAACGCCTGGTCTTTGACAAACTACACACATTAGCACACGCTGGTGTCAAAGCTTCCACCCGTCTGGTAGCTGAACGGTTTGTCTGGAGAGACATGCACCGTGACTGTCAGTCTTGGGCAAGGGCATGCATGGTGTGTCAACAGAACAAAGTTTCCAGGCACACTTCTACACCCCTTGGCTGTTTTGCCCAACCGTCAGGCCAGTTTCACCATGTTCATGTCGACCTCGTAGGCCCTTTGCCCCCCTCCGAGGGTTTCCGTTACTTGTTTACAGCTATTGACACGATGACTCGGTGGGCTGAGGCTGTGCCTATTCTGAACATTACCTCTGAGACAGTAAGTCGAGTATTCTTACATTTGTGGATCTCTAGATTTGGCTCACCTGTTTACCTCACCACTGACCAGGGGCGACAATTCGAGTCTTCAGTTTCCTCTGATTTATGTAAAATGTGTGGTATTGTCAAAATTCATACTTCTGCATACCACCCCCAAAGCAATGGGCTTGTCGAGCGATGGCATCGCACCTTAAAGTCTGCCCTGCGTTGCCATGACTCACTATGGACAGAGTCACTGCCCATCGTGCTTCCTGGCCTTCGTGCGACTTTCAAGGAAGACCTCAAGGGTTCCGTAGCCGAGTTTGTGTATGGCCAACCTCTGGTTTTGCCTGGAGAATTAGTCACTCCAACCCCACTTCCACGGCCCTCTGAACTCCCTTCACTTCTCGAGCGGGTACGCTTGCACTGCAGCAAAATTCGGCCGCCACGTCCAGCTGCTCATACGCCTCCACGCGTGTACGTACTGCGCACGCTAGACTCTTGTGAGTATGTGTTTCTCAGAGATGACTCAGTCAAAGCCCCACTTCAGTCGCGCTACACAGCTCCTTACAAGGTCGTCAAACGCTCTAAGAATAACATGGATCTCCTCATAAAAGGCTCTGTAACCACGGTCTCACTGAACCGAGTGAAACCAGCTTTCATTGAGCCTCAGGTGAACCTCCCTGATACTCCCCCTATTTCTCCCACTCCTGCTTCGAGCGGCCATCCATCTTCCCACACCATGCATTCGGGTATTGATTCTCCACAGCGTGCTTCTCTGCCGAACACTGCTCCTTCTCCGCGTTCATCTAATTCGAGTGGCCAATCTTTTCAGGGCTTCACTCCTCACAGCCCTTGCAGTCGAACTGCCAACCACTCAGATTCTATCATTGTGTTACCACCTTCGTGTGACAGCTCTTTGTCATGCCATTCAATCCGGGCTGGGTCCTCGTTGCCTTCGGTCACACTCCCTCATCTGTCAGCTGATCACCCGAGGTTGTCTCCTGCGCAGTCCAGTGCACCTGCCACCTCCCTCTTAGCAGATGCTTCTCCCTGCCATGGCTTTCCCACACCTCCCTACCTCCCTACCATTGCTCGTACAGGTGCCATCCAAGAATTCACAACACATGTGCACCCTGATGACATACACAAATTATCTGTTGTCGTAGATGGCGATACGGTGTGTGTGGTACTCGCGTGTGACAATATTGAGGGAGGAAGTGCAGAATCTCGTGTGGTGCGCCGTTTTAAATTGAGCAGAAGTGCTGTGTGTGGCAATTTGCGTGCCTTTGTTAGGCCTTCTGGCAAGGTGATTCCCCACCTGCCGGCTGACAAAGTGCTACACCTCCACTCCAGGACGGGACGTCGTCTTCAGCCGCCGGTGTCGCTTGCTGACTTCACCATCCACGTACCAGGTTTCACCCTCCAGTCTCCTACCAGTCGACCGCTTCCGCCTGATCCAGAAGAACTGTGCGTTACCTTTCTAACTTCGCACCCCCCCACCCCCCCACCCCCATTCACAGGGACGCAGGGACGTACTCCATACTGTGCGGGGGGGGGGGGGGGGGGGGGGACTATGTGGCATAGAGCGCCATAAATATTGATATTTGTTCTGTGCGTAAGTGTGCTATCTTAGAGGAGAGGGCTTTGGGCAGGATGTTGGACGCTAACGGCAGTTAGCCTCCGGACTTGTATCTGTGTAGAAGCTAAGTGTGAATAAATCTGTATCTGAGAGAATTCTAGTTGTTTACCTACAACTATTCCATATTCCCTCAATTTCTATAGTTTAGTGTTGCAATGTTGTAGTTTTGATCTTATATCAATAATTGTCTTTTGTCTTGTTCCACAGATATGAAAATCTGAATGCCACATCCTGATATATGTACAGATCATGACTCATATAGTAATACTTTTCTTATGTTTTCTATACTATGTTATGTACCAGATACTTCTATGCATGTGTACTCTAACTTTTGGCATCATTTTGTACATGAGTTGGCAAACATTATAGTCTGTCACAAAATATTAACACACTATTTTCAAATTTTGTGAGGGGGATATTACAATGGGACACCCTCCTCTAACACTATCTATTTTTTTCAGAAATAGCCGATACCAAAAAGTATTTTCGAATCTTGTGTATGTTAAAATTACCTCAGCTGTTTCACTAAAAGAATTTCATATGATTTTTTTGTATGATATATTATATTCAGGCTAAAATGTATAAAACGAAATTAATTTACTATGGTCAATATGTACTATCTATGTACAGAAAGTTAAAATCACTCTTCTTTTATAAGTATTTGAAATTATGAAATATCTGGCATACTTAAAGTTCCTATGCAAAGTTTATACAATCTGATGCTAACTATGTAATTTATTTATGGATTCATTTACAAAATAATGATTTAACTTGGTGATCATTCTTCATTTGTCGAGAAAGTTTCTAAACTTTTTCACTTTGTAAACTCTTTGTAATATTGTTAGTATGGCAACACAAGATAGTAGTAGTAGTAGGCATGTCTCTGATGGAATCAGACATGGTTTTATGTTTGACAGTAACAATGTAATTTTTGTTGTTATAGAAGTGGAAATTGCAAGGGAAGTGAGATATTGAAAAAATGTGAAAAACACAAATAAAATTCAAGAGTAAGATAGGTAAATCTTCAAACATTATTATGTCAACTGGAACCCGCAAAGTTAAAAAATTTCAGCCTCAAGAATCTACCCCTAGATGTACTGCAGCCAACAACAGGAAAATGAAGATAATTAAAACAGTTTATTTGTAAATCTTACTCCTCTCAAAATGTTTGAAACAAAGCAGTTAATCTTTTTGAAGAGAGAGAAAAATTTAATGGTGATGTGTAGGAGGGTAAGATTACAAACTGATCAAAGGCAGGGATCTTTTACAGCAGCTACTAAAAATGCAACAGTGGCAGCAGCAGAGCTCAACAAAATGATGAACTGAGAATGTGGACACAGGGAACGAACGCCAACAGAGCAGCAGGTACACCATACTGAGAACAGAATCCCAGATCACTGCAGATGCACTGGACCACTTAAGCAAAATGTCAGCTCATGGAAAGGCACATCTGAGCAAAGACAGGATATCCCAGGGGACTGCTTGTATTGCACAGACTTCAGACACAATGCCCAGAACTGATCACAGAAGGGTGGGGAAAAACAGTAGTCATAAATATTTGACCCGTTCCACTCAACCAGTACCACAGAAATTGTTGAAGCAGACAAGTCGGACAAACACAAGAGATGAATAAGCATAGAATACAACACAGTGAGGTATGAATAAGCATAGAGTACAACACAGTGAGGTACTTGGGGCAGGAAGAACCTTAATGACTATCAAGCAAAGAAAACATTGTGAGTGTGAGCAGGAGATGAAATGCACAAGCATGGAACGGCAATGAAATAGGTGATGAACACCAGCAGTTTCAGCTAGTGTGTTCAGTTTTTTCCCCTGGCCATAAGACAAAGGTCAGAGTTATTCTCAAATCCTTCCACATTCCCAATTGGGACAAATCAGCCCACCCCCACCCTCATATATACCTACCCCAAAATTCCAAAGAATAGAAAACAAATAAAAGGACCCCTACAGTGATATACCATTATACAAAAAGGGTGACAAGTCCTGTATCAATAATTATAGACCAATTTCACTTGTGCCTATTCTTTCAAAAATAATAGAACATTGCATAATGCAGCAAATATGCATACACCTATCAGACAATAATATATTAAATGATTCTCAGTATGGATTCAGGTCAAACTTATCAACAGTCAAAGCAGTTGAAAACCTTATCTCTTTTGTACTAAGTGCATTTGAGTCAGAATTATCTGCTGAAGCCATTCTAATTGACTTGAGTAAGGCTTTCGACTCAGTTAACCACAAATTATTATTAGATAAACTGTGTTGCTATGGAATCAAACACCTGGAACTCTCACTAATTGAATCATACCTCAGCAATAGAAAACAAATAGTAAAGCATAATGACCAACAGTCACAGACTTTAAGTATAAAACGAGGTGTTCCTCAGGGCTCAGTGCTTGGCCCTCTACTATTTATATTGTTTGTAAATGACTTTCCGAACAACTTACCCTGTAAATCTATCCTCTATGCTGATGACACAACATTAGCTAATTCTGGAAAGGATATAAACATATTGAAGGAGGAAAGTGAAGAGTGTCTCAAAATATCTAATATGTGGTTTAAAGCTAATGACTTATCTATGACCCATGAAAAGATTGTCAAGATAATCTTCAGTTTATCAAACAGTAACATGGAGTTATCATCTGTTAAACTACTAGGAATACACATTGACTCAAAATTAATTTGGGACACACATACAGATTATGTATGTCGAAAGCTATCACGAGTTATCTACCTACTAGCCAAACTACACACATGTGTTACACAAGATTTATTGCTTCAGTCATACTATGCCTTCTTTCATTGCCATCTACAATATGGCATTCTTTTATGGGGTAACTCTCCAGGAGCCAAAAAAATTTTCACTTGGCAGAAGAAAGCAATTAGACGTTTGTACGGAATCACAGACAACAAGACCTCATGTAGACCTTATTTTAGAGACTTAAAAATTCTCACAGTCCCATCTCTTTACATATATTGTTGCCTATTAAACATAAAAGAAAACTTAAACAACTACACTATAAGGAAATCGGTTCATCAACACAATACTCGACAAACAAATATGATTGATATACCCACAACCAGGCTTAAGAAAACCCAATCTAGCTATGAATACATAGGCATAAAATTATTCAACACTTTACCCGTACAGGCTCAATTGGTTTCAATGGATATTTTCAAAACTAAAACCAAAGTGTGGATGAAGAAAAATACTTTCTACAGTGTAGAAGAATTTCAGAATAGTTGTAAAGATGATCTAATTTATTGATAAACTAAGGCTTACTATTATGTATAGTTATGGATGTAGAGGCAGCTAGCTATAAGCTAATAGGGTACAACACTATCTTTTTTTTTCCATGTAATATTTTTGCTATATGAAACATAATGTACAAATAGCTATAATACTTCTGACAACATTGATTGCATGTTAATGCTGATAAATTATGGCTTACTGTTATGTATGGATCTAGGTGTAGAGGCTGTTGTAAGCTAATAGTTTACAACATTGCCATATTTTTACTATGTAATATTTTGGTATGTAAAACATAATGTACAAATAGCTGTAACTCTTCTGACGACATCGATTGCATGTAGGTGCTGAAAGATGGATAAAATAAATAAATAAATAGATAAAATAAATAAATATGCCAAAAATGAATAAACATACCTTATCTTTGTTACTATATGGCTCAAAATGGCAACAGTAAGCCTTCAAGGAGTCTACTCTCCAATTTAAGATGACAGAATGGATAAAAAATACATGGCCAACATTGTCACTAGTCTTAGAAATAAGCATAATGATCTAGATGTAATTTCACAGATTGACAAATCCAATATATTAGTTGTAACTGAACATTGGTACAATGAAGCTCTGATTGACAAATCCTGTATGGACTTTACTATTAACCACAATTGCATACCCGTAAAAGACCAACTGGAAATTGTAAATATTTTTAATGAATATTTTTCTTCTGTAGGGGAAGCCATAAATGACAAACATAAAAACATGCACTACAGTTTTAAAGGTAATACATGTGACCATAGTATATATATAGCCCCCACAAACTGTGCAGAAATAATGGGCATCATTAGCTCTCTAAATCCCTCTAATTCAGCTGGGCATGATGGCCTAAATATTAATGTTTTAAAAGCCTGTTGCCAAAAGGTCTCTGTACCTCTGTCTGTAGCAGTCAATAATATAATAGAATCAGGCACCTTTCCAAACAGACTAAAAATAGCACAGGTAACACCCATTTTTAAGAAAGGTGACAACAACAAAATAGAAAACTACAGACCACTCTCAATCCTTCCTGTCTTTTCCAAAATAGTTGAGAAAGTTATATACAACAGGATTATAAACTTTTTTAACAAACACAACCTGATGTTCGAAAATCAAAACGGATTCCTAAAAGGTAAATCAACTAGCACTGCAGCTGCTCAACTAGTTGAAGAGCTGTTAGGGGTTATCGAAAGCAAGGAACATGTGACAGGTGTATACCTAGACCTGGAAAAAGCCTTTGATTGTGTGAATGTTGACATCCTATTAGACAAGCTATGGAACACGGGCATTAGAGGCGTTGCTTATGACCTAATAAAGTGTTATATGAGCAATAGAAAACAGTTTGTTCTACTTAAAATGGAAAGTGGTGTCTACAAATCAGAGATCACTTGCATAAAATATGGTGTGCCCCAGGGCTCGGTGTTGGGCCCCCTTCCCTTCTTGATCTATGTAAATCATATCAAATACTGTACTATAAATTCCAAAATTGTTCTGTATGCCAATGGCACATCCATTGTGTGTAAAAAGGAATCATGTAATGAACTAGAGACCGAGTGTAATAATGTGACAAAATAAATTGTTCAGTTTTTCAATGAAAGCCACTTAAATGTAAGCACCAGTAACACATGTTTGACTGAGTTTAACAAAAGTAGTTTGAATAATGAAATTAAATTATACATTGGCAATGAATTGGTAAAGAAAGAGTCTAGTGTATAATTCCTTGGCCTAACAATCCAAAGCAACCTGAAATGGGACACACATATTGACTCCCTAGCAACTAAGTTCTCAAAAAATATATTTGCAATCAGCACTATTAGCAAGTTCTGTAGAGACACTGTAGTCCTAAAGACTGCATAACATGCTCTTTTCTCCTCTCACTTCAACTACGGTATTGAAATTTGGGGGGCAACAACCAAAGCTAATCTAGATAAGCTACTCATTCTTAAAAAAAGGGGTGTGAGAATAATCTGTGGAGCAAAATATAGGGAATCTTGTCGCAACTTGTTTCCAAAAACAGAGGTGTTAACTGTTATAAACACATACATTCTAAAAGCCATATTGCTTGTGAAAAGAATGCACCCAAACACTTATTCAGATTTCCACCAGTACAAAACTAGAAATAAAGAAAGATTTTACATTGGCAGCCACAGAACAGCACTTTACGAAAAGGGGCCTCAGTACGCAGGTATAAAATTAGCTTATGCACTGCCTAGTGCAGTCATGGCTCTTCCTACGATTAAACTGAAACATCAGCTTAAGAAATTTTTAGTAAAACACTCTTTCTACACGTTAGAACAATTATGCCAAGAACAACAAATGCTTTGTGAAATGATGTGAATAGAAATCAGGAAACATCTTGTTGTAATTTTGTTGTAAATTAATGACATATTCAGAAGAATGTGTCTTGTGTATTGTACAGATAACTTTAATCATTACTGTTTCTTTGTACATGTGCAGTGTACCATTCAATGTTGAATAAAGCTATTATTATTACTTATTATTACTATTATTATTATTATTATTATTATTATTATTAACTATTGTGCATGGACAGCCCTGATCTCTGGCAGAACATTTTATAATCTTACCTTCCTACAAATCACTATTAAATTTTTGTTATTCTCGTCATTATTTTCAAAAGTTTCAAGTGGCTGAAAATATACAAAAGAAAAACATTTTACATATCTTCATTTTCTCTTCTTGTTGTTGGCTCCAAGTCTTGCATCTAGGGATACATTACTGAGGCTGAAATTTTGATTTATAATGTTGTGAGTTCCTGATGACTAAATAACTAATGAAGATTTGCCGGTATTATTCTTGAATTTTATTCTTTGTCACAGTTTTCAATATCACACCATCTTAACAATTTCTATCACAACACAAATTACAGTATTAGTGTCACAATGAAACACATGTCTGATTCCATCAGAGACATGCCGCTACTCCCTACATTCTGTGGTACTTACAATATTCCAAAGAGTTTACAAAGAAAAAGAGTTTACAAACTTTCTTGACAAAAGAAGAATTGTAACCAACCTATAACATTATTTAATATATGAATCCAGAAATAAATTTAATAATTAGCATTAGATTGTGCAATTATTAATATAAATTTTAAATATGCCAGATATTTTTGTAATTTCAAAGGCTTTTAAAAGACGAGTAGTTGTAACTGTACGTAGAGAGTACTAAGAATTTAATTTCTTTTTACATGTTTTAGCCCAAAACATAACACATTGTTTACATAATCATATGAAGTTCATTCAGTTAAACAGCTGAGAATGTTCACCTATACAAGAATCGATAATACACATGGTATCGGTTATTTCTATAAGACATCCGCAATGCTAGAAGAGGGTGTTCCATTACAATATCCCCCTCACAAAATTTGGAAATGGTATGTTTACAGTATTTTGTGACAGACTATAAGGTTTGCCAAACAATGTAGAAAATGATGCCGAGGATTGCATGCAGATGTGATACATAACATATTACAAAAAACTTAAGAAAAATATCTACTATACAAGTCATAATCTATACACATATCAGAATATTGCATTCAGATTTTCAGATCTGTAGAACATACTGTCACAAGACAAATAATACAAGGTCAAAACTACAACATTACACCACAAAACTACATAAATAATTACAGAGACAAGGTAAATTAGTAGAATTATTAATTTTAAGCTAACATCCATACAATCAAACCCTCAAAACCTTGAAAAGAAGAAAGAAAAACTTTCAGAGCCTAAGTATACAACAAACCACACCGGGTACAAACCAGCAAAAAATCTTTCAACACAACAAAATGAATGAAGTTCATAAAATAGAAAATTACCAACCTATATCTCTCCGCCCAGCCTTCTCCAAAATACTTAAGGAATTAATGAAAATCAGGGTTACAAAATATCTAGAAATACATAAATTAATAAATAACAGTCAACATGGTTTTTTAGCAGGGCACAGTACAGAAATAGCCATATTGGACTACACAACAGAGTCAAATAAACAGGTTGTTGGAAGTAATCTAGATTTATCCAAAGCCTTTGATACTGTGAACCATGTAATATTTCTAGGGAAACTTGAAGCAATAGGCATCATGCCTGGTAATGATCAGTAAAAATAACTGCGATCTCCAAACCAACTCAAGCTACCATGATCACAATACAAGGCATTGTAAAGACTTCCACATTCCCTATGTAGCAAAAACTAGAAGTCATAAACGTGTTAAGACACTTAGGAATAAAGCTTTTAAATGCACTTCCATCTCAAATTAAAGAATTGCAAAGCAAAAATAATTTCAAGTGTGAAGTAAAAAAATACTTGATGGAAAAATGCTACTACAGTGTAAATGAATACCTGTCTCAGACTGTGAATTGAAACCTGTACTTATTTTTAAAAAAATGGTTTGAATCTTATCTGCAAAACACGTTACAAGTTGTTGAGCTGAGATCATCTAACAATCTTCACAATTTTAAACTCATATCTGAACCAAATCAAATTGAAATAGGTGTTCCACAGGGCAGCATTCTGGGCCCATTGTTATTTCTAATTTATATCAGTGATATACAGGCTCCAGACAGCTCAGCCAAAATTCTACTATTTGCAGATGACACAAGTATCATAATTAGTGATATAAAAGAATCTTTGTGTACTACAGCAGAAAAAATGCTCTCATACATACAGTCATGGTTTTATTCAAATAAGCTGACATTAAATACAAAGAAAACAAACTTTATACAGTATGGAAGCAAGTGTCAAGGGGAAAATATGTGCCTTATGCTGGATAGCAAACAAATAGAAAAAGTGTGCACCACAAAGTTTCGGGGAATGTGAATTGACCAAGATTTAAACTGGAATGAACACAGTGTACATCTTACTCAGAAACTTAGCTCAACATGTTTTGCCTTAAGAATAATATCCAAGGTATGTAGCAAAGAATGTATTAGAGTGGTGTACTTTAGTTATTTCCAATCAGTTGCAAGCTATGGCATAAGTTTTTGGGGTAAACCAGGTCAAGACTAAATGACATTTTTATTATGCATAAAGAGCTATTCATATCATGACACACAGCCCACCACAAACTCACTGTATACCCTTATTCAGACAACTAAAGATACTGACAACACCATCAACATATACTTTTAAATGCCTGGTAATGATCAGTAAAAATAACTGCGATCTCCAAACCAACTCAAGCTACCATGATCACAATACAAGGCATTGTAAAGACTTCCACATTCCCTATGTAGTAAAAACTAGAAGTCATAAACGTGTTATACACTTAGGAATAAAGCTTTTAAATGCACTTCCATCTCAAATTAAAGAATTGAAAAGCAAAAATAATTTCAAGTGTGAAGTAAAAAAATACTTGATGGAAAAATGCTACTACAGTGTAAATGAATACCTGTTTAAAAAAAATTAAACTAATTTAATTATGAAACTTCCTGGTAGATTAAAACTGTGTGCCCGACTGAGACTCGAACTCGGGACCTTTGCCTTTCGCAGGCAAGTGCTCTACCATCTGAGCTACCGAAGCACGACTCAGGCCCGATGCTCACAGCTTTACTTCCGCCAGTATCTCGTCTCCTACCTTCCATTTCATTCTGGAATTTAATTATGTTTTCAACTTCATAATTATGGTACATATGAAAAATCTGTTAAATATCCATAATATGTTTTGTGTATAAGGCGTAGTTCATGATCTATAATTGTTTATCATGAGCACATACTTTTGTTTTTGTGTAATAAGTTCTTGTACACTACTTATGTATTATGTGTATGTAATTTGTTTTCGTATGTTTTTGTCCATTTATTATGTGTATGTGTTGTTATGTGTTACATGTAATCAAATGACAAACCCTATATCACATGTGTGATCTATTAGATGCTAAATAAATTAATAAATAAATAAAATAAAAAAATCATATTAGTAAGTCCAATTATATGCAAAGAGTAACTGTAGGAAGCACCTAGCCTCCATCAATAGGTGTATGCTCTCCTTCAGTACACACTCACACACACACACACACACACACATACACACACACACACACACACACACACACACACACAGAGTCCCGATGCCTAGGGATACCCCAAACAGAGTTCGGTATGAGTTTGTCAGCAACTCAAGATCCTATCGGATACAACATCACAATACTCAGGATAAATACAGGTAAACAGAGTAATAGTTATCTTTGAAGAATGACAAATCCAGTAGCTTGAGAACAAAAATCAGTGTATGAAAGCAGACATGAATACATCTTGTTATATTGCCTACACTAGTAAATGTTTTCCACACTATTTGCTAATTTTCCATACAACTAACCTAACCTAACACATAAAGACCTAGAAGATTAATTCACAATTTAAAAAAAAGAAAATACATACTGATTTGAAGTTACATAATGCATCGGAAAGACCCTACTTTAAAAAAATGCATTTATGCTGAATAACATTGTCTTTAGCAGTCTTGGCTAACAATTTACAAATATCAGTCACAACACAAATCCAGTTGACACATGCTCGAGTACATTACCCAGCACCCACAATCTCTTGCAAGTTGACTGGTCCAGCAGGGTACAGCCATACACCAGTGTGGCGAGTGGGTCCACCTACATCTTTCAGCTTCCTCTTTAGATGTCTCGTTATGTGCTCCAATGGATAGGTAACTTCCTGTCTAGAAATTACATCAAATCCTGGAACATTATTTTGGGTACTAAATATGCTGTTCAATATTTTCTTCACATCACATAAAATATGTTCTCTTTAGTAACTTTACAAAGTCAATAACATGGGATTTATGTCAGGTGAAATTAAAAGGTCTTCACATATGAAACATTAATAATCAGAGTTAAATGGAATGAAAATAAAATGAATGAACTGACAAGGGAATACACACAGATATACTAAGATACATTTCTTAATTTTTACAGCACAAATTAGGAACATTGTCCCATTTCAAAACTGTAAAAAGATCTACTCATTTAGTCTCATGGCATATATGTATCAAATTTGAAAGCACAAATCTATTACAGAACACAACAGTAGAGTTTATTGTAGATTTTAACTCAGTCAGTGGATAAGACAAAACTTAAGAACTTACATCATCTTATGTACTATATTCCAGACAAACAAAACACAGCTATATTGTTTCTGAATATACAGGTAGATTTAACCTCAGTCACTGGATAAGATAGAACTCTAGAAATCACATGATCTTACGTACTAATTTCATTACAATGGAAAAAGAACAAATAAACAAAGTTAGATACTTATGGATCATGTCTATATGCTTTCAGTTCAGTGATATTGCATAATAGAAACAATTTCTCAGATTTTCGATACACAAGTCTGTATGCATTAGGATATGGATTTTCATTAATCTTAAATTGTCCAATATAAATATAAAAAAATTGCCTTATCTCAGATGTCAACACTTTATATTTCTCTTTTGCTTTCACCAACACAAGATTCCTAACTCAAACTTTGAAAATCTACCTTTATCATAATGTCTCTGCTTTCTCCTATCCCCCTGTTTTTTCATCATCTCCCTAACACACTCTTCCCTCTCTTGTGGAGACAGAATTTTAGGTGGTGGAAACTCACCTTTTTCAGAAATAAAGTTAGCTGATCTGTGATTAAACATGATTTCAAATGGTGAAAAACCTGTTGAAGAATGTCGTAAGCTGTTCATAATATCCTCAAAATCAGTGACATGATTTATCCAACTGGTATGATTCTTACTACAATATGTTCTAAACAGTCTCCCAACTCTCTCATATATTTTTCCTGCAGGGTTACTAGAAGGATGGTACACTGAGGTTAGAATATGCCTTATTTTTGTGTGATCAACAAACTTTTCAAGATCGTGATGTAAACTGAGAACCATTATGAGCTAAAGTTCTATTAGGGATACCCACCTGATGAAAATATGTTTTCAAACTTAGAGATGATTTGCTTACTGGTAGCTTTCTTAAGAGGAAACAACTTTATGAACTTGAAAAATACATCAACCACCACAAAAACGTAACAAAATCCATTATTATACTTAGGTAGGAGTCCATAAACACCCACAGACAGGGGACCTAGGTAACTGTTTAGGCAGTATGTTTTGCATTTGGTGTCTACTTGTTTTGTCACTTACTTTCACTCTTTGACATCAGTCACAACCGGCAGTCTTCTTCTTGACTCTCCTTCCTATGTTATAAAAATAGATGTTTTCCTGAATCTTTTGTGTGCATTTGATTGATCCACAATGACTAAAACTCTCATGTGTAGAAGTAATTAAAGTATTAATACATTGTTCTCCCCAAAATGGTTTCTAATCCTCTGAGTCCGTATAATGTGTCCCGAATAAAATAACCTTGTGTTCTTTATAATACTGTTCTGTCTTTTCTCCTCCTTTCTTACCCAACATGCTCTTAACCAAATTCTAATTTTGATCATGATTTTGGTCCCTGCAGATGTCTTTGCAAATTTTCAAGATCTCTTTTTCCTGTTTCACACCTCGCAGATACATAATCTTAAACTCTCTCTCTCCTTCTCCAAAGCTGTTATTTGATTCACTCCCTAAAGGTAGCCTAGACAAAGCATCAGCAACTACATTATTTGTGCCCTTAATGAATCTAATTTAATAATTGAATTGCTGTAAAAACAAGGCGCAACAAGTGATTCTATTATTGTACAGTTCACACACCTGAAGATACCCTAAGGCTTTGTGATTGATTGATTTATTGATCCATTTTCATCTACAGCTGCACAATGTGCTATATATATATATATATATATATATATATATATATATATATATATATATATATATATATATATATGTGTGTGTTAATATTAACAGTTTTAAATATAGTACACCTTTGTACATAATAACACACATTAATATATCAATTAATGATGAATACTTAAATAATGTTCTTACGCTATATACAGACAGATAAAATACAAATGTTCTTCTGAATGAGACTACATTGGGTAAACACACAAAAATTTAGTTTTGTAGGTATTCATTTACTGTGTAAAAGCAGTGATCAACCAAGTACAACTTCAGTTTAGATTTGAAGTGACCAATGTTTTGTATGTGTTTAATGGTATCTGGTAAGGCATTGTATAGTTTGATACTAGGATGGATAAAGCTGTTTTGAAATAACATTGTGTTGGCACTTTGAACATGTACATTCAATGTTTGTCTTGTATCATAGCTGTGTATTGTGTGATTTTGAGTGATGAGTGGTCTTTTTGTATGTAAGTTTTGCTTTAAATACATTATATTTTATAGTATATATATGCAAGGAAGTGGCAGGATCATCCTTTTTTGAAACAATGGTCTACACGATTTGCAATTATCTCTCCCTTCCATTATTCTTATTTTTTTTTTTTTTTTTAATTTTGAATGTTTGGATGGCATCTCCAGAATTTCACCAGAACAGAATCCCATACCGGAGGTGAGAGTGTACAACTGCATAATATACACACTGAAGGGTGTTGTAGCTGGTACAATTTTTTATTGTACGCAGCACAAAACAAGAAGTACTTAATTTTTTGTTCATTTGCTCAATATGTGCTTTCCATTTCAAGTTGTCTTGTAGATGAAGTCCATGAAATTTGGTACAGGCTGTTTTGGCAATTGTCTGTCCGTACAGCTCCAGATTGGGTGATATCAGATTTTTTGTTTGTGCTGTGTGTATATACATAGCTACAGATTTTTCAGTGTTTATTATTAAGTCATTGTCATCAAAGTAACATGTTAGCCTGTCAGTGGCTTCTTTTATGTTTTTTACAAGAGTTTCTTCTGAGTTTCCTGTAATTAGAACACTCGTATCATCAGCAAATTGATATATTTTACTGCTGTCATTGCTTATGACTTTGTGGCCTAGTAAATAATTTTTAAATTTGTTGAACAGTCAATGTACAGCCAAATTTTCTTTCTCTGTTACAGTGTATGTCTTTTAAGGTTTCTGCAATACTGTACTAGCAAATGGAAGAGATCTACATTCAATAACACCATCAACTTCAAACTCCAGAAATAAATAAGCACACAATCAAACATCACTACTGTCTGTCATAATACAAAAAGGAAGAGACAAATCTGGTCTCAACAATATCTAACTTTGACACAAATGTCCATTGATGTCAGCAAAAGCATTCTGACACTCCTTATTCCAATCCCAAATGGTATTCTTCTTCTAAAGTTCACACAAGCATTGAGCATTTCAAGCTCAGGTGCTACAAAATTTTCTATAAAATCCAGTTAACCCAAAAATGATTTAAACTGTTTATTATTATGAGGAATCGGAAAATTACCAATAGTGTCAACTTTCTCATTATCAGGTGCAATTCCTTTTCCAGATATAACATGTCCAAAAAATTTAATTTCTTCCACACTAAATTTACACTTATCTATTTTCAAAGCCATGCCTCCTGATTCTGATTTTGAAAACACATCTCTTTTTATTTATTCATCCATAAACAAATTTCTTTGTATGGATGTCGTCCTTATACACACATATGTACATTATTTTCTCACATAAGATGATGAAATACAAGCTAAATATAATAAATTCATAATATATATATGTATATTACACACACAATTTTTCATTGAATTATATAATGCAGAAGAACCTGCTTCAATCAAAAGAAATAGATCACAAGACTCCTCTAATACTTGTATGGCGAGTGTTATACTTATAACACAGAAAACACCATTTAATTTCACTATGTAATATTTTTATTGGCACAAGATAAATCAAAACACAAAGAAATAGTTTTCGACAATCACGGTAACAGTCATGACGAATGTCTCACACCAACTAGTCAACAACCTGAAATATTACTGTACCTCATTGCTACCTATCAGAACTCCTCAGAGAGCATTAAAGATAAACACCAGTCCTAATTGTCCAATTGTAAAGTGACTCGTTTCCAAATTACATACAAAAATAATCACTATTTCAGTATACATATAATTTGAAAACGATGCTTTGCTGATTAACATTGTTCTTATGTGAGAAACATAATATAAATGTGAAATCAATACTGTAACTAATCAAAAGAAATGTAGCACATGGTCAGGATGTACCAGTAAACCTATCAGTATAAAATTACTACAGCAAATTAAATAGAACATATAAATAAAGCACGTTAATTGAATCTCCAATATATGTTAACACTAAAATTCAGGCACTAGTTGATTTGTTATAAACAAATTTAGAAATGTAATTGTTACCTGTAACATAATTGGTCAGAAAATGTTATATTAACTCGTAACTAAGTTGAAAATAGGTTCACCTTGTTCAGCACTGAGATTGTAAATTTTTAGCAATGTGTATCTCATATTCGGTTTAACTTTTAATTGTGATTTTATATAAAATTGTAATTTTCATTGTAGGTAATTGTTAACAAAAGTATAAATAGAGGTCATGCAGGCGCCTTGGGGCACTCGTTTTTTGGCTAGGGTTGCGAGCAAATGTATTGTAGGCTCACTCGTTTGTTGATTGTTGTGAACTCTGTGTCGTTTGATGTCAACTTTGGGTACATGTGATGTAACCAGTACAGTTCACCAGGCCCTGGAAATATATTGGTATTAAAACTGCACTGTACTTTGGAATTTATTTGGGAGTCTTCCGCAATCCTTTTCATAGGCTGCACAGCGATGAGACATGAATCCAGGCATTTTACAAAACCCCGAGAACTAAACAAATCTCAATGTTGGTAGAATTGACGTGAAAACAACAGCACATCAACTGGGCATTACACTCAAAACATTTGCAATGCGGAGGTGGGAAAATTTAAACATCTCAAACCAAAGTAAGTAAAACGAAGTACAAAAAAGCAAAGATATTAATATTTTCTGGCAGTTCTGCCACAGAGTCCCCCCCCCCCCCCAGGAGCACGGACCGCATAGGAGGAGTGATGAGGAGTAAGTGGTAAATGGAAGGTAAACATTTAAGGCATGACATAATGTTGAAGTCTGAGAGGTGCGGCCAGCACGGGTGATGGCAATAGGGGTAGGAGGATTCAGGGAAGATGAAGGAGAAGGGGGGGGGGGGGGGGGGGGTTACTCTTATAAATAAAACATTATTGGAGTCTACATAGGCTGAAATGTCATTTTGTGAAGTACCAGGAGCCACATTGAAGCACTGTAGTAGCTTAATGTCTATCTGGTCAGATGGCACAGAATTGTTTTGAATTTCAAATAAAAAAAGAAAAGTGTCCACAAGTTGTATTTTTATAGAGTCCACATCATAATCACTCAAGTTCAATTGAAACACTAGTTCATTACTGCTGGCACTCGGAGGCGTGAAGTATAGAAGAGAGGGGCCTTGACTTGCAGAGAGTGTTTGATTAGCTTGTGGAGAATGGAGAGGACAGGCCTCTGAAGTTTCCTGCAAAACAAATTCATTATTGTGTATGTCGGTGTCGTTAAGGATCCGTGCTGGTTTCAAGCGCTCAATGGACACAACAGGTGGTTTGTTCTTAAAGAGGATCGTATAAGTATTTTCAGAGTGTGACAAAACCCAGTATGGGCCAGTGTAGGGTGGAGCAAGGGGTGGACGCACAGCGTCTTCTCTAAGCATCACATAGTTACAAGAACTGAGGTGTGGGTGAATGAAAACCAGAGGGGTAGCATGCGATCGAGGCTGCGGAAAACGTAACTTGGTGATATGCTGTCGAACCTGTCGTACCAACTATGGAAGTTGATCCTCGGGAAGTAGAGGAGGATCATCAAGAAAATCAGCCGGAAGTGTGAGGTTTTCTCCATTAACATCTCAGCAACTGACACTTTAAGGTCTTCTTTGAAAACCGTCCTCAAACTTAAAAGGAGCCAGGGGAGTGCCTCAGTCCAAAGGGAAGAATGACACATGAGAGCGACCTTCAGGGTACGGTGCCATCATTGTATTGGGCCGTTAGATTGCGGGTGATAGGCGGGTAGTTCTGAATTTGTTGATACCACACAGTTGACAGAGGCGATTAAACAGATTAGATTCAAACTGTCTCCCCTGGTCTGTGGTAAGTGAAGTAGGGCAACCAAAACAAAAAAGCCAGTGGTGGACAAAAGCATTAGCTACAGTGTTGGCCTTAATGTCCACGATGGGGATAGCCTCGGCCCAATGTGTGGTACGATCTATCGTGGTCAGTAAGTAACGGAAATTGTTAGATATTGGTAACGGACCGACGATGTCCAAATGCACATGACAGAATCTACCTGAGGGCACAGTAAATTTCCCTAATGGGGGATTAGTATATTTGTGTATTTTGGCTCTCTGGAAAGGTATGCATGCTCACGCCCACCGATTACAATCTCTTTTTACATTAGGCCAAACATATCTCTCTGTAATGAGGCGCGTAGTCACGTGAATGCTCGGGTAAGCGAGATTGTGGATTGTGTGGAAAACGTCTTTCCTAAGAGCTTTAGGGACTATAGGACAAGTATGACCTGTTTTAATGTCACAATATAAAGAGCAATCATCATTAGGGAAGGGAAGTAGAGCAATTTGTATGGAAGTATCAGAGACAGGGAAAAGGTGCTGTATCTCTGGGTCGGATAGCTGGAGCTTGTGTAAGCAGTGAGGATCAATAGCTGTCTTCAGGGAGGACAGGCGTGACAGGTAGTCCGCTGCAACATTGTCATTACCCCTGATATATTCAAAGTCTGAAACATATTGTAATACCAAATCCATATGGCGAAACCTTCTGGGTAGTACATCTAATGCTGGTTTGTGGAGAGCCTCGACAAGGGGCTTGTGATGTGTGTAAACTGTCACAAGTCAGGCTTCAATATCTGTACGAAAGTACTTTATGGCCTCATAAATGGCGTAAAGTTCACAATCAAATGCTGACCACTTTCTTTGCGTTTTGGTGAGCTTTTATGAAAATAAACGCAGGGGTGTAGTACCTGTTGGTACTGTCTGTTGCAAAACTGCGCCAATGGAATTATCGCTAGTGTCTGTGGTTATTGTCAGGGAGGTGCCAGGGTGAGGGTGAGACAGGGTAATAGCATTCACCAAGGCATACTTAAGTGAGTCGAAGGCTCGCTGCTTGGTCTGATCCCATTCTATGTGTCTGTCACCTGTGGTATTCTTTCCCTTTAAGGCCTCAGTGAGAGGGGCTTGAAGAGATGTGGAATGTGGAGTCTAAAAAAATTTACCATTCTGAGGTATCTACATAACTCTTTACGGGTTTGAGGGAGGGGAAGGTCAAGTATTTGTTGTACTCTATATGAGGTGAGACGAATGCCCTCATTATTGACCAAATGTCCCAGGAAAATAACCTCTGGCTTCTCCAGTTGGGATTTGTCATGATTAATCTCAACTCCGTGACGTGCCAGTCTATCAGAAACCTGTTGGAGGTGTTGTTTGTGTTCCTCGGCAGTTGTGGAGAAAATAATAATGTCATCTAGGTAGGCATAGCAATAATTAAGGCCATGTAGAATAGTTTCAATGAATCTTTGCCAGGTATGGGCAGCATTCTTCAATCCGTAAGGCATAAACAAATATTCATATGGTCCAAATGGAGTGATGATAGCGGTTTTGGGGATATCTTCTGGGTGCATCGGAATCTGATGGTATGCCTTTTTGCAGTCTAACACAGAGAAAAAATTGGCACCGAACATGGATTGTGAAAAATCGTGGCGGTGTGGGCAGGGTAGTTACCAAGTACTGTTCTGGCGTTCAAACGCCTATAGTCTCCACAGAGTCGAAAGGAATTGTCCTTTTTGGGAACGACATGTATAGGGGAAGACCACGCACTGTCTGAGGGGTGGACTATACCCGAGCGTAAAAGTTCATTAATACATTCTTTGGCAGCGGTAAGTTTTTTTGCATTGAGGCGTCGGGGACGAGAACGGACAGGCAGTCCCTCAGTTGTGTTAAGCCTGTGACAGACGCCCGTAGTAATGGCCTTGATTTTGTGAATGAGTGTGGCCAAAATACGTTGAGGGATGCAGAAAGGAGCAAGGTTATTGTCGGTGCGTGGTAAGTATGAAAGGGAACTTACCTGAAACACGTTATCATTGAACAGTAGTTCACTGAAAGCTGCAGTGTTGTCCGCAGAGCTGAGTTGTGTGATAGCCGGCGGGGTTCCATTGATGATGGTGTTACTGCATGAAAGAATCATTGAACGCGCATGCGCGGCAAAGCCTGTAACAGCTGTCGCCTCTGTGTTTTGATGAAAGGCGGATGGTGAAGCGCAGGGTGGGGGGGGGGGGGGGGGGGTTGCTGGGTGGGTTGCCATCTTTGCTGTGCGGGTTGTGGAAGGGGCTGCTGTGGCTGCGTGTAAACAGCAGTGCGGTATGCAGGTCCCATGTAGTTTCATGCATGTTATTACTTGAAATCTTGATCTCCTCTCTAAATCCGTGCAATTCATCAGCCAGGGCATCACAACGTTGAAGTAGCCTTGCATTGTCTTCGGGCAGTTGGTCGATTTCATGGCGTTGTGTAACTTAAGTTCACTACAGCAGTTTTGACCTCCTCAGATAGAATAGAAACTGTCTCTTTGTCTTGTTGACAGGACATATTCGAGCTGCATTCTGTTGGTGTGGATGGGGAAAATCTCGCCAAAACTTTTTGTTTAAAATCCACTGAGCAGAGGGCAGGTGTAATTATGTCGAAAGAAAAGTTATGAGCAGTTAAGAAGTCCAATCCTAATACTGGCTCGTCGATTTCTACTACAGAAAATGTCCATTCATAATTATGTGTAGCATCGAAGTAAATGTGAAGTTGCGTAACACCATAAACCTTTAATGAGGAATTGTTGGCTGCTCTGATTTGGTGAGGCAAATGCGTTATTGTAGAAGTGACCATTGAACATGGAGTGACCCTCACATCAGCACCAGTGTCCACTAAAAACCATTTCTGAGAAGCCATATCCTGGATATACAAACGTCCGAGAGAATAATTCGGAAGTACTAGCCTGTGATATGTTAGGCGACTTGACATCACAGTGCAGACCGGTGTCCCTATAGCGGCCCGCCGTGCATGTTTGGGCGCATTGCACAGGGTGAGTGGCAATTCCTGGCTGTATTACCATAAACAGAGTGATACCAGCAGAGAGGATAAACTTGCTGATCCTGTGTTGTTACCAGGTGAAGGACGTCACTTGAAGCTGTGGTATCGGATGGTGAAGGACGGTGTGGAATCTGGTGCTCAGCCAGTGTACTCTGTCTGTTGTTTTGGAAAGATTGGCCTCTGCCACATGGGGGAGGCGTAATATCGTTGGGGGAACACATAGATAACTTTCTTCTGTTGATTATCTTATATGCAGTGTCGGCCAGCAATAATTTCGTTTGTAGAGGTTCCTGATCGCGTGATAGGAGCTGCAGTTGGATAGCTTGCGGCAGCTTTGCAGCCCAGAAAGAAAGTAAAGCTTCATCTGGCATAGTTTTGCTATCGAAGACTGCTCTGATACAGCACCAAAGTTGTGAAGGAGTCGAGTTTTTGAGATGTACATCTTGCAGTATGTATAAAACAGACTCTTGCATAGTCTTAGCTAGACGTTCGCAGATCTGTTGTTTTGCCAGTGTGTAACGATTTGCGAGGGCCACTGACAGCACTAAGTCCTGTACCCACTCAGCGTGGTCCTCTAGGGCATTAATAAGCGCAATAAATTTAGCACTGTCTGAATCAATGTTTAGTACGGTGAATATAGTCTCTGCCAAAATAAACCACGTATGCGGATTGTACATTGTGAACCTTGGTAATTTAGGAATTTTCTCACTCTTGTGTTGTGGATGTAACAGATTTGATAGCACAGTGGACGGGAGTGGTGGAGTGTTTATGAAGCTGTCACTCGCGGCGTTCGCAGCGGCTGGTTTAAACACGGTAGGTGCGGGAGGCGCGGCAAGCGCACCCGGGGCTGCGGAAACAATCGGGGCGGGACGACTGTCCAACCAGTAATTGTTGTCACTGAAATTTGTACCCATCTGTTTTTGTAGTGAGTCTTCTAGTGGGTGGGGAGAGAATATGTCCAAAACTGATTTATCAGCAGTATATAGGGAGATCCAAGTGATCTGTGGGCTCGAAAAGTCTGTGAGGTTCATAGTGTTGGGGCACTGTTGCACAGTACATGTCACAGGAGGTTGTACATATGACGCACCGCGAGCCACAAATTTAGGCACAGCGCTCATGATTGGTTTGTTATAGACGAACGTAGAAAAGGATTTCATAGCAGGTGACATCACTGACGATGTTGAAAGAGTCCACAACGGCATTGTTGATGACGGAGAAATCTCCACGGCACTGTACTTATCTTCCAATTTTATCCCAGTTGTTAGTGGCATTGTGCATGGGAAACTGCAGAAAGGCAGTGTAGAGGCACCATTAGTATCTTGTTGTAGTCCGAAAGGAGCGGAAGGTGAGTGATGTGGAGATGTCGAAGTAAACAGCCACAGTGTCGAATCAGACGTATGTTGCATATCTGAGGTCACCAGTATGGCGAGTGTTATATTTATAACACAGAAAACACCATTTACTTTCACTATGTAATATTTTTTGTGGCACAAGATAAATCAAAACATAAAGAAATAGTTTCTGACAATCACGGTAACAGTCATGACGAATGTCTCACACCAACTAGTCAACAACCAAAGTAAGTAAAATGAAGTACAAAAAAGCAGTGATATTAATATTTTCTGGCAGTTCTGCCACACTTGTATGGGTAAATTACAATCTAGACTGTCCACTTTATAATTGATTATTAATTTATGCCAATTTTATGCTGCATGAATTCTCTAATCGAGTAAAAACAATTTTTTAATAAATATTCTTTAAGGAATGGTTTAAATTTACAAAGTTCCTTTATGTTTTTGATTTCTTTTGGCAATGTATTGTATATCTTGACACCTTGGTAAAACATAGCGGTTTGGGTTTTAGTTTCATTCATTCTGTCTAGGTACAAGCAATTATTGTTTCTGGTTTGGTGATCATGTATGCAGCTGTTTGCTAAATATTGCTCAATATTTTTGTGAATAAAAACTGTAGTTTGCAAGATATATTCACTTGGGATTGTCAGAATACCCCATTTTTTAAATAGCTCACTGCAGTGTGCTCTTTTGTGACTATTGGCCATTATTCTGATAGCTCATTTTTGGAATCTGAACACATATCTCACATTTTGGGCATTTGCAACCCAGAATGTTATGCTGTAACTTATTATAGAATGTATGTGTGCAAAGTATCCAAATGTCATTTCCAAGTCTTTTCAGTGACCAGAATGTTATCAACATACACACTTAATTTTGAAATCACTTCACTTCCTAAGACAGAATCCAGAGCTCTAATGAAATCAGCTACAGATATATTTAGCCCAAATGGCGCCACACTGTACTGGAAACACTTATCTCCATACAAAAATGCTATATACTTTCTAGATTTAATTTCAGTTGGGATCTGGTGAATTCCAGACATCAAGTCCAAACTACTCATGTATTTTATATAATCAAATTTGTGTAACAGCTTGTCCACATTCTTGGGTTGGTCTTTCTCTCTGATAAAAAATTTATTAAGATGTCTACAGTCCAAAACAATTCTTACTCCACCATGTCTCTTACTTACCACAACTAGAAGATTATTGTAAGCACTCCTACTTCTCTCAATTACACCCCATGTTTCCATTTTCTGAATTTCTCTCTCTACATATTTCCTTTTTGAAAATGGTATATTATACGGCTCAAGAAAGAAAGGTTCATGATCTCTAAGGTAAAGGATGCACTGATAGCCTTTCACTTTTCCTGGTTTTTCACTAAACGCATTTGTAAACTCCAATAACAAATTCCTAAGTTGTTCCTGTTGCAGTCATTAAGATTCTTAGCATCCCTTACTTTAGAATCTACTATATTTTCAAATCCTGATCTACAGTCTCATCAAAATCTATATCATCTTCAAACATACTATATGCTGACGATTTGACAATAATAAGTACAGGAGAGAACTTACAGAGTGTACTGGACAAAAATAGAGAAATGATGCAAATGGCTAATTACTGGTGTCAGGCTAACCAGCTGTGGATAAATCAAACAAAAACAGAAGAAATAATATTTAATCTCAAAGTAACTAAAAAAAAAACAAAACAGTGAAATTACTTGGACTAATCATAGACCAAAAGCTCTCATGGGAAGGACACACCAATTATCTATGTAGTAAACTAGCACAAGTACTTTTCTTATTGTATAAATTAAGAAACAGTGTGAGCAAGTGATTGCTACTCCCCTCATACTATGCTTTTTTTCATACCCAACTGCAATATGGAATATTGCTTTGGGGCAACTCCCCATGGGCTGAATGTATTTTCAGATAGCGGAAGAAAGCAATCAGGTGCATGGAAGGGTTAGCACCCAGAGAGTCCTGCAGATATTATTTTAAATCTCTTGGCATAATGACAGTGCCAAGCATGTACATATATAACACTTTAATATATGCCAGAGAAAATCTGAAAAAATTGAACATGAGATGTGATGTGCATGCACACAGTACAAGAAACAGTGACCTGCTGGACTTGCCTTCCACAAGAGTTGCTGTAGTCCATAATAACTATACGTACTTAAGCATAAAATTTTTCAATAAGTTACCAGGCTCAGCTTGTACAGTACCACTAAATAAATATAAGAATACATTGCAAACCAGGCTAAAAAACAACGAATTCTATACAGCTGAAGAATTCCTAGAAACTAATCATCAAAATATATGTTTTACCTAAGTTATGAAGAAAATGTTATGATATTATATAAGCTAGTTATTTACTGTGATTCTTTTCTTATGTGTGTATTTATTATTGCATAAAACAAAACATTGTTATAATAATGCTGAAGAAAAGGTCTGTAGTTCCTTTTCTCCCCTTTCTGTAACTATTTGAATATCTTACTGAAACTAAAACCCTCTGTAAACTTTGACGAAGCCAATTGTATGAAAAATACTGAAAGACTAATAAAAATATTCTATTTTATTCTAAACACCTGGTACTCACCTTGGTTCACAGTATTCTGCAAATAGTTAAAACTTTTCCCACAGATTAAAATACAGAAATAATTTTTCACATAAGTATTACTTTTAGGTTCCAAAATAAACAATTCTTTAGCATTCCATCCAAAACAAGCTTCAACTTTCACTATCTAATCCATACCAAGAGTCGTATCTTCCTCCAGACTAGGGATCACTAAGTATCCATGTTCAAAGGTTTTGTCTTCTATACTAACTGTTAAAAGTACCTGAGATTTTACCAATTTGTAATGCTTACCTGGTGCTCCTCTTATCTTTACACCTACAATGGGCATTTCCACAAAAATCTTACTGTACTGGATTTTGTCTCTAAATTGTTCAGATATACCACATGTCAGACTACTTGTATCAATCAAACAATTCCCTTCCCACTGATCAATCTTAATGTTAATGTAAGGACATTCAAATTCTGAATCATCATCTTTGTCATTAGACCCATCATGCAAAAAATCACATTCAGTTTCATCGAATGCTACATCTACACTGTTTTTGCAAGGTTTTACCAACTTCACTGGTATCATAACATTACTTTGGTAACATGTGTTGTCAGGTAAAGATTGAACACACTGAGTGTTTTCCATAGCACAATCAACATCACTTATTACAGAAGGAACAGAAAACATATTACTGCCAAAATTACATTTCCTACTTAGATCTCCTTTCACTTCATTCCACCAATTTTGCAAACCACAGCTAACTTATTCCTGATAGCACATTTATCTATGGTATCATCAATTCAGTCCCAAACAAATTTCATAAAGTTTTCCCCTTTTTGCACAAGGCTTATAGACAACTCACATTTGCAGTTTGGATCATTACTCTGCATAACATTAATGAAAAACTGCTTTGACTGGACTTGTATCCCATGACCCTCACATACATCACCACATACATTACTTATCTTACCTGTATTTGCAAATAACTCTGAAACTTCATTATTCTTAAACTCCATAAAAACCTGATACTCATCACCATCATCATCGTTATCATCATATTCTTCCAAAATTACTTTATCAATAACATCATTAACAAAACATGTCTCATCTCCATTAAAGTCACACACCTCACCTACATTCATTTGCAATAAGCTACCAGTCTTAGACTTACCAATTGCAGTCATTTCACAGCTCTCATTCACATCTACATCAAAATACCACCTAATTCAGATCCAATACAGTCATCACCTATTTTACATTCATCAGTAACACTGTTTTCTGACCAAGAGAAGAAATCATTAGTACACACTACATCAAAATTCTCATTACTCTCACATTCTGGTTTGTGATTACTATAATTAAGCACAGTATTCCAAAACTTTTGATCAAAACATAAAAGAGAAATCTGTTATTCCTTCTGTTCAGCTTCAGATACCTGTGCCACATTAGTAATACTGCTATTATTGTTGAATTTTAGGTGTAAACTGGGGTTTCTGTACTTGTTGTTTCCTCACCCCAAAACTATGGACCTTCGTTGAGGCGGACCGCTGTTTCCTGAATAGTTACCTCTTTGATGGTTTTTTTCCTATTAAATTTCCCATGGATGTCACTATTATTCACATTCTGTTGACGTTCAAAATTTCTGTCACTGTTACCATTTTGAGCCTGATGGAAATGAATATGTTGTGTGACTACGGCCTCCTGTCAGGTAGACCTATCACCTTACAATGGTAGATCCTCCCCCAAGATTCATACGAAATGTCTAATACTACAATTTTTTTTATGCATCCAGATAGGTATCGGACAATTTGGTGCTTTCTAAGGCCTTGTATGTGTATCTTTATATAAGTCATTCTGTCCAATTTGCTAAAACACTTGATATTTGTTGTGTAAATACATAAAATATTCTGGAAGGACATGCATTATCATGATGGTCAATAGTTTATTGTCATTAATAAAATTATGTACACATGCTAAATTAAATATCTAATCAAGAAATTGAAGTAATAAATATTCATCAACAGATAATAAGAGGCTGTGGAAATGGCATAAATAACTAATGCCTCTAATTACCATTGCAAACTAATTGCAGTTGAGTAATGAGTAAACACAGAAAACCTCATTATCTTGAGAAACAGCTTAAAAGCTATTACCAAGTGATGTATTTTCATTTATCTATTTTTACGTCCTCCTCTGTAAGTAATATTCTTTGTAATGACTTACATCACGCAACTTTCTGATTTCCAGAACTTGAGGCCTTGTTTGTAAGTTTTATGTATGTAAATGGATAAAGCAGGAGTTCTGTACTACCACTAAATGTTGGTAACCAAATTCAAGCTGTAATTAATTACATAACTACAATAATACAAGAGACATTATTATAATTAAAGTTCAGAATAATTTTCTTATGGAAAAATAAAGATATTACTACAAAAGATTATGTCATTCTATATTGTATTTTATACCTTATTTGGCTGTAACATTAGTTTCTTTACATTTTACATTTTAACATAACATCGAAATTGTACAAAATCAGTAATCGGTTATGTTGAAATTTATTGTTGAATTCTATATAAAGCAATGCAACGATGCTGCGAGAGGTCAGTTTGTAAGTTACTTTTGGAAGTCAAAGAGATCAATGAAGTCTGTCAATGTTTTGTTTACATAATGAGTGTGCATTTTGGTTGTCAATTATTGTAAATAAATTTTGTGAAGTATGAAAATTTTGTATTCATTCATCAATGGACCAGGCAGAAGAAATAGAAGTCAAGCGTAACAATCCCAGAAGCACGTTTCATTTGGTGGAGTTGAGCTGGGATTGATGTTTGAAATGTGGAGCTATGTTTAACAAGTGACTGTTTCAGGTGAACGTAAGACAACTACCAAGCATAAATTGTTTTGAAAAAGTTTGTGTTATTGATGCGAAAAACGAATGGATGTTAAAACATGGAAAGAGTTGGTGCGGGTAAAAAAAATCAAATTCTCGGACAGCACCATCAACCATCATATGAGTAACAGTTTATCTTTTTAATAAAATAGTTTTGTGACAGTGACAAACATTTGTGTGAGAGGTTTTTATGTTTTGTTATTATCTATGGCTGACAACAACAAGGTAAAAATGTGTGAGGAAAAATTTGTAGGCAATGATCCAATGAAAGACACTTTGGACCTATGATCAAGTGTCAGTGAACTGTTGTCCAGCAGTAATTAAAGTGTAGATAGAAGTTTTGGTGGACAGGGTTCCAGTGAAAATGTCACCACGAGTACTACAATTACACAGGGAAAAGTAGGCAGAGATAATTTGTTAATGGTATTAATGCAGGATATGAAAGAAGAGGACGTCATTAACAGAAGAAAAAAAAAAAAAAAACTGGTGTTCTACGGATCGGAGCGTGGAATGTCAGATCCCTTAAACAGGCAAGGTATGTTAGAAAATTTAAAAAGGGAAATGGATAGGTTAAAGTTAGATAGAGTGGGAATTTGTGAAGTTCGATAGCAGGAGGAACAAGAATTTTGGCCAGGTGAATACAGGGTTATAAATACAAAATCAAATAGGGGTAATGCAGGAGTAGGTTTAATAATGAATAAAAAAAATAGGAGTGCAGGTAAGCTACTACAAACATCATAGTGAACACATTATTGTGGCCAAGATAGACATGAAGCCCATGCCTACTACAGTAGTACAAGTTGATATGCCAACTAGCTCTGCAGATGAGAAAGAAATTGATGAAATGTGTGATGAGATAAAAGAACTTATTCAGATAGTGAAGGGAGACGAAAATTTAATAGTCATGGGTGACTGGAATTTGATAGGAAAAGGGAGAGAAGGAAACATAGTAAGTGAAGATGGATTGGGGGTAAGAATTGAAAGAGGAAGCCACCTGATAGAATTTTACACAGAGCATAACTTAATCATAGCTAACGCTTGGTTCAAGAATCATGAAAGAAGGTTGTATACATGGAAGAAGCCTGGAGATACTGACAGGTTTCTGATAGATTATATAATGGTAAGACAGAGATTTAGGAACACGGTTTTAAATTGTAAGACATTTCCAGGGGCAGATGTGGACTCTGACCACAATCTATTGGTTATGAACTGTAGATTAAAACTGAAGAAATTGCAAAAAGGTGGGAATTTAAGGAGATGGGACCTGGATAAACTGACTAAGCCAGAGGTTGTACAGAGTTTCAAGAAAAGCATAAGGGAACAATTGACAGGAATGGGGGAAAAATACAGTAGAAGATGAATGGGTAGCTCTGATGGATGAAGTAGTGAAGGCAGCAGAGGATCAAGTAGGTAAAATGAAGAGGGCTAGTAGAAATCCTTGGGTAACAGAAGAAATATTGAATTTTACTGATGAAAGGAGAAAATATAAAAATGCAGTAAATGAAGCAGACAAAAAGGAATACAAACGTCTCAAAAATGAGATTGACAGGAATTGCAAAATGGCTAAGCAGGGATGCCTGGGGGACAAATGTAAGGATGTAGTGGCTTATCTCACTAGGGGTAAGATAGATACTGCCTAGAGGAAAAATTAAAGAGACCTTTGGAGAAAAGAGAACCACTTGTATGAATATCAAGAGCTCAGAGGGAATCCCAGTTCTAAGCAAAGAAGGGAAAGCAGAAAGGTGGAAGGAGTATATAGAGGATCTATACAAGGATAATGTACTTGGGGACAACATTATGGAAATGGAAGAGTATGTAGATGAAGATGAGATGGGAGATATGATACTGCGTGAAGAGTTTGACAGAGCACTGAAAGACCTGAGTCGAAACAAGGCCCCAGTAGTAGACAACATTCCATTAGAACTACTGACGGCCTTGGAAGAGTCAGTCCTCACAAAACTCTACCATCTGGTGAGCAAGATGTATGAGACAGGCGAAATACCCTCAGACTTCAAGAAGAATATAATAATTCCAATCCCAAAGAAAGCAGGTGTTGACATATCTGAAAATTACTGAACTATCAGTTTAATAAGTCACAGCTGCAAAATACTAATGCGAATTCTTTACAGACGAATGGAAAACCAATAGAAGCTGACCTCAGGGAAGATAAGTTTGGATTCCGTAGAAATATTGGAAAACGTGAGGCAGTACTGACCCTACGACTTATCTTAGAAGAAAGGTTAAGGAAAGGCAAATCTACATTTCTAGCATTTGTAGAATTAGAGAAAGCTTTTGGAAATATTGACTGGAATACTCTCTTTCAAATTCTAAAGGTGGCAGGGGTAAAACACAGGGCTCAAAAGGCTATTTACAATTTGTACAGAAACCAGATGGCAGTTATGAGAGTCGAGGGGCATGAAGGGGAAGCAGTGGTTGGGAAGGGAGTGAGACAGGGTTGTAGCCTCTCCCCGATGTTATTCAATCTGTATATTGAGCAATCAGTAAAGGAAACAAAAGAAAAATTCAGAGTAGGTATTAAAATCCATGGGGAAGAAACAAAAACTTTGAGGTTCGCTGATGACATTGTAATTCTGTCAGAGACACATTAGGAAATGAGACACTTAAAGTAGTAAAGGAGTTTTGCTATTTGGGGAGCAAAATAACTGATGATGGTTGAAGTAGAGAGGATACAAAATGTAGACTGGCAGTGGCAAGGAAAGCGTTTCTGAAGAAGAGAAATTTGTTAACATCGAGTATAGATTTAAGTGTCAAGAAGTCGTTTCTGAAAGTATTTGTATGGAGTGTAGCCATGTATGGAAGTGAAACATGGACGATAAATAGTTTTGACAAGAACAGAATAGATGCTTTCAAAATGTGGTGCTACAGAAGAATGCTGAAGATTAGATGGGTAGATCACATAACTAATGAGGAGGTATTGAATAGAATTGGTGAGAAGGGGAGTGTGTGGCACAACTTGACAAGAAGAAGGGACCGGTTGGTAGGACATGTTCTGAGGCATCAAGGAATCACCAATTTAGTATTGGAGGGCAGCGTGGAGGGTAAAAATCATAGAGGTAGGCCAAGAGATGAATACACTAAGCAGATTCAGAAGGATGAAGGTTGGAATAGGAACTGGGAGATGAAGAAGCTAGCACAGGATAGAATGGCATGGAGAGCTGCATCAAACCAGTCTCAGGACTGAAGACCACAACAACAACAACATGTCAGAAGCAGAGGAACAGATGGGACAGATTAGGTAAGATATTGGTCAACAAGGTCCACATTTAAGTCAGTAATTCAGAATTAAAGAATACTGCTACTGAAAATTCTAACCAGATAAGG
The DNA here is from genome assembly GCF_021461395.2 of Schistocerca americana. Classification (NCBI taxonomy): domain Eukaryota; kingdom Metazoa; phylum Arthropoda; class Insecta; order Orthoptera; family Acrididae; genus Schistocerca; species Schistocerca americana. Next base: position 525,279,323 of record NC_060126.1, read on the forward strand.
GAAATCCAGGAGGGTTTGGCAGCACTAAGAATTACTGTTGATACAGGGCTGGGTGAACTCAGTACTTGTGTAGGAGCAGTAGAACAATTGGTTTATGTATTAGAAACTAATTGCACACAAGAGTTGTCCAAAAACGAGGAGAGATTTGAGAAACTAGATAAACATATAGAGTTAGAAAATTATAAACTTAAAGTAGACATTGTTCAGACTAGGAGAATCTTAGAAGAAAAAGTATAAACTTACAAAATGAACTCTGAGTTAAAACTTACTGATATTTCCAATAAAATAAGTAATGTAGAATTGAAGTGTGATGAAAAAATAGATTTGTGTAATAATAATGTTGTAGATTTAAGTAAGGAAGTTGTAGAATTACAAGAGGGAGTAGCTCAAATAAATTTTGTTAGCAATATTAATTGTGTATGGGGTGGCATACCTTTAAAATGCTTTCCAGGAGATGGGAAATTGCATCCTGTTGAGTTTTTACTGTATTGTCAGGATAATTTTAGTAATAAGTTGACAGCCAATGTTAAAATTAAATTTGTTAAGCGATTTTTGGATGGAGAAGCAATCTCATGGGACAATCAGAATGTTAGTCCTACCATGTCATATGATGAATTTGAAAGAAAGTTCTTAAATAAGTTTAGGTCAGAATCTGAGCAAGGTAGGATTAAAAGTGAGTTTTTGAATGGTTGAATGTATAGGTAAGGTGATGGTAGCTGGAAGTGTTTTTGTGAAAACCAATTGAGGAAATTAGTACACTTAGGCAAACCTTTTGATGAACTAATACAAGTGTATGCCCTAAAAAGGATATTACTGAAAAGAGTACAGTGGGAGTTGATTTTTGGGCCAGATGATTATGTAGATCAGTTCTTGAGATATGTAGATAAGTTGGATAGAGCCTTTGAGAGATTTGGCAATCAACCATCTGGGGGGTCAAATCAGAGCAGGAACCAAGGCAGGAGAGCTACTGAAAATCAGAAAAATAGTAGTTACAATAGAAGTGATAATTGACGGATCAACCATACTAATGGGAATGGAAACAGAGGACATGGAAACAGGGAGAGACCTTGGGAGAATAATAGTAGACAATTAGATAATCACCCATCAGGACCATACAATTTAAACTAACAGATGCCTCATTGGGAGTCTGTCAGTTTGGGGTGAGAAATAAGTACCAAAATCAGGCTAAAAACCACCAGCCTAGAGACACTGAAAATAGTTACATAAGACAGAATAATTGAAGATACTGGAGTGGAAATGATAGAACTAATGTAAGAAGAGCACATCAGATTGGAAAATTACAGTTTGACAGTAACTTCTGTAAAAGTATGAATGGAAGTGTTGAAGACAGAAGTAATAGCATCTGTAAGAGTGTCGAAGAGGTTCCGTTAGAGGAGGAAACTATCTCAAGTCGATATAATCAGTGTGGTGAAGAAGTTACTGAAGAAAATGTTGGTTCTAATAGTAATCTTTATGAGTTTGGGTTAGGTAAATTAATGGAGGAAGAATCTATCTGTGTAAAGCACTTAAGTGATGATACTTGTACTGGTGTACTTGTTAACAATTCTGATGATCATTGTAAAGATGTTGTAGAAGTGTCTAGTATTGGAGATGATAGTATGTGTGACAGTGTTGATAGTGAAAGTGACAGTAGTAATGATGAATGGGAGGAAGCATTAGACAGCAATGCTGTAAGAGGGTGTCCCTTTACAACCCAACACCTCAAGATGTCAATTTTTTCAGGTATTTACTATGAAGAAAGTTCAGCAAAGTATGACCAAGTATGTGATGCCCCCAGTGCACACTGATTGCTGTTATTCACTTGAAAGAACTATAGTCATAGCCTTCACTATGGCTGGTACAATGATGATATAAAAATCAGTGTGATGTAGGCTTCAAGATGGGTGTGTACGTTGAATGATCAGCTACATACTTACCACTCAGAACTCTTCAGATGAGGGATGGGGTGGGGCATTTGCAGTAGTTGTATTGTACTGTATTTTTTATTGGTCCTGTTGTCTACATAGCAGCTTATGCATAAGACATTGGACAAGTCAAGTTATAAATATACAGGCTGAAAGTCATACATATTTAAGGTTACAATAATACACTTTACACTTAAGTATTTACATAACACATTTCATAAATTTAAATATTCTTCAATGGAGTAAAAGCAGTGATGCTGTAAATATGACTTTAGAGATTTTCCAAATGTATTGACCTCAGTGATAGTTTTTATGTTTTCAGGAAGTTTGTTATAAAGCTTAACTCTCATGTGAAAAGTACCTTTTTGGAACAGTGCTGTGCTGATTTGAGTCATATGTAAGTTTCTGTTTTGTCTGGTAGAGTGCTCATGTATATCACAGTTTTTTTGCAGTCTCTGGTCCTTGCCTATTACATTTAATTTAAAGAACAAAAGGGTTTCCATAATGTATACACACGGTAATGGAGGAATACCAGATTTCTTAAACAAGGGTTTACAAGAGTCCCTAGGCTTGCACCCAAACAAGATTCTAATGTCCCTTTTTTGTAGTTTAAAAGTGCTATTAGCTGTTTTAGCGTTTCCCCAGAAGGTGACCCCATATCTAAGACGAGAATGAAAGTACGCATGATATGCATTCAATACTGTTTTCTCACTACAGCATGATTTTAATGAACAAAGAAGGTAACATGTTTTGCTCAGTTCTGCATTGAGATACTTAATTTGCTTATTCCATCTGATGTTACTCTGCAGCCAAAGTCCTAAGAATTTGGTTTCAGTATTGTTACCAACTGGTTCGTCATTGATAGAGACTGATGGGATAAACATGTCCTTGTTAGGAACATTGTGGAATTTTAGAGCAATGGTTTTCTTACTGTTTATTACAAGCTGATTACTCTGTGCCCAGCTGCTAAGTTGTTTCATGACCGTGTTTACTGTCTGCTGTAACTGTTCATTGTCGTCTCCTTTTAGTAGATTCGTGATGTCATCTGCAAATATGATTGTTTTGTGTGCATCAACATTTAAGCTTAGATCATTTATGTACAGAAGAAACAGAAGGGGTCCCAATATTGATCCTTGGGGTACACCACATTTAATGTGTTTATAGTCAGATAAGTGATTAGATACAGTTTTCAGTTCAATATTTGTGTGCATACAATTAGTCAGGAAGGAACTGATCCACTTGTTGGACAGACCTCGAATACCATATCTTTCTAGCTTTGATAGCAGAATTTTATGGTCCACCATGTCAAAACCTTTTGACAAGTCAATAAAGACTCCTATTGTTTCCTGTTTTTTGTCCATCAGGTTTAGGATGGAATTGATGCACTCATTGATAGCAGTTGTCGTTGACCTCTTATTTCTGAATCCACGTTGTTCATTACATAGGATGCTGTTTTTATCTATAAATTTCATAAGTTTCTCACACATAACTTTTCCCAGTACCTTAGAGATGCAAGAGGAATGACTGAGACATGCTGTTCCTTTTCATTTTTATACTAGCCATGGTGGTAAAATGTCTCAGCAGTGTGTTCTACCTGAATGTGTGTCTCGGTGAGCCACTGATGGAGGTGTGTCATCATGGCATGAGGAACTAAATGCCACTGGAGTGTTAAAATTGTGAACTATAGACTGTGGACTCATTTTCAAAACTATAGGAAGTATTAGAAGAATATGATACAACTGGATGCTGGGAAACTTGACTACATCCTGTACCTTGGATTACAAGCATAAAAGCATTTGATTCACCCTGATAGTGTACATAGACATATAATAAATAAGCAAACTTGATTAAGGTACTTTGTAATTAATGACTATACTACTGAAACATGAAATAAGGATTCTCCCATATTTTGACTGGTTTGCTGCACCCAAGCATGATTTCCCATTGTGTGCCAATCTCTTCTTCTCAGAGTAGATGGGGTTCTCATTCATCACAACTTTTCTGGGAAAATCCAAGTTTTTAACAAAATTTGCCAATGTCCTCAAACCCTCTTTGCCACAATGAAATGTCTTGGAATTTTTTCTTTCAAAACTGATCTCCTGTTCTCATAGAATGCTTCTTTTTTCTGATCTTTTGGAAAGTCAGCACTACACTCACATTGCATTAAAAAACTACAAGGTGTACAACTTTGCTTCCACCGTTTGCCGATAGGTGGCGACAACGGTAAGTAGCGGCTGAAAGAAGCAGATTGTAGATGTCAGATGGTTCGCTTGGACCTTGGTCAACATAACCTCATTCAAACATTAGTCAATTTGTGTCTGCATCATAAAGTTGTTCTTGATTGAAAATGTCAGTTTATGAGCCTAATTCTCATCGTTTTTGGTAAGTGTTACTGTTTTATTCCAATATGAAGAAAACAGCAGCTCAGTCTCATTGAATGGTCTCAAGTACATATGGTAAGGACTCTATTAGTGATAGAACGTGTTGTAAGTGGTTTCAATGCTTGAAGAACAGTGATTTTCCCATTGTAGACCAGTATAGTAGTGGAAGAGAGAATGTTTTTGAAGATGCAGAATTGGAGACATTACTGAGTGAAGACTCAAATCAAACTCAAGAAGAATTGGCACAATTAGTGGGAATGACACAGCAAGCCATTTCAAAATGTCTCAAGGCTATGGGCAGGGCATGATTCAGAAAGAAGGAACTTGCATCCTGTGTGAAGTGAAACCAAGAGATGTTGAACAGTGTTTGTGTGTTTGTGAACAGTTGCTTCAGAGGCAAAAATGGAAGGGATTTCTGCATCGCATTGTGACCCGGGGATGAAAAATGTTTTCATTACAATAACCCTAAAAGCAAAAAAGTCATGGGGATATCCCAGCCATGCTTCCACATTGACAGCTAAACTGAATATTCATGGCTCCAAGATCATGCTCTACATTTGGAGAGACCAGCTCAGCATCGTGTACCATGAAGTGTTAAAACCACATGAAACAATCACAGGTGCACATTACCAAATGATATTAATGCGTTTGAGCAGTTCATTAAAAGACAAATGGCCACAATACAGTGAGAGGCACGATAAAGGACGCTACTATCACGATAAAGTGATTTTGCAGCATGACAACGGTCAGCACCACGTTTCAAAAGAGGTCAAAACGTACTTGGAAACGCTAAAATGGGAAGTCCTAACCTGCCCGCCGCATTCTCCAGACATTGCTCCTCTGACTATCACCTGTTTAGATCAATGGCACTTGGACTGTCTGATAGACACTACCAATCTCATGAAGAAGTCACAAATTGGATCTATTTGTGGATCGCTTCAAAAGATAAACAGTTTTTTCATCACGGGATTCATACACTGCCTGAAAGATGGGAGAAAGTAGTGGCCAGTGATGGAAAATACTTTGCATGATACATGTGTAACCAATTTGTTTCATTAAAGCCTCAAATGTTGGAGAAAAAATGGCAGAAGCAAAGTTGTACACCTTGTAAACTGTATTGGTTGTTAGGTTCTACATAATATATCAGTTCCTCTGGAAACTGGATGGCACCTAATGTTGTAAAGAATTGCATGTGTTCGAACTTACATTGTTTTACTGTTGTATGTTAGCTTAAAGTTTCCAGTGCTTGTGGCAATAACTTTAATAAACTTTACCTTAATACTACATATGGTAATCATGGGAAAACACAGATGCAAACTCAACAGTAAGACACTGCAAGAATTCCTGCTTATTAAAGCAGTTCATAAGATTGCTAAATGTACAGTTAGTGATGAGAAATTTAGCATTAGCCATGTAGTGCACACATAGTAACTCACATGAAGCCCAATGAACAAAAACCTGTGCTTCAGGTTAATTCTTCATCAAAGTTAATAACTATTTATCAGCAAATGTCGTTTCAGACATGTAGTAGCAACTTTCAGTGCAAGGAACCATATTTTCATACCACATAGTCACACAAAACTAGTGTTTTAAATCTGTTGACTGCACCCCTGACAAATTAAATCAATGTTCAACAGAAAGTTCTTTGGATTGTAGATGGAAACTAAATCACTCATCAAGAACATTATTTGCTGTGAATAAACAGCAGAAAAACAGTTTATTTTAGTGATGACAGATTCCTTTAGCCATGCAAACTTCAAGCTGGTCTCTTTAGTCGTTAGCTTTTACAATCCAGATAAAATCATTATAGTGAGAGTGTTGGAGTTGGTGAACTTTGCATTGAAAACATAAAGCATTTGTCTTTAAATGTCTTGAATGTTTTGGAAACATTGGATCTTAATGAAAAAGGCTGTAATAATTTCAGCTGATAACACAAGCACCAACTGTGGAGAAGAGAAAAGGAAAGCTACAAACAATCTTCTATTCCATTGCACAAGAATGTTAAAAATAATTTATCAGGCTTATGATTTCATTCTCATATTGTGCACATTGCTGTCCAAACTGGCACAGACGTTTTACATGTTGATATACAGCTCATTATTGGTGAAATCTGCCAACATTTGAACATTTATGCTGCACGTGTTGAAAAACTAAAATCACTGTGTGAAGCAGAATACAGGGAACTTTTAGGTCACTGTAAAACTAGATGGTTTTTCCTTTTGTCAGTAGTTTAAAGAGTCATTAATGTTTCCCAAACATTAATATTGTACTTCCTGACCCCTAAATACTCTCCTATTGCCCTAATAAATTTTTATAGAAAGTTTGCTCTCTTTTATCCACCTCAGTTCCATTCAAGCCATTTAGGTATTTTCTCCAACAGTACTCTGTGCACTGAAGTAGAAAATGTAATTATAACTGAAATTGCAAACAAAATAAATATGTTTCCCAACAAATTAGAAGCCAGAAAATCTGAAAAAATTGACATTGCAGTAAAACACTAATTATATGAATCAGAGAGAGTGAGAGGCTTGTGACATTTGACCAGAGTAACAATAGCATCCAAATTTCTACACTGTCTGGAATCTTAAGGCAATGTAGTGGATCACCTTAAATCAAACAAACAGCTCAATTAGAGTTCAAGAATGGCATAGTTTTGTAAAATCTAGTGTCATGAACTTTACTGTGGTTGAGAGCAGACTGTCTGCTGAGTATTGTTTTGTAAGTAAAACTGTAATAGTAAACTGCTGGACTGGAATATGAAATAAATATTAGTGACAGTGAAAAATGGCAGGAAATTTATCTTCTTCTGTCAATTGAAAGAGTGTGGGGGGGGGGGGGGGGGGGGAGCAAGGAAAGGGAAGGAACTATTGTCAGTTGGGACTTCATGTGGAGACAGCAGCAGGGAGTGAAAATGTATTCCATATAAGGATTTGAGCCTAGGATCTCCTGCTTACTAGGCAGTTGCATTAACCATTGTGCTTATTGCAACTGTGCAGACTACCTGAGCACACTTCCCAGTTGAGCCACACTCCCACCTAGTGCCATCTACATGCAGTCACCGTCCGTGTCCTCTGTGCTTGCTACTTCGAGATTCCTGAAAGAAGTAGGACATAAATGTACATCCACACTGAAGATGGTGGATTCACTGCCCATTGAGGCAAATCACTTATACAAATGCATGGTGTCTGTTCTTCTGGAACATGTTCAAAAGTATAGACACCACTTGCAATCCACAGCTGTGATTAATATTATGTAAACTGAAGGTGCAGATGGTGAAATGAAAGGAAAGGAACTATTGATGTCAGTTGCACTGGGACTTCATGCAGAACCAGTGGTGATGAGTGAAAGTCTGCACAATTGCAATAAACAGCATCTCCTTATAGTGCAGTGGTTAACGCAACTGCCTAGTAAGCAGGAGATTCCAGGTTCAAATCCTAGTCTGGCACACATTCATTCATTACTGCTGTTTCTGCACGAAGTCTGAATGCAGCTGACATCAACTGTTCATTCCTTCCCTGTTCCTTTCTCTCCCCTCCACCTTCAATTTACATAATATATATCATAGATGTGGATTCTGAGTGGTGTCTGTTCTTTCAGATATGCCTGAAAGAACAAACCCAATGCACTCATATAAATTTTTACAATGAGTAAGCATGTCTGAAGTATTAGAAACTAGGTGTAGTTTTCAATAGCTATTCCAGGGTTAATGCATCTACTGAAAGAGTGTCTTCAGGAATTGAAGCTTTGTGGACAGACGAAAACAACAAAGTCAAGTCAGAAACAGCAAAAGCTCTGACAGTGATAAAAATAACATATATTAGCTTCCCTTGTATGGGAATCTAAAATTTGATATCTATTGGAAACAAACTTCTAGCACAAATACACACCTCTAAAAAGTACTGTACAACTATCAGTGAGGCTGAAACATCACCTTCAATGCAGAATGTGTGAAATTTGCATTTGTAATACTGCTGATTGTAACACTTTATGCGTAGTATAGGTCTTTTCTATTTATAACCAGCTTGGTAGCTGAGCAACAAAACTTGTCAGACTTGGTATCAATAAGTACAATTGAGATTTTTTTGCCATGAGTTAAAGATTATCACTCGAAATTAGAATAATAACTTTCTGTATGCTACCCAGAATGTGACATGTAATCACTGATTCAAAAGACAAATTTATTTCTTTAAATTAGTGATGTTTTATGGCAAACCAAAATTTGTAGTATGACTAAACCCACATACTGCTTAACAGAGAAGCAATTTAATGTGCGGGGAGTCTCAATTTAGCCTGTTACAAACTGCAACTCATAAATAACATTCAGAATTACCAAAACATGCAAGAAACATTGAAATTCAATAAACACATAATTTATGAAATTTCATAATGCAAAAACTGGTTCCTTTCCTGAAATTTACACCTTACTAGAACACTCAGGTGATGGAGAATCCAGAAAAAGCTCCCACTAATAGACTGAATATTATTCAGAATAAGTAATCACACTGCACTGTAAAAAACAAATTCAAAACACAATTGATTCATCCCTATGCTGAGACCAAAACTCCACATTTAATTTTATACTGTCAGAATAATTAAACGCCACCAGAAAGGTCACAGCTTTAAGGAACCTGTAATAAAAATATAATACTGATCAGCTTGTGCAAAATTTCACTCTCTGATCAAATTACATACACTGTTAACAAACTAAATTGTAAAATCATATTTCCATATTAAAGCATCGATATTGCAACATATAATTTATCTAAAATCAACTCCAGTATCTGTTTTAATTTTAATGTTAGTACTAATTTTTGCTAAGCATTTATACATGAAAGTAATACTGTAAGAGATCATTTAATGCTGGAAGTTTTCCAAATAACTTAAACATTTCTGAGACAAAATGCATTTGAAATGTATAGACTTTTATGATCAGACAGATGCAAAAATGCTCTGTAAATATAACTATTGCACAACACTGGTGGGAGTGATCCAATTATACATACTGGGTAGCTATCAACATATCAGTGGACAAAACCAGATGTCTATCAGAAAAAAGCATTTTTTATTAATTAAGGTACAACAGAGGCCATTAATACACCGAACCAGCACAGAAATCTTGAAACTGGGAAGTACAATGTAACTTCAAAAAAACAATGCAACAAAAGATAGGTACTGAATTTTTATATCTGTAAACACCCAGCTATCTTGCAGCTGTGGAGTTTGTTAAGCGGAACTCATGACCTGTGAGGACATGTCTGAATTCCAGACAAGAAAGCTGTTAAAAATGATATGGGAACTCTTACATCCAATATTCTTCATCTCTGTCTTGTCCTACAGTTTTACCCTTTACAATACCACCAAGGCTATTCTGTCATGTATTAACATGTCTTATCTTTCAGCTTCTTCATAAACTAGTTTTTTCCATATATTGTTTTCCTGGGTGACTTCAACTCATTGACAGAGAATCTCCTCATTTTTCATCTCATCATTCCACTTAATTATCAGTGTCCTTCAGTAAAAACACACCTGAAATGGTTTGATTCTCTTCTTTCCCAGATTTCACACAGTTCATTATTTACTATGATATGTTGTCCATATGATCCAGATGTAAATTATCAGAAATTTTTTTGTCAATAAAGGCCCCTGTTTTATAGCAATAGACCTATTTTGGCGAGTAATACTCTCCTTGCCTTTGGTATCCTACTTCTTATAACCTGCCTTATATAGTCAGTCATGTATTATTTTGATTTCAAGGAAGGAGACTTTCTCCACTGACAAAACTGACATTCTATTTAATGGGTTGTAATGGCACAAAACGTGTAGATCAGGTAAATATTACACTGCCACATATTTGTGTAGAACTGGATACAAAAGGTCTCCTATTTCTCAGTATTTGATATATGCATATTCCCACAAACTGCATGGCAGAATGCAGTGTCAATGACATTTGTAAAGATGTGAGTAGCTATTCAAGTAAAATAACAGCATTTCACAAGCAATTTCTTGAAATAATTTGTAAACAAACAACTTATTTTCATATTTCAATAAAACCCGTGTTGTTGTTGTTGGGGTCTTCAGTCCTGAGACTGGTTTGATGCAGTTCTCCATGTTACTCTATCCTGTGCAAGCTCCGTCATCTCCCAGTACTTACTGCAACCTACATCCTTCTGAATATGCTTAGGGTATTCATCTCTTGGTCTCCCTCTACTATTTTTACCCTCCACACTGCCCTCCAATGCTAAATTTGTGATCCCTTGATGCCTCAGAACATGTCCTACCAACCGGTCCCTTCTTCTTGTCAAGTTGTGCCACAAACTCCTCTTCTCCCCAATTCTATTCAATACCTACTCATTAGTTATGTGATCTACCTATATAATCTTCAGCATTCTTCTGTAGCACCACATTTAAAAAGCTTCTATTCTGTTCTTGTCCAAACTATTTATCTACCATGTTTCACTTCCATACACGGCTACACTCCATACAAATACTTTCAGAAATGCCTTCCTGACACTTAAATCTATACTCGATGTTAACAAATTTCTCTTCTTCAGAAACACTTTCCTTGCCATTGCCAGTCTACATTTTGTATCCTCTCTGCTTCAACCATCATCAGTTATTTTGCTCCCTAAATAGCAAAACTTTACTACTTTAAGTGTCTCATTTCCTAATCTAATTCTCTCAGCATCACCCAACTTAATTTGACTACATTCCATTATCCTCATTTTGCTTTTGTTGATGTTCATCCTATACCCTCCTTTCAAGACACTGTCCGTTCTGTTCAAATGCTCTTCCAAGTCCTTTGCTGTCTCTGACAGAATTACAATGTCATTGGGCAACTTAGAAGTTTTTATTTCTTCTCCATTGATTTTAATACCTACTCTGAATTTTTCTTTTGTTTCCTTTACTGATTGCTCAATTTACAGATTGAATAACATTGGGGAGAGGCTGCAACCCTGTCTCACACCCTTCAAAACCACTGCTTCCCTTTCATGCCCATTGACTCTTATAACTGCAATCTGGTTTCTGCACAAACTGCAAATAGCCTTTCGATCCCCGTATTTTACCCCTGCCACCTTTAGAATTTGAAAGAGAGTATTCCAGTCAACATTGTCAAAAGCCTTCTCTAAGTCTACAAATGCTAGAAACATAGGTTTGCCTTTCCTTAACCTCTCTTCTAACGTAAGTCATAAGGTCAGTATTGCCTCACGTGTTCCAACATTTCTACGGAATCCATACTGATCTTCCTCAAGGTCAGCTTGTGCCAGTTTTTCCATTCATCTGTAAAGAATTCGCGTTAGTATTTTGCAGCTGTGACTTATTAAACTGATAGTTCAGTAATTTTCACATCTGTCAACACCTGCTTTCAAATGGTTCAAATGGCTCTGAGCACTATGGGACTCAACTGCTGTGGTCATCAGTCCCCTAGAACTTAGAACTAATTAAACCTAACTAACCTAAGGACATCACACACATCCATGCCTGAGGCAGGATTCGAACCTGTGACCGTAGCAGCAGCGCGGCTCCAGACTGGAGCGCCTAGAACCGCACGACCACCGCGGCCGGCAACAACACCTGCTTTCTTTGGGATTGGAATTATTATATTCTTCTTGAAGTCTGAGGGTATTTCGCCTGTCTCATACATCTTGCTCACCAGATGGTAGAGTTTTGTGAGGACTGGCTCTCCCAAGGCCTCTATATACTCCTTCCACCTTTCTTCTTTCCCTTCTTTGCTTAGAACTGTGTTTCCATCTGAGCTCTTGATATTCATACAAGTGGTTCTCTTTTCTCCAAAGGTCTCTTTAATTTTCCTCTAGGCAGTATCTATCTTACCTCTAGTGAGATAAGCCACTACATCCTTATATTTGTCCTCTAGCCATCCCTGCCTAGCCATTTTGCACTTCCTGTCAATTTCATTTTTGAGACATTTATATTCCTTTTTGCCTGCTTCATTTACTGTGTTTTTGTATTTTCTCCTTTCATCAATTCAATTCAATATTTCTTCTGTTACCCAGGGATTTCTACTAGCCCTCGTCTTTTTACCTACTTGTTCCTCTGCTGCCTTCACCACTTTATCCCTTAGAGATGAGCTACCCATTCTTCTTCTACTGTTTTTCATTCCTCCATTCCTGTCAATTATTCCCTTATACCCTCCCTGAAACTCTGTACAACCTCTGGTTTACTCATTTTATCCAGATCTCATCTCCTTAAATTGCCACCTTTTTGCAGTTTCTTCAGGTGTAATCTACAGTTGATAACCAATAGATTGTGGTCAGAGCCCACATCTGCCCCTGGAAATGTCTTACAATTTAAAACTTGGTTCCTAAATCTCTGTCTTACTATTATATAATCTATCTGATACCTTCTAGTATCTCCAGTATTCTTCCACATATACAACCTTCTTTTATGATTCATGAACCAAGTGTTAGCTATGATTAAGTTATGCTCTGTGCAAAATTATACCAGGTAGCTTCCTCTTTCATTTCTTACCCCCAATCCATATTCAACTACTATATTTCCTTCTCTCCCTTTTCTTATTCTCGAATTCCAGTCACCCCTTCACTACCTGAATAATTTCTTTCATCTCATCATATATTTCATCAATTGCTTCATCATCTGCAGAGCTAGTTGGCATATCAACTTGTACTACTGTAGTAGGCGTGGGCTTCGTGTCTATCTTGGCCACAATAATGCGTTCACTATGCTGTTTGTAGTCGCATACCCGCACTCCTATTTTTTTATTCATTATTAAACCTACTCCTGCATTACCCCTATTTAATTTTGTATTTATAACCCTGTATTCACCTGACCAAAAGTCTTGTTCCTCCTGCCACCGAACTTCACTAATTCCTACTATACCTAACTTTAACCTATCCATTTCCCTTTTTAAATTTTCCAACCTACCTGCCCTATTTAGTGATCTGACATTCCACGCTCTGATCCATAGAATGCCAGTAGCACACAGTTTTTTTTTTAATTTTTTTATTTTATTTATTTTTTGTTTTTTTCAGGAGGAAGAAAAAACTGTGTACTTCATGAAAAAAACAAAAAACAAAAAAACTTGAGAGTCATACCAAGTAATATAGTTTGAACTTTAGGAAATGCTAGCTACAAAAGCCACTGTGTAATTGAAAAGAAAATCAGCATAGTGTGTTTTGATTTATTGAATATGACATAAAACAGAATTTTGTACCATAAATCATGAAATCTGAGGTAACTACTATTATGTGTCAATTTAATAATTTAGTCTATATAAAACCACAGTAATAGAATCTTAGGTAATTGACATTTCAATTACAAGCTTACAAAATGTATTGTAAATAGATATCATATTTTTGTATTTCGCCAAAATCTGTTACCTTCATAGAAACCAGCTTATTGAGGATATGTCTGGAATACTTGAAAATGCTATCCACAAAAGTCAGTTTGTAATTAAGAAGAAGATCGGTATTTTATATTTTGGATTATTGGACCAAACAATGGAAACTCCAGGTAGGAATACCAACAATGTAGCAAAAGATACATTGGTACTTACTGTAAAGATAACATACTAAGTTGTAGACAGGCACAGTTAAAACACACTTACATGCATACATGTGGCCTCAGCCTTCAACAGAAAAAGAGAAACACACACCATTCATTAACACAAGCAAGCACACCTCATACATACATGGCCACCAAGTCCAGCAGCTTTAGCCAGAATGCAGCAATCATGTGAGATGGAAGTAACAATCTGGAGATGGCAGGGAACGCGAAGGGGAAGAGATAGCAGTGTACAGCTGGAGGAAGGGCAAGCACTAGAATGCGAACAGGTGCAGAGTGAGGAATTTGTGCGGAAAGAAGTGTGGGTACATTGGGAGAGGGTGGCAAACAAAGAGGGTGAGGGATGAGAATGTGGAGGAGGTGGAGAGTGTGAGGATGGTATGCTACTGTAGGTTGAAGATGGGGTAGTTACAGGAATGGAGAATGTGCGTAGTTCAGAAAGTTCTGGATTACTTTTCTGAACTGTGCAGATGGAAGATATTCTTAAAACACATTCCCCACTTCTGTAATTATCCTGGCCTCAAACTACAGCAACATACCGTCCCCTCGCCCTCCACTGAATGGTTTCCACTCCCTTTGTCCTATCACCTCCTCCCCATTCTCAACTCCCAGCCTCTTTGTTTTCTACCCTCTGCCAATGCACCCACCAATCTTTCCCCATTTATTTCTTTATTTGTTCAATTTTCCACACCTCCCTGCTCTGCAACCTCCTGACACTGTGCCTGTTGGCATTCTAGCCCCCATACACTCTACTAGACAGTGCTCCTCCTTTCCCCACCTGTACAATGCTATAGCCCCCCTCCAGATTGCTACCTCCATCCCACATGATAGGTGCATTCTGGCCTGAGCTTTCAGAGTGAATGAATGGTGTGTGTTTCTCCTTCTCTGATGAAAGCTGAGGGGAAAGTTTGTTTGTAAATGTCTTTTAATTGTGTCTGTCTGCATCTTAGCATGCAATCTACCTTTTCCTACATTGTTGGCATTATTGCAACAGATATAAAATGTTACTCTGCATAGTATATCACATCCACTATGTATCAGTTTTGGAATTTATTTCATGTAAAACTACTGTGTGTGTGTGTGTGTGGACCGAGTGTGAGCTGCAGAAGTTAGAAGTTAGTTAGTAGTTAGTAGGTGTTGTGAAGTTAGGGATTAGTAGTTGCAGGGAGTTTTGTTATTGTTTATAGTGGAGTATATGAAATTCACAATAGAGATCAAGAAGATGTAAAATGTGGTGTTAATTTTTAGCAAACCTGGATCCCATAAATTATGATTACTCAGGCTGCAAAGGGAGATGTACGCAATGGATTCTGCATGGAGGACTACCAAACACAAGATGAGTACTCCAGTCTACTAAAATTACTCATAGTGACAAATACTTGTTTGAAAGTTTGTCAGTGATCATATTTAAAGGATAAACATTCATGTTTGATTAGTGGAAGGTACACAATTAGATACTGCACTTATTTCTCACTTTCACAGAGGATAGTGATGTCATTAGTGAATCTTGTCACTGATATCCTTTAATTCCTCTCCACAATCTTCCTTTCATTTCCATGTCTTCAGTGTACAGGTCAAACAGTAGGGGAGAAAGTCTACATTCCTGCACTATACACTTTTATTTATCAATTTTGGTTCCTGTATAGTGCTTTCAAACAGTTTGTACTGCTTTAAATGTAGAAAGCTATTTCCAGGTAAACAAATATTATGAACGTTTCTTAACATAAATCACTTCCATTATAAAGCACAATGTGAGAATTGTCTCTTTGGACTGCTTACTTTTCTTGAAGCCAGTCTGATCATCATTTAAGAGATCTTCAGTTTTCACATATGTAGCAACCCATAATTTGATGTTAAGTTTTGGTGTTTTGTTATGGATAATAGTGCTTCCCTCAATGGTGTGTAATGTGCATATGGCATGATAAAAGGATAATGTGACGATCAAGTTCTGTAGTCCACACATTCAAGGAACTTTAACTCTCATGATCATGTCTGAGATTTACCTAAAAGATGTAATGAACCTATAACAGCTCCTTAATGACTGTTAAGTGCTACAGGTTGCTCTATTTGAGGACTGATACATATTTCCCAAGTTACTCATCACTTATCTCACCTGATACATGCAATACAGATGTGGCATAGTTTTGGACATTGCCAGTGTCCACTTTCACTTTTAGGATCAGCAGTTATAGTGAACAAGTAAGGAACTGACTATGAAAAAATATTGAGAAAACAGTAAAAGGGTGGCATTTCATGAATCAGGACCTGGAATGTCTGAAGTTTGAATGTCATATGGAAGCTAGAAAATCTGAAAAGGGAAAAAGACTGAAATTAAATGTAGGAATCGTAAGTTAAGGGAACAGAAGAAAGATAAAGATATCTGGCCAGAAGAATACATAATATTAAGAACATTAGAAAACTGTGTGACTAGTGTACAATACATAATAAACAGGAAGGTAAGACAAATAGAGTTGCTGGTATTATGAAAAGTTCAGTGATAGGATTATTCTCACTTGAATTGAAATCAGACCAACCTCAATAACAATAATTCACGTATACATGTTGACATCACTAACAGAATGTAATATAAATACACTGTACTTTGGTGCAAAGAAATTTAACTGATAATTAAATATCTAAAGAGCAATGAAAATCTTATAATCATGAGTGAAAGGTATGCTATGGTGGGAATAAGGAGTTTTGATTGTGGTATATAGTCCCTGGCAGATACAATGCATTTCTTTGATTTTTGTAGTAAAGTACCAATTCTATTTGCATATGTTTAGATTGTTGACTCTCTTTTATCCACTATTAATAAACATTTTGCAAGTGTTAAATAAATCTTGTTTGTTCATTAGTCTCATTATTTGTGTATTCTTTATCATGGTTGAAATATCCACAAGTGATGACCCCAAGAAGAAAATGAACACCAAACAGGAAGTTCTACATCTACATCTACATCCATACTCCACAAGCCACCCAACGGTGTGTGGCAGAGGGTACCCTGAGTACCTCTATCGGTTCTCCCTCCTATTCCCGTCTCGTATTATTCGTGGAAAGAAGGATTGTTGGTATGCTTCTGTGTGGGCTCTAATCTCTCTGATTTTATCCTCATGGTCTCTTTGTGAGATATACGTAGGAGGGAGCAATATACTGCTTGACTCTTCGGTGAAGGTATGTTCTCGAAACCTTAACAAAAGCCCGTACCGAGCTACAGAGCATCTCTCCTGCAGTCTTCCACTGAAGTTTATCTATCATCTCTGCAATGCTTTCGCGATTACTAAATGATCCTGTAATGAAGCGCGCTGCTCTCCGTTGGATCTTCTCTATCTCTTCTATCAACCCTATCTGGTACGGATCCTACACTGCTGAGCAGTATTCAAGCAGTGGGCAAACAAGCTTACTGTAAGCTACTTCCTTTGGTTTTGGATTGCATTTCCTTAGGATTCTTCCAATGAATCTCACTGTGGCATCTGCTTTACCGACGATCAACTTTATATGATCATTCCATTTTAAATCACTCCTAATGCGTACTCCCAGATAATTTATGAAATTAACTGCTTCCAGTTGCTGACCAGCTATTGTGTAGCTAAATGATAGGGGAACTAGCTTTCTATGTATTCGCAGCACACTACACTTGTCTACATTGAGATTCAATTGCCATTCCCGGCACCATGTGTCAATTCGCTGCAGATCCTCCTGCATTTCAGTACAATTTTCCATTGTTACAACCTTTCGGTACACCACAGCATCATCTGCAAAAAGCCTCAGTGAAGTTAGGCATGAGCTGACAATGTCTAGAACATTGGACTGTGTATTACCGAGAAAGAAAAATTGTGATAATGTCAATTAAACTAGTAACTTTCACATGCAAGCATGTAAGGAATCATTCTCCTCTAACATTACTTTTTTTTTATATATAGAGTTAACTGATACCCTGTATAATCTTGAATCTTGCATAGGTTAAACTTATCTCAGCTATTTCATTAAAAGAACTCATATGATTTTGTATATATGTATTATATTTCAGGCTAAAATGTATAAAAAAGAAATTAATGTGTTACAATCCATATGTACTACAAATACTTACCTCAGCTCAGTACAGCTGATAGATACACATAAAACAGAACTGAAAATTTACATTCCTAGCTTTCGGAACTTTGTTCCTTCATCAGGGAGGAGAGAGGGGAAAAAAGGGAAGAAGGGAAAGTGGATTCAGTTACTCACAACCCAGGTTATGAAGCAACAGGGAAAGGTAAACAGGGAGGGTAGCAAGGATGGAGGCATGGTTGTCAGAGGGAAGCCAAAGATATTCTACTGTAAGTACTGTGCCAGCTTCAAACCAAAGAGGATGCATACAGAAGTAAAGTATAAAGATAAACACAACTATGTAGGATGAAAAGATGCGTGAATGGCTAAAGAGGAAAGGGAAAGAGGAGAAGACTGAAGAGTGAATGGGAGTGAGGTTGTTTAACGTAGGTTCAGTCCAGGGGGATGGCGGGATGGAAGGATGTGTTGGAGTGCAAGTTCCCATCTCCGCAGTTCAGAGGGACTGGTGTTGGGTGAGAGAAGCCAAATGGCACATACGGTGTAGCAGGTTCCTAGGTCCCTAGAATTATGCTGGAGGGCATGCTCCGCTACTGGGTATTGGGCATCTCCTAGGCGGACAGTTCGTCTGTGTCCGTTCATTCGCTCAGCCAGTTTGGTTGTTGTCATGCCGATGTAAAAGGCTGTGCAGTGCAGGCACGTCAGTTGATAAATGACATGTGTAGTTTCACACGTAGCCCTGCCTTGAATTGTGTATGTTTTACCAGTAGCGGGGCTGGAGTAGGTGGTTGTGGGGGGGGTGCATGGGGCAGGTTTTGCAGCGGGGTCGGTTACAGGGGTACGAACCGCTGGGTAGAGAAGGTAGTCTGGGAATATTGCGGTTCCACCTACTCCAGCCCCGCTACTGGTAAAACATACACAATTCAAGGCAGGGCTACGTGTGAAACTACACATGTAATTTATCAACTGACGTGCCTGCACTGCACAGCCTTTTACATCGGCATGACAACAACCAAACTGGCTGAGCGAATGAACGGACACAGACGAACTGTCCGCCTAGGAGATGCCCAATACCCAGTAGCGGAGCATGCCCTCCAGCATAATTCTAGGGACCTAGGAACCTGCTACACCGTATGTGCCATTTGGCTTCTCCCACCCAACACCAGTCCCTCTGAACTGCGGAGATGGGAACTTGCACTCCAACACATCCTTTCATCCCGCCATCCCCCTGGACTGAACCTACGTTAAACAACCTCACTCCCATTCACTCTTCAGTCTTCTCCTCTTTCCCTTTCCTCTTTAGCCATTCACGCATCTTTTCATCCTACATAGTTGTGTTTATCTTTATACTTTACTTCTGTATGCATCCTCTTTGGTTTGAAGCTGGCACAGTACTTACAGTAGAATATCTTTGGCTTCCCTCTGACAACCATGCCTCCATCCTTGCTACCCTCCCTGTTTACCTTTCCCTGTTGCTTCATAACCTGGGTTGTGAGTAACTGAATCCACTTTCCCTTCTTCCCTTTTTTCCCCTCTCTCCTCCCTGATGAAGGAACAAAGTTCCGAAAGCTAGGAATGTAAATTTTCAGTTCTGTTTTATGTGTATCTATCAGCTGTACTGAGCTGAGGTAAGTACTGGCCAGCCCCTCTATCTCTTTGTTATTTGTTTCACATCTTATATGAGATTTTCCATTAATCATTTAAATCCATATGTACTAACAGTTAAACCTACTCTTCTTCTAAAAGTATTTGAAATTACAAAATATGTGGTACACTTAAAACTGACATTATTAATTGCACAATCTAACACTAATTATTAAATTCATTTCTGGATTAATTTATGAAATAATGGTATATTTTAGCAATGATTCATTTTTATGTTTTGTAAACTCTTTTGTTTTGTAAAGTCTTTGGAATATTGTGAGTGCAGCAGAATATAGGTAGTTTATTTATTTATTTATTTATTCCATGTGATCTGATGGTACACATTGCGTTGCAGATGTCAGAAAATATCAGTTAACATTGTTAACATATATTAACATAGGCCTATAGTATCCTAATGTATTATATTGCTCAATGTTTTCAACTTAACACAAATAGCAAGATTACTGTTCTAAGTATATATTTACAGAGTAAAAACAGTGACACAACAGATATGACTTCACAGCTTTGTTAAATTTTATGTTGTCTTCGATGGACTTAATACTAATGGGAAGATTGTTGAACAGTTGGAGGCCCATGTGGAAAGCTCCCTTTTTACACAGTTGAGTGTTTGTGCATATAACATGCAGATCTGCATTTTTCCTGGTCTTGTGTTCATGTATTTCATTATTTTTTACGATTCTGGGGTCAGTTGGCAGTATGTGATTTCTGAAAAATTTTTGGGTCTCGAGAATGTAGCAGCAAGGCAGTGTGAGGATTTCCAACTTTCTGAAAATTGGTTTGCAGGAGTCTCTGGATTTGCTCCCAGTAATACTCCTCATTGCTCTCGTCTTGATTCTGAATGTGTTCAGAGCAGTTGGAGAATTTCCCCAGAATGTTACATCATATTACGGGAGCCTTTATATTTTATGAAGTAACAGCCTTTTCATGAGATGAGAAAACATTTTATTTTCCAAGCACAGATCAAAAACTAACAAGAATAAACAACTCGTAACCAAGCTGACTACGGCAAAGATAAATATCTATCAGCTGCAGCTTTCCCCCTCTGTTTTTGGCGCAGTGGATAAATGACGTTGCCACAATATTTTAAGTGGGCTTGTATGTAAGCGTAGTATGCACTGGCTAATGTTTTCAGGCTAGCACATGATTTCAGTACACTCAATGCATAACAGCCAGTACAAATCCTGGAATTTACCTTTCCTGTATGTGTATTGCATTTCAGGTTATCTTGAACCCACAGACCCAGGAATTTGAAAACAGTGTCGGTATCTATTGGCTGGTTATTTACAGTGACAAATGGCTGAGAGGAATTTGCATTTCGTGTTGTGTGAAAGTTCATGGAAGCTGTCTTTTTGGTGTTGGTAGTTAATCTGTTGATTTTATCCCAGTTGCTGAGTTGTTCAGTGGCCAAGTTCACAGCTTTATGCACAGCCTCTGTATTCTCCCCTTTGGGGGGTACAGTTGTGTCATCAGCAAATATTATTGTTTTGTGTGCATCAACATTCAGGCTCAAGTCATTAATATACAGGAGGAAAAGTAGGGGTCCCAATACTGAGCCCTGTGGAACACCTTGCTTTACAGTTTTATTACTTGATAGTATTTTGGGTATTGAGTTGCTTTGTCTATTAGTGTATTTCATGCTGACTCTCTGCATCTGATTGGTTAGGAATGTAGCAATCCAGTTGTTTGCAATTCCTCTGATACCATAGTGTTCTATTTTTTCCAGTAATATTTTGTAGTCAACAGTGTCAAAAGCCTTTGAGAGATCCAGAAATATGCCTGTTATGGGTTGTTTTCTATCTAACAGTTCTAATAGCGTATTTATGCAATCATGTACTGCAGTTTCAGTAGATTTGTTGCTTCTGAACTCATGTTGAGCTAAACTTAGTAAATCTTTTTTTTTTTTTTTTTTTTTTTTCAATGAAGTCAATCATTTTTTTGTACATTATTTTTTCAAAAACTTTAGAAAACCAGGATTAGATTGAGATAGGCTTGTAGTTATTCATATCTTTATTATCACCTTTTTTGAAGACAGGAATTACTTTAGAAAGTTTCAGAGCTTTAGGGAAGATACCTGCCTGGAAAGAACAGTCACAGAGGTGAGTTAATGGTTCAGCAGTTGTGTGTTCACAATTTTTGATTACAGCTGTTGGAATACCATCAATTTCAGCTGAATATGAATTTTTTAACTCTCTGAGGGCTTTTGCAACATCATTTTCAATGAATTTGGTAATGAAAATTGACTCTGCACATGTGTGATATTTTTGGTTTGCTGGTTGGTAATTTGTGTTAGGATTATTTTTGACCAATTTTTCAGCTATGCTCATAAAGAAATTGTTGAAAGAGTTCACCACAACTTCGGGATTAGATATAGATTCATTGTTGAGCTCGATTTCTATGTTCTTGTGTGAAGCTTTCATTTCCCCTCTTTCCCTTTTTATGATATTCCACATTGCTTTTACTTTATTGCTGGATCTGTCAATGTACTCATCATTTTGTATCCTTTTTGCTTGTCTTATCACTTGTTTTAGGATACATGTGTAGTTTTTGTAGTATTCTGTTAGTTGGGGGAGTCACTACTTTGTTTACATAACATGTGGAGTATTCTTTTACGTTTGCAAGAGATTTTTATAGCTGGTGTAATCCAACTCTTGTTTCTCTTATTATTATTATTTATTCTTACTGGTTTTTGTGGAAAGGCCTCTTCAAAGGGGTGGATCATTTTGTCAAGGAATATGTAGTAGTAGTAGTAGTAGTAGTAGTAGTAGTAGTAGTAGTCGATAGACACACAAACAAACACAAACATACACACAAAATTCAAGCTTTCACAACAAACTGTTGCCTCATCAGGAAAGAGGGAAGGAGAGGGAAAGACGGAAGGAAGTGGGTTTTAATGGTGAGGGTAAGGAGTCATTCCAATCCCGGGAGCGGAAAGACTTACCTTAGGGGGAAAAAAGGACAGGTATACACTCGCACACACACACATATCCATCCACACATACAGACACAAGCAGATATATATATATATATATATATATATATATATATATATATATATATATATATATAAACAAAAATGATGTGACTTACCAAATGAAAGTGCTGGCAGGTCGACAGACACACAAACAAACACAAACATACACACAAAATTCAAGCTTTCACAACAAACTGTTGCCTCATCAGGAAGGAGGGAAGGAGAGGGAAAGACGAAAGGATGTGGGTTTTAAGGGAGAGGGTAAGGAGTCATTCCAATCCCGGGAGCGGAAAGACTTACCTTAGGGGGAAAAAAGGACGGGTATACACTCGCACACACACACACATGTCCATCCACACATATACAGACACAAGCAGACATATTTACACTATAATAGCAGTTGGTCATTAAGAATTTGAATACTGCTTCTTTAAATGAAGACAATTTTTTTATTTCTTTTATCTTTACTGGTAGTTTGTTATACAATCTGCTTGCTTGTATGTTTGTTTGTTTCTGTGCCAAAGCCTTGTTAACTCTTTTTATACATATGTCATTGCACTTTCTTGTGTTGTAAGTATGTAGATCCGAGTTGGATTGGAAATTGTTAATATTTCGGTTTACATTAATTATGCTTTTCTGTATATAGAGGCACGGTCGGGGTAGAATATTCAGCTGTTTAAATAATTGCTTTGAAGGAGTTAGCCTTGAACTGTTGGTAATTATTCTAACAGCTCGTTTTTGTAGAGTGAAGATGGTTTTGAGATTTTTCTTACTATGACCCCAGAAGATGAGGCCATAGGTAATAGCAGAATGTATATAAACAAAGTAAACAGCTCTGCTACATTCCCTACTACGTACAAAGCTAATAACATGTAAAGCAAAGCAAGCAGAGCTTAACTTATGCGAGAGATACAGGATATGGGATTTCCAGTCTAAATTTTCATCTATATGTACACCTAAGAATTTTGTGGTGGCAACTCTCACAATTTCTTTGTTTTGTATTCTGCGATCTAGATCAGAGTGTGACTTTGCTTTCCTGTAATGGATATAATTAGTTTTAGAGATATTTATGGTTAATTTGTTCACTTCAAACCAATTTTGCTAATACTCTATAACTCTGGTTGCAGATGTTGGCAATACCCGGTTTATGTCGGTTACTACAATGTTTGTGTCATCCGCAAGCAGGGTTATATGAGTACCATTTACTGGAATCTTGATATCATTTATGTAAAGAAGAAATAGGAGAGGTGCTAGAACACTCCCCTGTGGTACTCCTACTGGCACAGTCTGAATGTCCGATCTGTAAACAATACTTTGGTTTTTACTGTTGTTGCAATTTCTACTACCTGTTTCCTATTATGGAGATATGACTGAAACCACTTTTTAGCTACTCCTCATATACCGACATATTCTAATTTGTCTATGTTAAATTTCATGTTGACACCATTGGCTGTGTACATCTCTGTCCACTTTTCTTTACTAAGGAGGGCATTTAGCTTGTTCAAGTTCTCTTGGGTGAAAAACCTTTGTAAAGTTTTAGGTGGGACTGGGTTTGAGGTATCTTTGCTAGCATCGACCTTTAGAATGACAGCTTGGTGGTCGCTGAATCCTGCATTGTATTCTTCTAGAGTTGGGTTAAGTTTATTTCTATTTGCAAAAATTTGATCTAGAACTGTCTTGGATGTGGGTGTTATTCTAGTGGGCTCGTTTACAAGACGATGCAGGTTATAAGTTTTTGCAATGTTAATCAATGTCTCCCTGTTTCTGTTGTAGGTGAGAAAGTCTATATTAAAGTCACCACATATAATCACATCCTGTTCCCACTGACTTATTTTGGATAGAAACAAGTCCATTTGTAACAGAAAATCATTAATACTACTGGAGGGGGACGGTAAATTGTAGCTACAATTAGATTTAGATCTGTAAGCTTTATGGCTGCACATTCAAAGATCTTGTCTGTTCGTATTTCCTTTAGGGTAGGAAGAGGGCTATATTCAATGTGTTGTTTGATGAAGATGGCAACCCCACCATGTCCATCATTTGATCTGGAGTAGTGTTCACACAATTTGAAGTTTGGTAGTGAGATTAACTTAACTACATCAGTGCAGAGCCAGTGCTCTGCTAGGCATATTACTGAGATATCACTGAGTTCACTGGTCAGTAAAATGCTTAAGTCATCAGTTTTGTTGCTCAAGGACTGGACATTGTGATAATAGATTTTCAGGTCTGAGTGGGGTTTACTCAGGGGGCCTGAAGTCATATTTACTATGTCACTGACCTATAGTTTAAATTGTGCTGTATTCCAGGTATGTTGACTTCCGAGTAGTTGTGCTGGTTCTGTTGGTCATCCTTGGCAGCTGACTCATCTTCCTCTAATTGAAATGCACGTGTTTTGCTAAACTTATCAAAACAATGTAATTATTGTTTTTTTTTAAACATAGAAATTATTAAGTCAGTGTGAGTTAGAAGGATGGGATGAAATAAAAAGAAATTCGTAGCAACAGGCAACTCTTCAACAGTTATTTTGTCATCACAAACCTAAAAAATCAAAATTTTCGGCTGGTAGAAAGTACTCCTAGACAAGACTTTGAGCCACCAACAAGAACATTGAGATAATCAAGATAAGTAAAAAGTTCTTCTTTTGTAATCTTACTCCTCTAGAAGTTTTCAAGATTTGTACAAGAAATGTGGCTTTAATGGTGATGTGTGCCACAGTAAGATTACAAGCACCTCCAAACAGCGAAGAACTAACATTACTTTTGGGTACAGAACCACTCATACAGGTTACAAACATTTTGCCTGTCATTGACATCGACTCAAGCAAGCTGTGAAGCAAACATACAGTTTCCACCATATATGTCACAGCAACCTGAATTACGGTTTCCTATGCTGGAGCTTTGTTTCTCTTTTAAGTGATGATATATGTTTAATACTAACAGTCAATACATTGGGTTCTTATAGGTTGGTTTTGCTGTCTGACATTATTGAAAACACACCTGAGCAAAATATGTAGCAACGCCTCAAAGACTGAGCATCAAAAAAAGATATTCAGATCTCAGAATCAATGTACTCAACAAGTGCTGAAAGAGTGAACAAATCAGCAGTAGAGCACCATCTGAGTTTTGGGTCCATTTGCTTGTTTTGGCTAAGGTAACTGAAATGGCAGATGCAACTTTACACCATATTTGGCTCAACCAACTGCAGCTTCCAGTGAAAACTACAGTGCTGTGTATTCTTGGCTGACTAGTTGAAAACAACGAAGAATGTATTGAGACACAATCTTATGATAATGTCACAATGGTGACTAAATCTGCCTACAAGAGTAGTACCTGCCACCATCCTATCAAGTATGTATCCTGCAACACATGGATGCACTCAAGTGGCAGATGATGGAAGCAGAATACAAAACATGGGCTCACACTAGACAAGAGGACACCAGCCCATAGCAGTTCCACTAATCCAAGTGCTACAATTTACACAAACAGCAGTGGGATCAGAATATGATGGTTTATAAGTAACATAACTGTTTCAGTGCCCATGCCAAGAAGACCAAGAAGTGCTTTGGAATGGCTGTATAGTGTGTACTGATAAATGTGTGAACAAAATAAGTTGCTTTGATCATTTAACAAGCTTAAGTTAAACATTTTATGGTGCGTGTATGTGTTCTCGGTGAGTAACTAAAAATACGGCGATCTGTTGAAAGAACAGGGACATATTGTGCTTTCAAACTAACTAGTGCACAATGGCCGCGACCAGTTCGGAAAATTTGAATTCTATTTACGAAATAAGTGATGAAGCGTGGAATAAACTGTGTACCGGTAACAAAACAGCAAGAAAAGGCGGTGTTGTGTAAAGTGTAACAGGAAATTCCATTACTCGTGTGTAAATTCAACGAATAGAGTGAAAAGCTGGAAATGCAGTGATTGTTTTCGTACTGACGGTGACGATATGGACGAAATCAAAACAGACCCGTTAAAAACGTGTGTGTGCGAAAAGTTACAGAATGAACTCAGAATACTAAGAAAGGAACTTAAGTATTCAAAAACAATTATATGTTTGCTAACAAACGAACTACAGAAGCGAGAATCAGGCAAGATAGAAATGTGCAAAAACTACAGATTTGATGCACCCAACATAAATCACGATTCACAACACAGTGTGCATACCACAACACAGAACGCACTTCAAAAAGGAAATCAATCTATGGGTACAGCGATGAAAATGCAAACGTTTGCTCCTGAGAGTCAGTCAGTGAATAGGAGACCCAAAATATTCGTTGCCTCAGATAGCCATGGCAGAGACTGTGCAAGAAACATTTTAAACTTAGCTCCAAATAAATATGATGTTGAAGGGAAGGTGACACCAGGTGCCCCCACTAGTGCAATACTAAAAAAATGCAATGACCTCCATAAGTTGACAAGCGAAGATTTTGCAGTTATCTGGGCAGGGGCTAACGATGTGACAAAGAATGAAACCAAGTTGGCAATTCGTTCAATACATAAAGCCTTGTCAGCATTACAAAATACAAATACAAAATTGATTGTAGTTGGTGTACCACATAGACATGACCTGCCTGAATGGTCTTGTGTAAACCAAGAAATTCAATCTGCAAACAGAAAACTAAAAAAATCAGTGAAAGGCTTCCATAACACTTGTTTTATTGATACTCCTAGTAACAAGGAGCTTTATACAGCACATGGACAACACCTTAGTGCAACTGGTAAAGAACTAATTGCCACAAGGATTTATGAATCAGTGGAAACAAACAGGAAAGTGTACAAAACAGCAATAGAACTTAAATGGAAGGATACTGAAGTCTCAGATAAAGAATCAGTGACTATTGTTATTGACACAACTCCAGCACAAATAATAACAGAATCCTTAAAAGTGAACTCTGTTTGTGGGGAGAGGACAATTACTCAAGCAATAAACTTACCCAAGAGGACAGTGCAAACATTTGAAGAAGCAGCAAATAAGGTGGCAGGAAAGAAGGCACCATATAAGAAGAGAGACCTACTTGCAAAAAGAAGAACAGCAAATCAAGCTCAAGGGATGAGAATACCAACACGTGGAGTACGGCAGTCAACCCGAAAAAAGAAACCACAACCGAGGGATCAGGATTTTTGATGGGATCAGCAGTGGTATCACAGACGAAAGCAGTTAACAAAGTGAGTCATCAAGTGGATCAACAGGTATATGTCTATCATAACACACATGATCACAGTGCATCAAGATTAAAGACATTAACGGAACCTACAACTCCAAATATAAAGTCAAATTGCTCTCAGAGGAATACAGACAGAGACAAACTACTTACTTTTCTACAAGTTAACATACGTTGTATTAGAAATAAAATTTTGGAATTAGAAAATTTATGTAACACTGAGCATGTAGATGTTATATGTGTATCTGAGCACTGGTTAACACAAGAAGAAGTAAATATGTTCATTCCCCAAGGGTATGTTGTGGGAGACATGATATGTAGAAAACAGAGAAAGAATGGTGGGGCGGGAATTTTTGTCAAAGAAGGAATAATGTTTTCCAGAATTGACGTATCTACATACTCCTCATAGCTAGATGGGGAGTTTAGTTGTGTAAAACTAATGAATGAAAATATAGTGGTAGTTAGTCTATATAGATCGCCAGATGGTGATGTAAATTTGTTTATTGAAAAATGTGAATTAATAATAAAAAAAAATATTGAAGAGTAAAACGAGAATTGCTATATATGGTGATTTCAACATAGAAATGGTAAACACACAGAGACCAGTTGCTAGGACATTTTTGAATATGCTAAGATCATTAGACCCCTATTGTACAAATAACTGTGCCACACGTAAGAATGCCTGTATAGACAATATTATTGTGAATTTCCATAGGGAGGATTTTACAGTTAGACTTGCAGGAAGTGGACCTGCAGATCATGAGCCACTACTCCTTACCCTCTGTAAGAGGCAGCCAGTTAAAACTGAAGAATCTAAAGTAGTAGTGGTACGAAGACAGAAGGAAGAGTACATAAATATGTTTGTTGATAGATTAGGTAGTGCAGATTGGGACTTTATATATAATTGTCAACCTGGAAAAAGGGAAGCTGAAATTAGCTTTGGCAACGTCTTTAAAAAGTACACAGATTTATGGTATTCTTGCTCACCAGTAAAAAAATTTAGATATCCAAGTGAAATGAAAAAGAAAAGTCTGAACTGGTTCACACAAGAGCTAGTAGAAATTAGAGGAAACTTGCATATGCTGTATCAGATGCATAAACAAGCCTCTGACCAAGGGGCAGAACAGAGTGTGAGCATTCATAGGTCATATCTGAAATGCAAAAAATACTATAAAGCTAAACTACTTCTGGCAAAAAAGCAAGCAGTGGAGAACTATATAGAAAGAGCTCCCACTAAATGCAAGGCAGCCTGGCAAATAATAAAACAAGAGAATACACCGAAACGCACAGAAACAGCTCTGATTGATCCTGAAGAATTAAACGAGTACTTTTTAAACTCAGTTAAAGAAATAAGTAACAGTATCAAAGCAACAAATTCATCTGCAATGAACCTTGTTGGAACACCACTGTCTGTTAACCTGGCATTTCAATGGAGGGCTGTCACACCTGCTGATGTTATAAAAGCTGTATCCAAATTTTCAGGTTCTAAAAGTATGGACTGTTATTGGTTATCAAATAACATAATTAAAAAGACAATACACTCAATCGCCAAACCATTAGCTTATATTTTTAATAAATGTGTAGAATTTGGAGTTTTTCCGGATGCACTCAAGGTATCAAAAGTTGTCCCAGTTTTTAAAAAAGGAGACAAACATCTCCCCCAAAGCTAGAGACCAGTCTCCATTGTTCCAATATTCTCAAAGGTATTTGAGGCACTGATACACACACAAATAAGCAACTTCTTTGAAAAACACAATATCCTATGTAACAATCAGTTTGGCTTTCGAAAGGGGAAGAACACAACAGGGGCCATCTTGGAAATCATTGACCAAACCTTAACAGCTTTTGAAAATAATAACATGGTATCACTGGTATTATGTGACCTAAGCAAAGCTTTTGATTGCATTCCTGTTGACATACTACTGGGGAAACTAGAGTTTTATGGGGTGAGAGGGAGCACTTTATCTGTGATAAATTCTTATTTAAGTAACCAAAAACAATTCGTTTCAATCAGAAATTTAAATTCTTCCATCATGGAAATCAGCACAGGTGTACCACAAGGGTCTATCCTTGGACCCTTCTTCTTCATTGTCGCTATTAATGGTTTACCTAAAAATATAGCTCACCCTGTTGTGTGTTATGCTGACAATACAACACTACTTACCACACATCAGAACATTTCAGATCTGAATAACCTAACAAAAGAAACACTAGATAAGGCCCTGGACTGGTTTCCAGCCAATAAGCTCCTATGCAACCCTGACAAAACACAACAACTTTTAATGGGAACATCAAGTGAAG
Source organism: Schistocerca americana (assembly GCF_021461395.2). Classification (NCBI taxonomy): domain Eukaryota; kingdom Metazoa; phylum Arthropoda; class Insecta; order Orthoptera; family Acrididae; genus Schistocerca; species Schistocerca americana. The sequence goes on from NC_060126.1 coordinate 525,309,317, forward strand.
TAGGCAATAAGTCAATAAAACTCTTAGGTATTCACATTGACTCAAAACTATATTGGGAGGAACATGTCAATCATGTATGTGGAAAAACATCTCTTGAAACTAAGGGAGGTAGTGAGCTTGGAGTACCTCAGGGTGACATACTTTGGGCTATTCCAGTCACAAATTTCATATGGTCTTATTATATGGGGGCACTCCCCTCACATCAAAAACGTATTGAAATTACAAAAAAAAGTCATACGTATAATATGTAAAAGAGGTCATAGGGAGCAGTGTCGTCCTCTTTTCTCCAGACTCAGAATAGTTACAATTATAAATTTATACATCTATGTGTCTGTACTTTATATTAAAAATAATATTTCAGAATTTATTGCCAGAAAGGAAATATACGAACACAACACCAGGGCGAACGGTAATTTAGACATACCGCGCCACAGATTAGCGAGAACAGGAAATTCCCACAAAGTTAACCCACTCAAAATGTTCAATAAACTGCCAATTCATGTTCAGTCTATCGATACAAATTCTTTTAAAATTAAGTGGTACAGCTGGCTGTCAGATCATCCATTCTATGACATTAAAGAATTCTTTGAGATGCCTGAGGAGAATATAAGCATTTAAAAGTTGTCTGTAGTTAAACATATTATTTTGTGCTGTGGTTAATCATGTGTAATTACAAAGTTTATACTATAAACAATAAAATACCTTATTATATTAGATTATAAGATAGCTTGTTGCGTTAGCTTTTAAAAGCTATCCTCTGTAATTTGGTACACTGCCATGCTTCAAATGTATTTATAATGTATTGACAGAAGTTTATTTTGTTATTCTGTATGTACTAGTACATCTTGTATGACGAAGCCAATATCATTGTAAAATGATCTATGGTGAATAAAATTCTTGAAATTCTTGAAATTGTGAGGAGAGTGACCAATTTTATGTACAACCAGGTGCAAGAACAGCAATAGGTGGGTACCAATCAGTGCCCAGCATGTCAGCAGTGGTGATAGCAAAAACAGCTTCAAAGCAGCTTTCACTATTACGTGACAGCAGAGTGGCAGTTAAAATGCCAAAACCCCACAATAAACATTGAACATTGATACTGTGAGCGCTCGGTCTCCCTGTACATTCGAGCCACAGTGATGAACCCAATATTTGTTTCTAAAGAACATATGCATTCTGCATATTTATCAGGTGGATTGTAATCTGGATGTCAATGCAACAAAAACAAAGACAGACAAGTACAAGGCTCATGGCTGCCAACAGTTCTCCTGCTTCTACATATGACAAGCATAAATCACAAATTGATTAGTGTTTCTCTCGATCAGTAGAATGGACTTTCATGTTAGCTAGTGTGACTAAACCCATATTGGGTACTGATTTCTTACATCTTCATTGTTTAGAAATATAATTACAGACTATACAACTCTGAATGCAACTAAAATGACTGAAGAAATGCTAGGTAAGGTTTCCAAAATCAGAGGCAGGACCTTCACTGTGCTGCAGAAAAGTCACATTTCAGCAACAGTGAAGCTGATAGGATATTCCCTTCTGCTATGTTGTGTGCAGATGCACGGGAAGTGGACTCCTTCATATTAGCATTTCATAATTCAGAAAGTGGTCTTGACGTTGGTTCACTGTTGAAGAATAGCTGCTATTTCATACATAGCAAGTTATGATGTAATATGACCCAACTGCAAAATCACCCTTATTTTTGAATGTAAATTTTTCAGATTTCATGCAGTGTCTTATTCAAACGCAAAACATCACAATATCAATGTCCTTTAAAGGAATGATGGGCCCTTCACTATGGAGCTGACATGCAAAGCTATAAGTAATGCAAAATTCTTTTTTTCCCAAACTGTTTCTGTAAAATTGCAACAGAAAGATTGCAGAGCTAATGCAGTAGATGCGGTATTCTACTCACTTTGGTTCTGCATGTAATGAAGCATCCTCATCTAACATTGCCTTTTTTTTATACCTATAATCAATACCATGTAAACTATCAGTTCTTGCATAGGTTCAAATTATCTCAGCTGCTTCATTGAAAGAATTCATATGATTTTGTATATGATGTATTATATTTCAGGTTAAAATGTATAAAAAGAAATTAATGTGTTACAATCGATATATACTAACAGTTAAAATTACTTCTTTTAAAAGTATTTGAAATTACAAAATTTGTGGCATACTTAAAATTCATATTATTAACTGTGCAATCAAATGCTTATTATTAAATTTGTTTCTGGATTTATTTATGAAATAATCATACAATTTGGTAAACAACAAATGACTGCTAACTGAACTGTTCTGAATCCTACCATCAGGTCTACGGAGCTGATCAGTGAACTTGCAGTTGGTAACAATGGTAACAGAGGGCCCTTAAGACATCACATAAGAGAAAGTAAGAGTACACATAGTACATTGGCATCATTTCATCCTACATGTTTCCATATTACTGTATTACAATTAGTTGTAAAGAAAGAGTTCTAACAAAATAATAAAATGTCCCTGGAGTCATGTCCATATAGCACATTTTTGTTTTGTATTTGTGGGATGTTTCCTGAAACTTAAGCTGCTCAGTTTTGTTAGAGCTTGCATGTGGTTGAAGAGCAATCATTAAAGTTATATAATGGAAAAATAGATGAAGTTCTATACAGCAGAAATACATATATTAGTAAGGAAAATAATGTAATAAACACTTACTAAGTGTGGCTCTCAGGTCCAAAAAAATCTGCTTTTATACTTGGTACTCCTGAAAGTATAGGAAAACTGTTATTAGTGAGATTGTTTGCCTTGTGGCATGTTAGGTACCAAATTGGCATGGTGTTAGTTACTTGTCAGATTGTGCTGGTTGCAGCCTCAATACAATCTTCTGAAATTTTGAAAGAGTTGGTTAAGAGTTTCCGGATCTCCAGCCAGATGGTAGTGATGGGAAACTGTGAGATCTCAACGAGCATATACTTATGAATGTCTGCAGAAATTTATGCAACATAAGGCAAGGTACTAAAATAGCCATTTTTTGCATATACGATTCAGTGATTTTCAAGACCTGTCATGACCCAACCATCTACATCTGCATCCATACTCCGCAAGCTCCCTGACGGTGTGTGGCGGAGGTTACCTTGAGTACCTCTATCGGTTCTCCCTACTATTCCAGTCTCATATTGTTCGTGGAAAGGAGGATTGTCTGTATGCCTCTGTGTGGGCTCTAGTCTCTCTGATTTTATCCTCATGGTCTCTTCACAAGATATACATAGGAGGGAGCAATATACTGCTTGACTCCTCGGTGAAGTTATGTTCTCGAAACTTCAACAAAAGCCCGTACCGAGCTACTGAGCATCTCTCCTGCAGAGTCTTCCACTGGAGTTTATCTATCATCTCCGTAACACTTTTGGGATTACTAAATTATCCTGTAACAAAGCACACTGCTCTACATTGGATCTTCTATATCTCTTCCATCAACCCTATCTGGTACGGATCCCACACCGGTGAGCAGTATTCAAGCAGTGGGTGAATAAGTGTACTGTAACCTACTTCCTTTATTTTTGGATTGCATTTCCTTAGGATTCTTCCAGTGAATCTCAGTGTGGCATCTGCTTTACCGATGATCAACTTTATATGATCATTCCATTTTAAATCGCTCCTAATGCCTACTCCCAGGTAACTTATGGAATTAACTGCTTCCAGTTGCTGACCTGCTATATTGTAGCTAAATGAGAAGGGATCTTTCTTTCTATGTATTTGCAGCACTTTACATTTGTCTACATTGAGAGTCAGTTGCCATTCACTGCACCATGCATCAATTCGTTGCAGATCCTCCTGCATTTCAGTACAATTTCCCATTGTTACAACCTCTCGATATACCACGGCATCATCCACAAAAAGCCTCAGTGAACTTCTGGTGTTATCCACAAGGTCATTTATGTATATTGTGAATAGCAACGGTCCTACAACACTCCCCTGCGGCACACCTGAAATCACTCTTACTTCGAAAGACTTTTCTCCATTGAGAATGACATGCTGCGTTCTGTTACCTAGGAACTCTTCAATCCACTAGCTGTGATAGGAGTTACAGAAAACTTATAGTATCTCATAAGATTAGTAGTTCTCCACTTAACATATTTCATTTGTATATAACAAATACATTGGCATATGATTAAATACAGTGTATCTAACAAATTACAAAATAGAGATACAAAAAAAGACAAGAGATATTTTAATTCACATAACAATTATGTTAGGATGAGACTGAAAATTAAAAACTGAAAATGTATAAAATCAAAACAAATTAGAAAGTCCTGTTTGATACAAATAAATAAATAACAAGCAGAAAAATGAAAATGATTACTAATGACAATATGAAGAAACAAGATATTAAATTTGATTTAGTCAATGTTGACACCACTGGTAATACTTTGGCTACAAAGCTTCACATCTGTTCATGGTTAGGGATGTAATGTAATGTTATCATGTATTATCTTTTCTTTATATTGAGTGGTATAATTAAAATTGAGCAAACATGTTTCTTGAGTTGTTTGTGAAACATGTTACCAAAGCCTCATAATCCACTGATGGGTTTGTGGTTAAATGAATGAACCAAGATGATCCTTCTCTCCCTACCATTTTAACAAGTTACAGTGAAAATACGCCAAATGGACTGCAGAGCTAGTAGCTCTGTTATTCACATCAATCAGCATTACACCTCATAGAGATCAGAGACTGTCATTTGTCAAGATACAACAGAGAAAAGTTGGGGGCCTCTATTGCAGCAGCTTTCTGTAAAGGTCTGGATCCTGTCTTCACTGTGTGGCAACAATAGCAGTACAGAGGATATGACATAATTTTTCATTGTAATGATTCTTTTGCAATTGGTCATTTTTTTTTCAAAAACTTTCATCCTTGAATGTTGCACAATACTTCTGGAAAGTATGATGTACACACTCTAGAGTAATTCACACAGCACACAAAGAAATAAAGGGATGAGCCTCACACATGTCCAACAAAAAACCTGCCATTGGTGGAAAGCCTTAGGTGTAGAGTGGTGGACCTTTTTCAATTATGTTAAATGTTTTTAAATTATTTTAAAGGTTTATGCTACCAGGAATTACCAACAAACAACACTCTAATCATTTTTAGGTAAAGAGTCTGTCTACTAATTTTATGTAATAATCTGTACATAACAAGTGTTTAATATAGTTACTGAGCATGGTGAAGGACTATAACAATGAAAAAGTGGTGAGGGTGGGTCTTTGTCAAAAGAAGGTTGTAGGTAGCCAGTGTGAGAGGACACGTCTCGCATCAACATGATCGAACAGCAATGGTGTTCACTCACAGAAGCAGCCAGGCAATGCTACCTTGGACCAGCTGATGTGGCCACATACAGATGCAAACTTTATGAGGACATACTCCAAAGGCTCCATCTCAAACTACAAGTTATTCCAGCTTGTAACTTCTATGGATATAGTAATTAGACAGGCATTTGTTTGCAAGACAATGTTGACTGCCAGCGGCTACATTGCATCATCTTGAAAAATTGCTCAAATTAATTCAAAGACTTTCTGAAGGACATTTTTGACTGTTCAGAGACTTGTAGTGATGGTTCAGGTTCCATTTCAGTACTTTGCGAAGAATGGCAAGTTATTGTTGTTACTCAGAATGCACAGAACATTAATTCTGCAAACATATTCTTCATTGACTCTGTTAGCTTCACAAATTCTGTTCTGGTAAAAACTTTCTTACAAGAGACTTAGTGAAGAAAGGCTACAGCATAATTAGGAAGCCTGTTGGGGTTGACTTGCTGAACTCAGTGTCATGAAGACAACTTCTGCAGTGGACTGTGTGCAGCTATAGGAGTAAAATATTACAGTATCAACTTCCAGATCTCCATTTTACTTCATTAAGTCAGTCACTGTAATTACTTTAAGAACAGCTAGAACACATATTGGTATATGCAGCTTTGTTCTGTTTTTGGTAGAAGTTACTTACAATCCTCATTCCATAATATTTACTGTGTTTTATCCTGTTGCCAGCTGGGCTTCACTTCTCCTGCAAAGTTCTGGCATCATTTTTGAAACTGTCACTCTTGATGCTCAGGTTAAGCTATGATAGCAGTGAGAATGTAACAAGTTTTATTTTCTGACAAGTCAGTGGTATATTCCATAGCAAAATGAGAGTGTGAGAAGTGAAACCATAGAAAATGAAAGTAATGATTAGATTAGATTAGATTAATACTAGTTCCATGGATCATGAATACGATATTTCGTAATGATGTGGAACGAGTCAAATTTTCCAATACATGACATAATTAGGTTAATTTAACAACATACTTAAGTTAATATAACAACTTTATTTTTTTTTTTTTTAATATTTTTTTTTCTTTTTTTTTCTTAATTTATATCTAAAAATTCCTCTATGGAGTAGAAGGAGTTGTCATTCAGAAATTCTTTTAATTTCTTCTTAAATACTTGTTGGTTATCTGTCAGACTTTTGATACTATTTGGTAAGTGACCAAAGACTTTAGTGCCAGTATAATTCACCCCTTTCTGTGCCAAAGTTAGATTTAATCTTGAATAGTGAAGATCATCCTTTCTCCTAGTATTGTAGTTATGCACACTGCTATTACTTTTGAATTGGGTTTGGTTGTTAATAACAAATTTCATAAGAGAGTATAGATTACACGCTTTTGTGCAATAAATACTTTATTCCTCAGTGATGAATTACCCCAAAATATGATGCCATATGAAAGCAATGAGTGAAAATAGGCGTAGTAAGCTAATTTACTAAGATGTTTATCACCAAAATTTGCAATGACCCTTATTGCATAAGTAGCTGAACTCAAACGTTTCAGCAGATCATCAATGTGTTTCTTCCAATTTAATCTCTCATCAATGGACACACCTAAAAATTTGGAATATTCTACCTTAGATATATGCTTCTGATTAAGGTCTATATTTATTAATGGCGTCATACCATTCACTGTACGGAACTGTATGTACTGTGTCTTATCAAAATTCAGTGAGAGTCCGTTTATAAGGAACCACTTAGTAATTTTCTGAAAGACAGTGTTGACAATTTCATCAGTTAATTCTTGTTTGTCAGGCGTGATTACTATACTTGTATCATCAGCAAAGAGAACTAACTTTGCCTCTTCATGAATATAGAATGGCAAGTCATTAATATATAATAAGAACAACAAAGGACCCAAGACTGACCCTTGTGGAACCCCATTCTTGATAGTTCCCCAGTTTGAGGAATGTGCTGATCTTTGCATGTTACGAGAACTACTTATTTAAACTTTCTGCACTCTTCCAGTTAGGTACGAATTAAACCATTTGTGCACTGTCCCACTCATACCACAATACTTGAGCTTGTCTAGCAGAATTTCATGATTTACACAATCAAAAGCCTTTGAGAGATCACAAAAAATCCCAATGGGTGGTGTTCGGTTATTCAGATCATTCAAAATTTGACTGGTTAAAGCATATATGACATTTTCTGTTGAAAAACCTTTCTGGAAACCAAACTGACATTTTGTTAGTACTTCATTTTTACTGATATGTGAAGCTACTCTTGAATACATTACTTTCTCAAAAATTTTGGATAAAGCTGTTAGAAGGGAGATTGGACGGTAATTGTTGACATGCAAAGGTATAACAATAGCATATTTCAGTCTATCAGGGAAAATGCCCTGTTCCAGAGAGCTATTACACAGGTGGCTGAGAATCTTACTTATCTGTTGAGAACAAGCTTTTAGTATTTTGCTGGAAATGCCATCAATTCCATGTGAGTTTTTGCTTTTAAGCAAGTTAATTATTTTCCTAATTTCAGAGGGAGAAGTGGGTGAGATTTCAATTGTATCAAATTGCATAGGTATGGCCTCTTCCATTAACAGCCTAGCATCTTCCAATGAACACCTGGATCCTACTATATCCACAACATTTAGAAAATGATTATTAAAAATATTTTCAACTTCTGACTTTTTGTTCGTAAAGTTTTCATTCAATTTGATGGTAATACTGTCTTCCTCCGCTCTTGGTTGACCTGTTTCTCTTTTAATAATATTCCAAATTGTTTTAATTTTATTATCAGAGTTGCTGATTTCAGACATGATACACATACTCCTGGATTTTTTAATAACTTTTCTTAATACAACACAGTAGTTTTTATAATTTTTGATAGTTTCTGGGTCACTACTCTTTCTTGCTGTCAGATACATTTCCCTTTTCCGGGTTACAGGATATTTTTATACCCTTAGTAAGCCATGGTTTGTTACAAGGTTTCTTACGAGTATATTCAACTATTTTCTTGGGGAAGCAGTTTTCAAATGCATTTACAAAAATGTCATGTAATAAATTATATTTTAAATTGGCATCAGGTTCATGGTACACCTCATCCCAGTCTATCTGCTGTAGGCTTTCCCTGAAATTTGCAATTGTTAAATCGTTGACTGAACGTACTACTTTGGAGGACTGTTTAGTATTGCTGAATGGAGCTATGTCATATATTGTAACTAGCTGTGCACCATGATCAGAAAGACCATTCTCAACAGGCTGAGCATTTATCTGGTTAAACTTATCTTGGTCTATAAAGAAGTTATCTATCAGTGAGCTGCTATCCTTTACCACCCGAGTAGGAAAATCAATAACGGGTGTCAAATTGAAAGAAACGAGTAATACTTCAAGGTCATTTTTCCCATTACCCTCTTTCAGAGAATCTATATTGAAGTCCCCACAAATAATAATTTGCTTCCCCCTGTCTGACAGATAGCACAACAAGGAGTCCAAATTTTTCAGAAATAGATGAAAATTTCCTGATGGGGACCTATATACAGTGACAATTATAAATGTGCCTTTATTTAATTTAAGCCGACAGGCACATGCTTCTATATGTTTCTCTACACAAAACTTTTTTGTTTCTATACTTTTTGCACAATGATAACTTTTGCCATATATGGCAACTCCTCCTTTCTCCATATTTTCTCTCATTACATGTGCAGAGAGCTCATATCCACTTACATTTACCTTATCCATATCAGTAACAATGTGATGCTCAGACAGGCATAGTATATCTATTTCATTCTCAGCTTCTAAATCTTCTAAACAAACCAGAAGCTCATCTACTTTATTCTTTAAATATTTTGATGAAATATACTTACATTATTTTTAATTATACTTTTCTGAGAACCTTTCCTTATTCTAACATTTGCAGTACTCTCCTGTCTGAGTTTCTCATTGTGCTTAGGCCTAGTTCCTATACCAGTGTTCACATGGTGTTCAGAGAGGCAGATTATGTCAACTGGGTTGGGTGACTTTAATTCATCAATGCAATTACCTAGGACTGAGACACAACTTGGTGGAGATAAAATTTCTGGTGATTGGTGAAAATTTATAATTGATAGCTGTGATTGGTGATCCAATGTGCTAGAATTGTGCTGTTTAATTTCTTTCCTAAACTGAAGATTTGTTTCAATCCTGACCTCTCGTAGAACTTGACATCTTTCTGTCTTACCTATCCTAAAAAAGGTGCTGCTCCAACACCTGTAACCACTGGTATTTTACCATTCATGGCAGTGCCTCCCCCCCTTAAATTTCCTGCTATTACCCCAGCCAGTTTCCCCTTCCCTTTCCTGTTGAGATGTAGGCCGTGCCTGGTATAGTCCCACCTACTGAGATAATCAACAGGAACCACACCAATATGAGCCCCCGCACCCGACCCAAGCAGCCGTTCCAACTCCAAATTAACTCTCCCAACAGAAGAGTTCAAATGAGTCCGGTCATGGCGTCTCAGGACAGATACAAATTCGACATTGGTGTGTCTCGATGCCGAAGCAATCTTTACCAGGTCACACTCTATACTGTACCCAGGATCTCTGTCGATGCTGTTCCCTGGCCCTCCCACAATAACCACGGTGTCTCTCCTGGTAAATCCTTTACAGAGTGAACCTAAATCCTCTGTCACCTGATCCAGACTAACACTTGGTTTGAAAAAATTTGTGACCTGGTATTCTGGTCCTAATTCCTTTTGCAGAAGTTGGCCTACACCTCTGGCATGAGAACTACCTAACAACAAAACTTTCTTCCTTTTCAATGACTTTCCTACATTCTTTTTCAATTTCCTATTGAAAGTTTGTTGTGTCCTGTCTACACCTACCTCTGCTTGAGGCTCATCAGTTTCTAACTGAAGCAACAGGTCAAACTTATTTTTGACATTCACCACAAAACTGTCAGACTTAGTTCTAGGCCCGTTCCTTCTGCTACCTGTTGCCACTTCCCACCTCTCTTTGCCCTTCTCCCTCCTTAACCTGTCCAGATCTTCCCTAGCCTGATCTAGCGCAGCCTGAAGGGCAGCAATTTTCCCCTCCTGTTCCACTATCTTCCTATCTCTGCTGCAAATCCTACATAACCACTGATGAGCCTGATCCACTTCCCAACACCCACGCCACTGCAGTCCCCCCAGTGAAAAAAACTACTACATCCATCACACCAAACCCCGGAACTAACAATTCTACGGCAAGTCAGGCACTTCTCACTCATGGCAAAAATAATACTTTAGCTAGAATAAATCAGTTTAATTACCGAAAATAAAAAAAGACGTTACAAGAATTAAGCCTATTCACGAATGTATATAAGCAAGTTTCTGATTTAAAATTCCGCTGTTTTTCTGAGATCTGTATTAAAACAATGAAGGTATACGCTATTTATTATATATTTCACTCGATGGAATGAAAAAAAGGACAATTAAACGAGATACTTTAACTTTGATTCTCCAAAAACGTTACGAGAATTAGGCCTATAAACAAATGTATATAGGCAAGTTTCTGATATAAAGTTACGCTGTTTTTCTGAAATCTGTATAAAAACAATGAAGTTATACGCTATTTACGGTAGTTTACTTATTTGTTACCGAGAAACTAGTTAAATTACCGTGAAACAAGAAACAAACACGTTTACAAAATTTAAGCCTAAGCGCGGCTTCGCGAAGTTACGATCTTTTCGTGTTTTCTAAAAAAATACGCAAAGAAAAGTCAAACCTTTAATGGCAAGACTAAACGATACACTAATGCACGTATTTAATTTGTTGTCGGCGTTAAACTAAATTATATTCCTGTCTAAATCACTTAACTTTCTGGAAATGGTTTCTGGCGTCACTTAATCGGCGGCATGGTAGTTGCAATGTGGACTGTTCCTGTGGCACAGATTTTACTTCCCAGAATGTAACTGAAAGATGGAAATGTCAGCTCTATACATATATAGAATGTGTGATCCTGTCTCTGATAAATTTAATAATTTTAATTTTGTCCACCCAAATGCTATGATGGTGAAACTAACTTAGTACTGTAGCCAAAACAATGAACTGTGATGTCAGTATAAGGAGAAGAGAGTTTAGTAATATTTCATATTTATAGGCCAGACAATACAATTAAAAGTAACTCTTTTTTCGATTTTATATTTCTCAAGATGTCTTATGAGGAAAATGAATGTCAGCTACAAGAACTACTAGAAGAAGCTTTAGAAAATTATTCAAATACCAGTTCCTGTGACTTTGAGCAGAAATAAGAGGTTGACAAAGTTTCTCAAGGAAGTGAAGAAAGTGATTCAGTGCAAGGAGGTATTGTGTATGATTCGGAAGAGCCACAATCTGTGTTAGTGGCACCTTGTCAGTCATCTGAGGAACATGGGATTTTTTATACGTCCAAAGATGGCACAAAATGGATGAAGGATTGTCCTAGGCAAAGTGTTCATATTCGTTCAGAGAATATTATCACCAATTCTCCAGGCATAAAAGGTATTAATAGATAATATCATTGTGTTAATTAATCAAAGAAACTGTAATTTTTTTCAGATTCTGTATGAAACTTGTACTTGTACTTTTTCTGAGAAAATATAGACATTTTATTATTTCACTCAAAAAAGGTTTATATCTTGAACATAGTATTTTAGTTCCTCATCTTGTTTAATAGACACCATTATTACTATCCCAAGAAAAAAAATACTTAATACATTGTTATAGTATCGAAAATTCATCATGAGAGTTTTGAACTCTCATACCCACCTCATAGCTGGTGAAATAATTTCTCACCTCATTCATGTCAGGTTAAGAAGTACAATGCAGTGTTCCTTCGGACATGCATTGCATCATTGCACATCTCCTATTATACTGGTGGTTCCACCTCTCGTGACATCTAGTGGTCAGTTTAGCATTCCATAGGGTTGTCCAGACACTTTTGTCAGATAGTGCATTATCCATAGTCCATAGCATCACCACCTACTGGAACTTCACGAAACTGTAAGGGCTAAAGCGGGAGTATTCCATGATGTTCCACAACAGATATGGTATTTTTTCAATAGAAATTGGCCAAGAAAGAAAATATGTTGTGTTACTTATCAAATGCATCTCGTACTGCAGGAACCTGTAATGGAATGAAATAGGAAAGTGGGAAAGAAACATGGTACTCTTCCAACATGTGAATGGAGGGCTGGTTTGCTGTCCAATACAGGTGTCAGAATAGTAAACAAACGTGCAGTCAGGAAGCTCAGAAAGCGGAAAGTTGAAAGAATACTCAACATGACTGAACATAATATAATCCTCACAGATGACTCCTGTAGAAATGAATTGAGAAATGGTGATGTATTAAACACATTAGAGACATGATACAACATAATAAAAGCCATTTGGAACCACCTGTTGAGTATTTTCCACTATCCACATGAGATGGAAGTTGATGATCATGTGGACATAAAAGGTCAAGGATTCATGAAGGCAATACAAGCCCATGAAACCTACAATACCAGTCATAATACAAATGGGCTAGAGTTTGGAAGAACTGTAGACCCAGGGTCTCCAAAGACTGAGAGCAGTAGTCAAAAATGGCAAGAAGTGAGACCGTACAGTGGAAGAATTCATTCACAGATTGGATAAATGTAGGATCTTCTAGCAGAAATCTGAAGAGTGCTTGCAGCATATATGAGTGGACAGCTGTAGTATACATCTTTACCCATGGGATACACTGCATGAAATAGTGTGGCAAAAGATAAAATCTCTGACAATGTCATTAACCCCAAAATGATCAGATGGCAGCAAGGCAGGAACTGGCAGCAATGTGCACAATTAATGCAGAGGACGAATCAATGAACACAGGAACCTGCAGATTCAAAATTAGGGGAGCATACTGTGGAGATGGGATACTTCTTCCATTTGCAAAAGAAAAAGGCCGCACCTTAGTTGAATCCTATGTGACCTATCCAAAGCATTTGACTGTGTCAACCACGAAATTCTGCTAAATAAAGCAGACTACTATGGGTTAAGTCAAATAACAGGAATACGGATTAAATCTTACCTTACAAATAGGAAACAAAGTGTAATAATTACTGACAGTAGTGGGAACCCAGCTTGATCCAAGTGGGGCATGGTCATCACTGGAGTCCCTCAAGGCTCAGTACTGGGACCCTTACTGTTTCTTATATTTATGAATGATCTCCCTTACTGCACCACATCAGTGAGCAAGTTCACCCTATTTGTTGACTATACTTCTCATCTAGTTGACAAAGCAACAGGGAACAACCAGGAAACATCTGCGAACAATGCATTTGATGACGTTCTGAAATGCTTGAACTGTAATGGACTCTCTCTAAATATCAAAAAAACTCATTATGTACAGTTTCACATGGCACATAAAGAATCAGGGGATATAAATACAGAATGTAATGGACAACAAATAAAGCAAGTCAACTCAGCTAAGTTCCTGGGTGTGTACATAGACTGCAAGCTAAATTGGTCCAACCATATCCTAGGTCTAGAAAAGGCTACATTCTGCAACATTTGCCTTACGCATAATTGCATCAACCACACATATGGAGGCCATGAGAGCTGCTTATTTCGGATAATTAATGCAGTTTTGGCTCACGGAATCATCTTTTGGGGCAACTGGCCTTTGGCAAAAAAAGTTTTTATTGCTCAGAATAGAGCTATACGTATCATGAGTGGAGTGCAACCAAGGGACTCGTGCAGGAATCTGTTAGGAAACTACAGATGTTTACAATGATATCTTCTTGCATATATTCCCTTGTATGTTTCATTAATAAAACCACGCTCTCTTCAAAACCAATAGTAAATATTATGGTCACAACACAAGGTCAAAAGAGGACTTTCATAGTAACTAGTCAAACTATACCCTTGTACAGAAAGGAGTAAATTATACAGGCATCAAAATTTACAGTGCTCTACCCAGTGTCTTCATAAGTCTTGCTCCTGAAACACAAAAGTCATTCTATTCAATTAGTGAATTTTTTAGTACCTAGGAGCAAGTTTTTATCATACAACTGAGTTAGTCATGCAACGCAAGCATAAATGAAACTATTTGTTGCTGTAATGTTATACTGTAGCTGAAATACTTTGATATTGTTAATCTGAATATTTACACATACATGTTAATTCTGATGTATGTCATATGTTTTTATTTCTTCTGGTGTCTCATGTCATTACAATGAGTTTTGTCATGAATTAACCATATTGGGTACTGCTGTACTGTTAACATTGTAAAAATACTGACTCATTCCATATACTTGCAAATCTATTGCTATCAGGATCAATGGAACTCACAATAAAAGAAAATAAAATAAAATAAAATAAAATAAAATGAAGCCCTGAAAGTGAAAGGAGTAAAGCACCTCCTGCTGACAACATTCTCAGTGGTGGTGTTCTACATAGCATTCATATGTATAATTGTTTACATTTTTTGCTAAATCTATAACATGTGTTTTATTGCAGGGAAGAAACCCAGATATTTGAAAGAAAATAAATGTGTTTATCTTGAAAAGACGAGGCTAAAGATCCACTTGCTCCAAAGTCATACAGACCTATTTGCCTCCACGACTTCTTAGAGAAATGCTGGAGAGACTGTGATGCGAAAGACTACAGAACAAAATAGTTCTTCATTGAATCAATTCCCAGCAATAATGACTGAGGAGTGGGAAGTCAACAGAAGACTTTATACATTAGACAGTATGGCTTACAAGAATGCTCTGCATAAATATGTTGTAGCCGTAATCATAGACATTGATGGCAGCATTTAATCATTTGTTTAGCGAGCACCTTTTAATCATCTGAAGGACTTGCATTACCCATGATAGCTATACAACTGTTCCAAGAAGTATTGCCAGGACAGGGAAAATAAGTCTGTCTGTGGAAGGGAGCCCCTTACATGAGAAATTTTAACAGGTCCTGATTATGAAGCAACAGACCTACAAGATCTCATATCAGTATGAGTAATTAAATGTGGAGGAATGTGAAATATTTCTTCCGTTGAGGTGAGCTTCTGGTACTGCGTTTGTTGGGACACTGTAAGCTGTACTTGGGATATGTCCACTCGGCCTCCAGATATAGAATAAGGTGGTGATGTATTATCTGAGAGAAGAAGTGGAAAATTTAGTAGATATATGGGCTACAAGCAAACATCAAATTCTCAGCCAGAACCTCCTACTGAGCAGGAAATGATGGGATGACACTGAAACAGCCAGATGCACCTGTCAATTACTTCCAAAAATAAAATGGAGCCTCAGAATGAGGCATCCGAATCCCTCTGTAGACCTGGCACAATTCTTGATGGGTTTTGGTCCTTAGCTCAGAAACTGCCTATGGAGAATAATGCTCACCAGAACATTCTGTCAGGAGATGTCAGCTGTATGTTGATTCTACTGATACCGATCGGCAGCAGCTGAATCGACATGGAAGACTCAATGTCAAGAGGATATTGCAGTGCAAGACAAACAAGCAGAGCCTGCACAATATCGCTGATGCCAAATCAAGAAATTCATGGGTAAGGTGTTACCTTATGAATCAATATCAGTCCACTATACTACAGACGGTTGTGACGGAATATGAAAAGGAATGTAGTGAAGACACTAAACTTAATACACAGTACAGGTGGTTGTGACGGAATGTGAAGAAGCAATGAAGTGTAAATACCTGATGCCAATTTCAGTGGCAAACGAGCAGCTAACAGGGTACGAAAGGTGACCATAACAATGGCATCATAGTGGAAACACAGACATCGGCTGTGTCTCGCCACCCTGGGGTCTAGAATCAGGATGCATGGGCCAGTATGTGGCTCCACTCTTTAATGGCAACGACAATACTCCCTCGCAACAGGGAAGTCATTCCTTGCAAGCAGGAAGCTGATACACAGAGAACTCATGTATTCCACCACAATGCCCTTTACAGTGTCCAAGGGACTGCCAGTGTGTGACTATGGACGTGGGACAATAGAGTGCATTGTGCAATGAGGCACAAAAAATGTGGTGTCATTAAGTATGTAAACTATTTCTATTTGTTACAGCATGTACTAGTGACAGGTAAGTGGAAAATAAGTTGTATGACAATAGTAGTGGTAGATGTAGTTAGGTACAGCAGTAGGTTCAGTTTTCATGAATAGTAGAAAAAGTTACGATGGTGAGAAATAGAATTGCATTAGCTTTAGTAGTACATTTTATACCATAGATGTCAATGTATAGGGAAAAAAATGTTGATAGTAACGATATTACAGTGAAAATATACAGCCTGTGTTTAAAATACAGGTATGAGGCTGCAATGAAATAAATAAATAGTACCTGCATGAGATGTTCCATACTGGCTGCCTGCAGAATCAAAGTGGGAATGAAGAAGAACTGTAGGCTAGTTCCCCAGATTGTACACTTCAGGATTAGTGAGAAATGTTGAAACTTCGATTTTTTAAAGGGAATTCAGCAATGTTTACATTTTGATATGATTTGTTGAAAGTGTAGGAAGCCTCCACATTATGCAGGGAATGTAGAGAATACTCATGGTTACTACTGTGAAGAACAAATTTGCTTTAGGTGTGCATGAAACACCGCTGTTGTATTGGTAATTCATTCCTTTCTAATTGATTAGATGGAGTATATTCGGTAGGAATATAATGCAATAAACACTTACTATCGATACTTGCGCCTCCCAGGACCTAATAATCTGCATTAATCCACAGTATTCCTGAACATGTAGGAAAATTAGTGTTAGTGAGATTGTTTTCCTTGTGGCATGTTAGGTGCTGAAGTGGCATGTTACTAGTTACTTATCAGATGGTGCTGGTTGCGTCCTCAGTGCAATATTCTGAAATTTCAAGACTATTGATTAAGGGATTGTGGATTTCCAGCCAGGCAATAGTGATGAAAAACTGTGACACCACTGCTAGCATCCACCTATAGACGTCTGCAGAAATTCGTCCAAAAGGATGCAAGATGCTAAAATT
Organism: Schistocerca americana; assembly: GCF_021461395.2. Classification (NCBI taxonomy): domain Eukaryota; kingdom Metazoa; phylum Arthropoda; class Insecta; order Orthoptera; family Acrididae; genus Schistocerca; species Schistocerca americana. Next base: position 525,326,577 of record NC_060126.1, read on the forward strand.
GCCATTTTTCATGTAAATGTTTCTGTTATTTTCAAGACATGTTGTAACCCAAGTTACAGAAAAGTTATTGTATTTTAAAGGACTGATAGTTATCAACTCAACATATTTCATTAGCACATACATATACAGCCACATATGATTAAATCCAGTGTATCCAGTGAATTAGGAAATAAAGACATGAAACACAGTCGAGAGGTATTTGAATTCATATATCAATAATGTAAAGATGAGACTGAAAATTAAAGGTTGGAGATTGATATAGTCAAAATAAATGAGAAATTTCAGTTCATAAGATTAACAAATATGATAAACAGGTAGGTCCCATAATAAAGAAATAGGACATTAAACATGAGTTAGTCAATCTTGATGCTCTTTTTAACATTTTGTTTACAACACCTCACATCTGATAGTGGTAACGGATGTGCTGCAGTGTTTTCATGTTTTGTCATTTCTCTGTGTTGAATGCATAACAATAGTTGAGCAAAAACGGTTCTTATTTGTTTCTGAAACATGTAATGGAAGCCTGGAATTCTGTTGGATGGGTTCATGAATAAACGAATGAACCAGGCCGATCCTTCTGTCCATATCATTGTGACATGTTACATGAAGGTTTGCCAAATGGACAGCAGAGTTTGTAGCTCCATTAATCACATCAATCCGCACTGCACCCCTACGATCAGAGATTGTGGTATGTCAAGGTACAACAAAGAAAAGTTGGGGGACTCTACTTCAGCAGCATTCTGTAAAGGTCTGGATCCCGTCTTCAATATGTGTCATCGCCAGAACTGTTATTAGCAATTCAGGGGAAATGACGTAATTTTCCATTGTTATGACGCATTTGCAAATTGGTCACAACTTTTTTTCAGAAACGTTTGGCCCTGAATGTTGCACAATACTGCCGGAGAGTACAACGCACACCCTTTAGAGTATTTCACACAGTACACAAATAATTAGAGGGATGAGAGACTCGAACACATCCAATAAGAAACCTGCTTTAGTTGTAGATGTAAGCTGGTGGACCGTTTTTAATGATTTTAAACATTTATACTACCAGGAATTACTAACAAATAACACTCTAATCATTTTTTGGTAAAGAGTCTGTCTCCTAATTTCATGTGATAATCTGTACATTAATATAGTAACTGAGCACGGCGAAGGATAACCACAAAGTGGTGAGGGTGAGTCTTTGTCAAAAGAAGGTTGAAGGTAGCCAGTGTGAGAGGACATGTCTCACACCAACAGGATCGAACAGCAACGGTTTTCACTCAAGAGGCAGCCAAGCAATGCTACCTTGGACCAGCTGACATGGCCACATACAGATGCAAACTTTATGAGGACATCCTCTAAAGGCTCCATCTCAAACTACAAGCTATTCCAGTTCGTAACTTCTAGGGCTACCGTGTTTAGACAGTTATTAGTCTCCATGACAAAGATGGCTGCCAGTGGCTACATTGCATAAAGGAAGAGGTCCACTGACATCTTGGAAAAGTGTTAAAGGTAATTCAAAGACTTTCTAGAGAACTTGTTTTACTGTTCAGAGACTTGTAGTGATGGTTCAGGTTTCATTTCAGTACTTTACTGTGTGTGGCAGGTAATTGTCATTGCTCAGAATGCACAGAAGATTAGTTCAGCAAAATGTTCTTGACTGCCACTATTAGCTTAAAAAATTCCGGTTTCCTTCATACTCCCTTACCACAAACCTGGTTGAGAACAACTACTGCATAAGTAGGAAGCCTGTTGGGGTCGACCTGCTGAACTCAGTGCCACAAAGATAAGTTCTACAGCTGACTGTGACCAGCTATAGGAGTAAAATATCACAATATCAACCTCCAGTTGTCCATTTTAGTTAATTAAGTCAGTCACTTTAATTACTTTAAGAACAGCTGGAATACATATTGGTATTAGCAGCTTTGTTCTGTTTTTGTAGAAATTAATCCAAGGGTGATTAGATAACATTTACTGTGTTTTATCCTGTTGTCAGCTGGGCTCGACTTTTGCTGCATAGTTGAGAGCCATCTTCTGGCATTGCTTTTGAAAGTGTCACACTTGTTGCGCAGGATAGTTTAAAATGGAGGTAAGAAATAACAAGTTTTCCTTTATGACAAGTCAGTGTTATAATCCACAACTAAATGAGAGTATGAAAAGTGAAACCACAGAAAGTGACAGTAATGGTGGTTGCAGTGTCACCTGTAGTCATGCCACTGACTTTTCTATCCAGAATGTAGCTGAAACAGGGAAATATCAACTTTATACATAGGTATCAGTAAAATGTGTGTTCCAATCACTAAAAAGTTTAATAATTTTAATTTTGACCACCCGAATACTATGTTGCTGAACCTGACTTAATACTATAATTAAAACGCTGAAATATGATGGCAGTATAAGGAGACTCAAGTATAGTAATATTTCATATTTATAGGCCAGACAATACACATTAAGAGTAACTCATTTGCACCTTCTTATTTCATTCAGTAGCGCCACAACATAAACAGAACCAGGCTATAGGGCTACAACCACGAAGACGGCGACAATGATACAAATTTGTCAATCAGCAAACTGTCACGGAAGTGCATAATGTATTAAAAGTTGATACAACAGATTCCAGATACCCATCTTAATGCCTATGCCTATGACCATAGTCATCATCTGATGGTGAGTCAAGACATTACATATGTCCACCTATTTACACGTCTAAGGAACTTCCTCCTACACCTGAACAAGTGCTTGCAAAGGTCCACACATGCACTGATGAAAGAGATGGTAGAGGCATCGTTCAGTTTTCTTTACAAGCCTTCTTGCCCTGTTAAGTGTGTAAACCAATGCAAGGTGCACTCCTGGTGTGCACCTCTTAACATGGGATACCAAGTCGAACTGAGTTGGTATGTAAGAAATGTATTCAAAAATGTGCATATGAATCAGCTTCAGCTGGATTGTGGAACTATGATAACAAAAATTTGTCTTGGACTGGGATTTTAACATGAATTTTCATCTTTACTTGAGCTGTTGCCTTAGCTCTTTTGGTCATCTGAGCACGAATCATGGCCAGACTCAAACTTCCGTATGTCATCCTCCAAGTGCACAATTTGCAATCATGCATTAAGTGTTTTCCCATCCTGGATGGACATGCTTATTGAGAGCTGAGGGCATGGTATTGGTGAACAAATGCAAAGTAGCAGTGCATGTGTTATTAAGAAATATGATGCATCGTTCCTTCGGACATGCATTTTGACAACACAACACTCCACATCTCCTATTGTACTGTCATGACAGCTAGTGGTCAGTTTAGGATTACATAGGGTTGTCCAGACACTTTGTCAGATAGCTTATTATCAATAGTTAGATGCATGGTGTTTAGAAACCGCCCAAGTATATTGTATGAGAGGTCAGGACGCCATGCATGAAATTCCTGAAGCTGCTGAGGTAGGAAAGTTAGAGCAACCGTACAAAAATGTGGAAGAATCCTGGAATCCCAATCGCTGCTCCAAGTCATTAAATACAGTAAAAAACTGTTGACAGAGACTGTCATATTTAATAAGAAAATCTCAGCTATAACAGAGCACAATATTGCAGTGTACACGTGCATGGAGATTCTGATCATCATGAGGAAATCGATTTTGTCTCAGTGTACTATATTTCCAGTTTTGTGATGCCGTAGATAGGAATTTAGAGCAATTTAAAAACATTAGTCACCTTGGCAAAAGAAAACGACAACTCTGTACCACTAATGTGTAGGTTTATTCACTGTTATCGCTTGGTTCAATTACAGATTAGAGGCTTTATATGAAGAAAGTTCAACAAGAAATGCAACACGTTTTCTCTGGAACCAGGATGGTTTTATTCAGGATTCAATACTTATTCTCCACTCTTTTGGATAAATTACACTATTTTTCAGCATAATCCACATTCAATGCGTCGACCATACACCATCTTATTCGAAGGCCTGTATGCCTGCATCGTGCCACTCTAGCGATTGACTTCTTGCTGCAACAATAACCTTCCCAACATCAACGTAATGCTTCCCACAGACTACAGCGTTCGTTGGGACAAACAAATTGAAGTTGGAAGGCACGAGATCCAGGCTATGGTATGGATGGGAAAAAGGAAACCACACACACATTTGGTACCAAATTTGCGTGTCCACACTACCAACAGAGACAACCAGTTGTGCCAGTTGTGCCAGTTGTGCAGCGAGGTGTTTGGTTGTGACTGATCTACCAGCTCGAAACTGCGGGAGTCACAGTTGTGTGCAGCCAGCTGGCACCCGGGAGATCGGACGACTGTGTGCGACTTTGTTGCGATGATGACAGACGCCTCGCCTAATGACACTGACTGTGAATTTCTTGCGTGTCACATCTTCGTAGACATTCTGCAAGCACCTATGATTTCTGCAATGCTGCAGTTATCCGCCAAAAGAAACTAACGAAGACTCTCTGCTTGGAACGCAGCTCTGTTACAGACGCCATTTTATTGTAATTCAGTTGATCTAATTCGGTGAGACATCAGTCTGAATACAGCGCCATTTCCAGAGGGCTTGTACCTTCTGTTTTTTCTTCCTGTAGTGGTGCTCTTTGGAGGGGAGTTCGCACCAAGCTGTAGTATTTAGCGGAACAAAAATGTGATTGCTTTTTGTGTTGTGTAGACTGTGTGTTGTGTAGAATAAAATAGAATATGTGGTTTAATACATGAGTAAACAGTGACGACGTGTACGTTATGTTCTTAGTCAAATAATTATCCTCATCCTCATTTAAACGAGACAAGCGCTACAGAAAAGTTAACAGATTATGGGCCCAGGGCACTCTGTGGCAAGCGTGTTTAAAAATTCGAAGTGAAAACAAACATTAAGTGACGGAACTGATGAAGACGACGTATTTTGACATTCTACAACAGCCGAAGATGAAGAAAAGAGCGCACAATGATGGAACCATCTGTGAAAATTGATCGCCTGTGCAGCAGTAACTATTTTGCGTGGTCTATGCATGTTCGTTCACTGATACAGCATTGTGATGCATGGATTGCCATAGAACCCGGTTTTGGAATGTGTTATGATCAGTTGGATGCGGAAAAAAGGAAGAAAACCGAAATGGCCTTGTCCATCATTCTGATGCTAGTCGAAGACCGCTACCTAGAAACAATTGGTTCTCTGAAATTAGCAAAGGAAGCATGGGAGAAGCTCTAAAAGATTAACTGCAACAACGGCCTACTCAACACCATATCCAAGATGAGAGACTTAATAAATATCAAGAAAGATGATGATATGACTATGGGTGAATATTTGACGAAAATCCTTGTTGCCAACAGAGTAGTGAAGCAAGGGGGTTTCAACTATGATGATAAGACAGTTGCAGGTTTCATGCTTCTCGGACTACCTTTGGAGAAGTATGAAGGCCTCATTAGAAGTCTAGAAAGAGACGAAGACAGATTAACTACATAAATTGCCATCAACGGATTAGAATTAGAAGAGAAGCGTCTGGAACCAGATTTCAAGTCCACTAAGTGCCAAGAAGAAGCCAAAGCATATGCAGCAGCAGGCAGAAGTCAGAAAAACAAGTTTTCCGAAGCCAGGACAGATACAAGCAAAACCAAAGAGGCGAGAAGAACACATCCAACAGAAACAGACTCTGTTTTTCCTGTGGTGAAGCAGACCACATCGCCAGGGAGTGTCCACATTTCCAAGGAAAACAAGCGGGGGCTCCACCAAGCTAACAGAATTATACCAATAAATCAGCATGCAGGGCAAATGGATGCAAGCTCAACAGTTTTAAAAACGCTCCAAACAGTGAAGGTCCATCAAGTGCAACTGAAAAAGAAGATGAAGAAATAGTGGCTATGACAGTGACCAAATGGGGAGAAGGTGCTGATGAAAAGGTGTGGATTTTGGATTTAGGAGCATCACATTATATGGCTAGTCACAAAGAGATACAACAGGACTTAGAGATGGGTTTCTTTGGAGAAGTGCAACTGACTGATGAGAAAGCTACTGAAGTGACTGGTAAGGGGATAGTTATCATGAAAGCAGCAGAATCATGTGGTGGTAAGACAATCCAATTAACAGAAGTGCTTTTGGTGAAAGAACTGGATGGGAACTTGTCTGTCAAACAGATGGACGAAAAAGGGATGTGTATCAGGTTCAAAAATGGTGATGTTAGTGTGTCTGTTGATGAGAAGGAAGTGTTGAAAGGAAGATCATCAAACAATAATGTCTATTTAGTGCAATGTGAATATTACAAAGTGAACAACAGTACAGTGATTCCACACAGTGACAAAACACATCAACAAATTGAAAATGAGGCAACAGCCAGAAGGGCAGAAGTTTTGTGGCACCAAAGACGTGGACACAGAGAAGCCTTACCCGAAGTATGTGGAGCCACAGACTACAAGGAAAAATGTGAAAATTGTGTGCAAGGAAAAATGAAAACACAGCCTTTCAAACTGAACCAAACTACTACTGATAATATTCTAGAACTAGTACATAGTGATGTAGGTTACATTAGACAGACCTCCCTGCGTGGAGCACATTATTATGTTACTTACCTGGATGATCACTCAAGGTATTCGGTAGTGAAAGTGCTAAAGCAGAAAAGTGACGTGTTTGAGTCTTTTGTGGAATTTAAGGGACATGCGGAATGCGAGCCAGGGAGGAAACTGCAAAGCTTCCCATCAGACAATGGGACTGAGTACATCAACAGCAAATTTGAAGAGTTGTTCAAGGAAGAGGGCATACTACATCGGAAAAGCACAGTTTACTCTCCTCCATCCAATGGAAAAGCAGAGTGCCTGAATCAAACACTTTTATCCATTGTGAGGTGTCTACTATTTCAGAGTGGTTTGCCCAACACCTTTTGGGGGGAAGCTCTAATGTTGTCCTGCTATATCCAAAATAGGTGCCCAACAAGATCCCTTCATGGAAAAATCCCGTATGAAGTATGGAAGAAGAAAAAACTAACTAAAGATGATTTGGGAACACTCAGGGTGTTTGGCTGCAGAGCTTGGACAAGCACATTGACATCTGAGAAACTCAGAGAACGGGCAGAAGAATGTGTTTACCTTGGAGTGGAGGCAGGATCTAAAGGATATCGTCTGTGGAGCCTTGGACAGAGAAAAATACTTTTGAGAAGAGATGTCATATTTGACAAAAGAATATTCCTGCTGAAGGCTACAGTAAACTAAGAACTGTCTCTTCCAGGGGAAGTAAACATGAGGCAGATGACAACAGCTGAGCCACAAAGCAATGCAGTGACAGCAGACGACACCAGTATTCTGCAATTGGGTTTCCTGGATCCATCAACAGATGATGACAAAACACCACTGAGGAATGCAGGACCAGTAACAGAAGATCCAGTCGAATCTATAGCTGTTCGAGGAGATGGGAGCTAATCCAGTGGTGGAGAAGAAGAGAGGTACGACACAGAAGACAATGTAGTTCCTTGCAGTGAAGATAGTGATGTGTGTGATGAATGTGATACAGTGATGCAAAGTAGAATCTCAAGTGCGCATAGTGGTGTAGGGTTACAATGGTCTTCACACCTAGTGAAACCAAAAATGTGTGGTTTGTGTCTCTCTGCAAGTTTTTTTGCTGCTTTGTGTCAGGTGAATCCATCTGATACAACATCAGTAGAAGAAGCTTTAGCTTCAATTCACAGGGATGAATGGTATAAAGCCATGGAGTCAGAGGTGAGTAGCCTAAAACTTCACAACACATGGCAACTTGTTGATCGATCAAAAGCTGTCCATGTTATAGGAAGTAAGTGGGTATTCTTAACGAAGAGAAACAGAGAGGGTGATATTATTAAATTCAAAATGAGGTTAGTAGCTCTGGGTTATAGTCAGATATTTGGAGTTGATTATTGGGGAAGCTATAGCCCAGTGATGAGACGAAGTAGCCTGAGGATACTGTTAGCAATAGCAGTATTAAGGGGATGGAAAATAAAACATATTGATGTGGAAACTGCTTTCTGAATAGCCTAATAAGTGGCACTGTTTACATGGAGCAACCAAGATTATTTCGTGTAGGGAATAAAGTGTGTTTATTAAATAAGAGTTTATATGGGCTTCACCAGGCAGGTAAAGATTGGAATGATTTCTTCTGCTCTGTGGTGAATAAAGTAGGTTTTGAACAATGTGAAAAGGATCCCTGTGTATTCTTCTCTAGAAATTTGATTATTGGAGTACATGTTGATGATGAAGTTGCAATTGGTGAAGAAGAAATGATTATGACATTCATTAAGTGTTCGAAATCTCATATTATCATTAAAGAAATGAGTGACAGCTTGTTGATTTTGGGTCTTGAAATAGAACAGTCTCAAGGGCAGGTGAAATTAAATCAGACAGGTTACATTCAACAGATGCTAAAAGAATTTAAAATGCATGACTTCAAGGGCATACCTACACCATGTAATGACAACTGGTTTAGTGAAGATGATAATGACAGGCCAATTGACCAGAAATTGTACCAAAAGGCAGTAGGTTGCTTGCTGTACATATCTACGTGTACTCGACCTATTATTGCTTTTATTGCAGGGAGATTGAGTCAGTTCAATTCTAAACCTTGTATTTCTCATTGGGCCAGGGTAAAAAGAGTATTTTGGTACCTGCAGCAAACTAAAGAACTGAGCTTGTGTTTCCATGCTGATTGCTGTGAAACTATTGCATTCAGTGATGCTGATTGGGCAAATGACCCAGGTGATAGTAAATCTGTGTCAGGCTACACAATTTTGTTAGCTGGAGCAGCAGTCAGCTGGAAAAGTAAAAGACAATCAATTGTGGCAACTTCCACAGTTGAAGCTGCGTATATTGCCATGTTTGAGACATGTAAGGAGGTGGAATGGTTTATTGATTTTTTAAAGGAGTAAAGTCTTCTGAATTTGTTAAGGCCCGTCCACACACAACGATCTGTCTGCGCGAATGCCTGTGCAAATCACATCTGCGCAGACAGATCGATGCGTGTGGACACAAGATTTGCAACAACCTGAGGTGTGTGCAAAGTTGGAGTTGGAGGTTTGAGCGAAACCTCTCAAATCTGTGGGTTCAAACCACATCTGCACAGACAAGTTGGAGCGTGTGGATAGGAGATCGCCGCAAATCTGGCGCGAAACAGCTGTTTGCACAGTTTAGTGTTTGTATTTGTGAACACAGGACATTAAAATGGCTGATACTCGTCAGTGTTCTCGAGAGTTTGTTAGTGAATTCATTGAAATATATAGAAAACACCCATGTTTGTGGAAGATTAAAAGTAAAGAATATAGTGACCGAGACAAAAAGACAGCAGCATACAATGCTCTAATTGAAAAATTGCGGGAAGTTGACGCCTCGGAAAACAGAATTAAAAAAAAAAAAAAAATTCGTTGCGAACTGTTTACCGAAAAGAGTTATCCAAAGTTCAGAAATCTACAAGATCTGATGTAGGGGTAGATCAAGTATACCAGCCAACGCTATGGTATTTTGATCTGCTTGGCTTTCTTAAGGTTCGCCGTGCAAATCTCGTGAGAAAACCGCTTTCGCTTTAGCACCCACTGTCTACACCATTTTGACCGCTTTCTCTGTTTCCTGCGGTTGGTCTGAATGTTTTTTGCAACACAAATTGCGAACACAGACCACAACAGAACTTCCTCCATTTCTATATTTCAAAATAACTGAATTAAATTTTTAACATTTACGGGGAGCGTAGTCGTTTGCCAATGATATTTCTTTTCTACACCGACAGATGGCGGGCGAGTAGTAGATTGGGGTTTGTGTCATGTGAACACACCACATTTGCAGCAATCTTTTGCATGTACAGACATCTGCGCCGATGTCTGCGCAGACAGATCGTTGCATGTGAACCGGGCTTTAGACTGCCCCTGCAGGTCGATGCTGACAACACAGGTGCAATTGAAATCAACAAAAAGAAAGGTGTATCAGACAGAACCAAGCATTTCAGGGTCTGCTATCATAAAGACAGACAAACTGTCTTGGATGGTTCTCTTAAGTTTAAGTATGTGTCAACTAATGACAATGCAGCTGACATTTTAACATATTGGGGTTAAAATGAGCATTGTTTATTATTGGAAATAGTGATGTATTATTGTCTCATTTGTGATCTTGACTTCAGTGTCTCATTTGTGTTCCTATGCTTGGTACTGGAATTTGTGATGGTTTTACTGTCGCATCTGTGATCTTAATTTCAATGTCTCATCTGTGTCCCTATGTGTAATATTGGAAGTTGTATTCTTAAGTTCAATATCAGGAATGGTGAATTTTTTGATACTGGAGTGTAACAGGATGAGACTACTTGCTAAACTGCGCTCTTTGATGCTCACCGAGGGGAAGTGTTGTAATTCGTCGATCTAATTCGGTTAGATATCAGTTTGAATACAGCGCCATTTCCAGAGGGCTTGTACCTTCCGTTTTGTCTTCTTATGGTGCTGCTCTTTGGAGGGAAGTTCGCGCCAAGCTGCAGTATTAAGCGGAACAAAAATGTGATTGCTTTTTGTGTTATGTAGACTGTGCGTTGTGTAGAATAAAATAGAACATGTGGTTTAATACATGAGTAAATCGTGTCCACGTGTACTTTATGTTCTTAGTCAAATAATTATCCTCATTTAAAGGAGACAAGCGCTACAGAAAAGTTAACACATTTTAAAGGCTAAGTATAGAGCCGCTACCAACTGGAACTTGATTGAGCTATAGATGCTGATGTGGGAGTATTCCACGATTTTTCGGTGTTTTTTCAATAGAAGTTGGTCATGAAATGAAATATGTTACATTGATTACTGAGCAAACAACGTACTACAGGAACTCATAATGAAATTAAATGTGGAATTGGCAAAGAGAAGTGGAACTCTCCCAACAAATGAAGGGAGGGCTGGTGTGATGTCCAATACAGGTGTCAGAATAGTAAAAAAACGTGCAGTGAGGAAGCTCAGAGGGCGGAAACTTTAAAGAGGGCTCAACATGATTGCTCCTAATGTTATAATCCTTAGAGTCGGCTCCTCTAGAAATGAATTCAGAGCTGGTGATGCATTAAACACATTAGAGACGTGATACAACATAATAAGAGCCATTTGGAACCATCTCATGCGTATTTTCCGTTATTCACACACTACGGTAGTAGATGGCAACATGGACATAAAAGCTCAAGGATTCGTCAGTACAACACAAGAGGCCACGCAACTTAGAATGCCAGTCATAATAAAAACGGGCTAGAGTACACAAGAACCAGCGTCTCCATAGACTGAGAGCAGAAGTGAAAAGGGCAAGAAGATTCTACCAGTGAGACCATACAGCAGAAGAAACACCTCATAGATTTGACAGATATAGGGTCCTTTTGCAATAATTTGAAGATCGTGAACAGGAGAGCTGGAATATACACCACATAAAATACTGTGGCAAAAAATTAAATCTCTGTCAATGTTATCAACCCTAAAATGATCAGATGGCAGCAAGGCAGGAACTGGCAGCAATGTGCACAATTAATGTAGAGGACCATCTGATGTACACAGGGACCTGCGGAACCAAAATTATGGACCATAGGGTGGAGATGGGATAGTTTTTCTATTTCCAGAAGGGAAGGGCTACACATTATCTGAAGTCCTGAAAGTGAAAGGAGTAAAGCACCTCATGTTGATGGCATCCCTGGTGGTGCTCTACATTCCATTCATACGTGTATTAGGTTACATTTTTGCCAACTCTGTACCACATGTTTCACTGTAGGGAAGAATATCAGATATTTGAAAGAAAATAAGTGTGATTATCTTGTTTTGGTCAGGACAAAGAACCACTTGCTCCAAAGTCCTGTAGACCTGTTTCCCTGAGCTGTTTCTTAGAGGAACGCTGGAGAGGCTGTTATGCGAAAGACTGCAGGAGAAAAGAGTTCCTCATTGAATGAATTCCCAACAATAAGAACTGAGGAGTGGGAAGTCAACAGCAGACGTCATAAATGTGGTGATGCTGTGCATAAATATGTTTTAGTCCTAATCGTAGACATTGCCAGGAAAATTTCATGATTTCAGTAGCGAGCACTTTTTAACCGCGTAAGTGACTCGGTCTATCCATGATCGTTATACAACTGTTCCAAGAAGTATCGCTAGGACAGAGAAGCAAATCTGTCACGTGTAGGTGAGCCCCTTAAATTAGAAATTTCGAAAGGCTGCCAACAGTGATCCACAAGTCGCTCTGGGATTTGGTACTCGAGACAGTATTAGGAAATCTGTAAGACAGTGAATCGATCCTAGGTGCAGAGGCATACGCCAACGACGTGGCGATCCTTGAGAAGGGGAGCTCCAGAACTACTCTGGAAGAAGGATGTAATATAGCGCTTCAAGAATTACATCCTAGGAGTTTGCCTGAAAGTATCACTCGCTCTATATTTCATTAAAAATGAGCCTTTTAAGAGATCTGATCAAGAAGCAATAGGTCTGCAAGAACTCACAGATTTCTGCTCATATTGGCAGCATGGGTAATTAAATAGGGTACAATGCGAAATACATCTTCGGTTGACGTGAGCTTTTGGTATTTTTTTAGTTGAGGCACTGCAAGCTGTTCTTGGCATATGTCCACTCGATCTCCAGATACGGAAACAGGCGGTGGTATATTAGCTGAGGGAGGAAGAACATGACGAAATGCAGAATTTAATAGGAATGTGTGCGATTTACGAAACAGCAAATTGACAGTCAGATCCTTCTCTGGGCAAGAAACGATGTGATGAGACCGAAACAGCGAGGCGAACCTATGGCTTTCTTCCAAAAATAAAACAGAGCCTGAAAATGAGGCATCCGAATCTCTCAAGAGGTCTGACCAATATCACTGACGCCATTTCAAGCAATGTTTGGGTAGCGTGTTGCCTGATGAATCATCGCCAGTCGCCTATACTACAGATGGTTTCGACGGAATATGAAGAATCAATGCAGTGAAGACATCAACCACAAGCACCTGTACTACAGATGGTGGTGACGGAATACGAAGAAGCAATGCAGTGAAAATATCTGAGGTCAGCTTCTGTGGTAGACGAGCAGCCAACAGTGCACGACAGGCGACTATAACCACGGCATCACAGTGCCGGCCAGGGAACTGGAATCAGTGTGACGTGGAACAGCGCGTGGCTGCACTCTTCATCGGCCACGACAATACTCCCACGGAACTCTAAGCTGTCCCTTCCTAGCAGGAAGCTGGCAGACAACAGTAATATGTTGTGGAAAGTGCTGACCTGAAATTTCAATAGTAAATCTCTCCGTGACGTGCAACGTCTGTCTTGTAATGTCTGCCAGTGGAGTTTGTTTAGCATCTCCGTAACGCTCTCTTGCCAGCTAAACGATCCCGTGACGAAACACGCTGCTCTTCATTGGATCTTCTCCATCTCTTATACCAGTCCTACCTGCTGGGTATCCGAGATAGATGAACAATACTCAAGAATCGGGCGAACAAGCGCCTTATAAGCCACTTCTTTCGTGGATGAGATGCATTTCCTTAATATTCTTCCGATGAATCTGAGTCTTGTGTCCGCGTTTCCCACTATCTATTTTGTATGGTCATTCCAATTAAGGTCTCTCTGAATAGTTACACCTAGATATTTTATGGTAGACACTGTCTCTAGCTGTTCGTCATCAATAATGTAGCTGTAGAGTAGTGGGTTTCTTTTCCTATGCATGCGCAATATGTTACATTTATTTAGGTTCAGGGTGAACTGCCAGAGTCTGCACCATTCATCAGTTCTCTGCAGGTCGTTCTGCAAATTCTTACTGTCTTCTGGTGTTGCTACTTTGGTATAAACAACTGCACCATCTGCGAATAGCCTTAAAGAGCATCCGATGCTTTGTGCTAGATAATTTATATATATTGTAAACAGCAACAGTCCTATCGCGCTATCCTGTGGCACTCTGGATGTTACCTTTACATCTGTCGATTTAGTTCCGTTAAAAGTGACATGTTGAGTTCTATCTGCAAGGAAGGCTTGAATCCAACTGCAGGCCTGCTCGGATACTCCATAAGCTCATATTTTTTTCTTTAAATGGCAATACGGGACACTGTCAAATGCCTTACTGACATCAAAGAACACGGCACCAACCTGAGCGCCGTTATCCACTGTGCTGTGGATCTCATGGAGGAACAGAGCGAGTAGAGTTTCACAGGACCTCTGTTTGCGGAATCCATGTTGACTTTTATAGAGGAGATGTTCATTTTCCAAGAATATGTTCCATAATTCTACAATAGATTGACGTCAAAGATGTAGATCTATAATTGTGTGGATCTGTCTTACACCCTTTCTTAAAAACGGGAATGACCTGCGCTTTTTTCCAGTTGTTAGGAGTATTGGGGCAATGTTCACTCTGTCACACTCTGGATTGTTGGCAGATGTATCCAAGATGGCGTCGATGACGTCATCCAAGATGGCGGCGGGTAGACTTGGCAAAACTGCATGACGCCATTCAAGATGGCGACCATGTCATCAGCTGATGACGCAAGTACCATTATCCAAGATGGCGGCTTTTGGCTGGAAGACAGGTCAATTGGGCTACTTATACTAACACAACCCCCCCTCCCCTCCCATCCCCTCCCCCAGAAAAGTTGCGGGCAGTTCAAATTCCAACAGGATAATGCATCACACCATCGTTCTCCCTACTAACCTAAAAAGTCGCAAGAAGATAGTTCACTTGGGCTCCCTCCACTAACCTAAGTCATCTGACCACCACTTCTTCCTAGGAACTGGCGCCAAGTTTGAATTTTGGTGGGAAGGTAAGTCACTTGGGGTTTCTCTACTAACCCAAGAAAATCGCGGGAAGATAGGTCACTTGGGCTACCTTCACTAACCTAAGTCACCCGACCACCACCTCTTCCTATGAACGGGCGCCAAGTTTGAATTTTGGTGGTAAATTCACATATCTCTACTAAGATAAGCAAATTGTGTGAAAGAAAGGTTACCTCCACTTACCTAAGTCATCCAACCACCACCTCCTCCTAAGGATTCGTGGGAAAAGGGCTCAACTAGTGCTGGACATAAGTCTTTAGTTTGCATGCACCAGTCATTATTTAAACAATTTCATGCAGCACAGCCATCCAGCAATTCGGCCACTGCCAGCGATTCGGCCACTCGGCCCTTCGTTGTGGCCTGGCAACTCGTTGCCGCAGATGTGCTGGCAATCACAGATCCAACACCTGCACACAAACACAGCCAAACCAGCGACGCTGTGCCCACTGCAGTGGGCCCCATGCTGCCAATTTCAGGCAGTGCAGCACAGGCTCTGAAGCGTAAGCAAGACAAGAACAGGGTACAATACGACATTCCACGCCCAAGGCCAGCGCCGAACCCAGTAAGGAACGATGTAACGTCTGCCATGGTTGCACGCCCTGGCGGCACGGCGCAGGCCACGGAACCTCAGCGCCCTTAATGCACACGCGAAACAACCGCTGCAACAGCTACACAACAGCCACAGACAACACCTGAAAACCAACAAGCATCAGTACCAACACCTATGCCCCAAAACAACACGACCCCCCTCCCAGAAGTCACGTGCTGCGAAGAAACGCGCGCTATACAGGAAAACACACCCACACAAGAACCCCCAGAACCCCAAGCCCAGAGGAGGAATAGACGCAAACACAGGGTGGGGAACACCATATCACCACAACAGGCCACCCAGAAACAACAGACCAATAACACACAGGAAGACAATCAACAAGACATCGAGGCTGTAACTTACACTACCATCCCCCTCACCATAGAAGTAACACAGGCGCCACAACCTCTGCCACAAAACATAAACGCAAATGCCCCTCCTAACAACACACCAATACCCGCACAAGTGGCCGCTAACTCCACAACAGCACCTCAGGCTGCCACACCCAACACCAACATATCACCTGGGGGAATACTGGAAACACTATTCCCACGACACACGACCGTTCAAATCATTACCAAGGTGCTGACGGCCATCACTACACTCATCACCCAGCTCATGAGCGCCGAACCCGGGCAATACTGGGCTGTCATACACACTGCCATCACAACACTCTTTCACACTCTTACATGAATAACATACCACACCCGGCCCGTAACACAAACCCATACACACTATCACAGATCCTGTTCTAGAATGCAGACTCGATCCACAACAAAAGGGCAGAATTTGCCGCGTTCATGGAGCGCATGGGAATCCTTGTCGCTCTACTGAGCGAGACTAAGCTTAAACCGCACAAACAATTAAACTTTCCTGGCTACTGCGTCTATCGTACAGACCGACTGGGCGACGCCGTGGCAGGTGGAACTGCAATCGTCATACACAAAGACATTGAGCACACAAACATAGAGCTCCCTGAACTGGAAAAAATCGAGGCTACGGCTGTCAGAGTCAAGTTCAACGGAGCCTACACCACACCGATATCGGTATACAACAGTCCTGTACGCATTTCAATACGCGATATCAGCACACTACTCAACATCTCACCGCGAGTAATAGTCGCTGGAGATCTGAACGCAAAACACTCAGAATCGAATTCACGCATACAAAATCCCAATGGCAAAAATCTGTATGAACATTCACTAGGCAGAAACTACATTATACTAGCGCCGACTGAACCGACGCACATTCCCTATCAGAGAGGACACAGGCCAGATGTGTTAGACATGGCCCTCATCAAGGGCATTACATCGACACGCAATGTTGCCGTTGAAAACGATCTGCCCTCAAACACTAACCTGTAATACTATACATTGAGGAAACACTGCAGCACATGGAACAATGCAGGATGTTGGACTACGGGCGTGCGAATTGGACATTGTTCAAGGAAATGCTCGATAGCCACATCCCACTCATACACAAAATTAACGAAACAGCACAAATTGACAAGGCAGTAGAAACCCTAACTAATGCCGTCCAGGACGCAATGGCGGGCGCCATACCTGATCGCACCTCACAACAACACAGTGCAGCCCTGCCCCAGGAAATCCTGGGCCTAATCTCAATGAGGACTCGCCTCAGGAGACAATGGCAGTGCACCAGGCGCCCGTACTTCAAACGGCACATTAACAGGTTGCAGGGCATTACACACGATAAAATACAAACACATAGAACACAACAGTAGAACCAAAAACTCGAAGGCTGGACACCACACGACCTGGCATGTGGCAACTAGCCCGACACTTCAGCCCGGAGAAAATGTGTACCCCAACGCTTCAAGGGCCTGACAGACCTGCATACTCAACGGAAGAGAAAGCAGAACTAATAGGCCGCACACTCGCAGCGTCATTCACACCGAACCTGGTACCATCAGATCCAGTGTTCACACTTGCTACTGACCAGGAGGTTACACGCATTTCAGCCCAACCATTGTGCGACGACATTCGACATGCTAGCACAGCTGAAGTCTCCTGGGCTATAATGCATTCTGCTGTTAGGAAAGCCCTCGGTCATGATGGCATTCAAAACCGTGTCCTCCAGGAGTTCACGGATAAAGCTACTGAATACCTAACACCCATAACGAATGCCATACTAAAACACCAACACTTCCCCGCCTTTTGGAAGACGGCCAAGGTCCTGATGTTCAGGAAGCCGGGGAAAGACCACAGCCTTCCACAAAATTACCGACCCATCAGCCTTCTGAGCTCGCTCAGTAAGATTGTTGAGAAGGTGATTCTCAAACGCTTCACTACGCACTGCATAAAAAATGACATCCTGAGACCAGAGCAATTCGGCTTCAGGAATCACCACTCAACAACACAACAACTCTTACGGGTCATTGAACATGTAACATATGGCTTCAACACAAACAAAGCAACAGGGGCGGTGTTCCTGGACATCGAAAAGGCTTTTGACTGTCTATGGCACAATGGCCTCATTCGCAAACTCAGCGAAGCGGGATTCCCCGATGGGCTGGTGCGTCTAATACACTCATACCTTACACACAGGACTTTCAACACTGACGTGCAGGGAAAACAATCAACACGACACGGTATACACACAGGAGTACCCCAGGGGAGCATCCTAGGGCCCCTACTGTTTAACCTCTACATAAACGATCTCCCAACTACACACAGCACAACGATGGCAATCTACGCAGATGACACAGCCATCCTCATGCAAGATTGGAAACCATCAAACAGTACGTCACGCTTACAGACTGCACTCAGAGTGGCTGAGCCTTGGTTGGAGAAATGGCGTATTAGGGTAAACGTCAACAAGTGCGAAGCCGTTCTGTTCACTAGAAGACCGAAGCAACTGCGCAAACACCAATACTGCAGACCAATAACTCTACATGCACGCCCAGTACGTTTCCGTGAGAAAGTCAAATACCTTGGTGTCTGGCTGGACCGGAAATTACTCTGGGGGGACAACATACAACACATGACTAACCGAGCAAGCGCGTGGCTCAAAAAGCTCTACCCTATGCTCAACAGGCGTAGCACACTGAACAGATGGGTGTCGAGGTCCATGTACATGCCTGCACCTGCGCCGTCTGCAGCTCATACAAAACAAAGTACTCAAAATCAGAAGCAATGCTCCACAATACACACGCATCATGGACCTTCACCGGGAATACCGACTTGAGACTCTCACGGAGGTATTCCACAAACTCACCACAAGACTATACAGAAACTCCAGATATTTGGAGAACCCGTTTATTCTGAATCTGGGGAACTATGACCACAACCATAGATGGAAACATAAAAGACCAAAAGACATACTTGTAAGGACCTAACAGCTCGTGTCGCGTGAGGAACAATGCACCCTGTGCTACTCTGTCATCAATGGTAAAGACACCTACTGCCAGGAATGCGCGCCCCTGGAGCATCTGCGGTAGCGTTCTCGTTTCCCGCGCCCGGGTTCCCGGGTTCGATTCCCGGCGGGGTCAGGGATTTTCTCTGCCTTGTGATGACTGGATGTTGTGTGCTGTCCTTAGGTTAGTTGGGTTTAAGTAGTTCCAAGTTCTAGGGGACTGATGACCATAGATGTTAAGTCCCATAGTGCTCAGAGCCATTTGAACCATTTTTTGTAAGGACCTAACATCTATGGCCAAGCACACGCAAACGCTATGGTACAGGTGAGCCCCTGTTAATCAGACGCCATTACTGGATATTCAGCTGGACCATACTGCTGAATAACTGGCACCATGCAGGGAAGCCGTACAATACACTGCATGCAGACAAGCTCACCCTCCCCCCCCCCCCACCCCCCCACACACACACAGTGAGATGATCTATGGCTGATCTCCCACTACCATACAACGATCTTGATTGTTCTACATCTACATCTACATTTATACTCCGCAAGCCACCCAACGGTGTGTGGCGGAGGGCACTTTACGTGCCACTGTCATTACCTCCCTTTCTGTTCCAGTCGCGTATGGTTGGCGGGAAGAACGACTGTCTGAAAGCCTCCGTGCGCGCTCTGATCTCTCTAATTTTACATTCGTGATCTCCTCGGGAGGTATAAGTAGGGGGAAGCAATATATTCGATACCTCATCCAGAAACGCACCCTCTCGAAACCTGGCGAGCTATCTACACCGCGATGCAGAGCGCCTCTCTTGCAGAGTCTGCCACTTGAGTTTATTAAACATCTCCGTAACGCTATCACGGTTACCAAATAACCCTGTGACGAAACGGGCCGCTCTTCTTTGGATCTTCTCTATCTCCTCCGTCAAACCGATCTGGTACGGATCCCACACTGATGAGCAATACTCAAGTATAGGTCGAACAAGTGTTTTGTAAGCCAACTGATGGACTACATTTTCTAAGCACTGTCCCAATGAATCTCAACCTGGTACCCGCCTTACCAACAATAAATTTTATATGATCATTCCACTTCAAATCGTTCCGCACACATACTCCCAGATATTTTACAGAAGTAACTGCTAGCAGTGTTTGTTCCGCTATCATATAATCATATAATAAAGGATCCTTATTTCTATGTATTCGCAATACATTACATTTGTCTATGTTAAGGGACAGTTGCCACTCCCTGCACCAAGTGCCTATCCGCTGCAGATCTTCCTGCATTTCGCTACAATTTTCTAATGCTGCAACTTCTCTGTATACTACAGCATCATCTGCGAAAAGCCGCATGGAACTTCTGACACTATCTGCTAGGTCACTTATATATATTGTGAAAAGCAATGGTCCCATAACACTCCCCTGTGGCACGCCAGAGGTTACTTTAACGTCTGTAGACGTCTCTCCATTGATAACAACATGCTGTGTTCTGTTTGCTAAAAACTCTTCAATCCAGCCACACAGCTGGTCTGATATTCCGTAGGCTCTTACTTTGTTTATCAGGCGACAGTGCGGAACTGTATCGAACGCCTTCCGGAAGTCAAGAAAAATAGCATCTACCTGGGAGCCTGTATCTAGTATTTTCTGGGTCTCATGAACAAATAAAGCGAGTTGGGTCTCACACGATCGCTGTTTCCGGAATCCATGTTGATTCCTACATAGTAGATTCTGGGTTTCCAAAAATGACATGATACGCGAGCAAAAATCATGTTCTAAAATTCTACAACAGATCGATGTCAGAGACTTGCGGTACACGGCTGTTAGAAGGGGGCAAGTCCTTTCGCTTACTCTGTGTAGAATCGAATTGGTATCCCGTCAGGTCCAGTGGACTTTCCTCTATTGAGTGATTCCAGTTGCTTTTCTATTCCTTGGACACTTATTTCGATGTCAGCCATTTTTTCGTTTGTGCGAGAATTTAGAGAAGGAACTGCAGTGCGGTCTTCCTCTGTGAAACAGCTTTGGAAAAAGGTGTTTAGTATTTCAGCTTTACGGGTGTCATCCTCTGTTTCAATGCCATCATCATCCCGGAGTGTCTGGATATGCTGTTTCGAGCCACTTACTGATTTAACGTAAGACCAGAACTTCCTAGGATTTTCTGTCAAGTCGGTACATAGAATTTTACTTTCGAATTCACTGAACGCTTCACTCATAGCCCTCCTTACGCTAACTTTGACATCGTTTAGCTTCTGTTTGTCTGAGAGGTTTTGGCTGCGTTTAAACTTGGAGTGAAGCTCTCTTTGCTTTCGCAGTAGTTTCCTAACTTTGTTGTTGTACCACGGTTGGTTTTTCCCGTCCCTCACAGTTTTACTCGGTACGTACCTGTCTAAAACGCATTTTACGATTGCCTTGAACTCTTTCCATAAACACTCAACATTGTCAGTGTCGGAACAGAAATTTTCGTTTTGATCTGTTAGGTAGTCTGAAATCTGCCTTCTATTACTCTTGCTAAACAGATAAACCTTCCTCCCTTTTTTTATATTCCTATTAACTTCCATATTCAGCGATGCTGCAACGGCCTTATGATCACTGATTCCCTGTTCTGCACTTAAAGAGTCGAAAAGTTCGGGTCTGTTTGTTATCAGTAGGTCCAAGATGTTATCTCCACGAGTCGGTTCTCTGTTTAATTGCTCGAGGTAATTTTCGGATAGTGCACTCAGTATAATGTCACTCGATGCTCTGTCCCTACCACCCGTCCTAAACATCTGAGTGTCCCAGTCTATATCTGGTAAATTGAAATCTCCACCTAAGACTATAACATGCTGAGGAAATTTATGTGAAATGTATTCCAAATTTTCTCTCAGTTGTTCTGCCACTAGTGCTGCTGAGTCGGGAGGTCGGTAAAAGGAGCCAATTATTAACCTAGCTCGGTTGTTGAGTGTAACCCATAATAATTCACAGGAACTATCCACTTCTACTTCACTACAGGATAAACTACTACTAACAGCGACGAACACTCCACCACCGGTTGCATGCAATCTATCCTTTCTAAACACCGTCTGTACCTTTGTAAAAATTTCGGCAGAATTTATCTCTGGGTTAAGCCAGCTTTCTGTACCTATAACGATTTCAGCTTCGGTGCTTTCTATCAGTGATTGAAGTTCTGGTACTTTACCAACGCAGCTTCGACAGTTGACAATTACAATACCGATTGCTGCTTGGTCCCCGCATGTCCTGACTTTGCCCCGCACCTGTTGAGGCTGTTGCCCTTTCTGTACTTGCCCAAGGCCATCTAACCTAAAAAACCGCCCAGCCCACGCCACACAACCCCTGCTACCCGTGTAGCCGCTTGTTGCGTGTAGTGGACTCCTGACTTATCCAGCGGAACCCGAAACCCGACCACCCTATGGCGCAAGTCGAGGAATCTGCAGCCCACACGGTCGCAGAACCGTCTCAGCCTCTGATTCAGACCCTCCACTCGGCTCTGTACCAAAGGTCCGCAGTCAGTCCTGTCGACGATGCTGCAGATGGTGAGCTCTGCTTTCATCCCGCTAGCGAGACTGGCAGTCTTCACCAAATCAGTTAGCCGCCGGAAGCCAGAGAGGATTTCCTCCAATCCATAGCGACACACATCATTGGTGCCGACATGAGCGACCACCTGCAGATGGGTGCACCCTGTACCCTTCATGGCATCCGGAAGGACCCTTTCCACATCTGGAATGACTCCCCCCGGTATGCACACGGAGTGCACATTGGTTTTCTTCCCCTCTCTTGCTGCCATTTCCCTAAGGGGCCCCATTGTTCCAGGAATGTAGCGGCTGCAGCAACTGGGATACATCGCCATCGCTTGCCACGGTAATGATGCATGATACCTATACTAACAAATCCAACCTTGCATGAGCTATCGCAGCTAGTAAGCCATTACTGCTCTTACTACCCATCCCACTGATGCAGAGGTTTTCTCCCATGGCACGAGTCTTAGCACTTTTTTCTGTCTGCTCTTCAAATTGCTACCCTCACTTGCGTTTCCTCCACTATCTATCACCTGATGGACCATGTTAATGCGTAGTCTTACCCAGACGCATGAATAACATCACAGCCCAGCATCCTGTGATCCACTTACTAGATAACTAACATGTTGACGGAGGTGACAGTAGAACTTTTGGTCTGGTCACCACGTTGGTGTGGGTGTGGAGGAGCCCCATCTCTATTAGCCATGCAGTGTATTCACCATGAGGTCCGGACTCAATCTGACCTAGTACACAGTACCACCACCAGAGAGTGCTGTCATCCAACCTGTTACATAATCCAACATGGCGGCCATGGCTGGGTTGGGTTGTTTGGGGGAAGAGATGAGACAGCTAGGTCATCAGTCTCACTGGATTAGGGAAGGACAGGGAAGGATGTCGGCTGTGCCCTTTCAAAGGAACCATCCTGGCATTTGCCTCGAGTGACTTAGGAAAATCACGGAAAACCTAAATCAGGATGGCCAGACATGCGATTGAACCGTCGTCCTTCCGAATGCGAGTCCAGGTGATGACACAAGTACTGTTATACAAGATGGCGGCAAACAGTGTGTTCACCATGAGGCCCAAGTGGTCTAGTACACAGTACCACCACCAGAGAGTACTGTCGTCCATTTCGTGACGTAATCCAAGATTGTGGGGAGAATGGTGGGAAAACGACTCTGCCTGTGCTGGACATAATTCTTTAGTTTGGAGGCAGCGTTTCCACCACAAGATCTAGACTCCAACTGACCTAGTACACAGTAATGCCCCCAGAGTGTGCTGTCATCCAAGATGGTGGTCTAGACGGGGAAAAGGCGCGAAAATGACTCTGCCTGCGCTGGGCTGCTAGGGAGAGTAAGGATGGAGTGTACTCCATTTATTTTGGAACATGTTATTTAGGGATGGAGTATATTTATCACACTGATACAAAACACTCACCCTGATGTGCTTGGGGTCAAAATACACGGTCTGCAGACCTGTAAACTACTTCTGAATAGTGCTCCCCAGACTGGCAAACGACTCCCAATTTACCAAAATAATTTCAGTACAGACTTGCAGACTCCTCCTAAATAATACAGCACAGTGATGTGTAGACACGCTCAGTACTCGTAAACTGTCCAAGTAAAGCATAGCATAGCTTACAGACCTGCTCGCAAAGTAATGCAACAGACACGCAATCAATGCGGACACTCACCATCCGCCAACGCCTGTCCAGCAGAGCGCACAGGAGGCTAGTGACAGCCGCTTTGAAGTGACATGACTGTCAGCTGTCAAACCACACACATATACCCGTTTGGGTCCCGCATGCATGAGGCACCAGCATCCCTTTCACTCTTGACACCTGAGAAATTCCTATCGAAATACGTGTTCACCTAGACACCGACACTGATGTGACTGGACGGGAGTGCAGATGCTCCAGGGGCGCGCATTCCTGGCAGTGCGTGTCTTTACCATTGATGACAGAGTAGCACAGGGTGCATTGTTCCTCGCGCGACGTGAGACATGCGTCTAACCCTGTTTAACTGCCCAGTGTGACTGCCGCAATGCCTCAAAGTGCACGCGCATAGTTACAAACCTTCGCAAGTGGATCTTGGTCACGAATGCCACGCAACACATACTAAGTATTACTTCGCTATTCGGTCGTCTAGATGAGGGCAATGTTAACTCACATACATTCCTGCATTCCAACAGGCCTCTGCATTCGGACAGCTGATGCAGTTAACGGGAAACATGAATCATACCCACCACAGGCCATGAATACACGGAATCACAAGTCACATATATGTTTTATCATTATACTTACGAATTAAAGGTTACGATCACGCTCTCAATTGAATGGCATTACACCCTGCTGAAGGCTGTGGCTCTGGAAATATCTGTACCTTCCTTATGACTGGACATAGTCATCTCCTTTACACATGTCAGAACATAGACACATACATTATAAGCCTGATGCTCAAATGCGAACATATCATGCACCCACCACTACTACTAAGTTTAATACTTGACCAATAAATGATTCCACATGATGAAAAATAATACTGACCGAAAATCAACGATGGGTGGGCATGTCTCTTAGGCTTTTCTTGCGAGTGTGTCTTAGAAATAGAGACGTAATCGGCCAGATGTTAAAAAAACCTGATCGCAACAACTGCTGCAGGTCACTGTTACAAGCGGTCTTGGTTCTACAGCTGCACACAGGTATCCGTGTTAAAAGCTATATCCGCTTTAAAAATCGAGGCATGACATTACGTCTGAATGAGGTGGCTTTTTCCGGACAAATACCATGGCGGTGATCATAGGAATGTGTATTATCAGACTAACACGTAGCCCACGATGCAATCTCATGATAAAATTACCGCATTTTGAAAGTGATTCGGCTAAGGAACGTGTTATGTAAGCGGTATTTGCGACTCCCTCACACCTCCTCAGCTAGTTAATTTTACAGTATTTGTTAGTATTTCTTGCGCATCTGTCTCGATACTATATCAGAGGTTTTGTGATATATCCACCGAGTTATAGGTGATGACTGATTGAGATGGAACACAAACAGTAGTAGTAGATGATGTGCTGATTGGGGTCATAAGAAAGTGTACACTAGCTTCTCAGATTTCTAGTATTACGCTATCTGCTAGAAATGATGTCCATGATTTGGAATCAGGTCTTTCCACTCAAGCACATACCTGTGTTGGATCCTATTGACAATTCATTTAATGATTACAGCCACTACCCATTCATACTTCTGGCACTCTCCTATCTCAAAATGAGCCACCTTACTCGAACCTGTCTGCTGCTGTAAAATTGGTTCTGAGCACTATGGGACTTAGTATCTGAGGTCATCAGTCCCCTAGACTCAGAACTACTTAAACCTAACTAACCTAAGGACATCACACACATCCATGCCTAAGGCAGGATCCGAACCTTCGACCGTAGCGGCCGCGCGGTTGCAGACTGAAGCGCTTAGAACCGCTCGGCCACAACGGCCGGCGCAGTAAAATTACAACACTTCATCTTTATGATGGCTTGAATTCTTCATGGGGACACTTTCAATGAGCTGTCCAAATGTCTGTGCAGAATTGGCAGCCCATTCTTGCAACTGATCCCATTTCTACGGCTTTGCGCGTGTGATCATTCCTTTTTAAGTTGGCACTGAGCATAAGTCAGAGGAAACCATATCCACCACCTTCTGCAACCCGTGTAGTAACAGAATGACCTTATTTATTGCAACAGGACCGTGTTTTGACCATTTGGTGGAAATGCGCAATGCAAACTAGATAGAGATACTACAGTCCGAAGCAGATCCGCATCCATTAAAATCAATCAGCCCAACATTCTAACATCATTAATCTCTACCCTCCAACAGAGAAAAATTAAGAACTATAAAAGTTCCACTAACTTCATCTGATATAGAAGTCACCTAGGCATTGATGCTGGTGTAATGACGCATAGCTGCGGTGCGGTCCAGTGCAGAGAAAGAGATTTTGCAATGCTTTCCAGAATACCATTCCTCCTAGCATTCCTAATGGGACACCCAGTCTGTCACTGAATTCACCTGTCAAACTGCTACTGCTGCCTATGCGGGATGATCCAATTAATTATATAGCTTTTGATCCATTGCAGAGGTCAGTTTACGGTTTCATCACCCGTACTGTAGGATGATGACCGTATTCCACAGACTATACGCTCCCTGTGGCCCTGTGTCGTTGTTTGAAACATTGTTTTCTAACATGCTTTGTACACTGCCATACATTTTGTTTTTCTCTCACGACTTCGAGGTCTGTCTCAGGTCCTAAACTGACATTAAGATGATCTGATCCATGGTCTCTCACAGAAAACTAGACTTTGCACTGTATAAATCATTATTTTACTGCAGCTACCATAACACGCAACACACAGTGGATGATTTTGAATAAAACACAGTTACAACATAAGGAAACTAGAAGAGTTTGCTCGCATTGCGTAGAGTCTCCAAACCAGAGTCCGAAAGTGATTGACGACCTCTGCATTTAGACTCATCTCTCACACTGACAGAATAGCTGATGGCTCTGCGTTTCCTTTAGACTGATTCCTCACGTTGCACTCATGTACACGATCACTGTTTCGGCGCTAGCAACCCTCAGAATGTGTCACCCATCTACAAAACTCTTTCCCCAACTCAAACAAGCGTTGTCAGTCAATCATTATGTGGTAACCAACATAATGCCAGTGCACGAATGGGATGGGAAAGACACCACTGATGTACTGTAATAATGAGCATCACAGTTGATAGCCCGAACAATTTTAGCAATTTTACAGTAACTTCGACAGCGGGCAAATTTGTGACAGCATGTTTACCCAATTTCAGTATCATAGCTAAACCATCCCTTCACCACTTTGCGAGTATAATTGTGAACGTGGATAGATGACTGTGCAGTACATCCATTCACTGTTAATCCTTGAACGCATAAATCATCAAAGTATACCAGACAGCGCTCCACATATTTCTAACACCTCGAGCATAGTGCTTAATTTACGATCTATCTCTCTGCGTATGGCAGCCACAGAGCATTCTCGCTGTCTTAGGGTAAAATTAGAGGGTGAAAGACCCTCCTCACAAAGTCATTGACCAACCCGCCATGCAGCACCATTATCGAATTAATCTGCAACTGACCAGAGGAAGACCGCTGCAATCCACATCTCGTGACTTAATGGAGCTTTCTGAGTCCTCACCCATCTCGAGATGAGTCTATGTCGAGGAGCATAGCACTCCTTATCGATGTATAGTAACAGGTTTCAAAGTGCCATGATGTAATAGCAGACGGTTTAGAAGAACAAGAAACAAATGATTTTTATGTGCAATGCAGCTCCAGACGGTTGGAGTTCGATGCATTTTTACGTAAATCAACCAAGCTATCAACTCTAAAGTATTGTTCTAGATTCTATGATCGGTAACTGGAATGTATTGGTAAGCAAGAACATAAACACACGCACTCCTAAGGCTACAACATTCTATACTTAAAACGGGCTATAATGATGGATCGTATCCATTTCGAACATATCACTCTATGGAGTGTAGTGCTGTTAATGTTCCGATGGGAGAAATATATTTCAAGCGCATGACATACATCCTTCTTCTCGGTTTCTCTACGATAAACTATGTTATATAACCGTAAAACGAAAAAACTACTTCTGTAAGACATTTGCTCTGCGTGATAGAAGCACAATATAGCTTTCTGGAGACGTATAGTGTCCACTGTTCACATCTGATCATGGTTCAGAAATTATACGATGCCTGCATCAGGCGTATATAAAATGATCTTTGGTAGCGTGGGACACTAACTACAGGGAAACAGATAAGCACATAGCAGCAGTGTCCGACATGTGAAAATTACAAATCATTCCGTCACTAACTCTGTAAAGAGCACATCCGTCACGCAAATGTGTACACCGGGTATGTGGTGATATGTTGCTGGGTTGGAGATTGGTTTCACGCTCTAATATTCGAGCTCCTGTCCTCAGTGGGAGAGCAGTGTATTTGAGTAAGAGTTTTTCCATAATTGACGATATGCATGGCACTTTGCCAGGTTTAGTTGTCGGTGCAATATGGTGATCAGTGTAAAATAGTTTATTGCCACTGAATGTCATGTCTGTAGGAAGAAAGAAAAGGCTGATGGTGCTTCCCTAGGACTGAGGAGCGTGGTGACATATAGCAGGTGAGAGTGTAGGCATACCATAATTTTTTGCATGCTGTACAGATACAAAAGATAACTGTACTGTTTGCATAAAATGTGTATATATTGTATTGTAAAGTTACTGTGGTTTACGTTGTGTAAAATGTGTATATATTGTATTGTAAAGTTACTGTGGTTTATGTTGTGTAAAATGTGTATATATTGCATTGTAGAGTTACTATGGTTTATGTTGTGGCATGACTAGAGAAGATGACTATGTGTCCTATAACGAGGGTCGTATAGATTGAGCACATCGATAACCACGAGCGTATGAGAGAGATTTTTTTCTTGGAAAATTATGTGCACTGTAGATACTGAGATTCTTTCCAGAAGCACAGTAATCAAAAGGAGACATTACCTGTTCATCGATCAGCATCAGACTGTAGCAGCAATCGTAATATTTAACTGTAGCTACATTGGTAAATATGTTCCTGGATTCCAATATTCTTGTGAGTATTCTTGTATTTGATGATCTGTGGACGGCTTTGCAGGTATAACTGTCAATGCACTTTAGCACTATATGTAAAATAACCGCTGAAAGTCTCGTCTGCCGAAGGAAAAAAGGCGGATGGTGCTTCAATACCAGCGGAAACAGTAATTCGGCAGGTAAATTCGATAAAAGCCAATCATAAAACTCGATTCATTGATATCCTTTGTGCTGGGATAAAGGAGCCTCTACATCGCGGAGGGAACGTTTGTGTGTGTGTTGAAAGCAGGAAGGGTAACATGTGATGGACTGGGTGCCAAGTTAGGTCGGCGAGGAAGAGTGCATTCGACATTATTCTGCGTTATTTTCGTAAATAGGTTCTGTTAGGGCAAGAATTTTCGTGGATACAAGCTGGGACATCAATAAAGTGAGTGTTAACTATTTCTGGCACACTATACAATATCTGTGATGTCGACTCGGTTCTTATTTTTACATAGTCATGTCACATAGCATAAGATTGAGAACCTTGTTAGATGCAATTACGAAGGTTTGTAGCTACGTGCGTGCACTTCGCGGCGTTGCATTAGTTACGCTGGGCAGTTAAACATTGTTGCACTAGGAACAGTGCCCCCTGTACTACTCAGTCGTCAACGGTAAAGGCACATGCTGTCTGCAGGCGTCTCCGATGTGGGGTCTGCGTGAGTGCGCCTTATAGTTCTGTGACTTCAGTATAACAGTGACTGTTTACTCGAAAACAGAGGCAACTTTCACAGGCATCCGGCGGCGGTTCACAGCCGTGACGGCGCGCCTCTGGAGTGTCTGCACTCCCACCCAGTCACGTCAGTGCCGGTGTC
The DNA here is from genome assembly GCF_021461395.2 of Schistocerca americana. NCBI lineage: Eukaryota > Metazoa > Arthropoda > Insecta > Orthoptera > Acrididae > Schistocerca > Schistocerca americana. The sequence continues at coordinate 525,356,250 of NC_060126.1, forward strand.
TAGGTGAACATTTCGATAGGAATTTCTCAGGTGTCAAGTATGAAAGGGATGCCAGCGCCTCGTGCTTGCAGGACCCAAACGAGCGTCTATGTGTGGTTTTGCAGCTGACAGTCACATACCTTCACAGGGGCTGTCGCTAGCCTCCTGTGCGCCCTACTGGACAGGGGGTGGCAGACAGTGTGTGGGTGCATTGATTGCGTGTCTGTTGCATTATTTTGCGAGCAGGTCTGTAAGCTATGCTATGTGTTATTTGGACAGTTTACGAGTACTGAGCCTGTCTACACATCACTGTGCTGTATTATTTAGGAGGAGTCTGCATGTCTGTACTGAAATTATTTTGGTAAATTAGGAGTTGTTTGCCTGTCTGGGGAATGCTATTCAGAAGTAGTTTACAGGTCTGCAGACCATGTATTGTGACCCGAAGCACATCGGGGTGAGTGTTTTGTGTCAGTGTAATAAATATACTCCCTCCCTAAATAACATGTTCCCAGCGGCCCAGCGCAGGCTGAGTCATTTTCGCGCCATTTTCCCCTCCAGACCACCATCTTGGATTACATCACAAGAGGGATGAGTGCATCCTCTGGGGGCAGTACCGTTTACGAGGTCAGTTGGAGTCTAGATATTGTGGTGGAGACACTGCCTCCAAAATAAAGACTCATGTCCAGCACAGACAGAGTCGTTTTCCCACCATTTACCCCCACCATCTTGGATTACGTCACAAAATGGACGACAGCGCTCTCTATGTGGTGGTACTGTGTACTAGCCCACTTGGACCTCGTGGTGAACACACTGTTTGCCGCCATCTTTAATAATGTTACTTGCATCATCACCTGACATCATGGCCGCCATCTTGGATTATGTAATGGGATGGACGGGATGGAAAACTGGTGTTGGTACTGTGTACTAGGTCAGTTTGGGCCCAGACCTCATGGTGGTACAGTGTACTAGGTCAGTCTGAGTCCAGACCTCATGGTGAACACACTGGTGGCTGTGCTGCATGAAACTGTTTAAATAAAGACTGGTGCATGCAAAATAAAGTCTTATGTCCAGTACTGGTCGAGTCCTATTCCCACGAATCCTTAGGAGGAGGTGGCGGTTGGATGAGTTATGCTAGTGGAGGTAACCTTTCTTTCACGCCATTTTCTTAGCTTAGTAGTGATATGTGAATTGACCTTTCTTTGCCACCAAAATTGTAATTGGCGCCAGTTCATAGGAAGAGGTGGCGGTCAGGTGACTTAGGTTAGTGGAGGTAGCCCAAGTGACCTATCTTCCCACGATTTTCTTAGGTTAGTAGAAATAACTGTGGTGTGGTGCATTGTCCTGTTGGAATTTGAACTTCCCACCATTTTTCTGGGGGAGGGGATTGGAAGGGGTTAGGTTAGTGGAGGTAGCCCAATTGTCCTATCATCCTAACAAAAGCCGCCATCTTGGATAACGGTACTTGCATTGGCAGCCATCTTGGATGACGTTATTGTCATCATCTTGGATACATCTGGCAACAATGCAGAGTGTGCCAGAAGGATTTTTGCCCCAATACTGTTAGGTACCTTTCGTTGCTTAAGTGATCTACGATAAATTACTGCTAGAAGGAAAGCAAATTTTTTCACATAATGTTCATAGAATCTTCTAGGTATCTCACCTTCTCCTTTAGCCTTTCCACTACTAAGCGAGTGTAGCTGCTTTTCAATTCCACGATCGGTTATTTCAATATCTGCTATTTAGATGTTCAGATGACGATTTAAAGGAGGGACAGTATTTCGGCCTTCTCTGTGTTGTCTTCCGCCTTAGTGACGGTGTGGTCGCCGAGAGAATGAATAAATGATTTTCACCCACTTACTGATTTTACATATGATCAAAATCTCTTAGGCTTTTTACTCAGGCCGATTGACAGTTTCTTACTTTTAAAATCATTGAACGCTTCTCTCATTGCTCTCTTTATGCTCATTTTTCCTTCGTTCAGCTTTTGTTTGTCAGCTAGGTTTTTACTTCTCTTTAATCCGATGTGAAGTGTTCTTTGTTTACATAGCGCTTTTGTAACATGGCTATTAAACTATGGTGGATCTTTCCCATCGCTTAAAACCTTACTTGGAACATACTTGTGTAGAGTATATTGAATGATGCAATTGAATTTTTTTTCATTTGTTGTCCACATCTTCGTCCTCATCACTGAATATTTGATGCTGACTGTTGAGATGTTCTAAAATTTGAATCTGGTCTCCCTTCCTGAAGAAATATATCTTCCTACCTCTCTTAACATTCCCTTTAGGACCCGTCGTCATAGATACTGTCACAGCCTTATGATCACTGATACCTTCCTCTACTTTAACTGATTCGATAAGTTCAGTTGGTGATTGGAAACAGAATTGCATTAGCTTTAGTAGAACACTTTGTACCATTAGATGTCGATGTATAGGTGAAAAACGTTGACTGGAACCATTTTAATGTGAAAATATGTAGCCTGTGTTTAAAATACAACTATCAGATAGCAATGAAATAAATAAATAATACCTGCGTGAGATGTCTGTTACTGAAGGTCTGCAGAATCAAAGTGGGAATGAAGAAGTACTGTAGGCTAGTTCCCCAGATTGTACACCTCAGGGTTAGCGACTCATGTTGAAATTTCCATTTTTAAATGGGAAATCAGTTACTGATTTGTGTACCTTTAAAGTACAAAGTAAACTAATAGATCGAGATTTACACCGTTATAGATGTACTTCGTGCACATAATCAACTTCTGAGAATTGTTTCAAGTGTAGGAAGCTTGTCCATTATGCCAGGGAATGTAGAAAATACTCGTGGTTACTACTGAGAAGTACGAATTTGGTTTAGGTGTTCATGAAACACTGCTGTCTTATTGGTAATTGGTTCCTTTCTAATTGAGTAGATGGAGTAGATTAGAAAGAAAAATATCCCTGAAAGTATGAGAAAACTATCATTAGTGAGATTGTTTGCGTTGTGGCAGGTTAGGTGCTGAAGTTTTACATCGCTAGTTGCTTATCATGTGGTGCTGGTTGCGTCCTCAGTGGTATCTTCCGAAATTTCAAGAGAGTTGATTAAGACATTGCAGATGTGTAGCCAGGCGCCTAGAAATGAGAAAATATGACATCTCAGCTAGTATCTACATATGGATATCTGCAGAAATATCTCCAAGAGGAGGCAAGATGGTAAATTTTCCATTTTTCATATAAATATTTCTGTGATTTTCAGGACATGTTGTGACCTAATCACTATTTATGATAGGACTTGCAGAAAACTTATTGTAGCTCAAAAGACTGTTAGTTATCCACTCAACATTTTTCATTAGTATATACAAAACACATCCACAAATCATCAAATCCAGTGTATCCCATGAGTTAGGAAATAAAGATACGAACCACAGACCAGAGGTATTTGAATTAATATATCAATTATGTTAGGATGAGACTGAAAATTAAAAGCTGGAAATTGATACAGTCAAAACAAATGTGAAAATCCTATTGATATCAAAAAGAAAGGTAAGCAAGAAATGAAAATCATTGTGGATGCCATAATAAAGAAGCATGACATTAAACATGAGTTTGTGAATGTTACAATGTCACATAGCTTCACATGTGATCGCGGTTGTGGATGTGTTGTAATGTTTTTATATTTTGTCTTCTCTTTATGTTGAATGCATAATTAAAGTTGAACAAACAAGTTTTTTAGTTGTTTATGATATGTGTACCAAAGTGTTGTGTGCTACTGGATGAGTTTCTGGATAAATAAATGATCCAAGATGGTCCTTCTATCCCTCGCATTTTGACATGTTACTCTGAAGATATGCCAAATGGACTGCAGAACTTTTAGCTGTACTACTCGCGTCATGTCGTGTTGAACCTCAAAGTGATGAGAGATTGCCAGCTGTCAAGATACGTGAAAGAAAGTTGAAAAGATCTGAATACCGTCTTCACCGTGCGACATTGGCCAAACTGTTGTAGCAGTCCAGGGGAAATGACATAATATTCCATTGCAACGATTATTTTGTAATTTGTCATAATTATTTTCAAAAACTTTCATTTCTGAATGTTGCATATTCCTGCTGAAGCGTACAATGTACATGCTTTAGAGTGCTTCACACAAAACATGAAGAAATAGAGAGATGACGCTCACAAACATTCAACAAGAAACCTGCCATTGGTGGAACTCCTAAGGTTTAGATGCAAGCTGGTGGCCCTATTTAAATTGTGTTAAAAGTTTATACTACCAGGAATAACCAACAAACAACACTCTAATCGTTTTTAGGTGAAGAGACTGTCTACTAATTTTATGTAATAATTTGTACAAAGAAGTGTTTGACGTAGTAACTGAGCATGTAGATGGACTACCAATCAAAAACTTTCTTGGTGAGACAAGAGTGGTCAGGGAGACGTTAGGTTGCGGCTTTGTCAGAAGAAATTTGAAGGCAGCTAGTGTTTGAGGACGTGTGTCGCACCTGCAGGATGCAGCAGCTGGGTGTCCACTCCTGGCCAAGCAATGCTGCAGGCACCATCTGATATGGCCACATACAGGTGTCTATTTCATGAGTACGTCTTCCAAGACCTCTCTCTCAAACTATGATCTACTCCAGTTCGTAATCTCTTGGGCTGCAGTAATTAGGAAGGTATTAGTCTCGGTGACAAAGATGGCTGCCAGTGGCTACATTACATAGAGGAAGGGGCCCACTATCATCTTGGAAAATTGCTCAAGCTATTTCAAAGACTTTTTGGAGGATGTTTTTGAACGTTCAGAGACTTGTAGCGATGGTTTGCGTTCCACTTCAGTACTTTGCGGTGAACTGCAAGCAAACGTTGTTGCGCAGAATGCATGGAACATTCATTCAGCAACATATTATTCACTGCCTCTGTTGGCTTCAGAAATTTCGTACCCTAAAAACTTTCTCAGAAACAGATTTAGTAGAGAACAACTACTGCTTAAGTAAGAAGCCTATTATAGTCGACATGGTGATCTCAGTGCCACGAAGACAGCTTCTGCTTCTTTGGTTGACGAGAGATTTTGGTACGGTATTAGTTGAGGCACTGCAAGCTGTACTTGGGATATGTCCACTTGGTCTCCAGATATGGAGAAAAGGTGGTGATATATTAGCTGAAGAAAGAAGAGCATAACGCTGTGAAGAATTCAGTAGGAATGTGGGCTATTTTTGAAACAGCAAATTCTCAGTCAGATCCTTCTACTGTGCAGAAACGATGGGATGACGCCGAAATAGCGAGATGCACCCTTGCCTTTGTTCCAAAAATAAAATGGAGACTCGGAATGAGGCATTCGAATCACTCTAGAAGCCTGGCTCGTTTCTTTTTGGGTTATGGTCCTTAGCTCAGAAAATGTCTGTATATAATAATGCTCGCCAGAACATTGTGTCAGGAGATGTCAGCTGCATGTCGATGCTACTGGTACCGATCGGCAGCAACTGAATCAGCATAGAACACTCAATGTCCAGAGGATATTACGGTGCTAGACAAACAAGCAGAGCCTGGACAATATCACAACGCCATTTCAAGAAATCCTTGGGTTGCGTGTTAGCAGATGAATCTACGCCAGTCCACTGTAATACGGGTGGTTGCAACGGAATACGAAGAGTAATCCAGTGAGAACATCTGAGGTCAAATTCTGTGGCAGGCGAGCAGCCACCAGGTAACGAAAGGCGACCATAACAACAACGTCATCATAGAGGAAACGCAGACATTGGCCCTGTGTCGCCACCCATGGAACTAAGAGTAGAATCACGGAGACGTGAGCTAGCATGTGGCTGCACCTTTCAACAGCAATAATACTAGCTCTGAACATTAAGTCGTCCCTTGCAAGCAGGAAGTTGGCAGAGAACAGAATAGACGTATTCCACCACAACACACTCCACAGTGTCAGACGGACTGGCAGTGTGTGGCAATGGACAGGGGGACAATGGAGTACATTGTGGAATGAGCCAGAAAAGAAATTTGGGGTCATTACGTATGTAAACCATTTCCATTTGTTACAGCATTTATTAGTGAGAGATAAGTGGGGAACAAGTTGTAGGACAATAGTAGTGGTAGATATAGTTAGGTACAGCGTTAGCTTTAGTAGTACATTTTGTACCATAAGATGTCGATGTACAGGAGAAAAATGTTGATAGTGACGACTTTAGTGTGTTTAAGATACAGGTATCAGGCTGCAGTAAAATAAATAAATAGTACTTGTGTGAGATGTCCCATACTGACAGTCTGCAGAATCAAAGAGGGAATGAAGAAAAACTGTAGGCTAGTTCCCCATATCGTACACCTCAGGATTAGCAAATTGTCTTGAAATTTCGATTTTTAAAAGAGAAATCAGTCAGTGATTTGTATTCCTTTGAAGGAAAAAGTAAACAAATAAAATGTGGTTTATAACCTAATAGGTGTACTTTCTGCACATAATCAACTTCTGTGATTTGTTTCAAGTGTAGGAAGGCTGACCACAATGCCAGAGAACTTAGAGAATACTCGTGGTTGCTACTGAGGAGTACCAATTTGGTTTAGGTGTGCATGAAACACTGCTGTCGTATTGGAAACTGATTCCATTCTAATTGAATAGATGGAATGTATTAGAAAGGAAAAATAATGCAATAAACACTTATTAACGGTACTTATGCCTCCCAAGTCTAAATAATCTGCATTAATCCTCGTTAGTCCTGAAAGTGTAGGAAAATATCGTTAGTGAGATCGTTGGCTTTGTGACTTGTTAGCCGCTGAAGTGGTGTGTCGCTAGTTACTTATCACGTGGTGCTGGTTGCGTCCTCAGTGCAATCTTCTCAAATTTCAAGAGAGTTGATTAAGAGATTGATGATTTCCATCGAGGTGGCAGTGATGAGAAACTGTGACATCTCAGCTAGCATCTAGTTATGGATGTCTGCAGAAATTTGTCCACGAGGAGGCAAGATGTCAAAAGTGCCATTTTCATATAATGTTTCTGTGATTTTGACGTCATGTTTAACCCAAGTACGAATTATGATAGGACTTACACAGAACTGTATCTCGAAAATCTGACAGTTATCCACTCAACGTATTTCATTAGTATACAGAAAATACAACCACATATGATGAAATCCAGTGTATCCAATGAGTTAGGAAATAAAGATACAAAACGCAGACGAGAAGTGATTTCATGTATAAATTGTTTTAGTATGATACTGAAAGTTAAAAGCTAGAAAGTCATATAGTCAAAACAAAAGAAAAGAGATATTCCTGTTCGATGTTAACAAAAACGATAAAGAGGCAATGAAAATGGGTGCCGATGCAAGGATAATGAACAGGACATTAAATATGTTGATGCTATTTTTAACACATTGGCTACAAGGCCTCGCATCTAATCATGGTTATGTATGATGTGTAATGTTTTGTCTTTTCTTTATGTTCTATGCACAGTTCAAGTTGAGGAAACAGGTTATTTAGTTGTTTGTGAAACGTGTAGCCAAAGCCTGGTATTTTAGTGAATGTCTTTGTAGATAAATGAATGACGTAAGATGATGCTTCTCTACCTATCCTTTTGACATGTTACAGCGAAGGTATGCCAAATGGAAGAGTTTGCAGCTCTGTTATTCACATCAATGTCTATTGCACCCCACAGAGATCAAAGATTGTGGACCATTAAGGTACAACAGGGAAAAGTTGGGGAGCTCTATTCCAGTAGTGTTCTGTATAGGTCTGGACCCCATCTTCATTTCAGCACCAGAATTGTCATAGCAGTCCAGGGAAAATGACATAATTTTCCGTTGCAATGATTCCTTTGCAACTGGTCATAATTTTTTTTTTTCAAAAGGTTCGTTTCTGAATCTTGGGTAGTAGTGTGGCACTACATTACTTAATATGTTATTTGAAAAAAAAGTATTGTATACATAGAGTAAACCTAATGATGTCTACTGAGCGAGGTGGCGCAGTGGTTAGCATACTGGACTCGCATTCGGGAGGACGACGGTTCAATCCCCTCGGCGGCTATCCTGATTTTCGTTTTCCGTGGTTTCCCTAAATTGCTTCAGGCAAATGCCGGGAAGGTTTCTTTGGAAGGGCACGGCCGCTTTCCTTCCCCATCCTTCCCTAACCCGAACTTGCGCTCCGTCTCTAATGACCTCATTGTCGACGGGACGTTAAACACTAATCTCCTCCTCCTCCTCCTCTAATGATGTCTCTAACTAGAAGTCTGTAAATGTATGTGTATACGAATTAGCTTATTTTAACACTAGAATCGCTGATATTTGGACATACCTAGAACCGCAGCTGGGTCACTAATGACTCGCGATCTTTTCCTTTATTTCCCCTATGTCAATGGATTATTGTTACTGCCAATGAATCTATTGTTAGACGCACTAGGAAATTTAGAATGAAATTAACAAAAATAAACAAGGTTTACACAAATTATAATTTTATATTGTGAAACTTACATGCATTTGCTGAGTGTTTTTACTGGCTACCGTTACATAATGAACACAAATAATAGTCTTTTGATGTACATTTGTTGCACACAGTTTTCTTGCAGATGTGACACTTTACAAATGATTTGTTTCCTTCACAGTTAGACTTTACAAGGCAACGTGTTCGCTTTTTTTGTCTGTCAGGAATATCTTCAGGTCTGACAGGGACGCTAGTCTTTCTAGTAGCTGCGTACTTCTCTGCAAGCTCCTCCCCCAGCTGCAGGATGAAATCCCTGCGTTTCAATTTTTTATCATTTAGAGAATTGAACAATACCCACGCATTTATCCCAGCCAAATCCAGCAAGTTGTAAAATGTATGAACGGGCCAACGTCTCGATGGTGCTTTGACAGAGTATTTGCGAGCCATTTGGTCGACCACGTACACTCCATATTTAGAGCAGTTATAAAACATAACTGTAGCTGGATCCTTTTTTATACCATCCTCAATCATCACATAAGGATGCATAGTGCTCAGAATCAGGACATTCTTGTTGCTTTTACCCTGATAAGCAGTCAGTGTGGTATCATCATTTTTCAACAATACTGTGCTGTATAACTGTTCTCTTGCCTTCTTAACGCAGACTGGTATTTCCCTGCGACATCGATTTATCGTCCCCACAAGACTCGTAGAATTAGCTTTCAGTGTCTCAGAGAACGCTACGGAGGTGAAAAATTGTCACATGTGACATTTATTCCTTTGTTGAGGTAAGGTTGCATCAATTTTTTTACAACAAAGTCACCAAGACGCTTATCACTCCGCCTAGTGTCATCCTTCCCTATATAGGGGATAGCATTCACAATATATTTTGAGTCTTTATCTGCCGCCATCCAATACTTTTGCCCGTATTTGTCCGGTTTCGAGGCCATAAACTGCGTGAACCTGCAACGGCACTTTGAAGGAAAAAGCTGTTCGTCGATTGTTATATATGGCCCGGTATGTAGCTAGACTGTGCATTCGCAATGAACTCATTCCACATTTCTGATACCAAAGCAAACTTGTCTTCTCTTAGACGTTCTGATCTTGTGGATCTAATGTCAAATCTGAGATAACGCATTGTCTCTCTGAATCTGTTACGAGCCATTGTTGATTTCACAAAATTATTTCCCCACTTCACTGACCACAATGTTCCCAGTTCCAAGCGCTTAGCTCCAATAACACCACGGAAGTACAATATAGCTATAAAAGCTTCCTGTTCTTCAACTTTTATAGTCCACTCATCTGGGCTCAGTACACGACGTGTATCAGTTTCTGTACATTATACATTGTGTTTCAAAATTTTGCCCGATATTATTAAATGCCATGCACTGTAACAGGTCTCTTTTACGTTTCGTTTTGCATGCGGAGATGGTCCTGTCCTATCTTTGCAAACATTCTGTTGTCCATATCTTCCATCTGTACTCCAACTTTCCAGGTTGTTCCATTGGGTGCTACAATATCGCTACCTGAAAGAAACTGAAGTAGTCCAGAACCCTGGGCATTTTGTTGTCCACGCCGTCCTTGAGGAGGTCCACTTCCTCGAGTTGACTTAGTCTTTGTGGCAGCTGTTCCTGTAATAGTAGTTATACGTATTAGAACGCGATTTAATATTGAATATATTGTGTGATATTAGAACAAAAAAACACCTTCATAAATGTGATACATAACTTGTAAAACTTCAACACGAAACAAAGTATAAACATGAGTGTTGCAATTGAAATTAGTGTCTACGCGACATATACATACACAAAAATTATTATAAAACAGACACTTAAACAAGCATACCTTTCTCATCAGCATTCAGTAGAACCTTTCCAGGAGTAACACCGTCTTCTGATGAGGAACCGGAACTATTGCCTATGGAAATTCTTCCTCAGATAAAGACTCCAGCGGTTCGCCCTCAGATTCATGATCTAAAATCTCATTTAGAGCATTTATAATGTCCTCTTCTGTGCATAGAAATTTGGCCATAATATATTCGTAAGTTACAAGCACTATCTACACAGACAGATTGCACTACTAAACCCGTTTTTGTGGTACAAAACTCTGGGTGCGTGATATCTGCATACAAGGTCAGACTTGTTTGAACCCCTCTCCCTCTCGGCCCGTGCTGAAAACTGGAACGTCAGCCGGAAGTGAAGTAAAAACGAGTTTTGCGATTGTTGACCAAACAGACACTAACAATGGGCATAAAGCTGCAAGAAAAATACGCTTGTTATAGTGGCTGTGCCGGGAGGGTCAGAACTGACCCTTCTGCAGTTCTAGGTGAATCTTCATATTTCTCTTTTATGTTTTCGCCATAAAATATGGAACGAAGTATAATCACTAATTACCTTATTTCATAAAAAGTCACAAAAACGTAACACTCTAGGCAATAATACAAAAGAGTGACAAACAAAAGCATTATCAAGTGGGTCACGAGTGATCCAGTCACAGTTCTGGTGTTAAATTGGTCTAAGCTTGTAAATATTTTGACATGCCCAACATCCTTCTAAAAAGGGATCTACAGATAAATAAAGCTACTACTACTATGGCTACTACTACCAGTAATACAACCTACATGCCTTAGAGTCTGTCACATGGCACACGAAGTAATTGAGGGAAGACCCTCTCACACATCCAACAAGAAAGCTGCTATAGGTGGAATGCCTGAGGCATAGGTGTAAACTGGTGAACATTTTAAATTATTTTAAACGCTTATACTACCAGGAATTAACAGCAAACAACACCCTAACCAATTTTAGGTTGTGGCGACCACTGACCACAAGTAACTGCCACCTGCGAAGTGGAGAGTAAACCGTCTTTGGAACTTTTTGTGCTTTGGGCTTGTTCTGGGAGATTTGGTTATGAGGTTCGTGTTGTGATTGTTTGTATTGTTTTCTTTGTGTTTTGTGTAATTATATGAACCTTAATAAAAGTGCCTGATCGTAATAACTTGGAGTTTTCTGTGTGCGGCTAATCACCATAGCCAGAATACTCCCATTGGTGACCCCGAGTCTCGAAAATACGTTGCATTCGCTTGCTGTGTGCCACCGGTTTCGCGCGCCAGTAGACAAAGTGACAACCACCAGTTCTTCGACTGTGAAGCGCAACACTTAACACCGTGTGCAACTAATACACCGGGTATGTTCGTGTCTCCGGTGTTTGCTTCGACTGACCAGACGGCCCTAACCTCCACTGGCACACCACACCGGGCGCTGTACACATCGGTGCAGGCGTCTTCTTCGGCATTCTACGCTAAACAGAATGCTCCTCCAGCACAAGATTCCAGAAACCCCTCGCCCGAGTTTCTACCATGCCCCAACATGGACTAAGCGCACGTCCAGTCTCGTGGTCCACACGCATGGCCGCCCCCTCCTCAGAGCAGTCCTTTGTTTAAAGTGTCCCCCTCCACACTGGTTGAAGGGACACTGGCGTCAACTGCACTGGACCATGTATACGCTTATCCATCCTGCCGCCCCGCGCACAGCTCGGGCGATGCACCAGCCATGGTCCCGCCCTGTCACTCGGCGCTCAATCGCGATTTCGCGCCTCTACTCGAGATTGCGCCTGCATCGGCCATTTATCTTTCCGCACCTGCTGCACCATGCTCGTTGTGTGACATACAGATTTCCTGCCTACAAGGACGGGGTATCATGTCTCGCCTGCACAGCTACCAGACGTTCAATGCATCACATCGCTTGTCACTGAAGAGGCACAGTTCGAATCACTGAACACAGTGCAGAATCCCCATATGTTTCGTGCCTCTCCTGCACCCCGCAAGCACTGGTCCCTGGTCGCTTTCTGAAGCTGCCACGGTTACAATTTGACAACCCAGTGACATGGCTTACCTTGGTGGACAACATGTTGGACAGATATAGCATTATGGACGACAGCACTCGTTTAGTGTGTTTAGTGAACCCCCTGTACGACCAGCCTGCTCTCATTAGTGACTTGTTGCTGAACCCACCCAAGAGCAACAAATATGCCTCCGTGCGTGCACTACTCAGTGAACGCCTTTCTCTTCCGCCAGCTGATATTATTCACTATATTATTTATGACGAGACTTTAGCTGACAGAACCCCTCACAGCTGTGGCAACATTTGTGTGCGCAGGTGCAACATTTGTGTGCCAAACCTTGCGCTCTGGGCATTGTGGTTGGTGAAGCTGCCGCAAGAACTCCAATTACATTTGCTTCCACATACCACAGCATCACCCGAGGATAAACTGTGTATGGCAGACCAGGCACAAGCAGTTATTTGGCACCGCCACCTCCCTTCGCACAGCACAATACCTTATAATGCCAAGGTTGGTAATCCTGTGACTATACTGCCTCCGTCAGGTGGTAGAGGCCGGGCACGTGCGTATCACGGACAGCACACGGAGCAGCAGCCATCTAGCCACCAAGACCGGGCGTCGCCAGCAGGTCAGCGCCAGCCTGTCCCCACCCCAACCGGGCTGGCACCTGTACACCCTACCTTCCCCTCACCTGTCGCTTCGGCTGGAGGGACGAGTGCAGCTGAGTCACGCATATGCTGGTTCCACTCCACTTACAGGGATGTCACTCGCAACTGCCACCCGACCCGCCCTCTACATTCCCAAACGCCCTATGTGGGCGGCAGTAGGCGCCATAGCTCAAGGATACATGGAGGTTGTAATGTGACAACGTGCCATTTAGTGAAGGCCAGGCATAGTCAAGGCGCAGCATTAGAGAAAGTGCTCGCTTATGCCATCGGTGGGCCAGAATTGAGAGTGCAGCGGAAGTGCTTCGGCCTGGTGGTAGCTAAATTAAAGAACGCTATGTGGCAGACAGTGTCTGGCTTGTGTAGCGAAATAACAAAAGAATTAAACTAAATAATATTGTTATTTGTTATAGAAATATAAATGTAATATTACTTTAATATATGAAAATGACTGTAATTGAATATTGTAATGCTATGGTATGTTTAATTGTAAATGGAGAACTTGGCGTAATGTAAAATAATGATTAGGTGTGGGGGGAATCCCCGAGAATGAGAACAATGTACAGGTTGGCGCGTAATATTGGCAGTAGAAGTAAGATGGCATAGCTCTGAGGCAGAAGAAGTGGTAAGTCACGTAAAAGTGACTGCCAGTGTGTGCTACGGTAAATTTAGTAACAGACCATTTAGAAGTGAGCTGGAAACAGATATGGACTTCGTTCATCGTATGGCTACAAGCTAAATGGACACTAAGGCTTGTATGACGCGGTATTTCGGCGGAGATGGACTGTGAGCGGCAAAATAGTACGGTTTCCCGCTCTGGGGTACATGGAGCTGCATGGTGCAATGCTGCACAAATTGCGACGAGTTGCTTGCGAGGTGTGAAGGGACCAGTAGCCACATCCAACGGCGTATTGTGGTCTCAATAACTGATGAGGTCCATTGGTGAGCTCACTTCAGTAGTAACGAACTAGAAGTTATGTTACAGGAGTATTATTATGAATAGTGGTGGTCATACCGGCGCCATTGCCAGTACATTTATGTTCTGTGAATCAGTTTGTGAAATAGTCAAACCAAGTTCTCTACAGTGTGTAAAGACTGGAGGCAATAATAATTTTGTGGTTTAAATCGCATTCCCCGAGTGTAATCAATTATATAAAGGAAATAGCTCTTTATTACCTCATAACCAGTGATTTCTATGTGCTGCAACATCAGTGAGAAGTTATGGTGCGTGAGTATCGGCGTAGCTATATTGCAAGAGAAAATAGTCGGAATTAACGCCGAAATTGCCAGCAGATGCCGCTTCATGCAACGGATGGAAGATGCCAGGTGAAGTGCCACCTTAATTACTATCCAGCTCAATGTGGTGGCTTTTCAGTGCATTGCCATAGTCAAAAATTACTCGATTCCGTCCGAGCAACGTGATTCTCAATTAGCGTTTCAGTAACTATATTGACAAGCAGATATATATTGTTCTTTAATTAAGCGTTCAAGGACATTGCCGCTACCACAGTACAATTTGTGCCTTCAGTACAATGCAAGATCAATAACATTAAATTCAGTAATTACAATTTGTGTAGTTTACATTAACCTAAAACAAGTCCAAATGTTTATGATGTATGTTTATGCAGCGTGAAACGATTTCAGGCTGTGGTAGTGTTTTAAATTAATAATGTCTTCCAGCTAGGCAATATCAAACATACAGAATTAAGTGCTCCCTTTTCAGTCACTTCAACGAGATTATCAGTGCTACTAATAATCAAATACAGACGTAAAAATAAGTTTGTTACGCCTCATTATCATTACGTATTCCAAAAATTTCGTGTAGTAGTTGGATCACCATAGGGTGTCTATTCAAACCTATTACACGCGAGAGCCGCTTTCCGGAAGTCCGATGCTGCATGGTCTAATAGTAATGCAGTAAATTCAGGTGGTGGCATCACATGTGGCGACCATGACAGGACTCGTCACAGTAGCCAGTTTCTCGTGGCATCTGACCGCCATGAGGCGACCGTAGGCGATAGGCGAAAGGGACGGTAAATTCCAGTACTGTCTCGAACTTTGCATTTAAAATTTTTAGTAATACGATTTCTAAATGTGTACGAAATTTCAAGATGGCGGACAAACAAAAATTATTAAGTGAGATGGACAAGGTAGGGCAAGATTGCGGAATTCCTAATACTAACAATGGGGAAGATAGCACAGTTGAACCAGATATTGCACAGTATTTAAGAGTAAACCAGAACATGTTTGCGAGTTGTCCAAAGAGTAGTGGGGCTGAAGAGGACTTCCAAAAGACAGAGAAAGTAAAGATCGAAACCATAAACCAGGAAGTCACAGGTAGTGACCAAAGTAGTTCAAAAGGGGCAACTGCATACTCAGTACATGTAGGATAGGTAAAAATGGAACACATAGTAGAACCCACTTGGGATTTAAGTATGGTGGTAGGCATGTTGCAAACAATGAATGGAAACATAGGAACAATTAATGGAAATATAGGCTTGCTGAAAGAGGAAATGAATGAAAATATAGGCTCACTCAGTGAAAAGATAGACACTGTAAATAGAAATATGGAGGCATCACTAAAAATAATGGAGGACAGGCTAGACACCTATTAAGGACGTGTTAATGCAGTTGAAAATAGTGTAAATTAGTAAACCTTGAAATTAAACAGATGAAAGAAACTCATGAGGTTGTAGCTAAGAAAATAAAAACTGAAATACAGGAATCCGTTTCTAAATTAGATACCAAAATTGCTCAAGTGCAATCAATCACTGAAACCAAAATGCAAGCGGTTGAAGAGGTAGTAGATAGCAAAATTTTTAATGTAGTAGCAGTAATAAAGCAAGATGTAGATGGTAAAAACAAAGCATTAGCTAACCATGTGCATCAACAAATTTCTGAATTGAAAGTGAAGGAGGTAGACAGGCTAATCACAGTAACTTCTGAAATTGCTGAAAGGGTTGAGAGTTTGGAAAATGCGAAGAAGTCAGCTATAATGTATTCATTTGAAGGGGCATGTCACAACCACGTAGGTGCCAAGTTGGAAAAATTTGACCCAAAAGCCAAAATACATCCTGTAACTTTTATGAAAGCTTGTAGGACATTGACTCCCAGGGAACTCCCTGAGAAAAACAAAATAATGATAGCAGAAATTAAGATGATTGGGGAAGCTAGGAATTGGGCAAGTAGGGCCGCAGAGGATTGTGGAACTTTAGAAGAGTTTTTGAGTAAATTTGAAGAGGAATTTTGGTCCAAAAGTAAACAGAGTGAAGTGTACCAGGATTTCTTGGATGCTGCATCATTCAAACAAGGTGGTAACACTACCATGAGAGAATATTGTGAGGACTTGTGTCGAAAAGTAGATAATGTAAGAGGTTTGGTAACAGCGGAGCACTTGCTACATGTGTTGCATAAGAAGTTACCTTGGAATGTACAAGGGTACATTAGCTTAGCAAGTAGCAACCGGAAAGATTTATTGTGAAGGGTAGGTGAACTGGATGTGTGGAATAGGAGCAATGAAAACAAGTCCAACCATAATAACCAGAACAGGAACAATTATAGTAATTACCATAATAACAATAATAATAACAGGAATGAACAGAGGCAGGAATATGGGGTGAGAGCAATGAGAACTAATAGAGGTATGAGAGGTGGAAGAGGTTTTGGCAGTAGAGGTAACTACAATGGTAGACCACAATATCGATCGGAAAACGAAGAACTGCCACAGTAGAGGGCCGAACTGGAGCGGAATATGGGGGTAGGCCCCAACAACAGTATCATAGGAACCAACATTATCTCCAAAATAAGCATTACAATTGCAGTAGGCAATACAATAGGCAGAAATTAAATTATTGCAATCAGAGTGGACAGAGTGTATACCATGCTTGGTGTGAGAAAGATATGAAGCAATGGGGGAAGAGAGAATGGGACTCTAAATTAAAATGGGTACAAGGTTTACCTGAATATTGCAGAAAGAAGGAACTAGATAGGTATTACAAGCTAAGAAAAGCCTATCAAGTCGATATAGATCATATCTTGCTATTGTTAAAGAAGGGATACCCAAAAAGGAAAAGGTTGGTCCTTGCAGAAATATAGGAAGGGTTATCAATAATAGTACCAGAGAAGAAGTAGGAAGTGCAGTTATTGAGAGTAAGTCTGACAATAATACTAGTGGTGAGGAAGAATATGATCACTGGGTAAATGACTTATATGAGTTAGGTACAAGAGTATTAGAGTATGTGAGGGAGCTAGGAGAGGATACTCGTAGTAGATACGAGAAAGTTGAAGAAAGGGGTAGAATTGAATTAGAGGAGAATATAAAAGATATTCCAGAAATGGGTAATGAAATGGAGGAGAAATCAATAAGTGGTACCAGTGATCACAGTGATGAGGAAACTAGTAGTGACGAGAGCAATGGGGAGGTAATAGAAAGGAATGCTACTATTGATAATATTAAAGTCTATAGTGTGAGTACACATATTGAGGATAGTTTGCAGGGAGAGTGTTTAAAAGTAAATAATTCAAATAGTGGCCAGGAAGGTAACTGCTTGACAGACATAGGTAATGAAATTAGTAGTGTAGAGGGGCAAGTATTAAATGATAAATGTGGTATGGTGATAGTAGGTGAACCTAGTCAAGTACCGGAGAGGTTATATGGTACCCAAACAGCCGAACTAAGTGAAGAGAGTATCCCAACCGTGCAGAAAGAGAAGCACAAATTTTTCTTGTCAAAAAAGGTAATTGTAGAGAA
Organism: Schistocerca americana; assembly: GCF_021461395.2. Lineage (NCBI taxonomy): Eukaryota > Metazoa > Arthropoda > Insecta > Orthoptera > Acrididae > Schistocerca > Schistocerca americana. The sequence goes on from NC_060126.1 coordinate 525,373,853, forward strand.
TGGAGCCAAGACAATGAAAGTGTGAAAGGTGATAATGAAGATTCATCATTAGAAATGAGTCAAAACACAGTAGGAGAGATGAACAGGAAAATACCCCAGGAAGAGTTTGTCACAGAAAGGAAGAAGGAACCACCTAATAGGTATAGTGATAATTTAATCATAGGAATGTCAGCAGATTGGACCAACGAAGCCACTGAACAGGATTTGCTAAGAGAAGCGGAAGATGAATCCTCCGTTAGGTTAGACCAACCCTTATTAAGTGTACAGTTGTATGATGTAAGTGAATATGCATTATTAGATACAGGTAGTGAGATAGCCTGTATTCCTGAGGCTTTGTGGAGACATATTAGTAGTGTATATGAGATTCCAGTAATGTCAGTGTCTGGACTCAAGATAGTAGGTGCCACAGTGAAGTTAAGTAAACCTGTGAATAAACAAGTGTATTTGTCTTTCAAAAGTGGTAATTGTAAAATGGAAAGTGTGTTTCTAGTGATTCATAATTTTAGTATAAATATGATCATAGGTTCAGATTGGATGATGGAGAATCAAATAACAATTAAGTGTGAACAAGGGCTGATTGTACTTAAATATTTAGGCACAGAATATACAGTGAATTTTGCAGGACATCTGATGGATGATAAGGAACGATTAGGTTGTCTAAAAATAGTGGAAGGGTCAGTAGTTGAATGTGGCGAAGAGTGGGAGGAAAGGAAATCTATAGCATTTACAAGCAGGATATTGAATAAATGTGAACAAAACTATACCATTTCAGAAAATGAAGCTCTAGCAATAATTTGGGCAATTAAAAATTTTTATAACTTTTGTGGGGACATAAATTAATAGTACATACCGATCATTAGGCATTGACATTTCTTAACAAATGTAAGTTAGTTCATACCAGATTGACACGATGGGTGTTATACTTACAACAGTTTGATACCGAAATAAAATATATAAAAGGTGAACAGAACATAGTATCAGATGCTTTGTCCAGGCTACCTATAGGAATGAGAAGAGAAGAAGGAGTATTAGGAGCAGAGCATTACAAAAGAATCCACTACATAAAAGGAACGAAAAATCAGAAAGAAATCAAGAGTATATCTATGAATTTAAGAATGGAACAGAGTAAGGATCCATTTTTGGTACTGGTGAAAAAGGGGTAATAATAAAATGCAAAATTATTATTGCATTTTTGATGGACTATTGTTCAGAAGGAGAGAGGAAATGTCAGATGTGTGGAGAGTATGCTGGCCGGAGGAACATGTAGTAGTATTAATTTATTGCATACATTTAAGTTATGGCCATTGTGGGACAAAGAAATGTTTAGAGAAATTAACTGAATCAGTATATTTCAACAATATGGCAAGGAGGATCCATGCAAGATTGAAGACGTGTGACCTCTGCCAGAAGGCAAAGGTAACAGATCAGAAGAGTAGGGGTCAGATGCAATCCATATTACCCAAAGATACCTTAGAAATCGTGGCTTTGGATTTCTATGGTCCATTACCTTACACTATTGGAGGGTTTTGTTATATTTTAGTAGCAGTAGATGTATTTTCAAAATTTGTAAAGTTATACTCTCTGAGAAAAGCCACAGGAAAAGCAGTGTGTGACAAAATGATTAAGAACAATTTTGTAAAAATAGGCAAACCAGGTGCTATACTGTCAGATAATGGGTCTCAATTCATTTCAAAGAAATGGAAAATGTGTATTCAGGATCAAGGAGTAGAATTAAGATATATAGCAGCGTACCATGCAGCTGGCAATCTGGCCGAACGCTATATGAGAGAGATAGGTAGACTCTGTAGGATATTCTGCCATGACAAACACAGCTGTTGGGGAAAATATGTACCTGACATTGAAAATGTTTTGAATAACCTGGGGCATGAAAGTACAGGCTTTACCCCAAATGAAATAATGATGTGAGTAAAAGAGGCTAACATAGTTGAAGAGAATATTAACTTCCCTTCGAGAAAGGAGACGATTTTAGGGGAAAAGAAAGAGCTAGTTAAAGATCATATGGAAAAACATATGTTGCAGAGGAAGAAAAGACATGATGTGAAGGAAACGTTAACTAAAGTAGAAGTAGGAGACCTTGTGTTGGTCAAATCCCATTAGAAATCCAAAGAAATTACTTAAGAGATTTCAAGGTATTTCATGTATACAAAGGTCCCTTTGAGGTGGCTAACATACCTTATACCAATGCATACTATTTAATTTTTCCTAAATCAAAGAAAAAATATGGTGTAAGGAACATAGAGGACTTAAAGCTGTATAGAAAGAGAATACAGGAGTTACAAAAAAGCTTTTGTATATAGGTAGCAGGTATCAGTGAAAATTTGTAAAGACTATAATAATATTGAAGGTTTTAATACTGCAGTGGTATGGCAAAAAGAAATAAAAGATAAATGTGTAATATAAGACTGTATTTAATGAAGGAATTAACATGTTACTGTGTGATTTAAATTAGAATAGGCAAATTGAACTGAAAATTATCATATTGTTTAATAGTTATTAATCATCATTGTTTAACTATAGTATTATTGTATGTGTCACATAAAATGTTGTCTTTCCAAGAAAAATTCAAAATAATTTAGCACATTGAACTGTGTCAAGTAATACACTCCTGGAAATTGAAATAAGAACACCGTGAATTCATTGTCCCAGGAAGGGGAAACTTTATTGACACATTCCTGGGGTCAGATACATCACATGATCACACTGACAGAACCACAGGCACATAGACACAGGCAACAGAGCATGCACAATGTCGGCACTAGTACAGTGTATATCCACCTTTCGCAACAATGCAGGCTGCTATTCTCCCATGGAGACGATCGTAGAGATGCTGGATGTAGTCCTGTGGAACGGCTTGCCATGCCATTTCCACCTGGCGCCTCAGTTAGACCAGCGTTCGTTCTGGACGTGCAGACCGCGTGAGACGACGCTTCATCCAGTCCCAAACATGCTCAATGGGGGACGGATCCGGAGATCTTGCTGGCCAGTGTAGTTGACTTACACCTTCTAGAGCACGTTGGGTGGCACAGGATACATGCGGACGTGCATTGTCCTGTTGGAACAGCAAGTTCCCTTGCCGGTCTAGGAATGGTAGAACGATGGGTTCGATGACGGTTTGGATGTACCGTGCACTATTCAGTGTCCCCTCGACGATCACCAGTGGTGTATGGCCAGTGTAGGAGATCGCTCCCCACACCATGATGCCGGGTGTTGGCCCTGTGTTCCTCGGTCGTATGCAGTCCTGATTGTGGCGCTCACCTGCACGGCGCCAAACACGCATACGACCATCATTGGCACCAAGGCAGAAGCGACTCTCATCGCTGAAGACGACACGTCTCCATTCGTCTCTCCATTCACGCCTGTCGCGACACCATTGGAGGCGGGCTGCACGATGTTGGGGCGTGAGCGGAAGACGGCCTAACGGTGTGCGGGACCGTAGCCCAGCTTCATGGAGACGGTTGCGAATGGTCCTCGCCGATACCCCAGGAGCAACAGTGTCCCTAATTTGCTGGGAAGTGGTGGTGCGGTCCCCTACGGCACTGCGTAGGATCCTACGGTCTTGGCGTGCATCCGTGCGTCGCTGCGGTCCGGTCCCAGGTCGACGGGCACGTGCACCTTACGCCGACCACTGGCGACAACATCGATGTACTGTGGAGACCTCACGCCCCACGTGTTGAGCAATTCGGCGGTACGTCCACCCGGCCTCCCGCATGCCCACTATACGCCCTCGCTCAAAGTCCATCAACTGCACATACGGTTCACGTCCACGCTGTCGCGGCATGCTACCAGTGTTAAAGACTGCGATGGAGCTCCGTATGCCACGGCAAACTGGCTGACACTGACGGCGGCGTTGCACAAATGCTGCGCAGCTAGCGCCATTCGACGGCCAACACCGCGATTCCTGGTGTGTCCGCTGTGCCGTGCGTGTGATCATTGCTTGTACAGCCCTCTCGCAGTGTCCGGAGCAAGTATGGTGGGTCTGACACACCGGTGTCAATGTGTTCTTTTTTCCATTCCCAGGAGTGTAGTAACCATGATAGGAAGAATACTAGTATTTCATCCCGACCTTGTAGAAACAACCCAGGATGAAATAGAGAGGCATATGTAATGTGACAACGTGCCATTTAGTGAAGGCCAGGCATAGTCCAGGCGCAACGGTAGAGAAAGTGGACGCTTATGCCATTTGTGGGCCAGAATCGAAGGCAAAGTGGAAGTGTTTCGGCCTGGTGGTAGCTAAATTAAAGAACGCTATGTGGGAGACAGTCAAAAGAATTAAACTAAATAATATTGTTACATGTAGTAAAAATATAAATGTAATATTACTTTAATATATGATAATGACTGTAATTGAACATTGTAATCCAATGGTATGTTTTAGTGTAAATAGAGAACTTGGCGTAATGTAAAATAATGTTTAGGTGTGAGGGGAATCCCCGAGAATGAGAACAATGTACAGGTTGGCGCGTAATATTGGCAGTAGAAGTAAGATGGCATAGCTCTGAGGCAGAAGAAGTGGTAAGTCACGTAAAAGTGACTGCCAGTGTGTGCTACGGTAAATTTAGTAACAGACCATTTAGAAGTGAGCTGGAAACAGATATGGACTTCGTTTGTCGTATGGCTACAAGCTAAATGGACACTAAGGCTTGTATGACACGGTATTTCGACGGAGATGGACTGTGAGCGGCAAAATAGTACGGTTTCCTGCTCTGGGGTACATGGCACTGCATGGTGCAATGCTGCACAAATTGCGACGAGTTGCTTGCGAGGTGTGAAGGGACCAGTAGCCACATCCAACGGCGTATTGTGGTCTCAATAACTGATGAGGTCCATTGGACAGCGCACTTCAAGAGTAACGAACTAGAAATTATCTTACAGGAGTATCATTATGAACAGTGGTGGTCATACCGACGCCATTGCCAGTACATTTATATTCTGTGAATCAGTTTGTGAAATAGTCAAACCAAGTTCTCTACAATGTGGAAAATTTGGAGGCAATAATTATTTTGTGGTTTAAATTGCAAAAAATGGCTCTGAGGACTATGGGACTCAACTTCTGAGGTCATTAGTCCCCTAGAACTTAGAACTAGTGAAACCTAACTAACCTAAGGATATCACACACATCCATGCCCGAGGCAGGATTCGAACCTGCGACCTTAGCGGTCTCGCGGTTCCAAACTGCAGCGCCCAGGACCGTACGGCCACTTCGGCCGGCTTTAAATTGCATTGCCCGAGTGTAATCAAGTATATAAAGGAAATGGCTCTTTATTACCTCATAACCAGTGATTTCTATGTGCTGCAACATCAGTGAGAAGTTATGGTGCGTGAGTATCGGCGTAGCTATATTGCAAGAGAAAATAGTCGGAATTAACGCCGAAATTGCCAGCAGATGCCGCTTCATGCAACGGATGGAAGATGCCAGGTGAAGTGCCACCTTAATTACTATCCAGCTCAATGTGGTGGCTTTTCAGTGCATTGCCATAGTAAAAAATTACTCGGTTCCGTCCGAGCAACGTGATTCTCAATTAGCGTTTCAGTAAGTATATTGACAAGCAGATATATATTGTTCTTTAATTAAGCGTTCAAGGACATTGCTGCTACCACAGTACAATTTGTGCCTTCAGCACAATGCAAGATCAATAACATTAAATTCAGTAATTACAATTTTTTTAGTTTACATTAACCTAAAACAAGTTCAAGTGTTTATCATGTGTGTTTACGTACTGTGAATCGATTTCAGGCTATGGTAGTGTTTTAAAGTAATAATGTCCTCTTGCTAGGGAATATCAAACATACAGAATTAAGTGCTCCCTGTTCAGTTACTTCAAAGAGATTATCAGTGCTACTAATAATCAAATACAGGCGTAAAAATAAGTTTGTTACGCCTCATTATCATTATGTATTCCAAAAATTTCGTGTAGTAGTTGGATCACCATAGGGTGTCTGTTCAAACCGATTACACGCAAGAGCCGATTTCCGGAAGTCCGATGCCGCACGGTCTAATAATAATACAGTAAATTCGGGTAGTGGCATCGCAAAGTGTGCCTACAGATGTTGCATTCTGTGAGATCCCCCACCTCACGAGGACTCCTGTATGCCGTGGATTTAGGTTCACGCCAGTATTTTCTCGTCGACGACGGAGCAGACGTTAGTGTCATACCTCCAACATTTACTGTAAAGGACATGACACCAGCCAAGTAAATCGATTCTTCGTGTCGACAGTTTGGCCAGTTACGTATTGAACTCATACCTGGCGAACAGCTCACCTGGTCCTTACACGTGACTCACATAGAAGTCCCAGTATTAGCCACTGACTTCCTTTTTCACTTCGGACTTTGTCCAGACCTCCAGTCGGCCGCATTATTGCATCACGCCTCATCCACTCATATTGTGTGTTCAGTCGCCCACTCAGTTCCAGCTCCCCATCAGTTTCCCAATGATTTCGGCACGGCTCTCGTCGAGTGCTCTTCACTGGTGGACAGCATCGCAACTTCCATCACCCAGTTTCACTTGGAGCACTCAGCAGTCGACGATATCTGCGCTAAACCAAACTGAACCGCACCATATCGTCAGCTCTGGAAGTCCTCACTGAGGCACAATGCCTGTCAACGCCGCCACCTTCTGACACTGGCGATGCAAAGCGTGGAGCTTTCACACTGCTGCCCGACACTGAAGATGCACCTCGTGCAACTTTGTCGCTGCCAACACATTCCCTGGCACATCAGGTTAGAGACTCTTGTGTGCTACTGTCACCCGAGCGAGTTCGCCAGGCCAGCTGAATTCTATCAAAAATAGCACAACACACAAAATTGTCACAACAGATGGGCCACCAGTGTGTCATAAACGGCGCTGACTGCCGCCACATAAACTACGCCTCGCTAAGGCCGCAGTGGAGGAACTTTTGAGGGCACGTATTGTTCTTCCATAGGACAGTAACTGGTCTTGTCCCATACTTTTAGTTCCCAAAAACGACGGCACAGTTCGCCTCTGCAGCGACTACCGCCACCTCAATGTACGGACCATATTAGACAATTGTCCGATACCTCAATACAAGACTTCGCCCAAGTACTTAGCGAAGCACACGTCTTAAGTGTCTTGGACTGCTGTAAGGCATATTTACAGAAACCCATGGAACAGAGTGACATACCCAAAACAGCACTGATCACACCTTTCGACCTCTACGAATTTTGATACATTCCTTATGGTCTCAAAAATGCGGCCCGAACTTGGCAGTGTGAGTCTTCACTTCTGCTTAATTGCACATTTTGTTATGCATACCTCGACGATATGCTCATTTTTTCCCACTCTGAACGAAAAACACGAACACCACCTGGCGACGATACAGGACTTATTGGCATGTAACAGAGTCAAGATCAATAATGACAAGTCACAGATTAGATTAGATTAGTTTTTCGTTCCATAGATCCGTGCTGAGGAGATCCTCGTGGATGTGGAACATGTCAATATTTTTTATTTTTTAAAAAAGCTGAAATAACAATACTAATAGTATGAATATATACAATACATCATTTGTTTCTATTAAAAAATTCCTCAATGGGGCAGAAGGAGTTGGCCACTAGTAAGTCTTTCAGGCTCCTTTTAAACTGATCCTTATTTGTAACTAAGTTTTTTATGTTTGCTGGCAAATTATTGAAGATGAGTGTTCCTTGTTCCTGAATTGTGGACCCCTTTTGAACTAAAACGAGTGCTTTTTGAGGCCTTGTGCAGATCATTTTTGTTCCTGGTATTGTATGTATGAACTGAGCTGTTTGTTGGAAAAAGAGATATATTATTTAGGACAAATTTCATTAAGGAGTAAATATACTGACAGACAGTAGTTAGTATACCCAGGTCTTTGAAGAGGTTTCTACAGGACGTCCATGAATTTTCTCCACAAATAACACCTATTACACGCTTTTGGACTCTGAAAACTTTTGTTTGACTTGAAGAGTTACCCCAAAATATTATACCATATGAAATTATGGAATGAAAGTAGGGAAATTATGAAAGCTTTTTCATTTTTATATCGCCTATGTCAGCTAACACTCGAATTGCAAATACAGATTTGTGAAGACGTTTCTGCAGTTCAGTGGTGTGCTCCTCCCAACTGAATTTATTATCAAGTTGTAATCCCAGGAATTCAAGACTGTCAACCTCTTCTATCTGCTCTTCTTCATACTTTATGCATATGCTGGATGGAAACCTCTTACAGGTTCTAAAGGGCATATAGTGAGTCTTTTCGAAGTTTAATGTCAGTCAGTTGGCTTTAAACCATTTATTAATATCCATGAAAATATCATTAGCAGATCTTTCTAGAACTACACTCAACATACTATTAATTGCAATACTTGTGCCACCTGCAAGCATAACGAACTCTACTTCTGGCAGTGTAACTGATGAGAGATCATTAATGTACACAAGAAAAAGCAATGGCCCTAAGATGGATCCTTGTGGGACATCACATGTAATTTCTTCCCATTCTGATGATGACTGATGACTTAATTCACTATTCCCTTACACTGACACCCATTGTTTCCTGTTAGCGAGGTATGACTTGAACCATTTTGCAGCACTGCCCGTGACACAATAGAATTCTTATTTGTTTGAAAGGATGTTGTGGTTCACACAGTCGAATACCTTTGACAAAACACAGAAAATACCTGCTGCTTGTAATTTGTTATTTAATGAATTAAGTACATTTTCACTGTAGGTGTAAATAGCCTTCTCGATATCGGAATCCTTCAGATATCTTGCAGATAATGTGTTATCTCTGGTCAGATGGTTGAGAAGCTGCCTGTACATTACTTTTTCTAAAATTTTTGAGAATGCTGGTAAAAGTGAAATCGGTCTGTAGTTTGATGTTATCTGTTTATCCCCTTTCTTGAATAGAGGCTTAACATCTGCATATTTTAGCTAGTCAGGAAATGTCCCAGTTATAGTTGACTGGTTACACAAGTAACTTAGAATTGTACTAAACTCACAAGAACATGCCTTAATTAACTTTGTTGATGTTTCATCGTAACCACTAGAATGCTTTGTTTTTAAAGATTTTATTATGGAAGTTATTTCTTTTGGTGAAGTGAGTGACATATTCATGTACCTCAAGCTATTTGTAAAGGCTGGTTTCAGATATTCAAGGGCATTATTTACCGATCCTGACAATCCCATTCTATCGGTAATGGATATAAACTACTTGTTAAATAGATTTGCCACACTATGCCCATCGGTTACTAAAGTGTCATCTACACTTAATGCTATTTGCTCCTGTTCCTTTGTGGTTCCACCAGTCTCCTCTTTCACTATATCTCATATTCTTTTTATTTTGTTCCCTGAAATTGGTCTCTTCTTCTCGTAGTGCATTTGTTTAGATGTCTGAATTACTTTTTTTAATATTTTACAGTATTCCTTGTATTTAGCTAAATCGTCAGCATTGGAGCTATTCTTGGTCGACAGATACATTTTTCTTTTTGTCTTACAGGAAATCTTTATTCCTTGTGTAATCTATGGTTTTATTATAGACTTCTGTTTAATTTGAGTAACTTTTAGAGGAAAACAGTTTTCAAACATGGTACTGACGTTGTTCATGAATGTGTTATATTTTTCATTCATGTCATGAGCACTATAAACATCCTTCCAGTTCATATCTTTGAGCAGTTTTCTAAAACACTCAATTTTTGGTTGATTGACTACTCTCCTGTGCTCAGATTTAGCAGTCTTGATAATCTGCTTAGAATTTACATCTAAAACAAGGACCTGCATGTCATGATGTGATAGTCCATTTACAACAGGTTTTATGATATGATTTTGTTCCTTTGATTTGTCAATAAATATGTTATCAATGGCTGTCCTTGAGGATTTAGTGATCCTTGTTGGAAAGTTTACAGTGTGAGTTAGATTGAAAGACAACATTACTAACTGCAGGAAATGTTTGCTGGAAGATTGCATTATAAAAACTGTATTAAAGTCACCAGCAATCAAAATTTCTTTGTTTCTTCCTGTTAAATAACCCAAAAGAGCTTCTAGATGATTTATGAATAGATTATTATTTCCTGCAGGTGCTCGGTAAATAGTTACTATTATATAGGATCTGTTACGGAACTCTACTTCTGCTGCACATGCTTCTAGATGCTGCTCCAAACAGAATTTATTAATGTCAGTGTTCTTGAATTTATGGCAGTTTTTAATAAATGTGGCAACTCCTCCTCCATCCATATCTACTCTGCAGAAGTAGGAAGCTAGCTTAAATCCTGAAATGTCTAACATATCTATACCAGTGGTCACTTGATGTTCAGAGAGGCAGATTATGTCAATTTGGTTAGATGAATTCATTTCATCGATACAAATGAGTAGTTCATCAACTTTATTTCTGAGTCCCAGAATGTTCTGGTGTAATAAAGATAACTGATACTGCATACTAATGGGATTATAACTGCTTTGGCGAAGATGAACTGGCAGTTTCTGATTACTTTCTGTTAAACACTGTTTAAATGGAGGCTGTATGCTAAAATCTGACTCCTGTTCATCTGTTTTCTGAAACTGAGTGTGTCTGCCAATCTCTCTTAAAACTCGTTTCCTTTCCCCCTTCCCTATCCTAAAAAAGACATCCCTCTGACACCTGTGACCACTGGTATTTCACCACTTGTGACAGTGTCCCCCCCTTAAGTTTTCTGCAACCAACCCAGACAGTTTTCCCTTCCCTTTCCTACTGAGGTGAAGTCCATGCCTAGTGTAGTCCCACCTATCGATAGCATCCGCAGGAATCAAACCAATATGGGACCCTATATTGGTCCTAAGCAGCCACTCCAACTCCAAGTTCACCCTCCTGACGGAAGAGTTCAAATGAGACCGATCATGGCATCTCAACACAGACACAAATCCCACACTCATATGCTTCATTGCTGATGCTATCTTCACCAGGTGACTCTCTATGGAATATTCAGAGTCTCTGTCAATGCTATTTCTCGGACCATCCACTATAACCAGGGTATCCTCCTTTGTGAAATCCTTGCAAAAAGAACCTACATCCTCTGTTACCTGACCCAGATCTGCACTAGGCTTGAAAAAGTTTGTTATCTGGTACTCTGGACCTAGATTTTCCTGCAGTAGTTGACTAACACCTCTGCCAAGGGAGCTACCTAACAACAGAACTTTCTCTTTACAAATTTCCCAACATTTTTCAAGTCCTTGAAAGCTTTTTGTGCCCTTTCTACAGCTTCAGCTACATGAGGCTCATCCGATTCTGACTGAGGCAACAGGTCAAATCTATTTTCAAGATTTATTACAAAGCTGTCTGATGCTCTCCTTTGCCTGTTCTTCCTATTACCTGTTGCCACTTCCCACCTCTCGTCACTCTTCCCCCTCTTTAACCTGTCCAGATCCTCCCTTGCCTTGTCTAGGTCAGCTTGAATAGCTGCAATTTTCCTTTCCTGTTCCAGTATTTTCCTATCTCTACTGCAGATCCTACAATGCCACTGGTGAGCCTCATTTATGTCCCCATTTCCCACGCCACTACATTCGCCCCAATGAAAGAAACTACAGCACCCATCACACCACACCCCGCAACTAACGAACCTACAACATGTCACACACTTCTCACTCATGGTAAAAACAGAAATCGTATAAACTGATTTAAGTACTGACTACAACGTAAACAAAAGACCATAGAAACTATTCAGGCAGATATAAATAAATTGAAAGAGTACTGAATAAAAAAACTGGTGATTACATATAAGTTTTAGTCACTGTTTACTTGAAATTAAGCCTAAAATCCGTGCTATAGGCGTGAGAAGGAAAATAAACTTCTTGCCCCGTTTAATCTTCTTTAACACTTCACTAACACTTCTACTAATGTAACAACACTTATATTATATTTATACCAACTGGAAACGTTTACCTATAAGTTTAATTCACTGCTTACAAATTCAAGATCCCTCGCCTCTAAACTGATACTGTTATTACTCAGCTTAGCCGCGAGTCCGTAGAGGGTGGTATATGTGACGTACAGTATAACTGGTCAGCATTTCCACCCGGAATTTGGGAGTGTAAGTCGGACCTTCCTTGATCCGCCTTGGTGGGTCGTGTCGTCGGATTTCCTCCTACCTGTGCGCGGTGCAGCTCTCGTAAATGTCGTCCCGAGCAGACTCTTCATTGGTGCATTGGATGTCTCTGTCAGTGGAAGCTAATTGTTTGAAATTGTTGTCGATCAACTTTGGGGTATCTATTTATTCGAAATTAACATTCAGAATGCCGTAATATCACTTTTATTCCTATTAGATCAATAATGAAACACTCATGTCACAAACTACTCGTAACTGAGAGCATGGCTACCATCGAACAACACAGGAAGAGCTCTTAACGCCGACTGCCGACTTTGGAGTGCAGTCCGTATCTCGTCATAGTTCGTGGATTTCCGATCAAGTGCGTACTTAAGATATGCATTTGTTAATTAATGTGAAAGGTCTCTGTTGGATTCCTTTCATGTTAATTTCTTAAATCTGTTGTCATTTACGGCATACATACCACTTCTAAATTTACTGTGGTGTTTCTGACTCTATCTGGGAGGAGACTGATCAGTGGAATGTGTTACTTTTACACATAATCAAGACGATCTGTCACACTACTACACTTTAAAACACAGTTTATATGTAATTCATGTCACACAGTCTCATATGGAGCCTTCATCTACTTTCTTTTGTATACTGTATATGATAAGATACTGTCATCCCCCTTCCCTTCTATGTGAAAGGATGAATGAGCAAATGTATTTCTAGTTGCATGCTTGATGGTAGCAGACAAGCCTGTCTGCTAGAGAACAGTAGGACCAACGTCGGAACTGGTAGCTACGCTTTCTAAAAGCAAAGAGGTTTCTATTCTTGGTATGGTCCTGTCCGTAGCTTGTCGTGTTGGTATAGGAAGCTGCCTCCCTGGACACTTCCGTTTGTATCTGTGGAGCACCCTCGGTAGGGGCCCAGGCCAGTCTGTCCGCGGCGAGCGTCTGAAGTGGTAAGATCTCCAGCTAAGTGCGTCTCTGCTAAGTCCGTAGGACAGCGGATTTCTTAAGTTCAGCCTAACTGAAAATTTAATCACCTTTATTTCATGTTTAGATCTAAAATATCTAATATTATCTTAAATTGCAACACAGTGTAATTTGAGAGTGAAGTTCAGAATATCTTCCAGTAGTTGCTTTGTCATTACTTTGTGAGTAAAGTGGAACCACGATTTGAGGATCTGTAACTCTAACTAAGATCATCAATCTTAAATGCGAATGTGCGTGAGATTATAACGTCTTGTCTTGACAATATTTTTCAATATAGCAACTTTTCTTTATGTTCAACTCACGTGGGGCGTACTTTGTGAGACCAGTACCACGTGCTTATAAAATTGTTTGACCCATCAGATTAACAGTAAGAAATTTATTTTAATTATCAAAATTATTGTGGAGTTACTCTCTTTGTGTAAACCAAGTTGACCACGTGAAGCATGTGGTGTAATCATCAAAGTAGCCCTCAGCTATTCTTTTCGGGAAGATTTCACAGAGAGATAGTATGAATTTAGTGTACCAGTGTGTGGTAACTTCATGACGGACAGGATTGCGCTACGAACGTAACTTCTTTGGGTGAAAATAGATCGGTTGGTTGTGGTTAATTTCCTCTTGCATGTGTTTCAATGTTCTTTGTGTATTATTTTATGAATGCAGTGTTCTATGCAGTCTCCTAATCTTGGCTCCACATTTGATGTTTTCCATAAGATTACAAACTCACATTTTCACAGTCCTAAATAAGGCACCAGTTTAGTTATGAATCAAGTTTAATATGCTGAAATTTTAACGAAACAATGTTCAATGTTAAAATAAATGTCCAAATATAAACTGATTTATTTCTTTTTATTTAAATTCTGTTTATATATATATCACCAGTTGTCGTAAGATGACTATTAAAAGATTATAATAGATGTTAATCTGGTTGGGAATTTGGTAAGCTAGACTGGATACCTGGTGAAACAGTTGCTCAGTAATGAAAGGTTAACTTCCCCAGATAGCTATCAGCTTTTAACCCGCTTTTACTGTCTTAAATATCAGCACCGCTTTCAGAACAACTTAAAGCATCAACATTACAAACGGGTGTGAATTTTAACGAGGCAAAATTATGATAAATAGCTTTAAACATCCAGAGGCTCCTCCTAGTATTCATGTTGTCATAAATGACTTTAATTATTAAATATAAATAGAAACAAAATTGGTGAATTTGGCGCCAAGATGGCGGTACTTCCTGTCATGCATATTTCCCAGGCTGACGCTTGTTGCTACGGTCCAGCGCCAAGCCCCAGCCCACTACGTGCGACATACGGTCGATTCGTCGCCTAGCCACCCAGCGTGGGAAATGCTCTCCGATTCATGGGCGGGTATGGACTACAGCACTTCCTAACTATCGTGAATACATCAATAAGAGACAATAATTTATTAAAACTGGTAAAAATGTCTTCCTCACCTAAGAGGCACCTTTCATATTCCCCCTTTGTTTCTTTCTAAAACTGCTTTTTTCGTGAGACAAAATCGCAATTTTGGAAATAACAAAATCGCATTATTGCAAAATTCTATGAGTAGTCTTTAGATTTTGGTCATTTTCTTTCTATTAAGATCTTTAACTTTTCCTTTAACTCAGTATTTCTTTTTTCTTTTAATTGGAAGTAAACAATTTTTTTAAAAAATTTTCATTACAAAACTACTAATCGCTCTGTATTATTGCTCTTCTATGCCACAATATTATTAGAATATTAATTCCTTAATTCCCATGCTCTCATTATGAACACCAATGCTTTCAGATAAAGTACAATATACACTCCTGGAAATGGAAAAAAGAACACATTGACACCGGTGTGTCAGACCCACCATACTTGCTCCGGACACTGCGAGAGGGCTGTACAAGCAATGATCACACGCACGGCACAGCGGACACACCAGGAACCGCTGTGTTGGCCGTCGAATGGCGCTAGCTGCGCAGCATTTGGGCACCGCCGCCGTCAGTGTCAGCCAGTTTGCCGTGGCATACGGAGCTCCACCGCAGTCTTTAACACTGGTAGCATGCCGCGACAGCGTGGACGTGAACCGTATGTGCAGTTGATGGACTTTGAGCGAGGGCGTATAGTGGGCATGCGGGAGGCCGGGTGGACGTACCGCCGAATTGCTCAACATGTGGGGCGTGAGGTCTCCACAGTACATCGATGTTGTCGCCAGTGGTCGGCGGAAGGTGCACGTGCCCGTCGGCCTGGGACCGGACCGCAGCGACGCACGGATGCACGCCAAGACCGTAGGATCCTACGCAGTGCCGTAGGGGACCGCACCACCACTTCCCAGCAAATTAGGGACACTGTTGCTCCTGGGGTATCGGCGAGGACCATTCGCAACCGTCTCCATGAAGCTGGGCTACGGTCCCGCACACCGTTAGGCCGTCTTCCGCTCACTACCCAACATCGTGCAGCCCGCCTCCAGTGGTGTCGCGACAGGCGTGAATGGAGGGACGAATGGAGACGTGTCGTCTTCAGCGATGAGAGTCGCTTCTGCCTTGGTGCCAATGATGGTCGTATGCGTGTTTGGCGCCGTGCAGGTGAGCGCCACAATCAGGACTGCATACGACCGAGGCACACAGGGCCAACACCCGGCATCATGGTGTGGGGAGCGATCTCCTACACTGGCCGTACACCACTGGTGATCGTCGAGGGGACACTGAATAGTGCACGGTACATCCAAACCGTCATCGAACCCATCGTTCTACCATTCCTAGACCGGCAAGGGAACTTGCTGTTCCAACAGGACAATGCACGTCTGCATGTATCCCGTGCCACCCAACGTGCTCTAGAAGGTGTAAGTCAACTACCCTGGCCAGCAAGATCTCCGGATCTGTCCCCCATTGAGCATGTTTGCGACTGGATGAAGCGTCGTCTCACGCGGTCTGCACGTCCAGCACGAACGCTGGTCCAACTGAGGCGCCAGGTGGAAATGGCATGGCAAGCCGTTCCACAGGACTACATCCAGCATCTCTACGATCGTCTCCATGGGAGAATAGCAGCCTGCATTGCTGCGAAAGGTGGATATACACTGTACTAGTGCCGACATTGTGCATGCTCTGTTGCATGTGTCTATGTGCCTGTGGTTCTGTCAGTGTGATCATGTGATGTATCTGACCCCAGGAATGTGTCAATAAAGTTTCCCCTTCCTGGGACAATGAATTCACGGTGTTCTTATTTCAATTTCCAGGAGTGTATAAATGAATAATTGAAATAGTGAAAGAGTATAAACCGAGATACAAGACAATTTGTTATATAATTCCGTTTACAAAACATTAGATATATATTTTAAGTAGAGACTTTTTCAATAATTCGTGATTTCTGTCGAAGAATACGTCACCTCAACACTAAACAAGACGCTCGACTTTCGTAGCGGCTCTATCGCCTTTTTTCAAAAAGTTACCAAGAGCGTTGTTTCTTTCATTCAAACAGACCACCATACACATTGATGATAAACTATATCTTCAGCACACGTTGAGACACAGCAAATTTATCTGCCCTATTTTGCAGCACCAGTCCGTCCACTACACCACTGAACGCTGATGGCATTTTCGTAAGCCACTGACAACACTTCTTTCGAACTAGTATTCACTGTAATCCTGAAGTTATGGTTCTTCAGTTCGCTGGTTCCACTGAGATCCGGAAGCAACAGCCATTATCAGTTCTTCCCTTTTAATTGATATTGCTTTGGATAGGTTTCCCCGATTCCTTGGTCAGCTTACAAGGGCATCCACAGTACGTCTCATCATTCATCAGTTACATTACAATGGCACATGAAACAGAAAAAGACAACTTTAGACAGAAGAATACAATAATATTTTACAACAGTTCCTGGGGAATCAAATAACAAAGCTATAATGCAATAATAATACTAAGATTTATGTGCCACATTTCATTACAGTTCATCCTGCTAAACACCATTGTGTCAGTATGTAAGCCTTCGTTTGTAAACAAAGTCGTAGACACACCCTCATGACGTCACTCTCAGACGCTAGGGCACTGACCCGTTAGCTGGGCCGGCCAGAGAAAAGCTCATTAAGACCATCCGGTGCCTCGCGTGACGTAGCACCCCGCCTCTCATTAATCGAAACTGGGTCATTCATCTACTGACCTACTATCAAAGTAAATATTATGATTTCCTCATTCCCCTTATGCGTATTGCAGATTATTTCCATATTATCACGTCTTTCTATATTTAATACACAAATAAGTTAGTTGCTACGTCGCATTAGAGTGTTTTTCATTACTTTTCTTTTTTTTACGCTAAAGAGATATCTGTCTGGCAGCTACTATTCATGCTCGTCAACTTAAGAGGCTTCCCCGTAATTACCGCGGTATCGTTTCACATCCGCTACATTGTAAATTCCTCTGACTACTTTAGACTCAGAATGAGCCACTTCCACGACATTAGGGTGTGGTACCCTACTTACCACATGAGAACCTTCAAAAATCTCATAAAATTTCTTTATTTCAGCGTCAATTTTGGACGATTTCCTGTGAGCTCTAACCAATACTACGTCTCCCACTACATATTCATTGGGTATAATATTCCTATCATGCCTTGCCTTCCGATAAGCCCCTTTTGCTTTCGTCTTGCTGAACACCAATTCCCGTTTTTCTTCTTGGGAATTTCACTACATTCTCAATAATATTTCTAGGCTTTTTGCCCGTTCGCAACTCATATGGAGATACCTCAGTTGTCGAATGTGGCAGTTCGTTCAGTATCTCCTCAAACTCTTTAATATACATTTCCCAAGCAGTGTGATTGTCGTGGCAGAAAGCCCTACAAAGCCGTCCCAGCTCTTTCATCACTCTCTCTCTACCAGGTTCGAAGCTGGGTGAAATCATGTTATATATATGGCTTTGATGTCTAGCTTCTTCAACATCTTCTTCCACACTCTGGATACGGATTGAGACCCATTATCACTGAGCATTTTGTTTGGTTTACCCACAGGCTGACCCTCGCTACTAGTTGTAGGTGTCTTCGTTTTCTGACACTTCTCGCAGCTTTGCAGTACCTTTCTAGCCCTCTTCACCATATTACTGAAGATATATGTTTCTGCCAATTTTTCAGAACACTTTTTAGGTCCGAAATGTCCATAGTTCATGTGAATATACCAGAGAAATTCATTTATGGTATGTTCAGGCAAACACAACTTCCATTTTTCCCATACCAGGTTAGTCCTGCGATATAATATTCCCTTTTCTACTAGGTGATATTGCCTCACTTGTGGTTCTTGGTTTTCTTCCCATTTCCCCTTTGCCTTACGCAACCTTTCGTCCTTCTCTTGTTCCTGTGATATATTCCTCAGATACCCTTTAATCTTATCCTCATATTCCACTCCTTTCATATATAACAAATGGATTTCTCGAGAATCTGACAAATCTTGATTCTCCTGGTTCATCCCCATTGGTAATCTGGACAGCGCGTCCGCTACTACGTTGTCTTTACCAGGTCTGTAATGTATCTCATATTGATATTCCTGAAGAGCTATAGTTCAACGAGTGAGTCTGCCATGTGTTAATTTGCAGCTTTTCATAAAAGATAAAGCTTTGTAGTCTGTGTATGCTTTTACTTTTCTACCCATTAAATAGTATCTGAACTTTTTGAAGGCCCATACTATGGCCAATGCCTCCTTTTCAGTAACGGTATAGTTACGCTCGCATTTTGTCAACAACCTACTCGTGAATCCGATAGTTCGATGTTCTACCCCCTCTTCCGTCTCTATCATTTGGAATAGGTGGGCACCAGTTCCAGAGTCTGAACTATCTGCTGACAGACAAAATTCTGTATCCAGTTTAGGGTGGTAGAGTATTCCCCCTTTACATAGAGCTTCTTTTATGTCATCGAACTCTTTCTGACACTGCTCTGTCCACACCCAAGGTACATTCTTTCCGGTTAAATTATGCAGTGACTTTGCATTTAATACCTGTTTATCCACGAATTTTCGGTAAAAAATTACACAAACCGAGAAACGACTTTATTTGTTTCTTATTTCTTGAATGTGGGAATTCTTTGATAGACTCCAATATCTTAGGATTCGGTTTAATACCCTCTGCTGATATAATATGCCCTAAAAATTGTATTTAGCTCTTTCCGAATTCGGACTTAGTTAAGTTCACGGTAATATTGCCCTCTTGAAACGCTTTCAGCACGTCATCCAGAATCCTATTGAGCTCTTGCCAATCACTGGCAGCAATCAGGACGTCGTCCACATAAACGGTGATTCCAGACAATAATTCTTCTCCCTGAATGTTATCCAACACCCTTAAGAAAGCTGCTACCGATATATTCAATCCGAATGGGAGAACTTTGAAATGATAACACCTGCCTCTATATACCAAAGCTGTGTACTGTTTACATTTTTCAGCCAATTTTATTTGCCAGTAGCAGTCATATCGAGGCTAGATAATTTACTGGCCCCTTCGAACTTTTGCAATAATTCTTCAAGAGATTCTGGCCTATCATTCTGAGGCTCTATTATCTTATTCAATATCCTAGCATCCAAGGTTACTTTCACTGAACCATCTTTCTTTGTCACATATACTAACGGACTGCAATATTGACTCGTCGATCTTTCGATAATTTACAATTCTATCATCCTTTGTAACTCTTTTTCTGTTGCCTCCCTTCTTGCCAAAGGTATCACATGGGGTCTCAGTTTGAATGGTTGGTGCGGTTTGACTTTAAACTCATAAGGTTCTCCTTTCATAAACCCAGGTCTATTTGAAAATACTTTCTGATACTTTACCAGCAGGTCTCATAGTTCTTTTTTCGCACCTTGGTCCCTGTCATCGATATTATTTAATTTAGCTTTGATATCTTCTACTGACCATTCTGCCTCAACTGGCTCTCGTCTCTCTTTCCTACAGTCACTCCTCTTCGAATCTGCTTTCCATTGGAAACACTCACGCATTATTTTCAGGTAGAATTTTCCCTGTGCCTTCTCTTTAGCTTGAATGGCCCTGCCAAACATAAACTCGTTCCTAGTACCATTTACCGTCAGGATCACAGTACTCCTTTTTAAATCTACAACAGCTGCATGGTCTACCAACAAATCCATCCTTAATATAAGCCCTACGCAGAGGTCAGGTACCACTATAGCATTAACTTCTAATACAATTCCTTGAAATCTCACTTCCAATAACACTTGGTTTTTTATTACCTTACTTTTTCCTCCTACTGCACTCACGACTCTAGCTCCTTGTAATGGTAACATAGGTACCTCTTCCTGGTCTCTTATTTGGTCATAAACCCCTCTGCCAAGGCGCACAACTCACTACCTGTATCAATGACTGCTACTGCTTCGATACCATTAACATCCACGTCTATTATCGGTTGATACTCTTCCTTACTCACCATTTCAACTCTCTCTAAAAGAGTTCCTTTAATATCGCACCAATCCTCTTTTATTACCCTTTTGATATGTGTTGGTACGCTGTTCATTTGAGTTCGTGCTCGGACCCGACATGAACTCCCCTCTAGTTTTCCTGCTCGGTAATTTCTCTTTCGGTCCTGCCACCCTCATACCTCTCTTCCTGTTCTTCGTACCGTCTATTACCATGGCTGTTCGAACCTCCTCGGTTCCAGCCTCCTCTACCAAGTCTGTTATGCCTGTTATCACATCTCTCGTTATCCATCATGTCATTGTTATTCCTGTTACGCTCTCTCGAGTTCTCATTTTCCCTTGACCTCCAATTTACACCTCTCCAGCCGTTACTGGATGTTTACTCCCCTGATGAAGCATCTAATATGTCCTCAATTTTCTTTTTAGGTATGACTATCAGCTTTCCTTGCACAGATATCGGCAGTTTCACCAACACTACTGCAATAAAGTCCTCCTCACTCAGTGGATTATCTAAATACAAATTTTTTCCACAGAAACTCTGGAAATAATCTTTGTAACTATCGCACCCACTCCCAAGAAAATTTCTCCCTTGAAAGATACTATTACGTGCATTGCCTTGTGTACTATTAGACCAATATTTGTCCCAAAATTTCTTAATAAATTCGTCATAAGTTTGGCATGCTTCTCCTGCTCTCATTCCCCGCGACAGAGCATCCCCTTCCATTCTGCTAGTGACACAACCTATTTTTCTTCTGTCATCCCAGTTTTCTGGCAAAACCCCTTTAAATTGCTTTATAAATGCTTCGGAATCTACCTTTGGCTATCTAAAGAATTTATCAAAGAGGAAGCAAGAGGGAACTACAACCAGGGTGACGTAGACCAGCATGTTGTTTCACGCTTCAATGGCAACGACAAAGCTCCCTCAGAGTAGGAAGTGGTCCGTTGCAACCAGGAAGCTGGCATAAAACAGAACACAAGTTGTCCACCTCAAAGCCATCCACAGTGTCCAAGATACAGGCAGTGTGTGACTATGGACAGGAGGGCAATTGAGTGTATTGTTTAATTAGCCAGAAAAGAAATCTGTTGTAATTACATATTTAAATAATTTCTATTTGTTACAGGATGTATTATTGACCGATAAGTTTGAAACAAGTTGTAGGACAATAGTAGTAGTACATATAGTTAGATACACTAGCAGGTGAAGTTTTCATTAATAGTTGTAAAACTTGTGGCGACGGGAAATAGAATTGCATTATCTTCAGTAGTACCTTTTGTAACATTACATGTCGACATACAGGAAAAAAAATGTTGACACTTAGTATGGGCTACCATGTTCCTCAATCAGCTTCTTCTCTTTTGTGTACTAAAGACGTTTGTCTATATAAAGTGATAGTTATCTTCATGAAGAGTACTTGTCACAATCTGTAGGTTTTAATGGTGTATGTAAATTATAAATATGTCTTGCTGATGAAGATATTTCAGAACTGGTGTGAATTGTAAGCCAAGGCACTTTTAATTATTTTCCAATTCAATTCAATTCAATTTTTAAAACATTATGTGCAAACCTGTAACAGTTAAGCTTTTTATTCTTGTAAATATGCATTTCTGTATTTCTTTATTCAATTATGTGTACATTGTCACTATGTGTTGCCGATGGCTAAATTGAGTACACACTCAAAGGCCAAATAAAAAAATTTAAAAAATAAAAAATAAAAAAAATAAAGAAATATTTCAGTGGAAAATATTCAGCCTGTGTTTAAAATACAAGTATCAGGCTGTAACAAGGTAAATAAATAGTACCTGTGTGAGATGTCCCACACTGATGGTCTGCAAAACCAACATGGGAATGAAGAAGAAGTGTCGGCTTTTTCCTCAAACCTGCACCTCAGGATTAGCGAGTCTGATTGAAATTTCGATTTTTAAGAGGGACATCAGTCAGTTGTGTACCTTTAAAGGACAAAGTAAAGGAACAAACCAAGGTTTAGAGCCTGATAGGTGTACTTAGTGCACATAATCAACTTGTGTGATTTTCTTCAACTGTAGGAAGCCTGTCCACTCGGCGGATTTTGTGCCATTCGGAATTCATGAGAAACTGTGAAATCTCAGCACCTGCTTATGGAGGTCTACAGAAATTTATCCAAGAAAAGGCAAGATGTTAAAACTACCATTTTCTGTATAAATGTTTGTGTGCTTTTCAAGACATGTTGTTACCCAAGCATTAGTTATGACAGGACTCTCAGAAAACTTAATGTAGCTCAAAAGATTGGTAGTTATACATTTAACTTACTTCATTAGTATACACAAAATACGTTCACATATGATGAAATCCAGCGTAAGCAGTGAGGTAGGAAATAAAGATAATGGTTTAAATCATACCTAATGGGAAGAGTGTAGAAAGTTGAAATAAGCAGTTCACATAATATGCAAAAAACTGGCGATTTCTAAAACTGGGGAACAATCAAGAATGGGGTGCCGCAAGGTTCGGTCTTGGGTCCTCTGCTGTTCTTAATATGTATTAATGACTTGCCATTCTATATTCACGAAGATGCAAAGCTGTTACTTTTTGCCGATGAAACAAGTATAACTATCACACCCAACAGACAAAAATTAACTGGTGAAATTGTAAATGATGTTTTTCAGAAAATTATTAAGTGGTTCTCTGCAAATAGGCCCTCATTAAACTTTGACAAAACACAGTATATACAGTTCCACACAGTTAATGGAATGACACCAAATAATAAATATAGACTTCGATCAGAAATTCGGTAGCTAAGGTACAATATTCAAAATTTCTAGGTGTATGCATTGATGAGGCGTTGAAATGGAAAAAACACACTGAGGATCTGATGAAACGTTTGAGTTCAGCTACTTATGCTATTAGGATCATCGCAAATTTTGGCGATATACATCTGAGTAAATTAGCTTACAACGCCTATTTCCATTCTCTGCTTTCGTATGGCATCATACTCTGGGGCAACTCATCATTGAGTAAAAGAGTGTTCATTGCACAAAAGCGTGTATTCAGAATAATTGCTGGAGCTCATCCAAGATCATCCTGCAGACACTTATTTAAAGAGCTAGAGATCTTCACCGTAGCCTCACAATATATATATATGTGTGTGTGTACTTATGAAATTTGTTATTAACAATCCGAACGAATTCAAAAGTAATAGCAGTGTACATGGCTACAACACTAGGAGAAAGGATGATCTTCACTACTCAAGGTTAAATCTAACTTTGGCTCAGAAGGGGGTACATTATGCTGCCACAAAAGTCTTTAGTCACTTACCTAATAGTATCAAAAGTCTGAGAGATGGCCATATAGCATTTAAAAGGAAATTAAAAGAATTTCTTAATGGCAACTCCCTTACTCTTTAGATGAATTTTTGGATATAGTAAGTGGGTAATTTCCCCCACCACCGCAAAAATTAAAAATGTTAAGTGTCATCAAATATTTTGTGTAGTGTAATATCTTGTATAGACAGCTTTTATTAACGTGACATGTTCCTCATCATTACGAAGAGTCGTATTCATGACCTATGGAACAAATACTAATCTAATCTAATCGAAACGCAGAGGAGAGGTACCATACTTGAATTCTGATATCAATTATATTATTATAAGGCTGAATATTAAAAGATGGAAGCTAGGAGACATCTCACTGGCTTTGTTCCAGACATGAAACGGAGCCTCGGAATGAGACATCCAGATGCCTCAAAAGGCCTGGCACACTTCTTGGTGGATTATTGTACTTATCTCAGAGAGTGGCTGTTGAGAATAATAATCGCCCGAACATTGTGCCAGGAAATGTCAATAGTATGTCGTGACCAGGAGCAACTGAATCGACATGGATGACTCAGTGTCAAGAAGATTCTGCGGTGCGAGAGAAACAAGTACAGCCTGGACAATACCACATCCACCAGCTCAAGAATTGCTTGGGTAGCGTGTTAAGTGATGAATCAACGCCAGAGCTCTGCAATACACGTGGTTTCGATGGAATGTGGAGACATAATGCAGTGAAGGCATCAACTCCAGTCCACTCTACTTCAGATGGTCGCGACAGGATACGAAGAAGCAATGCTGTGAAAATTTCTAAGGTCATTTTCTGTGGCAGAAGAATATGCCAACAGACCATGAAAAGCCACCATAACAACAACATCATGGTGGAAATGCAGACGTTGGCTGTGGCTCGCCACTGAGGGATCTAGAATAAGAGTGACATGGACCAGAATACTGTTGCACAGTTCAACAGCAATGACAATGCTGCCCCAAAGTAGGAAGTCATCCCTTGCAAGCAGGACGCTCGCAGACAGTAGAACACAAGTTAACCACCTCAACGCCCTACATGGTGTCCAAGATACTGGCAGTATGTGGCATGGACAGGAGGGCGGTCAAGTATACTGTTGAATTAGCCAGAAAAGAAATCTGGTGTCATTACAGATATAAACTATTTCTATTTGTTACATCATATATTAGTGACTGATAAGTTTGATACGAGTTGTAGCACAATAATATTGGTAGATACATTTAGGTACAGTAGCAATTGCAGTTTTCGTTAAAAGTTGAAGAAGTTTTGGTCATGGGAAATAGAATTACATTAGCTTCAATAGTGCATTTTCTATTATTGGATGTCTATGTATAGGAAATAATAAGCGATGGTAAATAATTTAGTGTGAAAATATTCAGCCTTTGTTTAAAATACAAGTATCAGCATGCAGTGATATAAATAAATAGTACCTGTGTAAGATGTCCCATAATTAGGGTGTGCACAGTCAAAGTAGGAATGAAGAAGAACAGTAGGCTACTTACCCAGATTTTGCAACTCAGAATTAGCGAGTCTTTTTGAAATTTCGAATTTTAAAAGGGAAATGAGTCGTAGATTTGTGTTCCTTCAAATGACAATGTAAAGGATGAAATCGCTGTTACACCCTGATAGGTATTTGGTTCACATAATAAACTTCTGAGATTTGTTTCAGGTGTAGGAAACCTGTCCATTTTGTCATGGATGTAAAAAATACTCTTGGTTGCTACTGACAAGTACCAACATGCATGAAACACTGCTGTTGCACTGGTAATATTCTTGTTTCTAATTGAGTAGATGGAGTACATCA
The DNA here is from genome assembly GCF_021461395.2 of Schistocerca americana. Taxonomy (NCBI): domain Eukaryota; kingdom Metazoa; phylum Arthropoda; class Insecta; order Orthoptera; family Acrididae; genus Schistocerca; species Schistocerca americana. The sequence goes on from NC_060126.1 coordinate 525,399,390, forward strand.
GAAAGCCAAATGATGTATTAAACACTTACCACCGTTAGTCGTGCCTTCCAGCTCCGAATAGTGTGCATTATTCCTCTGTATTCCTGAAAATGCGGGAAAACTATGGTTAGTGAGAGTCATTGCTTTGTGGCCTCTTACGAGCTGGATCAGCATGTCGCTAGTTACTAATCAGGCGGCGCTGGTTGCGACCGCAGTGCAATCTTCTCAAATTTCAAGAGAGTTGATTAAGTGATTGCAGATTTTCAGCCAGGCGGTAATCATAAGAAGCTGTGAAATCTCAGCTAGCATCTTCGTATGGATGTCAACAGAAATTTATTTACGAAGTGGAAAGATTTTAAAATTACCAGTTATGGGGTAAATGTTTCTGTGATTATGATGACTTATCTTTACCCAAGCATGAGTTATGATAGAACAATCAGAAAACATATTTTAGATCAAAAGTCTAGTTGTTATTGACTCAACATATTTCATTAGTATATACAAATTACATTCACATGTGATTAAGTCCAATGCATGCAATGAGATAGGAAATAAAGATGCGAAACCCAGAGGAGAGGTAACATATTTTAATTCTTGTATCAGTTACATTAGAATAAGACTGAATATTAAAAACTGGAAACTGGGATACATGTCAGTGTCTTTGTCACGAAAATAAAATGGAGCCTCAGAGTGCTTCATCCCAAAGCCTCAAGATTCCTGGCACACTTCTTGGTGGGTTATTGTACTTAGCTCAGAGATTGCTTATGTAGAATAATATTCACCAGAACATTGGGTCAGGAAATGTCAATAGAATCTCGATCTTACTTGTACCGATTGGCAGCAACTGAATCGGCATGGTAGACTCAATGTTAACTAGATATTGCAGTGCGAGACCAACAAGTAGAGCCTGGACAATATCAGATATGCTATTTCAAAAATTTCCTGGGTTGAGTGTTAAGTGATGAATCAACGCCAGAGGACTGTAATACAGATAGTTTCGACGGAATGTGAAGAGGAAATGCAGTGAAGGCTTCAACCTGCAATGACAAATCCCGTATGGACTTTACTATTAACCACAATGGCATGCTCTAAAAAGACCAACTAGAAATTGCAAATATTTTTAATGAATATTTTTCTTCAGTAAGAGACTCCATAAATGACAAATATAAAAACATGCACTACAGTTTTAAAGGTAATACATGTGACCATAGTATATATCTAGCCCCCACAAACTGTGCAGAAATAATGGGCATCATTAGCTCTCTGAAACCCTCTAATTCAGCTGGGCATGATGGCCTAAATACTAATGTTTTAAAAGCCTGTAGCCAAAAAGTCTCTGTACCTCTGTCTGCAGCAGTCAACAATATAACAGAATCAGGCACCTTTCCAGACAGACTAAAAATAGCACAGGTAACACCCATTTTTAAGAAAGGTGACAACAACAAAATAGAAAACTACAGACCAGTCTCAATCCTTCCTGTCTTTTCCAAAATAGTTGAGAAAGTTATATACAACAGGATTATAAACTTTCTTAACAAACACAACCTGATGTTCGAAAATCAAAATGGATTCCTAAAAGGTAAATCAACTATCACTGCAGCTGCTCAATTAACTGAAGTGGTGTTAGGGGGTATCAAAAAGAAGGAACATGTGGCAGGTGTATACATAGACCTGGAAAAAGCCTTTGATTGTGTGAACATTGACATCCTATTACACAATCTATGGAACATGGGCATTAGAGGCGCTGCTTATGACCTAATAAAGTGTTATATGAGCAATAGAAAAAGTTTGTTCTACTTAAAACGGAAAGTGGTGTCTACAAATCAGAGATCACATGCATAAAATATGGCGTGCCCCAGGGCTCGGTGTTGGGCCCCCTTCTGTTCTTGATGTATTTAAATGATATTAAATAGTGTACTATAAATTTCAAAATTGTTCTGTATGCCAATGGCATGTCCATTATATGTAAAAAGGAATCATGTAATGAACTAGAGGCCGAGTGTAAGAATGTGACGAAAGAAATTGTTCACTTTTTTAATGAAAGCCACTTAAATGTAAGCACCAGTAAAACATGTTTGATGGAGTTTAACAAAAGTAGTTTGAATAATGAACTTAAATTATAAGTGGGCAACGAATTGCTAAAGAAAGAGTCTAATGTAAAATTCCTTGGCTTAACAATCCAAAGCAACCTGAAATGGGACACACATATTGACTCAACAGCAACTAAGTTGTCAAAAAATATATTTGAAGTCAGTACTATTAGCAAGTTCTGTAGAGACACCGTAGTCCTAAATACTGCGTACCATGCTCTTTTCTCCTCTCACTTTAACTATGGTATTGAAATTTGGGGGGCAACAACCAAAGCTAATCTAGAAAAGCTTCTCATTCTTCAAAAAAGGGGTGTGAGAAAAATCTGTGGAGCAAAATATAGGGAATCTTGTTGCAACTTGTTTCCAAAAACAGAGGTGTTAACTGCTATACACATACATTCTAAAAGCCATATTGCTTGTGAAAAGACTGCACCCAAACACAGGTTTCCACCAGTACAATGCTAGAAATAAAGAAAGATTTTACATTGGCAGCCACAGAACAGCCCCTTACGAAAAGCGGCCTCAGTATGCAGGTATAAAATTAGCTAATACACTGCCTAGTGCAGTCATGGCTCTTCCTACAATTAAACTGGAACATCAGCTTAACAAATTTTTAGTAAAATACCATTTCTACACATTAGAAGAGTATCATACTTACATGAAGAACAACAAATGATTTATGAAATTATGTGAATAGTAATCAGTAAACATTTTATTGTAATTTTGTTGTAAATTAATGATGTATTCAGAAGAATGCGTCTTGTGTATTGTACAAATGACTTTAATCATTACTGTTTCTTTGTATGTGTGCAGTATACCATTCGATGTTGAATAAAACTATTATTATTATTATTATTAGCGACTCTTGTTGAAATTGCGAAATCTAAAAGGCAAACCAGTCATTGATTTGTGTTCCTTTAAGGGACAAAGTAAAGGATGGACTCGCTGTTGGACCCTTACAGATGTACATGGTGCACATAACATACTTCTGTGATTTGTTTCAGGTGTAGGAAACCTGTCCATTTTGTCATGGAATGTAGAGAATACTTGTGGTTGTTATTTACAAGTACGAATATGCATGAAACACTTCTGTTGTACTAGTAGTTGGCGCCTTTCTAATTGAGTAGATGGAGTATATTCCTAAGCGAAATAATGTAATAATCACTTACCACCCATAGTCGTGCCTCCCAGGTCCAAATAATCTGCATTAATCCTCTGCATTCCTGAAAGTGTAGGAAAACTATGGTTAGTGAGATTCATTGCTTTGTGGCTTGTTACGTGCTGAAGTAGCATGTTCCCATTTGCTTATCATTTGGTGCTGATTACGTCCTGAGTGGAATCATCTGAAATTTCTAGAAAGTTGAGTAAGTGATTGCTGATTTTCAGCGATGTGGTAAACACGAAAAGCTGCGAAATCCCAGCTATCGTCTATGTATGGATGTCTACAGAAATTTATTCAAGTAGAGGCAATATGTTAAAATTAAAAAGTTTAGTATAAGGGTTTCTATGGTTTTCAAGACATATCTTTCTCCTTCCATGAGTTTTGATAGGTGAATCAGAAAACTTATTTTAGATCAAAAGTCTAATAGATATTGACTGAACATATTTCATTAGTATACACAAAGTACATCCACATATGAATTAATCTAGTGTATGCAATAAGCCAGGAATAAAGATACGAAACGCAGAGGAGAGGCACCATATTTGAATTCTTGTATCAATTATATTAGGATAAGATCGAATATTGATAGTTGGAAACTGGGAGACATATCAGTGGGTTTGTGCCAAAAATAAAAATGAAACAGAGCCTCAGAATAAGGCATCTGGATGGGGCACGAGGCGTAGCACACTTCTTGGTGGGTTATTGTACTTAGCTCACAGAGCGCCTATGGAAAATAATATTCGCCAGAACATTGTCCAGGAAACCTCAATAGTACGTCGATGCTACTTGTACAGATCGGCAGCATCTGAATCGACACGGAAGACTCAATGTCAAGCAGATATTGCGTTGCGAGACCAACAAGTAGAGTCCAGAGAATATCACATAGGCCATTTCAAGAATTACTTGGATTGGGTGCTAAATGAAGATTCAACGCCAGAGCACTGTAATACAGGTGGTTTCAACGAAATGTGAAGAGGTAATGCAGTGAAGGCTTCAACTCCAGACCACTCTACTTCAGATGGTTGTGATGCGATACAAAGAAGCAGTGCTGTGAAAATATGACAAGTCATCTTCTGTGGCAGACATGAAGGCCAACAGACCGCGAAAACCTACCATTACAACAGCATCACGGTGGAAATGCAGATGCTGGCTGTGTTTCGCCACTGAACTGTCTAGAATAAGAGTGACATGCACCAGAATATTGTTGCACACTTCATCGGCAATGACAATGCTACCTCAATGTAGGAAGTGATCCCTTGCAAGCAGGAAGCGCACAGAGCACAGAACACAAGTTAACCACCTCAAAGCCTTCAACAGTGACTAAGATATTGGTAGTGTGTGACTAGGATGGTAGGGAGGGGGGGGGGGTTGGATGGACGATCAAGTATCGAGGATATTGTTGAAATAGCCACATAAGAAATCTGGTGTCTTTACATATATAAACTATTTCCATTTGTTACATCGTATAATAGTGTCATATAAGTTTGAAACAAGTTGTAGCACAATAGTATTGGTGGACACACTTAGGTACAGTAGCAATTGAAGTTTTCGTTAAAAGTTGTAGACGTTGTGGTGATGGGAAATAGAATTGCATTAGCTTCAGTAGTACATTTCGTATGACTGGATGTCGATGTATACGAAAAACAAGTTGACAGTTAATATTTTAGAGCGAAAATAATAAGCCTGTGTTTAAAATACAAGTACCAGGCTGCAATGTAATGAATAAATACTACCCGTGTAAGATGTCTCATACTTAGGGTCGACGGAATCAAAGTGGGTTTGAGGAAGGACAGCAAGCTAGCTTCCCAGTTTCTGCATATCAGACTTAGCGACTCTTGTTGGAATTTCGAATTATAAAATGCAAACCACTCATTGGTTTGTGTTCCTTTAAGGGACAAAGTAAAGGATGGACTCGCCGTTGCACTCTCACAGATTTAGGTGGTGCACATAATCAACTTCCGTGAATTGTTTCAGGTGTAGGAAACCTGTCCATTTTGTCATGGAATGTAGAGAATATTCGTGGTTGCTATTACCAAGTACGAATACGCATGAAACACTACTGTTGTACTAGTAGTTGGTGCCTTTCTAATTGAGTAGATTGAGTATATTCCTAAGCGAAATAATGTAATAATCACTTACCACCCATAGTCGTGCCTCTCAGGTCCAAATAATCTGCATTAAGCCACTGCATTCCTGAAAGTGTAGGAAAACTATGGTTAGTGAGATTCATTGCTTTGTGGCTTGTTACGTGCTGAAGTAGCATGTTCCCATTTGCTTATCATTTGGTGCTGGTTACGTCCTGAGTGGAATCATCTGAAATTTCTAGAAAGTTGGTTATGTGATTGCTGATTTTCAGCCAGGTGGTAAACACGAGAAGCTGCGAAATCCCAGCTAGCGTCTACGTATCGATGTCTACAGAAATTTATTGAAGTAGAGGCAAGATATTAAAATTACAAAGTTTAGTATAAGTGTTTCTGTGGTATCAAGACATATCTTTCTCCGTACATGATTTTTGATAGGTGAATCAGAAAACTAATTTTAGATCAAAAGTCTGACAGATATTGACTGAACATATTTCATTAGTATACACAAAATACATCCACATATGATTTAATCTAGTGCATGCAATAAGTTAGGAAATAAAGATACGAAACGCAGAGGAGTGGAACCATATTTGAATTCTTGTGTCATTCATATTATGATAAGAGTGAATACTAAAACTGAAAACTGGGACACGTGTCAGTGACATTGTTCCAATAGTAAAATGGAGCCTCGGAATGAGTAATCCGAAAGCCTCATGAGGGAATCCTAGCACACTTCTTGGTGGGTTATTGTACTTAGCTCACAGAGCGCCTATGGAAAATAATATTCGCCAGAACATTGTCCAGGAAACCTCAATAGTACGTCGATGCTACTTGTACAGATCGGCAGCATCTGAATCGACATGTAAAACTCAATGTCAAGCAGACATTGCGTTGCGAGACCAACAAGTAGAGTCCAGAGAATATCACATAGGCCATTTCAAGAATTACTTGGATTGGGTGCTAAATGATGATTCAACGCCAGAGCACTGTAATACAGGTGGTTTCGACGGAATGTGAAGAGGTAATGCAGTGAAGGCTTCAACTCCAGACCACTCTACTTCAGATGGTTGTGACGCGATACAAAGAAGCAGTGCTGTGAAATTATTAGAGGTCATCTTCTGTGGCAGACGAGCATGCCAACAGTCCATGAAAACCAATCATTGCAATAGTATCACGGTGGAAATGTAGATTCTGGCTGTGTTTCGCCACCGAACTGTCTAGAATAAGAGTGATACGGACTGGAATACTGTTGCGCACTTCACCGGTAATGACAATGCTACCTCAAAGTAGGAAGTGATCCCTTGCAAGCAGGAAGCTCACAGAGAACAGAACAGAATTTAACCACCTCAAAGCCCTCCACAGTGTCCAAGATACTGGTAGTGTGTGGCTATGAACAGGGGAGGGGGGAGGGGAAGGGGGGGAATGCTATCCAGTATTGGGTATATTGTTGAATTAACCAAAACAGAAATCCGGTATCTTTACCTATTTAATTTATTTTCAATTTGTTACGTCTTATAATAGTGTCAGATAAGTTTGAAACAAGTTGTAGCACAATAGCATTGGTGGATACACTTAGATACAGCAGCAATTGAAGTTTTCGTTAAAAGTTGTAGAAGTTGTGGTGATGGAAAATACAATTGCATTGGCTTCAGTAGTATATTTTGTATGACTGGATGTCGATGTATACGAAAAACAAGTTGACAGTTAATATTTTAGAGTAAAAATATTAGGCCTGTGTTTAAAATACAAGTACCAGGCTGCAGTGTAATAAATAACTACTACCTGTGTAAGATGTCCCATACTTATAGTTGGGGGAATCAGAGTGGGAATGAAGAAGATGAGTAGGCTAGTTCCCCAGTTTCTGCGTATCAGAATTCGCGACTCTTGTTGTAATTTCGAATTATAAAAGACAAACCAGTCATTGATTTGTGTTCTATTAAGGGACAAAGTAGGGGACGGAATCGCCGTTGCACCCTTACAGATGTACATGGTGCACATGATCAACTTCCGTGAATTGTTTCAGGTGTAGGAAACCTGTCCATTTTGTCATGGCATGTAGAGAATACTCATGGTTGTTATGTACGAGTACGAATACGCATGAAACACTTCTGTTGTACTAGTAGTTGGTCCCTTTCTAATTGAGTAGATGGAGTATATTCCTAAGCGAAATAATGTAATAAACCCTTACCACCCATAGTCGTGCCTCCCAGGTCCAAATAATCTGCATTGAAATTCTGTATTCCTGAAAGTGTGGGAAAACTATGGTTAGTGGGATTCATTGCTTTGTGGCTTGTTACGTGCTGAAGTAGCATGTCCCCACTTACTTATCATTTGGTGCTGGTTACGTCCTGAGTGATATCATCTGAAGTTTCTAGAGAGTTGATTAAGTTATTGTTGACTTTCAGCCAGGTGGTAAACACGAGAAGCTGCGAAATCCCAGCTAGCATCTACGTATGGATGTCTACAGAAATTTATTCAAGTAGAGGCAATACGTTAAAATTAAAAAGTTTAGTATAAGGGTTTCTGTGGTTTTCAAGACATATCTTTCTCCTTCCATGAGTTTTGATAGATGAATCAGAAAACTTATTTTAGATCAAAAGTCTGATAGATATTGACTGAACATATTTCATTAGTAAACACAAAGTACATCCACATATGAATTAATTTAGTGTATGCAATAAGTTAGGAATAAAGATACGAAAAGCAGAGGAGAGGCACCATATTTGAATTCTTGTATCAATTATATTAGGATAAGATTGAATATTAATAGTTGGAAACTGGGAGACATATCTGTGGGTCTGTGCCAAAAATAAAAATGAAACAGAGCCTCAGAATAAGGCATCTGGATGGGGCAAGAGGTGTAGCACACTTCTTGGTGGGTTATTGTACTTAGCTCAGAGAGCGCCTATGGAAAATAATATTCCCCAGAACATTGTCCAGGAAACCTCAATAGTACGTCGATGCTACTTGTACAGATCGGCAGCATCTGAATCGACATAAAAGACTCAATGTCAAGCAGATATTGCGTTGCGAGACCTACAAGTTGAGTCCGGAGAATATCAAATACGCCATTTCAAGAATTGCTTGGATTGGGTGCTAAATGATGAATCAACGCCAGAGCAATGTAATACAGGTGGTTTCGACTGAATGTGAAGAGGTAATGCAGTGAAGGCTTCAACTCCAGACCACTCTACTTCAGATAGTTGTGATGCGACACAAAGAAGCAGTGCTGTCAAAAAATCACAGGTCATCTTCTATGGGAGACGAGAATACCAACAGACCGCGAAAACCTACCATTACAACAGCATCATGATGGAAATGCAGATGCTGGCTGTGTTTCGCCACCGAACTGTCTAGAATAAGAGTGACATGCATAAGAATATTGTTGCACACTTCATCGGAAATGACAATGCTACCTAAATGAAGGAAGTGATCCCTTGCAATCAGGAAGCTCACAGAGAACACAACACAAGTTAACCATCTCAAAGCCCTCCACAGTGTGCAAGATACTGGTAGTGTGTGGGTATGAACAGGGGGGGGGGGGCTAGCCAGTATGGAGTATATTGTTGAATTAACCAAAACAGAAATCTGGTATCTTTACGAATATAAATTATTTTGCTTTTGTTACGCCGTATAATAGTGTCAGATAAGTTTGAAACAGGATGTAGCACAATAGTATTGGTGGTTACACTTAGGTACAGTAGCAATTGAAGTTTTCGTAAAAAGTTGTAGAAGTTGCGGTGATGCAAAATACAATTGCATTAGCTTCATTAGTACATTTTGTATGACTGGATGTCGATGTATACGAAAAACAAGTTGACAGTTAATATTTTAGAGGAAAATATTAAGCCTGTGTTTAAAATACAAGTATCAGGTTGCAATGTAGTAAATAAGTACTACCTGTGTAAGATGTCCCATACTTAGGGTCGGGAGAATCAAGGTGGGAATAAAGAATAACACTAGGCTAGTTCCCCAGTTTCTGCATATCAGACTTAGCGACTCTTGTTGGAATTTCGAATTATAAATGGCAAACCAGTCATTGATTTGTGTTGCTTTAAGGGAAAAAGTAAAGGATGGACTCGCCGTTGGACCCTTACAGATGTACGTGGTGCACATAATATACTTCTGTCATTTGTTTCAGGTGTAGGAAACCTGTCCATTTTGTCATGGAATGTAGAGAATACTTGTGGTTGTTATTTACAAGTACGAATACGCATGAAACACTGCTGTTGTACTAGTAGTTGGTGCCTTTGTAATTGAGGAGATTGAGTATATTCCTAAGCGAAATAATGTAATAATCACTTACCACCCATAGTCGTGCCTCTCAGGTCCAAATAATCTGCATTAATCCTCTGCATTCCTGAAAGTGTAGGAAAACTATGGTTAGTGAGATTCATTGCTTTGTGGCTTGTTACGTGCTGAAGTAGCAATTTAAATTCTTTCGTTCTAGCACAAAAGGTGAAGATTGTGCCATAATAAAGAATAGTATGAAACTTCCTGGCAGATTAAAACTGTGTGCCCGACCGAGACTCGAACTACGGACCTTTGCCTTTCGCGGGCGAGTGGTCTACCATCTGAGCTACCGAAGCACAACTCACGCCCGGTACTCACAGCTTTACTTGTGCCAGTATCTTGCCTCCTACCGAGTCTCGGTCGGGCACACAGTTTTAATCTGCCAGGAAGTATCATATCAGCGCACACTCCGCTGCAGAGTGAAAATCTCATTCTGGAAATAATAGTATACTCAATGATGTGCCAGGTAATGCAAAGATTTACGACAGTTACGATTTGTGATAGTGAATATGAAATCAGTAATTACCATCTGGTTAAGTTTTTAAAATTTCTGGCTGTTGGTGGTTTACCATCAGACAAATTACAATTAAAAATGAACTGTATTTTTATCCTCTTTAGAAATTAAATATAAAAAGTAATTAATGGAATGTTAATGTGTGTCAAATATTTATATAATAATGCTTTCATTGTCATGTATTAATAGGAATAATAAAAATAAGCGAATTCTGATTCTGCACATAATGTGACTTACCGGGGTACTATTTGACCTCTCCACTTTCAAAGAACACGATTTCCTGTTATTCCTGCCTCTGCTAATAACGTTAATAAGTGACAAGGATAATCATACAAGAAAAACGGGGTTTTGATGAGACAACCAGTTTTTATGCATGGTCATGTTACAACAACTGGAGGACTATCTTTTGATGGTTTAAAATTTTATATTTTTGAACATAGCAAGCAAGGATATTCAGCTATTGATGCAAGAGTATTTACTAAAAATATTGTTTATACTGAGGTTTTGCATTGTTAAATTATAGAATGAAGCAATTATTTCCCTCATTTGTGTCTTTCATTCTCTCATGCTTCCTCTTCAGCCTTTCTTACTCCTTTCCACACAGCACTCAGGTAAGACCTAAAAATCTGCATAGTGTTCAGGTAAGAACTAACAATCTGAATATGAATAAATTCCAGTTACTTATATTGAAACAAATTCTGTTTCGCTATTTTATAAACACAACTGATCGATTTTCGACTACAGATCATAATAGTTGAATTTAATTGAAGAATGGAGACAATTTAAAAATGCACCGAATGAAGGAGGCGAAAGGGAATACAGACTCCTAAAAGATACGATATATCGAAATTGCTAAATGGCTGAGTAGGAATTACTGAAGGACGCATAAAGGCTCTCAAACCATGAAAAACTAAAGAAAGATTGATGCTGTCTACAGAAAAATTAAAGAGATGTCTGGAGAAAAAATGAAGAATTGTTTGAATATCAAGAGCTCATACAGCAACCAGGAAAATAATTGAGGATAATATTATAGAAAGAGAATCCTGGTGAAGTTGAGATCAGTCGGCTGCTGTGGCCGAGCGGTTCTAGGCGCTTCAGTCCAGAACCGCGCTGCTGCTATGGTCGCAGGATCGAATCCTGCCTTGTGCATGGATGTATGTGATGTCCTTAAGTAAGTTAGGTTTAAGTAGTTCTAAGTTTAGGGGACTGATGACCTCAAATTTTAAGTCCCATATTGCTTAGAGCCATTTGAACCATTGTGAAGTTGAGATGGAAGCTACAAGAAGAGGAATTGCCAGTTGGCATCTGTCTCAGGTTCTTTGGCCGACATTGGTTAGTTAATTTTGCTTAAGATTCACCAGAATGAGTGACTGGCGAAATGTCAGACAAATTTTGAAAGAAACGTCAGATGAAGAACCTGAGACAGAAGCCGACAGACAAAAGCCTTACGGTTTTCCACTAAAAGACGAATTTGACAGAGCACAGGAATACCTAATTGGAAACAAAATCACTGGACTAGACTGCATTTCTGTAGAATCACTGAGTTCCTTGAGAGACCCCTTCATGATAAAATTATTCCATCTGGTGTGCAAGATATGTGATGCACGTGACTCCAAGAAGAATGTAATAATTACAGATAAGGCAGGTACTTGTGAATACTACCGAAATATCAGTTTAACTAAACATGGTTGCAAAATATTGACATGAATTACACACGTCAAAAAATGCTTTGCATTACTTCGGTTCCGAGAGTTCTGGAACCTGTACAGAAAACTTGAATAGAGATCAACATAAACATTATTTCCGCTCTTTTTATTACTCATGAAAAACACACTTTGCATGTTGTACCACCATGCAGAGAGACCTTCAGAGGTGATGTTCCAGACTGTTGTACACACTGGTACCTCTAATACCCAGTAGCACGTTCTCTTGCATTGATTCATGCCTGAATTCGTCGTGGCATACTATCCACAAGTTCATCAAGGCACTGTCTGTCCAGATTGCCCCACTCTTCAACGGCGATTCAGCGTACATCCCTAAGAGTGGTTGGTGGGTCACGTCATCCATAAACACCCCTTTTCAATTTATCCCAGGCACGTTCGAAGGGTTCATGTGTGGAGAACATGATGGTCACTCTATCCGAGCGATGTCGTTATCCTGAAGGAAGTCATTCACAAGTTGTGCATGATGGGGACGCGAATTATCGTCCATGAAGACGAATGCCTCGCCAGTATGCTGCCGATATGGTTGTACTATAGGTCGGAGGATGGCATTCACGCATTGTACAGCCGTTACTGTGCCTTCCACGACCACCTGCGGCGTACGTCGGCCCAACACAATGCCACGCCAAAACATCACGGAAACTCCACCATACTGCACTCACTGGACAGTGTGTCTAAGGCGTTCAGCTTGACCGGGTTGCCTCGAAAAACGTCTCCAATGTTTGTCTGGTTGAAGGCATACATGACAGTCATCGGTGAAGAGAACGTGATGCCAATGCTAAGCAGTCCATTTGGCATGTTGTTGGGCCCATCTGTACCACGCTACATGGTGTCATGGTTGCAAAGATGGACATTGGGAGAGAAGCTGCCCATCATGCAGCATATTGCCCACAGTTTGAGTCATAACACGGCGTTCTGTGGCTATACGAAAAGCATCATTCAACATAGTGGCGCTGCTCTCAGGTTCCTCCAAGCCATAATCCGTAGGCAGCGGTCATCCACTGCAGTAGCAGCCCTTGGGCGGCCTGAGCGCGGCATGTCATCGACAGTTCCTGTCTCTCTGTATCTCCTCCATGTCCGAACAACATCGCTTTGGTTCACTCCGAGACGTCTGGACACTTCCATTGTTGAGAGCCCTTCCTGGCACAAAGTAACAAGGCGGACGCGATCGAACCGCAGTATTGACCGTCTAGGCATGGTTGAAATACAGACAACACTAGCCATGTACCTCCTTCCTGCTGGAATGACTGAAACCGATCTGCTTTCGGGCCCCCTCCGTCTAATAGGCGCTGCTCATGAGTGGTTGTTTGCATCTTTGGGCAGATTTACTGACATCTCTGAACAGTCATTGGGACTTAGTCTGTGATACAGTACCTACAGTCAATGTCTATCTTCAGGAATTCTGGTTACAGTGGTGATGCAAAACTCTTTTTGATGTGTGTACTTATAGGCGAATCGAAAAAAATGGTAGAAGTCGACTTCAGGGAAGATGAGGATGGGTTGAGGAGAAATGTAGGAACATGTGAGGCAGTACTGACCCTTCGGCTTACTTAAATGATAGAATGAAAAAAGGCAAACCTACGTTTACAGTGTATGCAACTTTAGAGCAACTTTTGACAATATTGACTGATCAACACTCTTTGAAATTTTGAAGGCAGAAGGGAGAGAAAGGCTATATAAAACTTATAGAGAAACGAGATTGCAATTGTAATGGTCGAAGAAGATACAAGAGAAGCCATAGTTAAGAATGGAGAGGGACAGGGTTGTTGCTACCCCCTCTGCTATATAATCTGTAGAATGAGTAAGCATGAAGGAACCAAGCAGAAATTTGGACAGGGAATTAAAATTGTGGGAGAAGGAAAAATAACTTTGAGGTTTTCCAGATGCATTTTAATTCTGTAATTGACAGCAAAGGACTTGGAAGAGCAATTGAATGAAGTGGACACTGTCTTGAATAGAGGATTTAAGATGAACATCAAGAAAAGCAAAAAAAAAAGGTAGCAGAATTAAATCAGGCGATACTGATTTATTTACTTTATGTACTTATTTTCGTGTTGCACAGATCTGTGATGTGATTCTATCGCTAAGATGTGGAACATGTCAGATTATTGTTGTAATAACCATATACTGCTTTCTGTACCATGCTCAGAGTTTTGATAACTTTGTGAATATCATGTTTACTTCTTGTATCATAATCATGATATTCACTGTTTGTTTTGTAAATTGTATGATTATTGTTTATAGAGCACATTAGTGGAAAAATGTACTGAGGTGACATGGTGAGGATCCCAAGCTGCTTGAATAAGTTTCTGCAAGAACATCTGGAGTGCACTATAGCCATAATTCTGATGACTCTTTTCTGTGCAATAAAGACTTCATTTGCTCATGACTGGTTACCCCATAATATGATGTCATATGTCATAATTGAATGGGAATTGCTACGTATGAGGCTTTAATGTTTCCAAGTCACAAACAGATCAAAATGAGCGAATTGCAAATGCTGCTGATTTCAGTTTTTTTACATAGGTTGTTGATATGAACTGACCAGTTTATATCGTTGTTTATGTGTAATCCCATGAATCTGGAAGAGTCAGCTCTCAATATTTCTATGTCTCCACATTTTATTTCAATATTTTCCTGCTTTTTAGTTTGTTGTTTCAAAACGAATGAATGAAGTATTGTTCAAATTGAGTGACAGACCATTTGAAGTGAACCAACTTAGAGCTTCTTTCAATACACTGGTCGCAGTGTTCTCTAGACTGCAAGTTGGCGTTTTGTCAATTTATAATGGTTCTGTCATCATCAAACAGAGTGAAGTGTGACTTTTGTGATATACAGCATGGCAGATCATAGATAAAGATGAGGAAGAGTAAGGGACCAAGCACCAAGTCCTCTAGCACTCCACACACATTTTACTGTGCCCAGTCAGAACTTTCTGTCATTTAGATATGACTCGAGCCACATCCTTAGTTTACTATTTAATCCACAGTTCTCAGCCTTTGTAAGTAGAATTTTGTGATCTACACAGTCAAATGCTTTGGACAGATCACAGAACATTCTAACTGATGACATTTTATTGTTTACTGATTCAAGGAGTTGATTGTCAAATGAGAAAATGATGTGTTGAGTTCAAGTACCCTTTTGGATTCCAAACTGATTTCTGTTAAGGATTTTATTTTTTTTAAGATGCTGCATGATTCTCTTGAATATTAGTTTCCCTAGGATTTTAGAAAGACATGTTAACAGTGATATTGGATGGTAGCTGGAAACATCAGCTTTATCATCTTTTTTCAACAGTGGTTTGACAATTGCATATTTGAGTCTATTATAGACAGTACCTTGATTTATTGGCTCATTAAATATGTGACAGAGGACTTAAATAATAAATTTGCAGCAGTGTTTCAGTACTTTGATAGATCCACAACAGTGGTATTTTTATTTTTCATTGGCCTTCTTAGCTTCTCAATCTCTTGGTTTGTAATATAGGGCACATGCACCTGACTAATTTTGTTCTGCAGTGCTTTTTGTAGATGGCTCATGGCTTCAGTTCTAGACCCTTTACAACCAATTTGATTTACTGCTGTCAAAAATTTGTTATTGAAGATATTGGTCACTATATCACCTTCATCTACCATACTTCCATTACGACACACTTCGATGCTGTCTGTATATTCTGTAGTTTTTCCTATCTTCCTTTTGACCACCTTCCAAATAGTTTTTATTTTATTATTTTAATTGTTAATTTCAGGTTTAATGAACATGCTCTTGGATTTTTAATGATACTATTCAGGATACTAAAGTATAATTTTTAGTGGTCCCTATCCTGGGTTATCATATAAATTTTGAGTGAGGCATAAAGCATTCTCTTTGGTTTACAGAATTTTTTGTTTCCCCTAGTTGGTCATTGTCTCCTGTAATCACTCATATTGGAGGTTTTTGAAGTTCTCTTGGGAAAAACAGCTTCAAAAATGGTAACAAATTCATTCAGGGATAGGCTATATTTATCATTGACATTGTAACAGAACCTGTTAAAGGCTTTACTTTACCGAAGTATGCGATACCCTCCAAATTCAACCAGTTTAATGAGTATTTATGATTATAGAAAAGTTATTGTGTATGTTAACAATGATTGCATAACATGTCTCCATAAACAGTCAACCCATTAAATTATACTGAATAACTGGCCCACGCAAAAGTTAATATGATTTGATCACTGATACAGCAAATGTCATCATGTAAAAACGCTAAGTTCATCTTAAATAATTAATATGAAGTACGAAAAATAGTGGCCAACTTACATATTTTGGATATCCTTAAATAAAAACCACCCAGTGAAACCTATTTGTTCACTAGGACGGTTTTCACTCAGTATGCACGTAATCACTCCTATTTTAGACAAAAACCAATGTAATTCTTAATCATTCATGTCATTTACTTATTTATGCAAATTAGAGAAGTCAATTGACAAACTTCTAAAACACGGCGTTTTTGTACCAAAGAATTATTCTGTTAAGTCAACAAATCTGTCTGTCATTTTAATAACATGTTAAATTATGTCACTCGATGTAAATTAATAACTTTTCTGCACAAATTACAATAACAGATGTACATGTGACTTATAAACTATATCTCTTTTAGTAGTTCTTTGACAAGGTTATAAATACAAGCAGCAAGAAGGGTTGGAGCACATTTGGAATGTCACTTTGGTAAAGTGTGTTTGTGTGTTATTGTTCGAGGTGGATAAACAATGCAAAGAACATGTAAAAGAAGTACTACTTTGTGTTGTGTCATTGTCTTTGGTGGACAGTGGAATTAAGATGGCCACCAGAGTAATAATGATTTGAAGTTTAAATATTTGTTGGTTTCGCTTGTTATTTACCATCAAAAGCACATCAAAAACATGGGACCTCATCTTTTTACCCCTAAACAACCAGATTTAGAGCCAGCATCAGCATTGAGACACAGCAGCGATCCAGCAAGCAGCGGCGATTACCACAATGCATTTTAATGGCGTCAACCTAACATCAAGTACTAACAAGCTCCGTAAATGGGAGTGAAATAGTGCGATTATGGCAATATCTACGACTAGGCGACCATTACAACATATTTAGGCTGATATACTCTGTTCAATTCCATTTGCTGTAAATGTCTGATGAAAGTTTCCAGATTCTCATTATTGATTAGTCTAAAAGCTATATTGGTAAAACTACTATTATTAGCTGGGCTTACATCATGTATTTTTAACAGCTGCCCATCATGGTTGAAAAGATCATTTAAGATTTGTCGAAAAGGCCATTTAAGATTTGAGTTACACATATGTTATCAGTTCTGTTATTGTCTAGATAATATAGTCAATCAAACTTGTGCAGTTCTTAATTACCCTTGTGGGAAGGTCAACAACTGCCCTCAGATTAAAAGAGCTCATTACATTCTCAGTATCTATTCTATCATTATTACGAGTAAGGAAATTTACATTAAAATCGCCAGGTATGATTATTTCTTTGTTTTTGAGAACTGGCGAGTTAAAAGTGATTCTATTTGCTTGAGAAATATACTAAGCTTTCATGAGGTTGCTCTGTAAACAGTAATCACATAAACACACAAAGTATTAACGTGGAGTTCAATGCCACAAGCCTCAAAATGTTGATCAACACAATAATTTTGTATGTCTGCAGACTTGTACTCTACATTATTTTTGAACATACATTGTTACTCCACCTTTAGCCACTGTATTTCTGGTATAATATGCTGCTAGGTTGCATCGTTTCAATATTTTCTGTCAAATGATGTTCAGTAAAACATAATATATGGGCATGGTTTATTGCATCAGTGTCATTAATGTAAACAAACAATTAGTCTAGTTTGTTTCTTAGACCCATTATATTTTGATAAAAATACACTGTCATTTCCTAAACTCTTTGTTCTGATGTCACTGTTTTGTTGTAAAGTGGAATTAGGGATAATAGGCAGTGTACTGGCAGATTTTTTTTTATAGATGTTGAAACTGGAACTGAAGTTGGATACCAAAAATCCAGTAGAGTTGTGCATTTCCTGGTTCTTGTGCTTCTTCTGCTTGCCTCTGTTACTGCTGATGATTGTGCAGACACATCAGATGGCGCAGGGTCTTGTACTGCTGACGATTGTGGAGGAAATGAGAGTGATGAAGTGGGGTGAGCCACTGATGGAAGCTCAACAGTAGGTGAGATTTCAAGCACTGCTGCTGGTGAATGCAGGGGGACAGAAGTAGCTGGTTTGATGGCTGCGTTTTGAGAGTCCACTGTTGCTTCACGTGAAGTGTGTGTTAATGTTCCTGTTGAATAATCTGCTGTTTACACAGGTATGGTTGGATCTTCAATGCTTCTCACAGCTGGAAGGGGATGTGAGATACTGTTTACTTTCCTTGTTGATAGAACAACTTTCATTAGTTCAGGAAAACGGTATCCTTACCCCTGCTATTTTGGTACAGACCATGGTTTGTAAAGTGCTCTGTCACAGTGCTGTCAAGTGTTATGAAAGTTGCATTGAGAAATGATTTACAAATTTTTCGTGGTTTACTAGTAGTGTTCGTGATTTCAATGTTAACACACTTTTTTTCTCTCAGATCATGTCTCCATGCAATAGCAACAACGAAAAAGGTAATTTGTGGGTTATTTCGAAGTTTGTCTTTCAAAACCCTCATTGCCCACCTACTTTCACAATACACGTGCTTCCACTTGCCGGTATTGGTTCAGTGTCTTCACTACGGGAAAGAGCTTGATATTTGTTTTTAAGCACCAGTTGTTTGATGTTTTCACTTTCTGGCGACTTTTTTGTGGTCAAACTATTGTTTTATGTGGTTTTCTAGACAACCCACAATTCACTTGCACAGACGATGCAGCAATCTTGCTTCACTGTGAGGGACTTTAACTAGGAAATCAGACATAATAGATTAATTTCTTTATTTGGGCAGCAAAATAACTAATGACGGCCATTATAGAGAAAATATGTAATGCAGACTGGCGGTAGCAAGAAATGTAAAGAGAGAAATTTGTTAACATCAAATATAAGTTTGAGTGTTAGGAAGACTATGAAGGCATTTGTCTGGAGGACAGCTTTGTGTGAAAGTGAAGTGTGCCCAACAGATAACTCAGAAGAGAAGAGAATAGAAATTTTTGAAAAGCGGTGCCATAGAAAAATTTTGGAGATTAGATTGGTAGATCGAAGAAGAAATGAGAAGATACTGAATCGAACTTGGAAATAGAAATTTATGACGTAACTTGACAAATTGCAGGCATTGGCTGATAGGACACACACTAAGGCATCAAGAAATCTTTATCTGCATCTACATGGCTACTATGAAAGTCATACTTAAGTGCTTGGCAGAGGGTTCATCGAACCACCTTCACACAAATTCTTTATTATTCAGTAATGGAAGTGCTGCAGGTGGAAAGTGCAAAGGTAGACCACGGCTGAAGTAGAGTAAGCAGGTTGCAGTGATGTAAGTTGCAGTAATTATGCAGAGGCTTGCCTAGAATAGACTAGCACAGGGAGCTGCATCGAACCAGTCTTTGAACTGAAGACCACAACAACAGCTCAGTGATCTAGCTGATTATATTAGTAGCACGTGGAGTATTGAATTACATAATTTCCTCCCAATGTTACAGATAGAACGTAACAAAGAATATCGAAAATATATCAAACCAAATTGTTACAGAATACACATTCGACTGACAAAACTGCAAGCTTTGCAGTAGGTAATGGACTGATATTCACAATTTTTTTTAATATTATTGTTTCTAAGATGCACTATCATTTTTGTCGGTTAGTTTGCCGAAGGAAGCTTGTTCCGTTATTTTTTAGTAAAAAGTTGCCTGATTTTTAGTCGTCTGATGGAAGATTGTGGGCGCCCACAGGGACATGAAGGGGGGTGAGGGGAGGGGGCAGTAGGGGCAGCTGCACGTAATGAGAATTCATTTAGTTTAAAAATTTGAAAAAGGTCGTGTAACCGCAGAGCCAAGCTTTTGTGACCTAAAATACATGGAAAATTATCACCATAACGGCCTGAAAATATCGATAAAAGTGACATAAAAATGATTTAAAAATACGTAAAGTGAGCAACAAACTGAACTAGAGTAATAAAAAACTTTGTAGTAGGCTGAAACTGAGAATATAAAAGGAAATCTGATTTAGAAAGCCATGTTTTTCTCTAAGAAATCTCTTTCTTTGAAGCTGCACGAAAATTACTGTATAAACGTCTTAGAGCTATTGCAATGTGTGACAGTTAGCCTGAAGATTTCTCGAAAGTGGTAGAATGTACTCGCAGTTAGAAAATCTTTCAACATTTGTGAAACAAATGGAGCGTGCACTTTGATACTCCCTCTCAAATTCAAACACGAACCTAAAAAGTCGAACACGAATATCGATATATCAAAAATGCACAATTTATTTGGTACAATATCGATACAAAATATGAATAGTTTTTATTTCACGCACGGGGGACTTGAGGTGATGAGATACATGAGGAGAAGTACCACCACAGCTGCGTCTTGAGCATGTCTTTGTCCTACCTCACGACCAGCTACCGCCATGCTCAGGCCCCACCTCTGCCTTGGCGCATTTACCGTGTTGTCTCCAAATGGTGTCGAGTATAGACTCCTGACGAAAGCTAGCCCACGTGAGCTAGTAAGAAGGATCCCACAGTAAATGCGCCAAGAAAATCAAATACTCTTTTGGCAGGGGGGGGGGGGGGGGGGGTCGGAGGATGGCGATAATGTGCCTCCAAAACTAGTTGTGTTCCCTGGGGCACACCCGAAGTTACTTCCACGTCTGATGTTGACTCGCCATCTAAGGTAACGTGCTACGTTCTCCCTACCAAAAAGTCCTCAATCCTGTCCCAAATTTCACTTGATACCCATATGATCGTACTTTTGACGAAAAGCATAGGTGTGGTATCTTGAAGGAAAGGAGACTTAGTTATGTTATTATGTGAGCTACGTTGTTATTAGATTATATTGAAGAAAAGGAGATTAATGATCACTTAAAGTATAAGACTTTTTTGAGTACGTGGAAACGCGACAAACATTATAATTTCAACAATAATGGAGATGGCAGAAAGAGAACATTTCGACTGGACTGCATGTCATGGTCTCCATGGGTGATTTGTTCTAAAGCAGTTAAAGGTGCGCTTCGTACGTTGTGTATGCTTTTCCTGACCACATACAGCACATGGCAGTAATCAATGGCCATTCATATGCCGCCAGTCCATTGATTTCAAAAGGTTTCGCGAATCTGCAAAAGCGCGTACGAAATCCGAATGGAATTAGAGGTGGGGTTGAAAAATCAAGTGCTTTTTGTCAGTAATATGAAAACAAGACTAACAGCGCAGAGAGAGCGCAAAGAGAAACTTGTGAAAAAGTTTTGCATCACCCCAGTTCCCAGAACTCCTGAAGACAGACGTTGACTGTGGATATTGTATCACAGACACAGTCTCATTGACTCTTGTGCAAATTACTAAATCGTGCTAAGCTGAAGTCAGTTCTTTCCTGAGTATTGCTTTGTGCATCGCATGACTTGGTTGCAAGAGAAAAAACAAACTGAAATGCTGTTTTTGATTATTTCTTATAACTGGGAGTACAGTCAGATGAGGAACATTGGAGAAATATTTTGAAAGTGCCTCTAACAATGCAGCCTACGTTTCTCGTCGAACTAATTTTGATCCTGAAGCAGACTGTATAGTTTTATGTTATGCATTACCGCATTATCCTGAAAGCTGTACAGTGGGAATACAATGAAGTTTCCACACACTCGATTTGAAAATCTATGTCGAAGCTTATTGTAATGGCTGAAAAGCGCAAAATGAGGAAAACGATATCGATGTGAAAATTTTAATGACTGGATAACAACCAATTGCGAGAATAGGGCTTACTATATGACCAACAGAAAATAACGTAAGTTGCGGAAAAATGTAGAAAAGGGAAACATTAAAAAATTGTGTTACTGTACGTGCTGTTTATAGCACTGACCAAATACTACAAGTGCTCTGTAGAAACCAATAGGGGAAAATGATGAGCAGATAACAGTATCCTCAAAATTCCTAATTCACGTGAGTGGGAAAAATGTTTTGCCCTAATGACATGAAAATCAGCGGCTGTACTGTGTAACGTAAGTCATTTAAAACTTTATTGTTACCTCACTTATACGTAACGTAATACTTTAATACCATATCAATGTTTAAACAACGTCCTTTGGCTTACAAAAGTAATTCCATGTTGTTTCTTTCGGTCGGAACTGTGAGTCACCAATCTAGCTTGGTGTCAGATCGGGGAAAGAGGCCATACTACTAGTCGGGAAAAGTTAGCAAAGTGTCGACCACAGTAAGATTCAGTTGCTTCCATATATCACGCATAACACTAGAGATCAGGCTGACTTCTAAATCTTTTAATAAACAAAGCTGTCGTCTGTCATTCCTCACCTTTGTCACGATTTTGAATTAATTAATTAATGTCATTTAAAATGGTCATTGGTCTATTATATTTAGCCTAATACGAAAATCCGTTTGAAAAAGGTCAGCACTAGCTGCTAGGTATTGTTCTAGATACCAGGGCACCAAGATGCTTAGAAAGACGCCCCGAAACCAGAACAACAACTTGGGCTGCTCTTGCAGTGGCGCTGCGCACATTACCAC
The DNA here is from genome assembly GCF_021461395.2 of Schistocerca americana. Lineage (NCBI taxonomy): Eukaryota > Metazoa > Arthropoda > Insecta > Orthoptera > Acrididae > Schistocerca > Schistocerca americana. The sequence goes on from NC_060126.1 coordinate 525,421,896, forward strand.
GCTAAGTAGGGCTGCACTTTATACATACCTTATAATACACACATCGAAGAAGGTTTTGCGTCACTACGGATCCGAGAGTTCCGGAAACCGTACAAAACATAGCAATAGACATAAACATAAACATCATTTCCGCTCTTTTTATTGCTCGTGAAAAACACACGTTGCCTTTTGTACCACCATAAAGCGAGGCCTTCATAGGTGATGGTCCATATTGCTGTACATACTGGTACCTCTAATACCCAGTAGCACGTCCTCTTGAATTTATGCGTGCCTGTATTCGTAGTGGCATACTATCCACAATTTCATCGAGGACTGTTGGTCCAGATTGTCCCACTCCTCAACGGCAATTCGGTGAAGATCCTTCACAGTGGTTGGTGAGTCACGTCGTCCGTAAACAGCCCTTTTCAGTCTATCCCAGGCATGTTCGATAGGGTTCATGCCTGAAGAACATGCTGGCCACTCTAGTCGGGCGGTGTCGTTATCCTGAAGGAAGTCATTCACAAGATGTACATGATGAGGACCCGAAATGTCGTCCATGAAGACGAATGCCTCGCCAGTATGCTGACGATATGGTTGCACTATCGGTTGGAGGATGGCATTCACGTATTGTACAGCCGTTACGGTGCCTTCCACGACCACCAGCGGGGTACGTCGGCCCCACATAATGCCACCCCAAAACAGCAGGGAACCTCCGCCTTGTTACACTCGGTGGACAGTGTGTCTAAGGCATTCAGCCTGAAAGAGTTGCCTCCAAACACGTCTCCGACGATTGTCTAGTTGAAGGCATATGCGACACTCATCGGTGAAGATAACTTGATGCCAATCCTGAGCGGTCGATTTAGCGTGTTGTTGGGCCCACGTATACCGCGCTGTGTGGTACTTACACATACAAAGATGGACCTCACCACGGACGTCGGGAGCGATGCCGCGCGTCATGCAGCCTATTGCGCACAGTTTGAGTCGCAACACGACGCCCTGTGGCTGCACGAAAAGCGTTATTCAACATGGTGGCGTTGCTGTCAGGGTTCCTCCGAGACATAATCCGTAGGTAGCGGTAATGCACTGTAGTAGTAGCCCCTTGGCGGCTTGAATGAGGAATGTCATCGACAATTCCTGACTCTCTGTTTCTCTTCCACCCCCGAACAACATCGCTTTGGTTCACTCCGAGACGTCTGGACACTTCCCTTGTTGAGAGCCCTTCCTGGCACAAAGTAACACTGTGGACGCGTTCGAACCTCGGTACTGACCGTCTAGGTATGGTTGAACTACAACACAAGCTGTGACCCTCCTTCCCGGTGGAATGACTGAAACTGATTAGCTGTCGGACACCCTCCACCTAATAGGCGCTGCTCATGCCTGATTGTTTACATCTTTGGGCGGGTTTAGTGACATCTCTGAAGAGTCAATGGGTCTGTGTCTGTGATACAGTATCCACAGTCAACGTCTGTCTTCAGGAGTTCTGGGAACCAGCGTGATGTAAAACTTTTTTTGATGTGTGTATGTGGATTCAAATTGTCTAAGTAGCAAGTTTCTATCAATAACCACAGTTTGGTGGAAATCCAATTTTCCTTAGGGTGGCCTATGTATTTCACCTTAACATAGTAGTAATATTGCTATCATTAATGCTATTAGTTCTTAGAAAATAATTTTGCATTGTCAGTAGATGCATTCAAATAAATTTTCATATTATTAATACAATTTTGCTACTATTTGCAGGATTAAAATTATTGTCATTTCTTTAGTAACTACGACAGGAAAGTACTGTATGTATAAAATGTTGTTCCCACATAAGTCGGGCCCTAAATGCCCTAATCTGTTCAAGTTAAATAAATAAGTAGATGAATAAAAGTAAATATCAATTTATGTATTTGGAAATCTTTTCTGAAAGTAGATGTCTGGAGCCTAGCACTGTACAGAGGTTAAGTGCGGTCGCTAAACAGGGAACAAAAGTTTTTTAAATGTGGTGCTACAGAAGAATACTGAAGATTGAATAGATAGAGCGAATAATTAATGAGGAGCTTCTGTAAGGAACTGAGCCGGAAACGAAATTATGGCAGAACTTGACTAAACTAAGAGACTGGTTGGCAGGAGACATTCTGAAGCATGAAGGAAACATCAGTTTGGTGCTGGAGGGGAGTGACACAGTAAAATTAGTGGGGTTGACAAAACCCTCATTACAGTAAGCAAGTTCAAATGGCTATTCGTTCTAGTAATTGTGCAGAGGTGAAGGGAACTGCTCCACAGACCAACGTGGAGAGCTACATAAAGCCAGACTTCCAACTGAAGATCACAGCTACATCATTTCAAGTAATATGTAACTGAACGTAGCAAATCTGATGGCCTAGAGGGTTCATAATGTGTTGCACTACTGTTCTTGATCTATATAAACCATGAATCTGAACTCAACCGACTAAATTTCGCAAGTTGTTCAGGAATGTTTTCTGAGTATTTTGGATCATTGCAAAGTGATTGCATTTCGTTTGATTTCCAACCCCATTTTTGTTTGTCTCTGGATCGCACTGAAAATAGCTGCCAAATTTGCAATAGTTTTGTCTTGTTGGGAAACAAAGTTGTTCCATTCAGTTGCGTGTTTACTACATGACCACAGTACTGCCTACTTTACCCCTTGGCCTCAAGCTTGCTTTCGGTACTGCTCGCTACTGCCTCGGGTTTGTTTTTCGGTAGTGTTAGTGCTACACTACAAGTGATTCATAGCGTACGGATCGATTTAGTGACGGAATGTTGTCCAGTAATCACCCCCTATATGCATTCACTGAATGAATTGGAAGAGCATTTCAATGGTGCTGTGTTGGACTGTTCCCGCAGCGACGGCAACCGTTTCGCAGAGCTTTTGCATCTGTTGTTGCGTTACATTGTGTGTTGTATTGCAGAATTCAGTGATTGCACGTAACAAGTTTTATCACTGTGTAAGAGGTCCATGACTAAGGAATTTATTGCTAGCGCAGTCGAGCAGATGTAATTTCGATGGATTGCTCACGCTCTGCCTGCGATATGTAAGCTATATTAGAATCGCAGACCAGAGATCAGCGCCGGCAGCAGTGGGAGCCGGATCGGCAGTGGTGGTGGTGGTGGTGGTGGTGGTGGTGGTGGCAGCTCGCAGTCGGGCGGTTGGGTCGGCCGCGCCTGAGCGATGTAGTATACGGTAAAAACAGCCGCGCGCGTATCTAATTTGTTACAACTAAATTTGTACTATTGTTATATCAAGTCCTGTGTAAATATCTTTAAAAATCTTTTAATAATGATCTTTCTTATAAAATTAACTTTTGACAATCATTCATCTGAATTTAAAGAATTTACTAATTTCTCCAATCCATGGCCATCCCGATTATCGTAAAAAAATCAGTTGTTTCTTTTTATACACGACAAATCTAGCGGCCAGGATTGCACTGGGCTGTGCCAGCAAAATTTCTTATAGGAGCAGATATATACGCGTTATCCGGCGACTTCTTTGAGGTAAGAATTTTCAGTTTATTCAGAATGATCTTTCAGGGCCATGACGCAGCACTGCCCACGTCCAAATTTACCAGTTTAGATTCGCAGTCAGTTAATTACTGAAAGGTTATATATGAGTCACATTTTTTTAATGGAAGATTAGTCACGTTATTATTGCGAAGTTATGGAATAATAAATTGTTGGGAGGTTACATTAAATGTGAATGTTATAATTATATATATATATATATAATTTTATACATAATTTTTTCTGTTGGAAGGTTACAACTGTTTGAAATTATTTTCACAAAAACACAGGTAAATAGAGCAAGAAAGCGAATAAATCCCATAACTCCATCGGAGATCACTGGGAAATGTTCTTGAACGACATCGAAATTTTATCAATAGAGTTCGGTTCACCCCATTACTGATTTATCGGAGTCTTGGAGAACTTAGAAATCCTGATGTTCGATGATGATGTAAGTACAAAGATAAAGGGCTCAAGCATATCCACGGAAAAAAGGCCAAAGAATGATGTTACAGACTTACAACTGGTTCATAAGAAACAGTGTATCCCTTTATCTTACATATAATAGCAAATTAAAATGACTTACAGATACCAGAAACAGGGATCAATGTGTAAACGTTCAAAGGAACTCATGTAAAATACAATGCATTCAGATGGGTAAGAAAAAGAGCTAACACAGGATTTTGCATGAACTGTGAAATTCACAACATCTACGTCTACATCTACATCATTACTCTACAATTCACAATTAAGTGACTGGCAGAAGGTTCATTGAACCACCTTTAAGCTATTTCTCTACCATTCTGCTGTCGAACAATGCACGGGAAAACGAACACTTACATCTGTCTGTGAGAGCTCTGATTTCTCTTATTTCATTATGATCATCATTTCTCCTTATGTAGGTGACCGACAACCAAACATTTTCACACTCTAAGGAGGAAGTTGGTGATCGAAATTTCATGAAAAGATCTTGCTGTAGCGAAAAGCTCCTTTGCTTTAATCAATGCCACCCCAGTTCGTGAAGTCACACTACTGTAAGTATAGATATTTTCCATATTAAGTTGTGTATCTCTTCATCTTACGGAGAGCAATGTAATTATAAATGACTTACAGGTGTCTCAGGCAGGTATCAAAGGGCAAACATCGAATGAAACTTCTTTTGTAAACGTGCATTTCGGGTAGCTCGAGTAAGTAATCAGATTGGGGGAAAAAGAATTCTATGACAGAACATGACTAAAAGAAGGGATTAGTTGACATGAACATCGAGAGACATTAGTGTGACTACGGAAGGAAGTGTGTCGTGATCGAAAGACAATTAAATAAAAAAAATGTACATCGTAGGATCACTCTCCAAATTGTCATTTTATGTCAAATTCAGTTCAAATAGATTTAGGTTGCAGTACCTGTTCAGAGACGAAGAGGCTTCCACAGGATAGACTAGCGCTGAGAGGTGTACGAGTTGCATCAGTCTTCAGACAGAGGACTACAACCACAACCACAACAACAACAACTTGACACCAGTTAGTGGATAAATTAGCGTAAAAGTTCAGCTCGCCTGCTTTGCTCTTAGATATGACTCTCATCCTGTAATAGTTTCTGTATTTTGTCTCAATATTGTTCTGTATTGTACAGGATGGCTAGCTAGTATGGAAATGTTTTAAGGCTTCCTTATAAAATTTTATTCAGAATTTTTCTTCATATTTCTCAACCGCTCATCTAGCTGTTTCTTCCGGTACTTTTCTGATAAAGCCAGGTACATTTGCCAGCATGGCGAGCAAATATTCACAGTGTTGGTTGCTGACCAATTCTTGGAGTGCCGACACCAGAATGTTCACTTTCTCACGGGATGCTTGGCTTGGGATATCTTTCTCCGGCTCTGCTTTCCCTTGACTTGCCACCTGCTAATTGAAACATTAACTGTTTTCTTTCTCTTCCTGTTCATCGACCCTCTATATCCACTTAGACTGGTGGCCTCTCTTACAGTCCAGCCTGCGCAAGCCCTCTGTACTCAGAACTAGTATAATATACCAAAATATTGTTTATTTATAATATTTTTTTCATTTCAGTCTCCTTTCAGACCCCCACATTCTTGTCCATTCTGAACACACGCTCCTATACCTGTACACATCTATGTCATAATCTTGTAGACTTGGAGAAAGCTTTTGACAATGTTGACTGGAATAATCTCTTTCAAATTCTGAAAGTGGCAGGGGCAAAATACAGGGAGCGAAAGGCTATTTACAATTTGTACAGAAACCAGATGGCAGTTATAAGAGTCGAGGGACATGAAAGGGAAGCAGTGGTTGGGAAGGGAGTGAGACAGGGTTGTAGCCTCTCGCCGAAGTTATTCAATCTGTATATTGAGCAAGCAGTAAAGGAAACAAAAGAAAAATTCGTAGTAGGTATTAAAACCCATGGAGAAGAAATAAAAACTTTAAGGTTCGCCGATGACATTGTAATTCTGTCAGAGACAGCAAAGGACTTGGAAGAGCAGTTGAACAGAATGGACAGTGTCTTGAAGGGAGGATATAAGATGAACATCAACAAAAGCAAAACGAGGATAATGGAATGTAGTCGAATTAAGTCGAGCGATGCTGAGGGAATTAGATTAGGAAATGAGACACTTAAAGTAGTAAATGAGTTTTGCTATTTGGGGAGCAAAGTAACTGATGATGGTCGAAGTAGAGAGGATATAAAATGTAGACTGGCAATGGCAAAGAAAGCGTTTCTGAAGAAGAGAAATTTGTTAACATCGAGTATAGATTTAAATGTCAGGAAGTCGTTTCTGAAAGTATTTGTATGGAGTGTAGCCATGTATGGAAGTGAAACATGGACAATAAATAGTTTGGACAAGAAGAGAATAGAAGCCTTTGAAATGTGGTGATACAGAAGAATGCTGAAGATTAGATGGGTAGATCACATAACTAATGAGGAAGTATTGAATAGGATTGGAGAGAAGAGGAGTTTGTGGCACAACTTGACTAGAAGAAGGGATCGGTTGGTAGGACATGTTCTGAGGCATCAAGAGATCACCAACTTAGTATTGGAGGGCAGCGTGGAGGGTAAAAATCGTAGAGGGAGACCAAGAGATGAATACACTAAACAGATTCAGAAGGATGTAGGCTGTAGTACGTATTGGGAGATGAAGAAGCTTGCACAGGATAGAGTAGCATGGAGAGCTGCATCAAACCAGTCTCGGGACTGAAGACCACAACAACAACAATCTTGTGAGGCAATGCAACTGGGCTCAAGAAAGCGTTTATTGTCCAGCAGCATGCAGTAAGAAAATTCTGTGAATTTCATAAACACAAGCTTCTCGATGATTCTAATTAGTGTGATAATAAGAGCAGTCTCCTAATTGTAACGATAAGGGTAGTGTCTTTTTGTGATATGTATCATCACTTTTTCGCTGCCACAAGTTGGGTCCATTTACAGGTAAAACTCTTCCAACTTTTTCTGTTCCTCCAAAGCTGTCGTTTCTTTATCTGATTCCAGTTAGCACCCCGAATTTACAGGTTCTTGAGAATCTGTTGTATAAGCTTTTACAAGATAGTCCTCCTCATACATTTCTCTCGAAGTTGGCCTCATGGTCTTGAGCCATCCACTTCATGTACATGTATAGTGCAAGCAGGATTCGGTGGCCGATATACAGTGACTAGTCTTCGTCCAAAGCTCTGGGCGAGTCCATTCATTTATTCAGAAGGAAAGGCCAACAAGTGTTTTCCGCCTTTCGGCCTGTCCGTGACGACATAATTGAGGAGCACGCCTTCCAATCTTTTTCAAACGATTTTACAGAAACTACCTGCTTTACTTATAGCTTCATATGCCAGGTTTATGATGATGTGCCCACAATTTCGTTAATGGTTATAGTTATTGTGATATTTACGTGGAAGTACTACACTGCGCGAAATTCGGAAACGTTTGCAATGAAAAATAGAGGTCGCTATGATTTTACGTTTGATGCATACTATGTAATATGCACCAAACATAATACGTGAAACCAAGAACACATAAGGCCTGAGTGACATTTTCTAAAATTTCCAGTTTCATTGAAGTTATGGTAGTTAAAATAGTAATCTTTTGAGTGGTAAAGAGATCTAAGTGGATTTCTTGACAGGTGCTGCCACATAGCGGAGTACCCCTTTACCATCTAACAGATGTAGTTGATTTCTTAGAGGGCTAGGGGACTGTGTGTCACTTTCATCTCTTTCATCCTAATTTGTTTTATTTCGCTGTCACACGTTACAACTTGCTTCTGAGTTTAAGCAGTCCATGGGCCTAGTTTTTTCCAAACCGTTTAAAAGTTTCTCAATAAATGTAATGTTTTAGTTTCCACATAAGGAATAATAACTTTTCAATACTGTAATACTTCAGCTATGAACGAAAAATGGATAACACAGTGACTGGTCCTTCTAGAGATGACATTGATGACAACCTTTCTCACTCAGGTAAACTAGCTATGCAATTACACTGAAAACTATTGACTACCTTAGCAGTTTAAATTAAAATAATTAGTAATTAAGTCCATAAAATAGCACTGAAGTCATTGTAAAATGAGGTTAAGTGAGGTCAACTTTTGTTTACTAAGCTTAATGTTTCATTGTGCTTTGTAGATCCACTATACGTTTTGAGAAACCACTATGATGATGGCAAGAACTATGATCTTGGCGAAGAAAGTGTTACAAGCAGTGAAGAACTGTCAGGTAATTTGATTTATTTTGTCTGTTCATTATAGAGTAAAGCTCTCGTTTGTTCTGGTGGAAGATCTTCGAGATGATAGTACTTCTTGCCTCAGGGACCTACTTATTTTATTGGTTTTATATTAAAAGTAGTAAATTTATTTATAGCTTTTGGTTGGTCCCCAGTCACCTGTTGCAGCACAATCAAATAAACTCTGTAAGTGATCGGAGTAGGATAAAGGAAGCATGATTGCGTATTATGCTCCTGTTACTAGAAAACCTTTTTGAACGCTTTTTAATATTCTCCCTTTAAAACTATTTTTTGTTTCCAAAAAGTGGTGAAGAAGAAGGTGGAGCACTGGAAGACCTACCTAAAAACGCCATTCTTCCAGAGCTTCAGCGTGGGAAAAAACTAGTAAGAAAAGTTCAGGCTTGGAAGCAATAACAAAGAAAGAAGCTGAGAAACTTAGGTCAGTCGTATGTTGGAAACACAAAATACGCAGGAAGAAAGAAATGCAAACATACGACCACAACTCCCAGTATAAATGTACTGATAACATCCCTTCACAACAAAGACAAAACATTTTTGATTCATATTGGAAACTTGGAAGTTGCAAACAGCATTTCTAAATAGAGCAGTTATGTTAGAGCCAGTAAAAGAGAGCAAAGAAACAGCTGCAAATAGAAAAAGGTGTTTCATGTATCTTTAAGCTACGTGGATATAAAGTTTGCATAACATTTTTTCTCAAAACTGTAGATGAATCAAATAAAAGAGTGAGAAATGTAAATGTAAAAAAAGGGAACAACTGCTGGAGTGCCTTTACGGGATCTAAGGGGTAGGAAGGAACCATCAAATAAAATTTCTTACCTTAGGATCGAAATAATCAAGGAACATATCGGAAACTACCCTCGTTATCAAAGCCATTATAGTTGGGAAAAGTCTCCAATTGCGAGATATCTTAACCCTAACTCAAATTTATCCAAAACGAATGATTTGTACACAAAATTCTGTAAAGAAGAAAAAAAACATCGAGCCTGAGAAAGAAAATTTTTACAGAAAAATTTTCAACACTGAATTCAAACTAAGTTTCCTCAGGCCCCCCAAAGTGACACCCGTGTAACATGTGACAAGCTGCAAGTTGTGATAGAGAATGATATCAATGAAGAAAAACAAGCAGCAGAAACAGGAAAAGCATTACATCTGTGAAAAGGAGAAGCTGTTAAAGATATAAAAAAGAAATATAGCGAAACAGATGATAACGATGTTGTATCTGTTTCAAATGTCAACTCCAAAAGTAAGAAATTCAAGTGCTTACTACATGCAGCAATTCATGACATATAACCTGGGCATCCACCACCTTAACACTCAAATGGGGCATATGTACATGTGGCATGAGGGCAAGCTGGAAGAGGATGCCAAGAGATAGCATCCTACCTCCTTAAGTATATGTCTAGCCTGCCCCCCTATGTGACACACTTAGTAGAATTTAGTGATAACTATGGAGGGCGCAACAAAAGCCATTAGACCAGCAAATTTTTGCTTTATGTCGTGCGAAACACTCCAATTGAAACAGTGACACGCCATTTTATGGTGTCAGGTCATTTGTACAATTAATGCGACCACGATTCCGGGCTCGTAGAAACTAAAAAGACAAAAATCCAAAGAGACATGTATGTCCCCAAAGACTGGATGGATTTCGTTGCATCTTCAAGCTGAAAATTTATTGTAAAAGTTATGGGACATGAGGATTTCATTAATATCCTGCAACTCAATACTTCCTTTCCAAAAGTAGTAAAAGGAATCCGAGGAATGCAAGTTCTGCACTTCAACAAGTCAAGTCCAACCACTGTGTTTTACAAGAACACATCAGGAAGTATTGAGACATTCAAAGCGTTTCGAATAATTCCGTCCAGATCAAGTAGCCTTCCTGCACAGCTGCCATTTCTTCAGCTGTCGGATGTGAAACCTAACCTGAAGAAGAAGAAAATATGACGATCTTATGGAACTTCTCCAATTTGTCCCACCAATCCACTACCTATTCTATACTGGGCAGCCCCATAACATGACAATGGAAGCAACCACCCTAGTTTTTGAAGGAGAAGGATCAGAACCCGCCGGCAGCATTAATAATACAGACATTGACGATTAGGTTGTTTTATACATAAGAACTTTTCAATTTACCCAAAAGCCTAACTTAAAGAGTTTTTTCGTAAATTTCTTATAATAATAAAAGGATTTCATTGAGCTACTGCAGTCATTTTCCTTTCCATGTCTTTAGAAGAAGAGGGATCTAAATGATGTCTTCTTAAAGGACGCGCAAACATTGTTTCTTAAAAAAAAATTAAAGAAACCCAATATCAAGAAAATCAAGAAAGATATTAAGTGATATTGAATATCTAAGAATTAAATAATAGTTTGAAATACAAAAACATAATTAACCTTCTTTCCACACAAAAATAATTTTTTTAACTTTAACTTTGATTTACTGAAAACTATCAAAATTCACATAGACCTCTCGTGTTCTAGGATCCATATGTGTGGTTGCATATGAAGTTTAGCTAACATATTAACTTTTTCTTTAGACTTGGGTAGAGATATCTCTCTGTCAACAATCTCGAAAAACTGATGTGACGTAGCACACTGATTTGTGATCGCGCCGTTCTAGCGATAAGGCCAGAACAAAATATCCACACGATTCCTTATACTCCATAAACGGTTTCAGATATCGAAATGAGATTTTGACAAATGATAGTACACAAGGAGGAGAGTATGTTGCTGTGTAGTTATTATGTAAAACTTCGTTATCTGCCATGTTATTCCACTAACTGCAGACTTAATCGGTGAAAGGATGTAATTTTTTAGAGTCATCGATGGCTGGTGAAACATGAAATGCTATGGGTTTTGGAACAACGTATGTGAAGACATTACACTTTCTTGTACCGAGGATGTGACTTTTCATAAGCTAGTGACCTTACTTTTCCTGTTCCACAACTGATCAACTTAATAAATTACTGTTTCAGGATTCTCTTGCAACTATGTCTGCACATGTTAATGAGGTGAGGCTGTGTAAACTCCGCTGTGTGTTGGCGAAACAAGCTGATTTTAAAGTGGCAGCTAGAGAAATGTGTAAGTCTTAATCAAAATTTACCACTGATGACGCTTCTATGAAAGTTGCAAATAGTTAACAAGCCAATCTAAAATAAATGGCTGCATTTTCGGCGGAACTTTTTTTACAGATTGACCAAAGCAGGGGTGACAGTAGACCTATTTTAATGGTCACCACGCAAGTGTGGGCCTGGAGGGGCTCCACTTAATATTTACAAAAAATGTGAGTCGAGGCTTCAGTTTAGAATGGCAATTCCCCTGCAGCGCCCGGCGTTTGCTGTACATCACCTGCCCGTAGCCCCCAACACTGCTGGTCTCCCCATGCGTGCCCTGCCGTCCGCGCATCTACCGACCACGGCATTCTGCAATCGCTACAGTTCTAGCTAGGGACGCTTTCATGAATTTACGTATTTTGTTCTCTGTATGGAAGAACAAGCGAACTTCAGTTTTGCTGCACAGAGATGACTCTTATATAGTGCAGTAACCGTCGTTGCTTGTAGCCCATGCGATAGTATAGGCAACTTTTTATTTCCAGTGTGTTCGATTATGTACACAGTAGTAAGAAAGGGACGGTTTCAGAGTGGTGTAGCAACTGTCGTCGTAGGAAACCTGCCCAGGAGCAGAGATGACTAGCAAACAAGTTAACACAGTAAACAGAACATTTACTTAAGTTGTATTTCTCCAAGCGTATGAAAATTCTTTACAAATAATACAGCAAGAAACCGAGTCAAGGTGATACAGTGGAAACAATGATGAGGCTCCCTGAACTAAGGTGTGAACAATGGTGTTGGAGCCACGACTAGGCAACATCTGCATAGCGTCATGTAATCAAGAGGCTCCATGTGCGAGTAGGCCACACCTTGTTGCGAATGTGTCACGTGGCTGCTGCAAGTCGTCCCACATTGCAGCGGCAGAGGGCATTTGTAGTCCATTGTTACTCCAGACATGGCTCAGCAGGTATGGCTCACCAGGCATCATTCGGTCTGCTGGATCTCGCATGACCAATATTGGAATCTGAGGGGAACTTGCACATCTGTTGCCAACTTTGACGCCCTTGCGGTAGTACCGATATGTGATATCACAATTTCTGTCTGTATTATACGCTGACGTTAGAAGCTGGTAGAATTATTCCATATAATTTTTAGATACACTGATGTCCAGTTATTGTACAGTACCAAACCAATGTAATCGTTTTACATTTTTAAGACGTATTTTCTTGAATTTTGATTTCAGAAGTATTGTTTGGTTTCTACTTTCGCTACTGTATTGTCCAAAAAATTACAAATGTCGTGTTATCTGCTGGGCACTTTCTTTTGACTGCTTTCAAAAATGTATTTATTATGATGTTGAAGAGGAGTGATGAGAGACAACTTCCTTGTTGAGCTCCACTCACTGACTCAAAAATATCTTAGCTTTCATTTGGGAGCTGTCTCAGCTCCTGGTTTATTCCACATAAACATCTTTCTTATGTGATTATGGATTCAGAAACTCTCTTAAATGTCAGAAATTCATACATATTTCCCATATTTTCCTCAGTGTTAGATGGTCACGTTTTCTCGAATTTATGTTCTAGAATATGATACGATACGATAATGAATTGCCTGTGTTATTCCGAATTACGATGCAAAGTTCTTTTGGACTTGCTTGCATGTCTGAAGGAAGAGGCACTGCAGCGACTACAGTCATTATGAAATACATGAAATGTATTCACAGTTGAGAATGTGGATGAAAAATCAACTGTATAATGGAATGACGACAATGAAAGTTTGTGCCAGGCTGGAACTCAAACCCAGAGTTCTCACTTATCACGAGCAGTCACCTTACCATTTGGCTATCCAAAAACGACTTATGGCCAGATCCCAACTTCCAAAAGTCGTCAACCATGTGTTTCCTGCCTGTACTCGTACTTCTATTACGTATATTCGAGTACAGGGGAGAAATTTTTCTTTAAAGTCGGTTATCCTTGAAGTAAAATATCGTACAGTGTTAGTTACAAAGTGAAGAATAATATCGACCTTCCATATTCATCCTTGCAGCAGGCTTCATGTTGGTGTTTGTCACTCCTGAAACATAAATAAAAAACTTGGTAATAGTGTCTGATCACTGATTTAGGTATACAATAAATGTTAATCCTTATTTCAAATAATGTGTGCTTCAAGGAAGCAAATGTAATGTTCAACAAGTTACAGTACTTGGTCCACTTAAGTTCATGGCCCATATAAATAATGTATCAAATACAGTTATTTTCATAATCCTGGTAGAATTAATAAACATAAATATCTTAAACTATTAGTTACAAACTGAAGCATATTACCAACCTTCCATATTCATCCTTACATTGGGCTTCGTGTTGTTGGTTGCCATTCCTGAAACATAAGTAAGAAACTTGATAATAGTGAAGGAACACTGATTTGCACCTGAACTAAACAATGAAAGCTTTTACAGGTCACTTGTGCCTGAAGCAAGCAAAAAAGGCCCTCAACAAGGTTCAATAGTTGCTCCACTTATATTAGCGACTGATTTAAATGACATACCCAACACATACTCTTAAGATATACTTTGGCAAAATTAATAGCAAATATTGATTTTTAATCAGTTAAAACTGAGCATCTACAATGAGAATGGAGTTGCGTCAGAGATAGGAAAAGACCTGAATGATCAGCTGAAAAGAGTATGTAGTGTTTTGAAGAGGAGTTATAGCATGAATGTCATCAAAAACAAAATAAGGTTAGACGAATCTAGTCAAATGAAATCAGGTGATGTTTTGGGAATTAGTGTAGGAAATGCAAGTGGCTAAAGAATGTCTTGGAACAGTAGTGTGTAAAAGTAGGATGAAGCAAACAGCTTGCTGGAATGATACAGTCAAGGCAGCCTGTAAAAGGAAAAAGAAGGCGTATCAAAAATGGCTACATACCAGAACCCAGGTAGACAGAGAAAGTTATGTTGAAGAAAGAAACAAAGCCAAACAGATAATTGCAGCATCCAGGAAGTAATCGTGGGAAGACTTTGGAAACAGGTTGGAGACTATGGGTCAAGCTGCTGGAAAACCATTCTGGAGTGTAATTAGCAGTCTTCGAAAGGGAGGTAAGAAGGAAATGACAAGTATTTTGGACAGGTCAGGAAAACTGCTGGTGAATCCTGTGGATGCCTTGGGCAGATGGAGGGAATATTTTGAAGAGTTGCTCAATGTAGGTGAAAATGCGATCAGTAATGTTTCAGATTTCAAGGTAGAATGGGATAGGAATGATGATGGAAATAGGATCACATTTGAGGAAGTGGAAAAAATGGTCAATAGATTGCAGTGCAATAAAGCGGCTGGGGTGGATGAAATTAAGTCGGAACTCATCAAATACAGTGGAATGTCAGGTCTTAAATGGCTACACAGGATAATTGAAATGGCCTGGGAGTCGGGACAGGTTCCATCAGACTGGACAAAAGCAGTAATCACACCAATCTTTAAACATGGAAACAGAAAAGATTGTAACAACTACAGAGGTATCTCTTTAATCAGTGTTGTGGGTAAAATCTTCTCAGGTATTGTTGAAAGGAAAGTGCGAGTATTAGTTGAGGACCAATTGGATGAAAATCAGTGTGGGTTTAGGCCTCTTAGAGGTTGTCAGGACCAGATCTTTAGCTTACGGCAAATAATGGAGAAGTGTTATGAGTGGAACAGGGAATTGTATCTATGCTTTATAGATCTAGAAAAGGCATATGACCAGGTTCCTAGGAGGAAGTTATTGTCTGTTCTACAAGATTATGGAATAGGAGGCAAACTTTTGCAAGCAATTAAAGGTCTTTACGTGGATAGTCAGGCAGCAGTTAGAGTTGATGGTAAATTGAGTTCATGGTTCAGAGTAGTTTCAGGGGTAAGACAAGGCTGCAACCTGTCTCCCCTCTTGTTCATATTATTTATGGATCGTATGTTGAAAATAATAGTCTGGCTGGGTGAGATTAAGATACGTGAACACAAAATAAGCAGTCTTGCATATGCGGATGACTTAGTTGTGATGGCAGATTCGATTGAAAGTTTGCAAAGTAATATTTCAGAGCTAGATCAGAAATGTAAGGACTATGGTATGAAGATTAGCATCTCCAAAACGAAAGTAATGTCAGTGAGAAAGAAATATAAACGGATTGAGTGCCAAATAGGAGGAACAAAGTTAGAACAGGTGGACAGTTTCAAGTACTTAGGATGCATATTCTCACAGGATGGCAACATAGTGAAAGAACTGGAAGCGAGGTGTAGCAAAGCTAATGCAGTGAGCGTTCAGCTACAGTCTACTCTCTTCTGCAAGAAGGAAGTCAGTACCAAGACTAAGTTATCTGTGCACCGTTCAATCTTTCGACCAACTTTGTTGTATGGGAGCGAAAGCTGGGTGGATTCAGGTTACCTTATCAACAAGGTTGAGGTTACGGATATGAAAGTAGCTAGGATGATTGCAGGTACTAGTAGATGGGAACAATGGCAGGAGGGTGTCCACAATGAGGAAATTAAAGAAAAACTGGGAATGAACTCTATAGATGTAGCAGTCAGGGCGAACAGGCTTAGATGGTGGGGTCATGTTACTCGCATGGGAGAAGCAAGGTTACCCAAGAGACTCATGGATTCTGCAGTAGAGGGTAGGAGGAGTCGGGGCAGACCGAGGAGAAGGTACCTGGATTCGGTTAAGAATGATTTTGAAGTAATAGGTTTAACATCAGAAGAGGCACCAATGTTAGCACTGAATAGGGGATCACGGAGGAACTGTATAAGGGGGGCTATGCTCCAGACTGAACGCTGAAAGGCATAATCAGTCTTAAATGATGATGATGATGATGATGATGATGATGAATGCAACACTAAAAGTAGTAGATGAGATCTGGTATTTGGACAACAGTATAATCAACCATGGTTGAAATGTAGTAGCCATAGCGAGAAATGCATTTCAAATGAAAGGAAATTTAGCAACTTTTTCTTTCCTTCCAAGAACTTTTCCCAACGCCCTTAGCATGTGAAGTCTTCCGATATTACTCTGATTTGAGAAACAACTGAATAACAAGCGCTGTTTTAGATCAAAGCACGCAAATAAGGCATACTACAAGATTCAGTATCCACTGCTCTTCATAACATGTTTAAATCTGTTACCCAACACATTTTCCTAACGTAAACCATCACAGAATTAATGAAGTAAAATACCATGGTGTTAGTTACAAACAGAAGGGAATATCAACCTTCCATATTCATGCTTGCTGCAGCCTTCATGTTGTTGTTTGCTATTTGTGAAACACAAATAAAAAAGACTTGGTAATAGTGTACAATCACTGATTTAGGTTTAAAATAAATAACAGTAGCTATTTACGATCATGTTTGCTTTAAGAAAGTAAATGTGATTCACCACAACACTCAGTACTTGGTCCACTAATGTCATGACCTAAATAATTTATAGAATATATTTCTTATCACAGCTCTGGCAGAATTAATAAAGCAAAATATCTTAAAGTTTTAGTTACAAAGTTAATATCGCCAACCTTCCATACTCATCCTTACAGCAGGCCGCATGTTGTTGTTAGCCACTCCTGAAACATAAATAAGAAACTTGGTAATGGTGATTGCACACTGACTTGAACTTGAACTAAATAATGATGACTATTTCAGATCACATGTATCTGAAGCAAGCAAAAAAGATCCTCCACAAGATTCAATAATTGCTGCACTTATGTTTGTGACTGGTATAAATGACTTACAGGTTATAATATGCCATTGTCAGGCCTCTCTACAAAAAGGGGGACACCACAGATGTCAATAATTATCAGCCAGTATCCTTGCTTACAGCATTTTCAGAAATCTTCGAGAAAGTAATGTACTCAAGAGTGGTTAGCCATCTCAACAGTAATGGGATACTTAGTAAATCACAGTTCGTATTTCAAAAATGCTGTTCCACTGAGACAGCAATATACATTTTCACTGTCCTAAAATAATAAAATGTCACCAATAGGAATTTTCTGTGAGTTGTCCAAAGTATTTGATTGTGTGCACCATGTCATTATGTTACAGAAATTACAATTCTATGGTATAAATGGAACAGCATATGAGTGGTTTAAGTCATACCTACGGAACAGGAAGCAAAAAGTTTCCTTATATGGGTCAAGTGATTTAAATAAGTATGCCACTTCATCTAACTGGGGTGAAATTACATTTGGTGTTCCACAGTGTTCAGCCATGGGTCCCCTTCTGTTCTTGATCTATGTGAACGGCCTCCCTTCCTATCTGAAACAGGAAGCTGAAGTGGCACTGTTTGCTGACGATACCAGCATCATTATTAATCCAGTAAAAGAAACTCCAATTGAAAAAGATACAAATAAGGTCTTTGCATAAGTAATAAATTGGTTTTCTGCAAATGGGCATGTTCTAAACTTTGAAAAAACAGTACATCCAGTTTTCTGCTGCAAAAAGTACAGTTTCTTCAATAAATATAACACATCAACAGGAGTCAGTAGACAGTGTAGAGCATACTAAATTTTTGGGTGTACCTTTAGATGAGAATCTTAATTGGAAAATTCATATTTGGGATAGTCTAAAGCGACTAAGTTCAGCAGCTTTCGCAATCAGAATAATTGCCAATTTTGAGGATATAGAAATTAGTAAGCTAACATACTTTGCGTACTTTCACTCTCTGATGTCATGTGGAATAATATTTTGGGGTAACTCAACATTTAGACAAAAAGTATTGATTGCTCAAAAGAAAGTGGTTAGAATAATGTGTGGGGTTCATAGTTGCACATGTTGTAGGCATCTTTTTAAAAGATTGGGAGTTGTTACAACAGCCTCAAAGTACATTTACTCATTAATGAAATTTGTTCTAAACAACATGCACCAGTTTAGAAACAACACTGACAAAAAAAAATGTTCAAATGTGTCTGAAATCTTATGGGACTTAACTGCCAAGGTCATTAGTCCTTAAGCTTACACACTACTTAACCTAAATTATCCTAAGGACAAACACACACACTCATGCCCAACGGAGGACTCGCACCTCCACCGGAACCAGCCGCACTGTCCATGACTGCAGCGCCTTAGACCGCTCAGCTAATCCCATGCGACAACAACACTGACACTCATGATTATAATACCAGAAAAAAGAAAGACTTACACTATCCTCTACTCAACCTATCTTTGGCACAGAAAGGGGTAAAATATGCTATATAAAATTTTCGACAAATTACCAGATGAAAGAAAATGTCTGACAGACAGCAGTAATAGCTTTAAAAAAATTGAAATCATATCTCCTTGACAACTCCTGCTATACCATAGATCAATTCTTGAATAGGGATTAATAAATCTATAAATATAGTATATGCATTTTGTGCCACTTAAGGGAATGGGTTAAATAACAGAAATATTAATCCGTAACTCTGTATTGTAATATATGGGGTGAGTCACCTAACGTTACCGCTGGATAGATTTCGTAAATCACATCAAATACTGACGAACCGATTCCACAGACCGAACGTGAGGAGAGGGACTAGTGTAATTGTTTAATACAAACCATACAAAAATGCACGGAAGTATGTTTTTTAACACAAACCTACGTTTTTTTAAATGGAACCCCCTTAGTTTTGTTAGCACATCTGAACATATAAACAAATACGTAATCAGTGCCGTTTGTTGCATTGTAAAATGTTAATTACATCCGGAGATATTGTAACCTAAAGTTGACGCTTGAAACCTCCGACGTTCAGTTACGTGTTGTAACAAACACGGGCCACGGTCGGCGAGTAGCATCTGCAGGGACATGTTTACGATGAAGAACGTGTTTACGAGTGTGGCTGTAGTGCACTGTTGTGGTTTGGTCTAGCTGTCGCAGTGTCCGCATGTAGCGCTTGCTGCTATTGTTATTCTGCATTCGTCTCCGCACGCAGACCAACTGTAGTACACCGTGTTACCAGACGTCTATGATAGTGTAGTGTTGTAGGAACTGTGACCATGGTGTATTCGAACTCTGAAAAGGCGGAGATGATACTCATCTATGACGTGTGTCGACGAAATGCAGCTGAAGCCTGCGGGGTGTATGCAGAACGGTACTCGGACAGAGAGCATCCAACGTGCCGCACATTGCAAAACATCTACCGCCAACTGTATGCAACAGGTATGGTCGTAGCACGCAAACGGGTCCGTAACAGGCCCGTCACGGGAGAAGCGGCTGCAGTTGGTGTGTTAGCTGCTGTTGCCATGAACCCACACATGAGTACAAGGGACATTGCGAGAGCCGGTGCACTGTGTCAAAGTAGTGTCATGCGCATACTGCATCGTCACCGCTTTCACCCGTTTCATGTGTCGCTACATCAGCAATTACATGGTGATGACTTTAATCATCGAGTGAAATTCTGTCAATGGGCATTAACAGAGAATGCGTTGCAGTTCTACCTGTTTACCGATGAAGCTGGTTTCACAAACCGCGGGGCAGTGAATCTACGGAACATGCATTACTGGTCCGTGGACAATCCTCACTGGCTCAGACAGGTAGAGCGACAGGGACCGTGGACTGTAAATGTATGATGCGGAATCATTGGCGACCACCTCATTGGTTCTCACTTCATTGCAGGGGCCCAAACAGCTGCAACATACATCGCGTTTCTACAGAATGATCTGCCAACGTTGCTCGAAAATGTCCCACTGGAAACGCGTCGACATATGTGGTATCAGCATGATGGTGCACCTGCACATTCCGCAATTAACACTAGGCTGACCCTTGACATGATGTTCGACGGGCGTTTCATAGGACGTGGAGGACGCATAAATTGGTCAGCCCGTTCTCCTGATCTTACACCTCTGGACTTCTTTCTGTGGGGTACGTTAAAGGAGAATGTGTACCGTGATGTGCCTACAACCCCAGAGGATATGAAACAACGTATTGTGGCAGCCTGCGGCGACATTACACCAGATGTACTGCGGCGTGTACGACATTCATTACGCCAGAGATTGCAATTGTGTGCAGCAAATGATGGCCACCACATTGAACATCTATTGGCCTGACATGTCGGGACACACTCTATTCCACTCCGTAACTGAAAACGGAAACCACGCGTGTACGTGTACCTCACCCCTCATGGTAATGTACATGTGCGTCAGTGAAAAAGACCAATAAAAAGGTGTTAGTATGTGGACGTAATGTGCTGTTCCAGTCTCTTCTGTACCTAAGGTCCATCACCGTTCCCTTTGGATCGCTACGTAATTCGGTGCTCTCCGATACACACGATCGAACAGCAGAGGAGTGGTACTCAAGCATCAACTTTAGGTTACAATATCTCCAGATGTAATCAACATTTTACAATGCAACAAACGGCACTGATTACGTATTTGTTTATATGTTCAGATGTGCTAACAAAACTAACGGGGTTCCATTTAAAAAACGTAGGTTTGTGTTAAAAAACATACTTCCGTGCATTTTTGTATGGTTTGTATTAACCAATTACACTAGCCCCTCTCGTCACGTTCGGTCTGTGGAATCGATTCGTCAGTATTTGATGTGGTTTACGAAATATATCCAGCGGTAATGTTAGGTGACTCACCCTGTATACATATTAAAAAATCTTGTTTCGTATGTGCATTTCTTGTGCACTTGACATGTTCCACATCATAACAGCTACCATACTGTGCAACTGATCAATGGAACACCAAACCAACTAACTAACTAACTAACTTACCCAACATATTTTCTAAAAATAACCTTTGGTTACCTTAATAACAATTTTTAATTTTTAATCAGTTAAAACTGAAGACTGACAGTGAGAACGGAATTTAGTCAGAGACAATAAAAGATCTGGATGATCACTTGCAAAGTGTGGTTAGCGTCTTGAAAAGGGATTATGGGATGAAAGACAACAAAAATAAAACAAGGGTAGAAGAACCTAGTCAAATGAAATCAGGCAGTGTTATGGAAATTAGTTTAAAAAATGAGAAACTAAATCAGTAGATGCGTTTCGATATTTGGACAGCAGTTTAATCTACGATGGCTGAAATAGAGAGGATATGAAGTGTGGAGGAGCAATAGGGAGAAAAGCGTTTCTAAAAGAAAAGTCAATTTACTAATTTTCTTTCCATTAAGACCTTTTCCCAATGCCCTAAGGATGTTCAGTGCCCTAAATTACTCCAGTTAGAACAAGAACTAAATAACAAGCGCTATTTCAGATCATGAGTGCACGAAGCAAGCAAAAACATTTACCACAAGATTCAGTACATGGTCCACTTCCGTTCATAACGTGATTAAACAACTTAAACAACTTGTTTTCTTAACATACATCTTAGCAAATTAATGAAGTTCAATACTGAACCTTGTTAGTTACAAACTGAAGAATGATATCAACCTTCTATATTCATCCTTGCAGCAGGCTTCATGTAGTTGTTTGCCATTCCTGGAACATTAACGGAAAACTCGATAATAGTGTATGGTCATTGATTTAGGTGTAAAATTTTAGGTGTAAAATAAATTACGATAGCTATTTCGGATTATGTGTGCTTGAAGCAAGCAAATGTGGTGTTCCAGAAGGTTCAGTACTTGATCCACTTACGATTATGACCTGTATAAGTAATTTACCAATATAGGTCTTATTATAAACCCTGTTGGAATTAATAAAGTGAAATATATTAAAGTATTCGTTACAGTGTGAAGAATATTACCAACCTTCCATAGTCATCTTTGCAGCAGTCTTCATATTATTGTTTGCAATAGCTGAAACATAAATAAGAAACTTCGTAATAGTGAACCCACACTGACTTCCGTCTGAACTAAATAGCAAAAGCTATTTCAGACCACATGTGCTCGAACACAGATTCTTAATATAGACTTTGACAAAATATATTCAGTGTTGATTGTAAACTGAAGAATAACACGAACCTTCCATATTCATCCTTGCAGCAAGATACATGTTGTTGTTTGCCATATCTGAAATGCAAATAAGAAACTTGGTGGTAGTAACGACCACTGACTTAAGTCTGAATTAATGACGATTACAACATTAGATAGTGTGTCCTCTAAGCAAGAAAGATAGGTACTTCACAAGGGTCCTTAGTGGGTCCACTTATGTTCATGACTTGTATAAATGACTTACTCGATACATTTTAACTATAAATGACGGTAGTATCTGTTCCCGAAAGAACGGTTACCGTTAATGACCATGCAGCTTTGCTAGAATGAAATGATAATTAAATGGACACCCTCACTGCAACCAGGCGTTTATATAATCCATTGGGGACGTGATGAAAATGTGTGCCCCGACCGGGATTCGAACCTGGGGTCTCCTATTTATACAGCAGGCACTCTAGCCATCTTTCTTTTTATTTTTTTATTTTTTTCGTTGATCTCATTTTGTTCGTTACTGTTCGTTGTATTTATTCAGGGCGGACGTCCCATGACGCTCGTTCAATTAACATCATTGGTCCACTAACTAAGTTCTTTTATTACAGAGGGCAAGCAGTCCGCTGACCTAACACGCTGCGCTACTGTGCCGGCGTCCATCTCAGCCACCGAGGGCACAGAGGATAGTGCGTCTGCAGGGATTTATCCCTTGCGCGCTCCCCGCTCGTAGATTAATCTGCCACGAGTAATGAGTATGATGAGCAAACACCTATTAGGCGCACTACGAATGTAGTGGTGTGGACATGTTGGGCATGTGGGTCTCACAGGGAGCGTCCAAGGGATAAGTCCCTGCAGGCGCACTATCCTCTGTCCCTTCGGTGGCTCAGATGGATAGCGCATCTGCCAAGTGAGCGGGAGATCCCAGGTTCGAGTCCCGGTCAGAGCACACATTTTCAACATGACCCCAATGAATTATATAAACGCCTGTTTGCAGCGAGGGTGTCCATTTAATTATCATTTCGATACATTTTCTTAAGACAAAATTTGACCACATTAACACAAATAAACGTATCATAGTGTTAGTTACAAACTGAAGAATAATTGCGATGTTCCATATACATCCTTGCAGCAGGCTTCATGTTGTTGTTTGTTATTCCTGAAATGTAAATAAAGAACTTGGTAATAGTGAATGATTACTAATTTGAAGTAATGAGCTCTATTTTAGTTCATGTATGTTTGAAACAAGTAAGGGCACAGCTTTAGTCTTAGTACTTGTTCCACTCATGTTCTTTTACTATATAAATGATTTACCAAATACATTGTGAAGACCTTCGAAATCTTCGCTGTTAGCTGTTAATACTAATATATTGGTAACAGATGAAAATATGCCCATACTGAACACAGCCAGAAGAATAGTGAAACACTCTTACTGCTGCTTGACTGCAAAGTGCTTATTCCTCCATCTTACACAGTTTAATGTTGTGCAGTCTCAAAGCCGGCAGCGGTGGCCGAGCGGTTCTAGGAGCTCAGTCTGGCACCTCACGACTGCTATGGTCGCAGGTTCGAATCCTGCCTCGAGCATGGATGTGTGTAATGTCCTTCGGTTAGTTAGGTTTAAGTGGTTCTAAGTCTAGGGGACTGATGACCTCAGATGTTAAGTCCCATAGTGCTCAGAGCCATCTGAAATATCTTTTTTTTTTTTTTTTTTTTACCGCGGTATGTGGGCAGAGACGTCGAAGTACCACAGCCAGCCAGACTCATGTGACATAACTGAGTGATTCGGACGTCAAGACTGGACGCAAATGCATGATTCAACTCCGTACTATGTTATGACACTAGAAAAGTCTTTTTAAGCCCTGTTGGGCAAGAAGTGATTGAGACTTTTCATATACCAACTTATGGAAGCTTGTACGACATAAGTAAAATTCAATAACAAGTCTTTTATAAAAGTAAATGAATGCCGAGCCACTGTAGGAAATATTTAATCCATTCATAAGTCATCTAGACGTTCTGCTGGCATATTTAAGAATAAAAAAAGAAGTAACGGTTTCTGAATATTTCAATATGGACTTTCTGTACAAAATTTCCATTAAAAATCTACTGCAGTCAGTAATATTTTTATCCAAATTAATTCCTAGCAGAAACCTTCCAACTAGCATAGCTAATTGTTTAAAAATAGCCATTGATAAATTAGTTCAGAAAGTTTTAATAAACAAACTTATTGCCTTAAAGAGTGTTCTGTCGGTTATTAATACAATATTTTATACAATATGGACGAAAAACAAATGGCACTAGCACAATATTCTTCAGTATTTACTTTACAAGCCGGTTCACGGCTGTTACGCCATTGTCAGGTACAGAGATAAATACGTGCGGCTGTGAGACTTTTGTGGGATCAAAGGTTGTACAACAGTGCAACTACAGAGTATCTCAGTTGCTTTTGAAAGGCCACTACAGCTAATCTTGGTATAGGACTTAATCGAGTGGGATCAATTCAGTCAAAAATTATGTGATGTAAACATATTTTTTGACCCATCAGTCATATCACTAGCTTGATGCTGCCCACTTTGAATTCCTCTGCTGTACCAACCTCTTCATCTCAGAGGAACACTTATACCCTGAGCTCTTAATTATTTGTTAATGAATTCCAATCTCTGTCGTTCTCTAAAACTCCCTCTAGTACTCCCTGTTGCCTTAACATATATCCCATCAACCTGTACCTTCTTCTTGTCAGTTGTTCATATGTTCATTTCTTCGCTGATTCAGCGGAGAACCTCCTCATTACCTACCTTATTTGTCCACCAGATTTTCAACATAGCCCTGTGGCATCACATCTCAGTCGCCTCGATTCTATTCTGATCCGGTTTTTCCACTGTTCATGATTTACTACCATACAATGTTCTTTTCCAGCAGTACATTCATAGAAATGTCTTCCTCAGGTTAGGACATGTTTGATTCTAGTAGACCCCTTTTGGGCTGGAATGTCCTTCTTAGTTGTGGTAGTCTGCTTTTTATGTCCTCCTTGTCTCGTTCGACATGAATTTTTTGGGGAAATTTATTAACTTCATCTGCTTCGTTATCACCAATTCTGATGTCATGTTTCTCGCTATTCTCGTTTTTGCTACTTCTCATTACATTTGTCTGTCCTCAGTTTATGCTCAATCCATGTTCTTTAATCATTAGACTGTTCGTTCCATGCACCTCATCCTCGTTCACCCTCACTAAGGATAGGAATTGCATCTGCGAATCTTATGGCTCATATTCTTTCCCCCTGAATTTTAATCCCACTCTTCCGATTGCACTCTTAATGTTATTGCCCTTGCTTTTAATTTCTCTGCAGGTTGTTTTGACTTCTGCATATGCTGAGTCTATCATTCGGATGTTCAAATCTTTTCCGATTTATTCTCATATTTCCTGGAGCCATTTCGCCTTGAAATCGATGCTCTGCCTAGATATTTCATTCCCAAGTGATTTACCTGGGTGTGCTCCTGTGTTTCACTGAACATCTTTGCACTTCCTTCTTTCGTCGATCGGTTGAAGTGTTTATTCTGTTACCAAAGGCTTCGTCAAAGTTACCTTCCTAGTAGCTATGTTTATCTTTCCAACATATATGCTTACTCGTTTTAGAGACGTCCACTACTCTTCAACCGAACTGCGTTTTGTGTTATTCCTCATCGCAGCACCCACATCTTTAGCGAATTTCAGACGCATCTCATCCCTTCTGAGAACTTCAGTGCCGCCCTTCTTTCTACACTCATTCATCCATACGATTCTCTTGAACTTCAATTTACTGTTCGTAATTACTATATTGTGATCTGAGTCTATATATGCTCTTCTGTGCACCTTACAGTCCAGTATATAATTTAGGAATGTCTGTCTGTCACGACGTAATCGAGCTGCAATTTTCTGATGCTCGAAGAGGGTGTTAGCTCATACGATGTAGACTTTCACGGCCGACGTCTTCTTCAGTTGTGGGCTGAGAGGCCTTGGTCGATGCATAAAACTACATTCTGTGCTTCTCTGTTTTGCTAATGCGCCACTCTGACTCATGCAGTCATTACACCTAGGTTGGCCAAGTGGGCCCCTTCTGCCTGTAACTTGCGCCGTGCAAACCGCTGCGTTTACTCTTTTCAGCGGTTCTAGGGTCCTGTGGCCTCCATTCTACTTTGCAACTGCTCGTAAGCATAACTCACTGTCAACAGGCTCGCGCCTGGCTCCAACTTGTGCGCTCAGAAATATTGTACTGAATTTTTTTCCTGTCTTAAATGGTGGTGCCACTACAAATCTGTCCATATGCCTTTCTTGCGTTAGTATTAGTAGTAACTAGAAGACATTGCTTAGGCATGTGTGGAACCTGTGTCGCCAGTGATTCATAAGGTGAGTAGTGGGAGGGTCAGTATAACTTTGTGAAATACCCTGCAGTTGCTCATTGTGACGTAGGGAGTGAGAGACCACCTGGTCGCTCTTCAGTTTGCAGACCTACAAAGGAGGCAAGTGCATGACTATACTCCAGCTGTCTATGTCCCCTCACACAACTGATGCCTTGCTATGCCTTTACTGTACTTACACTACGTACAAACATTTAATACTTGTACTTAACCAACTTAATTTCGTTCCATTAAAACGTTATTTATAATGACCTAAGAGTTTTCAATTCCCTGCAATGTGGAAACTATTAGTCCTCA
Organism: Schistocerca americana; assembly: GCF_021461395.2. Taxonomy (NCBI): domain Eukaryota; kingdom Metazoa; phylum Arthropoda; class Insecta; order Orthoptera; family Acrididae; genus Schistocerca; species Schistocerca americana. The sequence continues at coordinate 525,448,681 of NC_060126.1, forward strand.
ATAAAAAATGAATATGACCTTTGAACCACGTGCGGCTCACGGTCTTGCTGTTTATTGCTAGTCATCTTGTGTTTATGGTTCTGTCACCTCGTTTTAATTCGATTTACTGGCGTCACTAGGTTGCTGGTTTGCTTGCCCCTGAGTGGCAGCAGCAGCGCTTATCGATAAGTGCAGTGTCGTACTATCTCTGGAGCGACTGCTAGTATTTCCGGGTCGTCGTGTGTCTGGAGTTCAGTCGGTGACAGAGCAACAGTCGAGGACGGAGCGCCAGTGAGACGTGGACAGCCATTACTTGCCGACCGCTGGCCACACACACGAACTGTCCGACGGAAAGAGACTGGAGCGGGAACGACCTTGGTTGGTCGTTCGGTCGGTCGTCTCATTGGACGACGTGTATTTGGTAGCCGACCGCTTATGGACACTCTTTGTGTGTGTGTGACTTGTAATTTCTCCTTGTTGTTCCATGGTGATTGGTTTTAGGATTGTAAGAGTTCTTGGTGCATGTTTTTACGTCCAACTGTGTGTAGGTTCTGTGATTTCTGCTGAGCAGATGAATGCTGTCTGTGTACTGGAGAAGCCAGTCGGTCGGTTGCGAGAGGGGATCTTTGACCTCGCTGATACTTTCGGTTGTCGCGCCATCGGTCGGGTGGAAGGGATTTGATTAGGTTGTTGGTTGGTTCGTCAGCCATCCCTAGGTCGTGCTGTCACCCGATTACTTAGTGTTACCCTTGGCTGGCTGTCTCACCTAAACTGTGGTTAGTGTTCCCCCCCCCATCCCGACCCTTGGAACACTTCTGAGCACCACTGTTCTGTTGTTTGTGATTGTGATTATCTTTTGTCGCAAGTACTGTGCCAGGCCTTCAGCCGTGTATTAATTTTGTCTTTTCTATGTTTAGTATTAGGCCGTCAGCCTTGTTTTATTTAAAATTCTTGTTTGCTCTGTATTTAGGCCTTCAGCCGCGTTTGTTTTAAAATTTTTGGCTTTCAGCTGTACTGTGTAAATGATTATCTTAAGGTTTGTCTTTAATTATTTTGAATAGTTATTTGAGCCTTCAGCCATCAAGATATTTCAAGTTTTCTTAAGATGGCTTTTTGTTGTACTGTCTAAATGCTTGTCTGTAAAGGTTGTCTTTTATTATGTTGAAATATTATTGAGCTTTCAACCGAGGAATTAATTTAAATTCTCATTAATATGACTTTTAGCCTAAATCGGTAAATGTTTGCCTTTAAAGAATTTCCTTTGCTGATCTGAAATATTATTTGGGCCTTTAGCCAAGACAATATTTTAATTTTACTGAAGTAAGGCCTTCAGCCTTTTGTCTAAATTCGTGTGTTTTAAAGGAATTATTTAAACCTTATTATTGAGAAGCTACTTGGGCGCTCAGCCGCGAATTGATCCTTCTTGTTTTAAAGAGAATACTGTGCATTGTGTTTTCGAGTAATAAAGTTCTGTGTTCTTGTGTAACTAACAGTGTAATTTATTTATGAGCCAACACAGTGCGATTTTAATTATGTCTTGAGCAGTCTGCAGTGTGTTTTTAAATGTATAAGTGTGTCAGCAAATGTACTTTTAATTTACGCTGTTTTTAAAATATACGCCGTAATGCCATACTGTCAGACTCATCTGAGGCACCTGAAAGTAACTTCATAGTGTGTTGATCATAATGGGTCATAAATTACACTATTTAAGATAAGACAGCCGTATTGGGTCATGAATTACAGCCACTAAGATAAAGATGACATAAATATTTCCACAAATTATAGCGATAAGTTCAATGAGTAATAGAGGAAATCTGATAATCTTCCAGATTGTGCTTGTATGCCTCACCCAATAGGATAACCTCCCATCCCCCATTATCGAATTTCCTGCCATTTATAAGTTGCTCAACTGGTCTTAAGGAGAGGGGACTGGAGACAGGGAAGGGAAGGGAAGTGGGTGGAGAAGGTGAGGAGATCTGGCGACATTCCAGTATGTACTCGTTCCCACTTTGTTCCCTTACTGTCACCACCTGAGTTTCATCTGGTTTTCCACCCTCACACTCGACTAGTGAAGAATGAATTGCTTAGGTGGACAAAGCGATGATCACATATGCTCATGGAGACACGTTTTACATATGTGAGACATTCATAAGAAAAGTAATGCTAGTATAAAATACGACATTCTATTTAATCTTGGATCTTTTTAATTTTCCACTGTTGAATGACCAATGTAGTGCCATATTGTTAGACTCATCTTAAACAACTGATAACGACATCATACTATATGAGCCATATTGGGCATCAATTACTTTAATTAAGATATGTAACCATATTGGATTAAGAATTATAGCAGCTAAGGTAAGGATGACATAAATATTGACCTAAATTATAGCGATAGACTAAATGGATAATAAAGGAAATCTGGAAACCCTGCATTTTTTGATTGTATGTCTCAGCCAATAAGACCACACCCCTTCCCCCATTTTCGACTTTTCTGCCATTTGTGTGGTACCCAGTTAGTCTAGAGAAGTGAAAAGTGAACAAAGCAATGAACACATACTTTGTTCTTCAGGTCAAAGTGCGCTCATGGAGTCACGTTTCAACTATGTCAGACATTCATGAGAAAAGTAATACTACTATAAAATACGACGTCCTATTAAGTTTATTTATTTGTGAACATAATTTAAGCTGAGACCACGAGGGCAATAATGCCATGTAGGCTCTCAATGCCCCACGCTGCTATTGTCTGAGAGGACAGACTGCACTCTCGTAGCCAGTTGATACCACGCTAGGGGCAATCGTTCAAGTTCAGACATGGAAGTTCCATGGGCGTTCAGTAGCCACAACGACAGCGATCGGCGCCGTCCAACAACTGAGCTGGGGCACCACCGGCGGCGTGGGCCACGAGAATAAAGCGACCGCATGACTGGAGCTGTGCCCAGTTCCTACAGAGTGGGAGGTGAGTTCTTGCTGAGTTGTTGTGTAGCTCCAGGCTAGATTAGTCTACTATCGACATAGTGTAGTTACAACTTTCTTTATGAAAGTACTACTTCAGGACAGGCGTCAATGTTTGTGTCTTCATTGTAAAAATCTGAAGTGACCAACTTACCCCAGCTTTGTCAAGGAACTGTATTTGGAATTCATCAAGGTCTCATTTTATTGAAGTTAAGCATAATATACAGAAGAAAACATTGCCCACCACAAAATAGTTCTACATATACATCTACATTTATACTCTGCAAGCCACCCAACGGTGTGTGGCGGAGGGCACTTGACGTACCACTGTTATTACCTCCCTTTCCTTTTCCAGTTTTCCAGTCGCGTATGGTTCGCGGAAAGAACGACTGCCGGAAAGCCTCCGTGTGCGCTCTAATCACTCTAATTTTACATTCGTGATCTCCTCGGGAGGTATAAGTAGGGGGAAGCAATATATTCGATACCTCATACAGAAACGCACCCTCTCGAAACCTGGCAAGCAAGCTACACAGCGATGCAGAGCGCCTCTCTTGCAGAGTCTGCCACTTGAGTTTGCTAAACATCCCCGTAACGCTATCACGCTTACCAAATAACCCTGTGACGAAACGCGCCGCTCTTCTTTGGATCTTCTCTATCCTCTGTCAACCCGACCTAGTACGGATCCCAGACTGATGACGAATACTCAAGTATAGGTCGAACGAATGTTTTGTAAGCCATCTCCTTTGTTGATGGACTACATTTTCTAAGGACTCTCCCAATGAATATCAACCTAGCACCCGCCTTACCAACAATTAATTTTATATGATCATTCTACTTCAGATCGTCCTGCACGCATAGTCCCAGATATTTTACAGAAGTAACTGCTACCAGTGTTTGTTCCGCTATCATATAATCATACAATAAAAGATCCTTATTTCTATGTGTAATACATTACATTTGTCTATGTTAAGGGTCAGTTGCCACTCCCTGCACCAAGTGCTGATCGGCTGCAGATCTTCTTGCATTTCGCTGCAATTTTATAATGCTGCAACTTCTCTGTATACTACAACATCATCTGCGAAAAGCTGCATGGAACTTCCGACACTATCTATTAGGTCATTTATATATATTGTGAAAAGCAATGCTCCCATAACACACCCCTGTGGCACGCCAGAGGTTATTTTAACGTCTGTAGACGTCTCTCCATTGAGAACAACATGCTGTGTTCTGTTTGCTAAAAACTCTTCACTCCAGCCACACAGCTCGTCTGATATTCCGTAGGCTCTTACTTTGTTTATCAAGCGACAGTGCGGAACTGTATCGAACGCCTTCCGGTAGCCTTCTGGGAGCCTGTATCTAATATTTTCTGGATCCCATGAACAAATGAAACGAGTTGGGTCTCACACGATCGCTGTTTCCAGAATCCATGTTGATTCCTACATAGTAGATTCTGGGTTTCCAGAAATGACATGATACACGAGCAAAAATCATGTTCTAAAATTCTACAACAGATCGATGTCAGAGATATAGGCCTATAGTTTAGCGCATCTGCTCGACGACCCTTCTTGAAAACTAGAACTACCTGTGCTCTTTTCCTATCATTTGGAACCTTCCGTTCCTCTAGAGACTTGCGGTACACGGCTGTTAGAAGGGGGGCAAGTTCTTTCACGTACTCTGTGTAGAATCGAATTGGTATCCCGTCAGGTCCACTGGACTTTCTTCTGTTCAGTGATTTCAGTTGCTTTTCTATTCCTTGGACACTTATTTCGATGTCAGCCATTTTTTCGTTCGTGCGATGATTTAGAGAAGGAACTGCAGTGCGGTCTTCCTCTGTGAAACAGCTTTGGAAAAAGCTGTTTAGTATTTCAGCTTTACGCGTGTCATCCTCTGTTTCAATGCCATCATCATCCCGGAGTGCCTGGATATGCTGTTTCGAGCCACTTACAAATCAGTAAGACCAGAACTTCCTAGGATTTTCTGTCAAGTCGGTACATAGAATTTTACTTTCGAATTCACTGAACGCTTAACCCATAGCCCTCATTACGCTAACTTTGACATCGTTTAACTTCTGTTTGTCTGAGAGGTTTTGGCTGCGGTTAAATTTGCAGGGAAGCTCTCTTTGCTTTTGCAATAGTTTCCAAACTTTGTTGTTGAACCACGGTGGGTTATTCCCGTCCCTCACAGTTTTACTCGGCACGTACCTGTCTAAAACGCATTTTACGATTGCATTGAACTTTTTCCAGAAACATTCAACATTGTCAGTGTCGGAACAGATATTTTCGTTTCGATCTCTTAGGTAGACTGAAATCTGCCTGCTATTACTCTTGCTAAACAGATAAACCTTCCTCCCTTTTTTATGTTCCTTTTTACTTCCATATTCATGGATGCTGCAACGGCCTTACGATCACTGATTCCCTGTTCTGCGCTTACAGAGTCGAAAAGTTCGGATCTGTTTGTTATCAGTAGGTCCAAGATGTTATCTCCACGAGTCGGTTCTCTTTTTAATTGCTTGAGGTCATTTTCGGATAGTGCACTCAATATAATGTCACTCGATGCTCTATCCCTACCACCCGTCCTAAACATCTGAGTGTCCCAGTCCTATATCTGGTAAAATGAAATCTTCACCTAAGACTATAACATCCTGAGGAAGTTTATGTGAAATGTATTCCAGATTTTCTCTCAGTTGTTCTGCCACTAATGCTGCTGAGTCGGGAGGTCGGTAAAAGGAGCCAATTATTAACCTAGCTCGGTTGTTGAGTATAACCTCCACCCATAATAATTCAAAGGAACTATCCACTTTTATTTCACTACATGATAAACGACTACTAACAGCGACAAACACGCCACCACTGGTTGCATGCAATCTATCCTTTCTAAACGCCGACTGTGCCTTTGTAAAAATTTCGGCAGAATTTATCTCTGGCTACAGCCAGTTTTCCGTACCTATAACGATTTCAGCTTCGGTGCTTTCTTTCAGCGCTTGAAGTTCCGGTACTTTACCAACCCAGCTTCTACAGTTTACGATTACGATACCGATTGCTGCAGATTAGTGAAATTTTGGGAATATATTTGTCTGGGTAACATATTTAAGTGATTAACATTGCAAGATCACTGGTTAATGTAAGTGCGCGGTATGTACGAGGGATATTCGGAAAGTAAGTTTCGATCGGTCAAGAAATGGAAATCACTGTGAAAATGTAATAAAGTTTTGCACATATGTGTTTGACAGTGTCTCTAGTATCCCTGTCGATTGCATCACTTGGCTCTTTTCAGTTCTGAGCCCATGGTGAACACATAAAGATGCATAGATAATAGTGTCCCCCGCCAAGCCTGAGGTCCTGGTGAGAGATTTCGCCTGAAGTTATGCAGCCCACATAACAGAACTGTTCCTACTTCGTGAAAATTCTCGGTAGCAATCGGCAGGGGCAATGAAAATGCTCCTGTAGCGTTTTCTATAGGAAGTGTTTGATCACACTCAGTACAGCCGGTTGTAAGGTGTCAGGCAAATCCAACATCTTCCATGAAAACCCTGACATGGTAAGCAATTCCAGTAGTATGTCACATAGCTCCGAATAAATCGTGACATTAAATTAACCAAAGTAATACGAGTATCTAGTGAGCAAATGGAATACCACAGACTAACACAAGAATGCCTAAATGCATGTCATACCTTCCCACCGTGAGACAGACGCAGTTCCGAGGGGAGAAACGAGAACAGAAGCCGAGAGCAGAACCGTGTTAAGCTGGAAGGCCCTACGATAAGTGACGGACACCCACTTCGCCAGCTAACCACTAGGACCACCCCTCAGCCCATGTTAAAAGCTAGAGCCCTCCAGAAGAACACTATAGATCTTACGATAACACTAAAAGGGCAACCCCAGCCCCAAGTTTTAGCGTGAGACTTTTTCGCGTCTCTGTTACGTCAGGACCACCCCCCAGCCCATGTTAAAAGATAGAGCCCTCCAGAAGAACAGTATAGATCTTACGCTAACACTAAAAGGACCACACCAGCTGCAAGTTTTAGCGTGAAACTTTTTCGCGTCTCTGTTATGTTTCAAACTTTAAAAACATTGCCCCACCACGAAAAGTATAACGTTTCTCATTGGATAGACAGAATTTTTGTAGGCAGAGCTTAAGGTTAACACTGAGACCCTGATTGGTCAGATGAAAACACAGACAGATAGTTTTTTTAAACCAACTTCGGTAAATTGTAGTAAGGAGAAGTTAGGGGAGAGTTGCTTCCGAGACAGCGAGGTGAGCAGAGCTGTGCTGTCCACCGCCCCCTGACGAACACCGACAAGGTAATGAACGCACGCGATGCCGCATAACAGGGCATAAAGCTTCACTCAGAACTGCAGAAGTCTCATCTGTTACACCCCCTTTTTGAGTAATACTAGTGTCAATCGTCCATTAAAGCTCATGGTGTTCACATTTGCCACTTGAAGTAAAATTCTGAAACGCGATGATTTTTCTGTTATATAGTTATTGAGAAGCCACATCAGCCACTGTAATTTACGACAAGTTAGATAAGTAATTAAAGATAATTGAGGATCATTGTAGACCATTTTGATAGTTTTCTCTTTTGTGAAACTTAATTTAAACCTAGATTATAGATGTGGTATGGCATAGGTCATCCTTTGATCCATTGTAGAACTTGGAAACCCATTCAGGGAATATTCGTTCATATTTTTGTTGAACGCAATTGGTTTTTACCATCCTGTTTTAAAACAGTTCCTTTTATCAATAGTGCAATTTATAAACAATGTTTTGTGAGTAGAAGAAAATTTGCAATGGTAAACTTAACTGCTTTTTCGACGTCATTTTACCAGCTAACTAAAAATAGGAAAGCCTTGAACCCCTTCCACTAAATTTAGTTAGTATTAAGATTCTTTTACAGGGAGTGCAGTGGAGCTGACACTGAAATCATTAAATATTTGGTTATATCATCGCTAGTCTCACTGAACTCCTCTGAACTCTACATGTCATGTGTGGTCTGACATCTCCTGACCAGCAACAGGTCCCAGGTTCAAACTAGTCATTTCCCTAAAAAACACGCTCAGAGTGTCATTGCGCGAAAGTGGTAGGGAGACACGATATAGAACAACAGAAACCACGCAGAATGTTAGAAAATGGCGACCCTGCCAGAATGGTAAAATACCATGATTGAAGGTCGACCACATGCCTAACTAGGTCAGAAAAATATCCTGTTAAAACATTCTCGTATTAAAAATTTTTTTTGAAAGGCATAAATAGTTGAAAACAGTAGCTGCAGCGATAGATAGTAATAAAGTATTCAATAAAATGTGCGACATTCTAGCAGAGACAATAGCATAATTAAGTTATGAATTTTAAAAATTGTTAGAATTAAGTTTTCACCTCAATGCAAGCGCACAGGTGGCGGATACATCGTTGACAAGTTGGTTCTGACCCAACAAGTAAGTGAATTGATTGTCAAGCCGTGTGAACAAAAAGTTTATGAAACGCGTGAGATCGTATGAGTGCATGTTGGCTCGAAGTAGGGCGCGTGAATTGCTTTTAAAACAGAAAATAAGGGATTCGGAAAGATTAGCAATGGCAAATCGAGACCTTGACTGAATTGAGGTAGAGACCCCAGCATGAAAATGGACAGAGAATAGAGGACAGTACAACAAACGATGCAGTATCGCGAGAAATAGGACATATAGCGCACCATAACGAGGATAATGTACGTCAAGGCATAGAAAACGTAAGTCAGCGTACGACAGAGGAGCAGGAAAGTAGAGAGACAGTCGATGAGGATTCTAACTTGCGTCTTGAATACGTAGAACCCATAGTACAAGTAATCAGAGCTCCCTCACCACAGAGTACAAGGAATGCGAGCAGAAACGTGTCACAGCACAGTCCAATGCAATCGGTTGCGAACCAACACTTGGGCGAAAACACAGAGCGTAGGACGTCGGAAGAAAACGCAATAGGACCCACCAATCTGGCAGAATTATTACAACAAATTACGGAAAACATGACAAGGCAAAATAAGGACATAGCGAACCAAATTCAAATTCAGAATGCAGAAACCACGAGACAAATGCGTGAGATTAAAGAACAAAACAAAAAAATTCAGTTATACCTAAGTCGTATTGAAGACGAGGCAAAAGAATCTCGAGAAGTGATAGGAAACTTAATAACAGGTCACAATCAACTGAGAACAGACATTGACAAGGTACAAGCGGACGTACAAACATTGGGTAATGACATTCAGGACGAGATCAAAACATTACGTAACAACACCCAGGGAGAAGTCAAGAAACTAGAGAAACAGATACACGAAATCACTGAACAAGCAGCAGGTACAGCGCGTGAAATTGTTGAAAACAGTGTGTTAGACAAACGTATCACAAAAGCAGCGCTGAAAAGATATGATAACCGCATGGTCAAAATAGAAGCGCAAACGAAGCGACAATTTCAGAAATTGCGAATAGAGTTGTTGCAAACCATTGAAGAGCGTAGTGAACAGGATCGAACAAGCACAGAGTCTGCAACCACATCCGTATCTGTAACAGCACCGGAAAAACAAGCAATTAACGAAGATATTACGCATTTGCGATTCCAATCACAGGCGGAAAGTAACATACGTGAAATCAGACAGCCTGCACAGCAACAAACACGTTTCGAAATTCTTGATGAACAAACGTCATCACAAACACATGCGGAACCATAAATGTATATTTCAAAACAGTTTGGATCGTGCAATGAAGCAGCAAGGTTAGCCAGACAAGATATCGAACCAATACCTGACAATGGCAGCCAGGTCGCGAAGAGTACAGTGCAATGCATTCAGCTACACGTTCACAACCGATGGAAGAAAATTATTGCGTACCACTACAACGATACTACGCAACGGTAGGCGGAAGGTACAGTGGACAATATCCAAAGGATCTGCCACAACCGGAAAGAACGACGGGAGAAATGATCAGAAACAAAAGTGGCGAAGAATCGCGAATTTCATATGGAACTATGAAGAAGTACGACAACGATCATTTCCTCACAGTCAGAAAATTTCAACACTGTCGAGAAGGAAACTCATTACATCCACGAACTTTTATAGATCAATTCCGAGTAGGATTACCAGAACACTGGACGCTAGCACACAAATTAGACTTTATATGTGCACACATGTCAGGAACAGTCGCATAAACCATGCAGAATGTTGCAGCGACATGCCGATCGTACGAAGATTTCAGAGAGAAATTTCTCTCACGATATTGGTCCAGTGAAGCACAGAACAGAGTGAAGTACGAATTATTACAGAACCCATATTTTGAAAATTCAGGAGAGAAGAGTCCCGTGAAATTTTTCGAATTAATGACAAAGAAAAATCAATGCTTAGATGTACCATACAGTGACGGAGAGTTGATTAAATTATGCGCGATGAAGCTACCATTGAAATACCAGCAATCATTAGTAGGGCGCGGAGGCAATGACGTCGAAGCTTTAAAGGTATTCTAAGGGAATTAGAGTTCATATTTTCGGAAGATGACGCAAGAAAAAGACGAAGCGCACGTGAAAATGAAAGCAAAAAGCAGTGGAATCCACAAGACACAGTACGAAGAAACAATAATTACGAACCATGTGATAACTTCGCACCAAGAAACGACAATAGATTTCAACAAAGAACCGGTTATGAATTTAGAAGAGAATATGGCAATAACTATAATTCACCCAGGAACGACAACAACTATTACAGAGGGAATAACGACAACCGGAATGGGTACTGGAGAGCCAATAGACCGACAAATTATCAACAAGAAACCACTATCTACAAGCTGAGCAAGAAAAGAGAATACAGATAGAAGAGGTGGAGGTAAGACCACCAAACCCCGACAAACGTTCGAATTGGCAGCTAAGCGCCCATGCCAAAGAGAATGACGCACCGACCCAGGACAATTGCAGCACCTTGAACTGAGAAGTAAAAATCTTATAACGACAAGAGAAGAAGGAAGAAACAAATCCGCAGGGACCAGATGAAAACGAAGACAAGAAAATAACAATATCGTGTTGGGACGAAATTAATTGGGAGAACACTGACGAGGAAGATGAATTACCAGAGGCATGCACAACGAATGTAGGAGGAAAGGACGAAGTAATGAGTATTGCAGAGCTATTTGAGATGGAAACCAGGGAAAGCGAATTCAATGAGGATAATGCGCAGTCGACAGAAGTTGGAAATAAGTTACAAGTGGGCACACAACCCAACGTATATAATGAAGGAAGTTATGAAGCAATAATTAGAGCATTTAGATGTGATTATGTGGAAGTAGCGACGAAGAAGGAGAAGATAGACGAGGATGAGGAAAAAGGAGAGGATGTTGAAGAAAGCGTAAATGAAGGAAGAAATAGAGAAGAGGAAATAAAAGAGAGAGAAGTAGCAGTCGAAGCTTATCCTACAGAATGTTCGAATTCAAAAGGGAAATTCCTAAAAAGACTCATGTATGATCAGTGGAGGATTCGTTGATGCAAGAAGAAGAATAACAGAACCAACCCTTTCAAATTCAACCAATTGTGAAGGCCATGGTAAAACATATCCCAGTCAATATTGTAATTGATAGAGGAAGTGAACTGACTGCGATCTCAGAAAATTTATTCATGCAGTGTAATGCCAATGAGGAATTGCCAGTTCTGAAAACACGTAAGATTAAAGTAAGAGGTCCTATTAGAAACAATGCTGCGGAAGTTACGAGACAAACAAGGTTAACTTTTTCGTGTCAAGGTCAAAAGAGCGAAGCCAACTTCGTGATTATACCTAAACTAACTGTAGATTTGACTATAGGTGCAGATTTTTTAAATGAGAGACGAGCGATAATAGATATGGGGAAAGGTAGCGTAACATTCGGGAATGTTACACTTCTCTTTGAGAAAAAGCTAAAAATTAGAAGAAATACCAGTTATAAACAAACAATTAAGAATGACGAATGACGTGAGATAAAGAGGATGAAGAATGGTATGCACAATAGGGGGAATCGCCTCAACTCATGTTAGAAGTCCATAAAGAAATCGACGAAAAATTGCAAGAAGTTCAGGGTATATTGGAACACAGTAAAAGAGAATTAGAGGGTTCAGATGGCTCTGAGCACTATGGGACTTAACATCTACGGTCATCAGTCCCCTAGAACTTAGAACTACTTAAACCTAAGTAACCTAAGGACATCACACACATCCATGCCCGAGGCAGGATTCGAACCTGCCACCGTAGCAGTTGCGCGGCTCCGCACTGAGCGCCTAGAACCGCTAGACCACCGCGGCCGGCAATTAGAGGGTATTTTACGAGATAAAGCAGAGGTATTTTTACCTAAGACTGGCTGTATTAAACACTTTCAGTACACGTTTGAAGATTAATTTTATTACTGGTAAATAATCAGCACAATATTTCAAGATTATGTTGCAGATAAGATCGTCAGGAGAAAGAAGAATGAAGAGAGAGGAAGGTGGGAAAAAGAAAGTAGTTTCAATAAAAACAAAAACAAAAATAACACCAATAGTACCACAGATTAAGGTGAAGGGATAAAGCGTAGATTGTCAAACAGCATGAAATACTAAAATGCTATACACCATAACACTACACAAAAAATAAAAAACGAATTTGAGGATTTTTGTAGAAGTTAAGACTCAAAATATATAATATAATGTTAAAAAAAAGACTCAAAATATCTTAGAATTGTAACATGGAAAGGGCACTGAAATTTGTAAAGCTTTTTAAGAAGGCGTAACACAATGTAGGTACTAGACATATGTTAGATGATTATAAGTAAAACTTTTTGTAAGAACCATTGTAAAAACTCCAACAAAGACCAGATGCAACGACCCACAAGTTGCAATGCGAGAAGTATCAAGAAAGAAAAGGACGTAATTAGCAAGATACGATTCCTACAAGGCAGAAGCATCGAGAGAAGGGAAAGGACAGCGAGACCAACAGAGGGTAGCTGAATTGGGCAGTAAATCTGCTGAACCACAGGGTGGCGGAACCCTGCTGGGACAGGAGATGGAACCACAGAGTGGTGGAACACGGAAGGGACCGGTGCAGGGTCTGACAAGCAAACACCGGACTTTGACAGCTTGTAAACCCCGGGACGCCCCAACTCAGCGGAGCGAGCAAAAAACGGCCTGACGAGAAGACAGCTTGGGCAAGCCACCAGTGGCAAAAAATATTTGTCACACTACCGCTATTAAACAGCACGCTGATGCACGAAACTGAAGAAAACGTCCACAAAGTAGAAATGACATGCCCAAACCATTTATCAAACTGTTACTAAGAGGAGAACTTCAAAGCGACCAGTTATCAATAAATATTTCCATATTCTGCCCAGAGAAGAAGCAAATGGTAAACTAGTCGTCTGCGAAGTATTGCAACGAAAAACGACTGCTTTCAGCGACACATAACGATGACTTTCACACGTACAAAGCCAGTAAACCACGAGATTCTGCACTCACAGGTCCATTCCATTATGGGACCTCCACAACAGCAACACACACTTTCAAAGCCAACAAGGAACGATGAACAAAGCTGTACATCAAATACTTGCCCACATCCATCTCGCTCAAGTCCATCACCTCTGTGCAAAAAAAAAAAAAATTCGCCAACCTCATGCTTAAACATTCATAGGATTGTGTGAATGTGTGAAATCAAATTATGTGATGTAGGAATTGTGCAAAAGAAACATGTGAAAAACTAAATAAGTTAAGCACACCAGACAGATAATAAACTACAAAATAACAGTCATTGACTATGCACTTAAGTAAAAAATAGACTATCGATAAAAATAAGTCATTAGTTCTGAAATGGACAGTATATAAAGAACAAAAGTAAGGCATAATAAACATTAAAACTATATGCCACTTATTTTCTCCTCATAAAAATAAAAGAATAACTATATTTTACTTTCGTGAAATCTTCTCGGGTGATCAGCCGAGTAAAGGCGTCGTCTTCTCGCAACGTTTCGAAGGGTTTCGTACCCATCATCTTCAACCGAAGTAATACGAGTATCGAGTGAGCAAATGGAATACCACAGACTAACACAAGAATGCCTAAATGCATGTCATACCTTCCCACCATGAGACAGACGCAGTTCCGAGGGGAGAAACGAGAACAGAAGCTGAGAGCAGAACCGTGTTAAGCTGGAAGGCCCTACGATAAGTGACGGACACCCACTTCGCCAGCTAACCACTAGGACCACCCCTCAGCCCATGTTAAAAGCTAGAGCCCTCCAGAAGAACAGTATAGATCTTACGATAACACTAAAAGGGCAACCCCAGCCGCAAGTTTTAGCATGAGACTTTTTCGCGTCTCTGTTACGTCAGGACCACCCCCCTAGCCCATGTTAAAAGATAGAGCCCTCCAGAAGAACAGTATAGATCTTACGCTAACACTAAAAGGACCACACCAGCTGCAAGTTTTAGCGTGAGACTTTTTCGCGTCTCTGTTATGTTGCAAACCTTAAAAACATTGCCCCACCACGAAAAGTATAACGTTTCCCATTGGATAGACAGAATTTTTGTAGGCAGAACTTAAGGTTAACATTGAGACCCCGATTGGTCAGATTAAAACACAGCCAGATAGTTTTTTTAAACCAACTTCGGTAAATTGTAATAAGGAGAAGTTAGGGGAGAGTTGCTTCCGAAACAGCGAGGTGAGCAGAGCTGTGCTGTCCACCGCCCCCTGACGAACACCGACAAGGTAATGAACGCACGTGATGCCGCACAACAGCACATAAAGCGTCTCTCAGAACTGCAGAAGTCTCATCTGTTGCACCGCCTTTTTGCGTAATACTAGCGTCAATCGTCAATTAAAGCTCATGGTGTTCACATTTGCCACTTGTAAAAATCTGAAACGCGATGATTTTTCTGTTATATAGTTATTGAGAACCCACATCAGCCACTGTAATTTACGACAAGTTAGATAAGTAATTAAAGATAATTGAGGATCACTGTAGACCATTTTGATAGTTTTCTCTTTTGTGAAACTTAATTTAAACCTAGATTATAAATGTGATATGGCATAGGTCAGCCTTCGATCCATTGTAGAACTTGGAAACCCATTCAGGGAATATTCGTTCACATTTTTGTTGAACGCAATTGGTTTTTACCATCCTGTTTTAAAACAGTTCCTTTTATCAATAGTGCAATTTATAAACAATGTTTTGTGAGTAGAATAAAATTTGCAATGGTAAACTTAACTGCTTTTTCGACGTCATTTTACAAGCTAACGAAAAATAGGAAAGCCTTGAACCCCTTCCACTAAATTTATTTAGTATTAAGATTCTTTTACAGGGAGTGCAGTGGAGCTGACACTGAAATCATTAAATATTTGGTTATATCATCGCTAGTCTCACTGAACTCCTCTGAACTCTACATGTCATGTGTGGTCTGACATCTCCTGACCAGCAACAGGTCCCAGGTTCAAACTAGCCATTTCCCTAAAAAACACGCTCAGAGTGTCGTTGCGCGAAAGTGGTAGGGAGACACGATATAGAACAACAGAAACCACGCAGAATGTTAGACGGTAATTGGCTCCCTCTGTATTTCATCTCTGCTCACCTTTAACTACTGGCTACGAAGACAACATTTTCGGACAGACAACGGGCTATAGATGAGCGTAGAGAATTGGCGGGAAGCACTGGCGGCTGCCTTCTATGACGAGGGTATTGGAAAGTCGGTATAACGGTGCGACACATGTCCTAGCCGGAGCGGCAAGTACGTAGAGAAGTAGCTGGAAGGTGGAGCCAACTGTTGCAAATAAAACATTTCTGATTTTTGATGTAGTTTCCATTTCGCAACTGATCGGAACTTACTTTCTGGACAAGCCTTGTATTACGACGTAAAGTCAGCGCCGGAATGCCAGTCGGGAACGATAGAGAAGAGATGACTGTGAGAAGGGGTCAGCCGGTCGCACGCTGACCGATCTGCCTCCAGGACAACTTGCCAGCAGCGACCCCTGAGTGAAGAGGACATGGGCGTCCCACTTCTTTAGCAACTTCAACGGAGGCCAGTTCCTTCGCCATTTTCTATGTAGCACACACTTGTGTTTGTCTATTCTGAATAAGACTATTCTGCATGCCGTCCTTTGCTTGTGATACTCATCAAAGTGAAGTAATTGTTACTGTCTTTTGTAAGATAACTCACCAATGCGGGTTGTTTGATTGTTTGTCTAGCGAACCGAGTACGCAGGATTCCTAGACACAACAGTATATCATTATAGCTGTGAACGTACAGAGGTGTAACTGCCAGAACGCTGAATACAAGCAAGCAAATTTGTATTTACTCTGTTGTAAAGGTGCTGTGGGATGGAGTTCCATTCGTGTTGTTCTGTTGGTCAACACAGCGACGGTTAATGACGTTTGTAAATGACAGTGGAGTTGTTGTCAGGTGATGTCCTCTGTGTGCTCGGTTGGTGTCAGGTATGGTGATCGAGCACAAGCCAAGGCAATGTGTCGATACTCTGTAGCGCATGTTGAGTTACAACACAGGTACATACAGGAGAGCGGTATTCTTTTGGAAAACACTCCCTGGAATGCTGTTCATGCACTGGAGTGCAACAGGTCGATTCACCCAGACTGACACATAAATTGGCAGCCGGGCTACGTGGGACAACCACTAGAGAGCTCCTGCAGTCATACGAAATCGCGCCCCAGGCTGTAGCCCCAGGTGTAGGTCGAGTGTGCCTAGCACGCGGGCAGATTGTGTACTGACCGTTCCTTACTCTAGACACGGCCGTCACTGGCGCCGAGGTAGAACCAGCTTTCATCAGAAAACATACCAGATCGCTACTCAGCCCTCCAATGACCTCTTGCTTGACGCCACTGTATTTACAAATGGTCGTGGTTTGAGGTCTATGGAATGTACGCAACAGGGCGTCTGCCTCGGAGCTGCCTTTGAATTAACCGATTTGTAACAGCTCTTTGTGTCACTGTGATGCCAGCTGCTGTTCTGATAGCTGGTGCAGACGCGGTACGGTGCGTCAGAACCGTGCACCGAACTCGATGGTCTTCCCTCCTGCCAGCGCCACGTGGCCGACCAGAGCTCGATCTTCTTGCGACCGTAGAGTCCCGTGAACACCGCAGACAGCAGTCATGTAAGGCGGCCACATTCTCGGCAAGTCTTTCTGGAACATCGCAGAAGGAGCATCCAGCCTCTCGTAGTCCTACTACACAACCTCATTGAGACTCTGTGGGGTGTTGATAATTGTGTCTTCGTCCCCTTAAAGGTATTCCTGACTAAAATCAACTTTCCGCGTCCAGTCTCAAAGCTAACTAACGCTGAAGACAGTTACTGAGTGTATTTAAAGCAAACCTGATTTTCATCCACAGAGTGGCGCTACTAGCGCCATTCTTGCGTGAGAGGCTCGAAGTCTGAAGAGGCATCATCTTTGAGGCGTAGAAACACGAGTACCAACTTTCGTTTATGTTGCACAACTCCTCCGCGATTTTTTTTTTTTTTTGTGAGAGTTTAATAATATCTCAGAGCTTTTTTCCTCTCACTTCGTTCACTTATCAGCTGGTCACTTCAAGACATATTATTCACTCACCCATGCAGGATTGTGTGGCAATGACGTGTACCCAGCGGCAGGAAATAGCTTGTTGCCAGCGAGAGAAGTATTGGGTCATCGTAGACTGTCTGCAACCATTATTTCAGCATCCCTTGATGCAGCAGCAGAGTGAGTCGTGTCGACAGACGCGTGCGCAGTAACTACACTGGACACAAGTGTGCCATTACGTCGTATTCCTAAACGACCACCAGTTCTGCGTGCATGATCATGAAGGACTTATCCGTATGTACAGGTTCCGAGGAGAAAGAAGTTAGCTGGTCTGCATTCGTCATCATCATGGGGGCCCAGCAAATTGCACGATTGGATGGAGTGCAATTGGGTACACAACACGATTATCTCTGGTTCACAGTCCGGTAATTTCGACAGCAGTCGCTATACTTTGGATATGATAAGGCTGGTGGCACATCCCTGGTCTCGAGGTCTGCATAACCTTGTTTTTTATTTTTTTATTTTTCCAAGATAATGCAAGATCACAATTCACACGAGCTTTCCTGATCCACCCCAGTACTTTGAGTGTGCTCCGGCTGGTACGTTCTCCAGATCTCTCACGCAACACAAACATTTGGTCGTTTATTGTGAGAGACTGTCAATAGTCCGCTCGTCAGCCACCACAAATAGGTGTAGCAGCATGGAATGACATACTCGCAAACGCCACCCTAGCTTAATTCAACTCGTTGACAATGGAATTAGAGCCACGTGTAATGCTGGAACAGGTGGTAGCTTTTTGTACTTCATTCGCACCATGTATAGCCCCAAATCGTCTAGAAATCTAACAATGTTTGCATCCTGCAACTCTGTATGCACACAATAAGTAAATATTACGTAAATTGAAAACGAAGGGGGAGGAGAAAGATAGGAAAGTGAAGAAACTATTGATGTCACATGCATCGGGATTTTATGTGGAATCAGTGGCGATGAGTGAAAATGTATGCGGAGGTGGAACTCGTACCAGGGATCTCCTCCTTACCCAGTAACTGCGTCAATTACTATGCCACGGGGACACTGTTTATCACAATTATGACGACTATCTCAGCACGCCTCTCGGTCGATCCACATTCTCTACCTTCCTAGCGCTAACTGCCCATGTCCTCTACGCTCGCTACTTGGAGATTCTTGAAGATGGGCGAAACTAATTGTTCATCTGCATTGAAGATGATGGATTCATGGCCCATCGAAGCGAATCAATTACATGAATAGATGGTGTCTGTTCTTTTGGGCACGTTTTCACTCATTGCCACTGATTCCACATGAGCTGCAGCTGACACAAATAATTTCTTCTCTATCCTGTCCTTACATGCTCAAAAATGGCTCTTAGAACTATGGGACTTAACATCTGGTGTCATCAGTCCCCTAAACTTAGAACTACTTAAACTTAACCTAAGGACATCACACTGTAAGACGTCGTGGTCTCCTGACCTTCATTGCTTACATATTCCGCCCTCACAATCATATTCCGCACATCAAGACGCTTCATTCGAACCCAAACTTGATAAGATAAAGTCAATGTTGTATGAATTCATGTAAACGATATGCAAATAACAAGTAACCGCACCGTGGTTGAAATACTCGAGGCTGGCGTACACACATACATTCCAGACATGATGGTCACAGGAGCTTTTAGTTTGGGAGATGCAAACCGCACGCCAGGCGACCGGTCCCTTCAGAGGACGATTCAGCCTATCTATGTCAGCTGGTGACCGCCCATAGAGCAGACAGTGTTTGCCCGAGTGAAAGGAAGAACGACCCCGTGTTTGGCTTAAAAGCAAAATCCACTACATTGTGTGGGAGTGCTCAGCCTACGCATTCTTTACAAATATAGCATGCAGTTTTAGAGATTTTAACAGGGAGACAGCAAACGCCAAACGCCGATGCTACAGATTTCTGGATTGATCGCCTTAAACAAAACGTCATTCTCCCGTTTTAGAACAGCAATGCTGATAGGCAGACTATATTTCTGACGCCTTGAGCTGAAGGAGTGATGGAAGAGACCAAAAGATATACCCCTTCACGTCTGGCGTGGAGAGGGGCCATTATGTTGTCACTCTTGTAGTGAGAACACGTAATGAGAGTGTGCGCGCTCGTACGTGTACTCAAAGAGTGAGGAACAAGTCCCTCCTCAGTACTTCACTGGGAGAGCACCTCTGTCGAGAGTGAATCAGAGTGCGACTCTATATTGAGTCCTTGCGATGAAGCGTTGTTCACTGTGTTGGCCGCCACACTTATTGATCAGTGTGAATGGACAGAGTTATAGCTAAATGCCTGCGAGCGAATTTTTGAGTGGCATCGCAGTGGACTGGTTATCTGATCGGTGTACCACACCAATGTTTAGACTAGGGGCGAATAGGAGTCCTTGACTTCATCAAGGCGTAGGAAGAGTTTGATTGGCAAAGGTCAATCCAGATAGAACGAGAGTTATTTTATTTGTCAGCAGCAAGCGGCGCAGGCAGCAGTCATCGTAGCTTACGGTATTGTGCACTACAGCTCTTGCAAGCCCCATATTTCCTCCATAACAATACACTTCATTGTATTTCACACGCGACAACCTCGACCGTACCTAGGAACATTCTAACGGACAATTATTCAAGTTGAGTAGGCGCGGCTCTCAGCCATTCTGCCAAGTCAATAATAATTTTAAACTTTGTATAGGAATTTCATTAGCGAATCCTATCCTTAAGAGGTAACTTCACATTCAGAAAAGAGCCTGGAAATAACTTGTTCAATTCATAACTAAAAGTGCCATTGTGATGTCTCAGAATTTTTGCAAAATAAATAATAATTTTCGTTAGTTTCGTGTTTTTCTTACACTAACTAGCACTACTCCAGTACCCAAGTATCCCACTAGATACGTAAGAAATTTTATGAATTTTTATGTCATTTCCTTACAGCGGACGACTCCAAAAGATATTTATTGCTGTATGTTTTTCAGGCATTTCTCTTTTCAGAACGTTAGGAGCGTCTGTCTGACTTCTGTAGTAGTGTGGCGGTGGAAATTGCATCTTACAGGAGCCACAGGGTAAAGGGTACATCTCAGATTAATCTGTTGCACAGAATAGCACCCACATGCTCACAGAAAATGGCGACCCTGCCAGGATAGCTAAAATAGGTAGCCTGCCAGAATAGGTAAAATAGGTAAGCTACCAGGATAGGAAAGTGTCAGGATAGTTAGGTGCAGCAGTGCACGTTGAAGAACTTTCTTTCATGTATTAAATAGCTGTTTGCAAAGACTGGGATCAGAATAGATACAGGTAGTGAAGAAAGCAAAATTGTAGGGAAAAGGGCGTGTGTTATTGTGTTGGAAAATTATGCATTTTCTTACGATTTTTGTGTAGCTG
This sequence comes from Schistocerca americana, assembly GCF_021461395.2. Taxonomy (NCBI): domain Eukaryota; kingdom Metazoa; phylum Arthropoda; class Insecta; order Orthoptera; family Acrididae; genus Schistocerca; species Schistocerca americana. Next base: position 525,469,522 of record NC_060126.1, read on the forward strand.
TTAGGGCATAGGATTTTCAGGTGATAGGCACAGACGCAGAGTGACGCAGAGACGCCGAGTGACGCAGCATCATATAAATTAGAATTAATAAATAACTTTTTTCTCCCTTTGCAAACGCACAGGTGGAGACTGTAGCAGAGGAGACAGAACATTAGCCGTGAAGTCACAATGTTGTTGTTGTTGTTGGTTCAACCAACTGGTAAGTGGTCATACAGTTTTGTAGATAGGGTTGTGGTGTGTTGAGCCGGCTGGAGTGGCCGTGTGGTTCTAGGCGCTACAGTCTGGGACCGAGCGGCCGCTACGGTCTCAGGTTCGCATCCTGCCTCGGGCATGGATGTGTGTGCTGTCCTTAGGTTACTTAGGCTTAATTAGTTCTAAGTTCTAGGCGACTGATGACCTCAGAAGTTAAGTCGCATAGTGCTCAGAGCCATTTGATCCATTTTGTGGTGTGTTGAAAGAATTACCATGTTAACGAGAGCACAAGCCAAAAGGTTACGTGAGAGACAGCAAGTAGACGAGATGGGGGAGAATCAACCAGATAGACAGCAAGTAAATGAGCTTATTGAGAATAGGACGGAAGGTGAACCTGAGAATAGGACAGACGGTGAATCAGAGAATAGGACAGTCGGGGAGCTGCAGAATCAGCAGGCTCAGTTAGACTGGGATAAAATTGAGACAGATCAGATGGGAATCGAAGGGACGAGAACATCGAATTTCCAGAATATGATATTCCAGGTAAGGCACATTCTGAGCCAGAAATAGACAGCTCACGTAGGAAATGGCAAAGATTAGAAGCGAAACGAGCACAGGAAACACGTTCGTTTGTCGCATATTCAGGGACAGAATACGCGTCAATACAGTCAATGAACCGGCAGTTAGCTAACGTTCAAAGAGAAGTATACAGTGAGGAAGAGGGGGAACATTTAGAATACGTCGAACCTATCGTACACATTCTAAATATGCCCCAACAACAGACACATAATTTTGAATTTTGCGGAGTTACGAGCGCCACGAAAAGGTTCCGTAGCAGACGCAACTGTACCTGCAAACACAAGACATACACAACAGAGAGGGCAGAATGCGGAGTTGTTTGCGCCACGTAATGGTTCAATGACAGACGCAACTAGTCCTCAACACAGACAGCACGGGTTATTCCAGTTATCAAACTTAGAAACGCCACAGTATAGCCCAGTAAACGACGTAACTGACCGAGTAGAAAACAATAGATTGAGAATACATAATTGAGCAGAAGGTAGTATTACAGGACAGGACGCGATCGTGGAGGTGCTACAAAAAATGAACGCTGGTAGGACGAAACAGAATCAGGATATCAATACTATTAATACACAGATTACAAAACAGTACCAGGAATTGAAACAGGATAATCAGAACTTGAGACAAGAGACTAAGACACAGATCCAACAGGTTAAAATCCAGATGGAAGAAGGGATCGCCAGAATATCACTCAGATAAACAAAGACGCGAAATAATCTAGAGAAAGAATTCAGGTACTGACACAAGGTCAGCAGCAATTAGGCACTGACGTGGACAAGGTCTAATTGGACATCGTAAACGTTGAAAAAAAGGTGGAACGTTTTACGAAAAAAGCCACTTGAACAGCAATACAAATTTTCGGAAGAACAAGCAATTCAAAGCAAGGCCGCAATGGTTGCACTGAAAAAATATGATCAGCGGATCAATAAAATAGAACTTAAAAACAAAGATCAGTTTGAAAAGCTTCGAATAGAGTTGATACAAACTATCGAAGAAAAGATCGAGACCGATTACACCTGTAGCGAAACAACTGAAACGTCAAGCATTAATTCAGTACACGAATACGCGCCGTCTAAGAAAGTTCAAGTAGAACCAAGGCTAGACTTGCGCAGAAATAGAAACAGAAAGCCCCGATTAAAGTAATACATGACATGCCACAGGACCAGGCACAGTATCTAGAAAAACGGAACACATACATTCAGCCGATACCAATCGAAAGGCAGGCAACTGAACCAGTAAATCCAATGACACAACATAATAGCAGCACAAGTACTATACCGCGAACGAACAACACTTTTGTTCACCAATGATACGACATGACGCGGATATGAGTCAGGAAATTGAGAATAGGCAGACAGACAGAAGATTACCAGAGAATAAACACGACGACACAAGCAGTGGCAGATTATTTGAGTCCATGAATCAGCCAGAAACCGGATTTATGAGTAGATATGATACAGACCACTTCCTTACAGTTAGAAAATTTCAACATTTCAAGGAAGAAAGCGGTAGCTTGCATGCACGCACATTCGTCAATCAGTTTCAAGTAGTCTTACCAAACCACTGGAGCGTAGCTCACAAACTTGACTTCATTTGTGAACACATGTCAGGGACAGTAGCAGAGGTGATGCAAAAGATCGCGGCTACTTGTACGTCTTACCTACAGTTCATAACAGCATTTCTCCAAAGATATTGGCCCAACGAGGCGCAAAAGAAAATTAAATACGAGTTACTTCAGATGACACCACATGAAAACTCAGGAGAGAAAAGCGTGGTAGAATTCTTTGATACAATGGACAAAAAGAATCAATGCCTAGACAAACCATACAGTAACGGAGAGCTGATACGTCTGTGTAGAATGAAATTACCGGTAAAGTATCAACAGGCGACAGTAGGAAAAACTGAAAATACCGAAGAATTCAAAGAGGTTTTAAGGGAACTTGAATTTATGTTTAAAGAAGACGAGGTGAAAGAAAAAAGAAAGGAAAGGGAAAAGCAAAAGGAGAGGACTAGGAACGAATATTCCAATAATAATAATAATCGTAATCCTAACACCAATAATTTCAGGCAATTTAACAGACAAGGACAGTGGCACAATGGAGACAATTGGCATAGAAACGATAACCGGAATAATTGGTACCGAAATAGGAACGGTAATGGACACTCACACAGTGGCGGATATGGGTTTAGGAATCAAAATGCCAACGGTCGAGGGCACTTTGAAAGTGGTCGCGATGTTAGAAACAGCAACTGGCGACACCAGGGTGCGAATAACTACCGAGGAAATTATGGTCCACAAAGACAAGAACAACATAGCAAAGGGAGACCAGAAGCAGAAATTAGGCCACCAAATCCTGAAAAACGTAAAGATTGACGGGAAAATCCGGAAGAGGTTAGGCAAACTGACGTCCAGTCATTAAAACAATCAAAAAAGGACATTCATGTTTTGGAAGTAGCTAGATCAAAATTAGAAAAAAACTGAAAATAGCCAAAATTCAGACATGCAGGGACAGATACACTTGAATTACGCTACATAGCCTGGGAAAACAGCATAGAATGGGAAAAGTCTGAAAGCGAGGATGAACTGCCACCACTCACGTGTATTAAAGAACTAAGCGATGAAGAACTGTTAACCTGACTTAGAAATATATTTGACGAGAAGCAAGTAAATGAACGCGATAAAACAGAGCAGAGTATCCTAGATAAAAACAGAACACAGACGCCACGAACACAAAAGACGTATAATGTACACAACATGGGTGACTATGAGGAGATAGAGAGAGAGAGTACATTCGGGAATGTTTGGAAAAGAAGGAAAAGGAGAGACAGGAACTCGAAAACAGACGAAAAGAGGTAGATAGGTCGCAAACGGTTTTGCTCACCGAGTTAACACCAAAACAAACACAAACACTAAGGGAAGGTACAATTATCCACAGGTTAAGCTATCAATCTATAGCAGAGGATTTGATGCAAGAAAAGGAAATCCTAAAATCCACAATTATACAACCCATATTAAAGATAAACATTGGTGAAATCACGACACAAGCAATCACAGATAGTGGGAGTCAAGTGACGGTTATATGAGAAAGCCTATTTGAAAGGTGCAATAGAGGGAAAGAATTACCGATTTTAAGGACAAAAAGGATAAGAGTTTTTGGAGCCTTAGGAAAAAATGCAACAGAGGTGAAATACGAAAAACGTCTTTCATTCAACTGCCAAGGTTAGGAGTTTGGAAACAATTTTATAATCGTACCAAAACTTACAGCTGATATGATAATCGGTGTAGATTTCATTAATGAACGTAAGGTTCACATTTGCATACCACAAGGCTGCGTAACAATAGATGATGTAATACTATGTTTTATTCAAACTTTGAACGATGAAAAAGAACAGGGAAAAGTAAAACAATTGCATTTTAGTCAAGAAGGGAATGAAATAGAGGAGGAGAGACACCCTAGATATAAGTTTGAGGAAAACCTTGACCCACTCCCAACAAAAATAATAGAAGAAATTCATCAAGAAATTAGTAAGAAGATAGAGGAAATAGATGATATTTCGTTCCACGATAAAAAAATTTAGAATGCATACTGAGATCACATGCGGAGGTATTTGCACCAAAGACAGGTAGCATTAAAGATTATCAATACAAATTTGAAGTGAAAGACCATAAACCCTTTTTTGTTCCACCTTATTCTACACCATATAGTTATCGAGAGCAAGTATTTCTCGAAAACAGAAAAATGTTGGATGATGACATAATTGAACCCGCCAAGTCACCATATAATTCACCCTTACACGTTGTAAGTAAGAAGGATGGGCGCATACGTTTGGTACTCGATTCAAGGCAAATAAATACAATTATAATTTCGGAAACAGATAGACCAGAGAAATTGGAAGAGTTGATTCAGAAGTTTCATGGAGTACAGATTTTTTCATCCATCGATTTGGGTTCAAGATTTTGGTCAGTAGAATTAGAGCCTTCCCGTCGAAAACACACAGCCTTTATTGTCTTTGGTCGTTGCTACCAAGTCAAAGGTTTAACGTTTGGCCTCAAAATTTCGTCAGCTGCCTTTATTAGCGGTGTGAATTGTATACTGAATCTCGACATACTTCAAAAAATTACTTGCGATGTGGACGACGTTCTTGTGGCGGAGGCAACTTGGGCAGAACATAATGATATACTGGATAATTTCCTACAAATTATGAAAAAACATGGGGTCACCGTCAACATAACTAAATCGCATTTTGCAAAATCAGAAATTAAATGTTTAGGACATAACATATCTGCAAAAGGTATAACGCCAGACGAGAAGAAGATAGACGCTATTCGTAATATTCCTACTCCCTACAGCAAGAAAAGTCTAAGGGGATTCTTGGGGTTGATAAATTTTTACAAAAAATTTAAATGGATAGACACACTGGCAGCACCAGACTGTGTGCACTGACAGGAAAAAACACACGCTGGATATGGGATAAACAAGCAGATGAAGAATTTCATAAGTGAAGGAGGCATTGAATAATGCTCCAATTTTATCACACCCAGATTTAAGTCAGGAGTTCTGTCTAGTAACTGATAGCGCAAAGACCGCGCTAGGGGCGGTACTGTTTCAACATATTGAGGAAAACTGTAAGAAAATACATAAAACAATAGCCTTTGCAAGTAGAGTACTATCGAAAGCAGAAAAGAATTATTCTATAACATAATTAGAAGCTCCAGCCATAGTATGGGCATTTCAAAAATTTCAACATTTTCTGTTTGGCAGAAAAACACAAGTATACATAGACCATAAAGCATTAGAGTCTTTAATCTCCTCCAAATTAACCCACGGACGTTTGGCAAGATGGATGCAAGTACTGCAAGAGTATGACTTTTCAATCACATACATACCAGGACCTGAAAATATTCTGGCCGATGCATTGTCTCGTTCACCACAGAGAATGGCAGAGGACCAGAAAATCAACATTGAAGATGAAGAATGGACTATCCATTATCCAAAAAACGTACCATTCGAAAATTTTATCACAAATGCTTTAAAAAATTTATCTGACAAACAAAAGAAAGATCAGACCCTCCTCAAGATTAAACACCAACTTACCGATAACACCAACACAGAAATTAGAAAAAAATTTCATAGTAAAAGATAATATCCTATTTTTCAAACGTAATAATGATACTGCACAATGGTTAGCATGCAGCCCTGCCTAACTTATTAATAAATACATTTGGTATACCCGCTTTAGCACTGGTAATTTTGGACCCAAGAAAAGCTACCTAAAAATGAAACAAACACTACACTTCCCAAATATGGAGCGATGTATTCGACGCGTTCTCAAAAGTTGTAAAAAATGCATACAGTCAAAACATGTGACATATCAGACACGACACCCAATGTTTCCAATTATCACTGATAAATTAAGACAGATTGCTGCAATCGATATTTATGGTCCAATTCCACGAACAATGGAAGGCTTCACTTACGTATTTGTTGTAATTGAACAAGCATCAAAATACACTACACTTACACCCTTAAAGAAAGCCACTGGATTTACAATTAGCAAAGCACTTCAAAAGGACTTTATACAACAAGTTGGGAGAGTGAAAAGAATCACCTCATACAATAGGCCCCCAATACAGATCAGTGCATTGGAAAAACACATTAGACAAATTAAAAATCAAACCCAACTTTATTTCCAAACATAAGCCAAGTGGAAATCCGGCCGCACATACCATGAAAGATTTGGGAACACTTTGTAGACTATTTTGTAGAAAGAACCATTGTACGTGGGACCTATATCTACGAGAATTCCAAGAAGTAATTAATGAGACACCACATAATACCACGACTTATCCACCAATTACAGTATTAAAGAATATAGATCCACCAGAAAAAATAAAATAGATCATTAAATTTCCAATTATTCCCCGAAAGCAACATAGATAAATCGTCGCTTCTGGCCTACAAAACATTCGCTGAGCAACAATGAGACGTAAGATCACTCAAGACAAATCCGCCACAAAGAAACACTTCAACTGGGCCAAAAGGTATTCATAAAAACTCATTACCTTTCACATATGAATATGTATGAGGATATTGAAAGGGTAATGCAGTATGTAAAGGGGGACGAAAATCTAACAGACATGGGCGACTGGAATGCAGTTGTAGGGGAAGGAGTAGAAGAAAAGGTTACAGGAGAATATGGGCTTGGGATAGGGAATGAAAGAGCAGAAAGACTAATTGAGTTCTGTAACAAGTTTCAGCTAGTAATAGCGAATACCCTGTTCAAGAATCACAAGAGGAGGAGGTATACTTGGAAAAGGCCGGGAGATATGGGAAGATTTCAATTAGATTACATCATGGTCAGACAGAGATTCCGAAATCAGATACTGGGTTGTAAGGCGTACCCAGGAGCAGATATAGTAGTGATATAGTAGTGATGAAGAGTAGGCTGAAGTTCAAGACATTAGTCAGGAAGAATCAATACGCAAAGAAGTGGGATACGGAAGTACTAAGGAATGACGAGATACGTTTGAAGTTATCTAACGCTATAGATACGGCAATAAGGAATGGCGCAGTTGGCAGTACACTTGAAGAGGAATGGACATCTCTAAAAAGGGCCATCACAGAAGTTGGGAAGGAAAACATAGGTACAAAGAAGGTAGCTGCGAGGAAACCATGGGTAACAGAAGAAATACTTCAGTTGATTGATGAAAGGAGGAAGTACAAACATGTTCCGGGAAAATCAGGAATACAGAAATACAAGTCGCTGAGGAATGAAGTAAATTGGAAGTGCAGGGAAGCTAAGACGAAATGGCTGCAGGAAAAATGTGAAGACATCGAAAAAGATATGATTGTCGGAAGGACAGACTCAGCATACAGGAAAGTCAAAACAACCTTTGGTGACATTAAAAGCAACGGTGGTAACATTAAGAGTGCAACGGGAATTCCGCTGTTAAATGCAGAGGAGAGAGCAGAGAGGTGGAAAGAATACATTGAAAGCCTCTATGAGGGTGAAGATTTGTCTGATGTGATAGAAGAAGAAACAGGAGTCGATTTAGAAGAGATAGGGGATCCAGTATTAGAATCGGAATTTAAAAGAGCTTCGGAGGACTTACGGTCAAATAAAGCATAAGGGATAGATAACATTCCACCAGAATTTCTAAAATCATTGCGGGAAGTGGAAACAAAACGACTTTTCACGTTGATGTGTAGAATATATGAGTCTGGCGACATACCATCTGACTTTCGGAAAAGCATCATCCGCACAATTCCAAAGACGGCAAGAGCTGACATGTGCGAGAATTATCGCACAATCAGCTTAACAGCTCACGCATCGAAGCTGCTTACAAGAATAATATACAGAAGAATGCAAAAGAAAATTGAGAATGCGCTAGGTGACGATCAGTTTGGCTTTAGGAAAAGTAAAGGGACGAGAGAGGCAATTCTGACGTTACGGCTAATAATGGAAGCAAGGCTAAAGAAAAATCAAGACACTTTCATAGGATTTGTCGACCTGGAAAAAGCGTTCGACAATATAAAATGGTGCAAGCTGTTCGAGATTCTGAAAAAAGCAGGGGTAAGCTATAGGGAGAGACGGGTCATATACAATATGCACAACAACCAAGAGGGAATAATAAGAGTGGACGATCAAGAACGAAGTGCTCGTATTAAGAAGGGTGTAAGACAAGGCTGTAGCCTTTCGCCCCTACTCTTCAATCTGTACATCGAGGAAGCAATGATGGAAATAAAAGAAAGGTTCAGGAGTGGAATTAAAATACAAGGTGAAACGATATCAATGATACGATTCGCTGATGACACTGCTATCCTGAGTGAAAGTGAAGAAGAGTTAAATGATCTGCTGAATGGAATGAACAGTCTAATGAGTTCACAGTATGGTTTGAGAGTAAATCGGAGAAAGACGAAGGTAATGAGAAGTAGTAGAAATGAGAACAGCGAGAAACTTAACATCAGGATTGATGGTCACGAAGTCAATGAAGTTAAGGAATTCTGCTGCCTAGGCAGTAAAATAACCAATGACGGACGGAGCAAAGAGGACATCAAAAGCAGACTCGCTATGGCAAAAAAGGCATTTCTGGCCAAGAGAAGTCTACTAATATCAAATACCGGCCTTAATTTGAGGAAGAAATTTTTGAGGATGTACGTCTGGAGTACAGCATTGTATGGTAGTGAAACATGGACTGTGGGAAAACCGGAGCAGAAGAGAATCGAAGCATTTGAATGTTGAAAATTAGGTGGACTGATAAGGTAAGGAATGAGGAGGTTCTACGCAGAATCGGAGAGGAAAGGAATATGTGGAAAACACTAATAAGGAGAAGGGACAGGATGATAGGACATCTGCTAAGACATGAGGGAATGACTTCCATGGTACTAGAGGGAGCTGTAGAGGGTAAAACTGTAGAGGAAGACAGAGATTGGAATACGTCAAGCAAATAATTGAGGACGTAGGTTGCAAGTGCTACTCTGAGATGAAGAGGTTAGCACAGGAAAGGAATTCGTGGCGGACCGCATCAAACCAGTCAGTAGACTGATGACCAAAAAAAACCTTTCACATAAGAGTCAAAATAAATGCAAAAAGTTTTTTGCAATCTGTAAAGGGCCAATGATAATTTCCAGGATCGCTCACGAAAATGCTGTAGAGATAACGAACCCAAACACAGATAAAACTATTGGCATCTACCACTTGAGCCACCTAAAAGAATGTGAATGAAAGAAATGGTAAAAGAGAAGAAAGGTAAGCAGACAGAGGGGCAATCGCAAATCGTGTACTAACCACTAAATCAAAAAATAAATTAAGAATCTACAAAATAACACATTAATTAAAAGAAAAAGAGACACAATACATACTAACAGTCTCTTGTAGTATCAAGTACACTACAACATGCACACAAACAATAAATGGTACACAGCAATTAAAAGAATGAAGAAATGGTAGGCTATAAAAATGATAGATATATACATTAATTAAATTATCATATAAGAAATAAATAATAATTTTCTTCATTTTTATAAACATTGCATTGTATAGAGTCAAAATCTCTTGTTATTTATGTAAAAGAAAACATTTTAGCTGAGGGTGGTGGGATCACTCATGGGAAAATTCCTGCAGTAGTGGGTGTTAGAGCTGCACTTTTTTTAGATTGAAGTCAGCTGATAGGAATTCCTGCTTAAGGAAAGTCTCTCTAACAAAGGAACCACAGTCGACAAAGCTTAGGTATCCGAGTAACGAGGGAACTAGTACATTTCATCAAAATATACAAGATATTAGAGATAAAGTCAGTGAACTGCTTGTAGATGTTGACTCTGAAATTATTGGTATATCTGGACACTTCTTAAATAAGGAGATAATTCAGAGGCTTGCTTTACCAGAATACAGGTTGGCTGGCAGCCTTTCTAGGAGCTCTTTGCGGTGTGGGGGAGTAGCCATGTACGTGAAAAACGGCATCCCATTTGAGTCAATTGATGTTTCAAAGTACTGCACTGAAAAGGTGTTTGAATGTTGTGCAGGTGTGATTAAATTTAGTGGAGCTAAACTTCTAACTGTTGTTATTTATAGATCCCCAGACTCCGATTTCACAACATTTTTGCTAAAGCTAAAATAGATTCTTGGTTCACTTTATAGGAAATACAAAAAGTTAGTTATATGTGGTGACATCAGTATTAATTGTATAAGTAATTGTGCAAGGAAACGGATGCTGGTAGACCTCCTTAATTCATATAATCTTATGCAAACCGTATTCTTTCCAACGAAAGTGTAAGCGAACAGTAGAACAACCGTAGACAACATTTTTGTTCATTTCTCATTACTAGAGGGGCATTCTGTTAGCAAAAAGGTGAATGGCCTTTCAGATCATGAGGCTCAAATTTTAACTCTAAAAGATTTTTGTGCTGCAACACATGTTAAATCCAGTTGCTGTAGAGACCTTTGTAAACCTTATCAGGGAACAAGAGTGGCAAGATGTTTATAGTGCTGATACAGTAGATGATAAATATAATGCTTTTCTCAAGACTTTTCTCGTGCTCTTTGAAAGTTGCTTTCCGTTAGAACGTTCAAAAAAGGGTACTAGCACAAACACGTTGCCTGGGTGGCTGACTAGAGGGATAAGAATATCTTGTAGAACAAAGTGGCAATTATATCAGAACGTTAGAAACAGGCAAAATCTAAATGCAGCAGCCCATTACAAACCAGCCCATTACAAACAGTATTGTAAGATGCTTAAAAATGTTATTAGGAAGGCAAAAAGTATGTGGTATGCAGATAGAATAGCTAATTCTAAGGATAAAATTAAAACCATATGGTCAGTCGTAAAGGAAGTGGCTGGTCTGCAGAGACAGGTCGAGGATATAGAATCAGTGCGTAGTAGGAACGTCCATGTTACTGATAAGTCGCGTATATGTACAATATTTAATAATGACTTTCTGAGTATAGCAGGTGAACTAAATAGAAACCTAGTCCAACAGGGAATCACATAGCGCTCTTAGAAAAAAGTGTTCCAACACTGTTACCTGAAATGCTCCTCCATGATACTAACAAGAGGGAGATTGAGTTAGTAATTAAATCACTGAAGACCAAGAACTCTAATGGATATGACGGGGTATCTAGCAGAATACTGAAGTATTGTTCTATGTATGTTAGCCCAGTACTTAGCCATATCTGTAACTTTTCCTTTAGGAGTGGTCAGTTTCCTGACCGATTAAACTACTCGGTAGTGTAGCCAATTTATAAAAAGGGAGACAGGGATAATGTTGACAACTTTAGACCTATTTCTATGCCATCGGTGTCTGCTACAGGTATGGAGAAGGTTATATATACAAGACTACTGGAGCATTTAAATTCACATAATTTGCTGTCAAATGTACAGTTTGGTTTTAGAAACGGTTTGACAGCTGAAATTGCTATATTCTCTTTTCTCTGTGAGGTTTTGGACGGATTAAATAAAAGGTTGCGAACGCTAGCTGTTTTCTTTGATTTAACGAAGGCTTTTGACTGTATTGACCACAAAATATTACTGCAGAAGTTGGACCATTATGGAGTAAGGGGAGTAGCTTATAATTGGTTCGCCTCTTACTTTAAGAACAGAAAGCAGAAGGGAATTCTCCGCAATAATGAGAGTGGTAGTGATGTTCAGTCCCAATGGGGCATTGTTAAGTGGGGCGTTCCCCAAGGGTCGGTGCTGGGGCCGCTGCTGTTTCTTATTTATATAAATGATGTGCCTTCTAGTATTACAGGTGATTCAAAAATATTTCTGTTTGTTGATGACACCAGCTTGGTAGTGAAGGATCTTGTGTGTAATATTGAAACAGTATCAAATAATGTAGTTAATGAAATAAGTTTGTGCCTTGTAGAAAATAATTTGATGCTAAATCACAGTAAGACTCAGTTTTTAGAGTTTCTAACTCACAATTCAACAAGAACCGATATTTTAATCAGACAGAGTGGGCATATTATAAGCGAGACGGAACAGTTCAAGTTCCTAGGCGTTTGGATAGATAGTAAGCTGTTGTGGAAAGCCCATGTTCAGGATCTTGTTCAGAAACTAAATGCTGCTTTATTTACCATTAGAACAGTATCTGAAATAAGTGACAGTTCAACACGAAAAGTAGTCTACTTTGCATAGTTTCATACACTTATGTCGTAAGGTATTATTTTTGGGGGTAATTCTTCTGATTCAAAAATGGTATTTTTGGCTCAAAAATGGGCTGTTTGAGCTATATGTGGTGTAAGTTCGAAAACCTCTTGTCGACCCCTGTTCAATAGTCTGGGAATTCTGACATTGCCCTGACAGTATATATTTTCTTCATTGTCGTTGGCTGTTAGCAATATTAGCCTATTCCCAAGGGTTAGCAGCTTTCACTCAGTTAATACTAGGCAGAAATCAAATCTGCATGTGGAATGCACTTCCTTGACTCTTGTGCTGAAAGGAGTGCAGTATTCTGCTGCATCCGTTTTCAATAAGCTACCACAAGAACTCAAAAATCATAGCAGTAGCCCAAACTCTTTTAAGTCTAAACTGAAGAGTTTCCTCATGGCTCACTCCTTCTGTTGTGTCGAGGAGCTCCTGAAAGAGCTAAAAAATTAAGCGGAGAACTTAAGACTTATTGCCTGAATATGTTTTTTGTATTTCATTTTATCTGTTTCTTCTATCATGTTATAATTCCGTGTATTGACTCGTTCCATGACCATGGAGACTTCTCCTTAATTTGGTCCCATGGAACAATAAATAAATAAATAAATAAATAAAATAATAAATTTTCTCTCCACGTCAGAGGGACATTGCCACCAACACCAATCACCAACTCCCTTAACACCAAATGCTTCGAGATAGCAATGGAGAGGGTACAGACATGTTGAGAAAGCACTTAGGGCAATAACAACAACATGAAGACCAACGTCACACTGGAAATGCAGGTTGCAACCAGGTTGGACTTCAGGAGGACAACGCGCAGCATTGACATTTCATATGTCATGACACTGCTACACAACGGAAGAGCGTGGGGAGAATCGTCATACGCTGAGAAGACAATGAAGGTACAAAAAATTACTAAGAACTACAAACTCATCAAGTAACATTTGGAAAGACAGTCAGATCCTACAAATCCTATATCAGTCCTACATTAAAAATTCACATATTCCTAGCCCAAGAAGAACAGAAGAATGCAAGAAAGAAGAGAAGAACAGAAGATGCAAGATGAAGAATAGCAGAAGACAGCAAGATACCTTTCTCTCCTATCCTACAAAGCAAATTGCTACAAACGTCTTTCCATGAACTTTGAGGCATGGAAACTATTACAACCACCTCTCCAAAAATAAACCTTGAATAGTCAAACAAATACAAGTGAACGGCAAACAGAATGTTCAGTAGTACCAACCAACATTATCTAGAAATAAATTCAGCAAAATGAACAGTATTCTCCATACCACATCATCGAATTGCCATACTGAACCAGGTGTGAAGTACCAAGCTGTCACAGCACAATATTGGGTGATGATCATTGGTAGTCAACTACAATCATCGAACTGCCATACTGTCCCAGGTGTGACAGCAATAGAGTACCAAGACATCACTGTTTATGCAGTAAACCACAGTCATCATCATCAGGTAAAAGTACAACTCTGTGATGACAATGTCAACAAGTAAGTCAGCATCGCATGGTAGAGTGCTTTTCTCATGAATTGTGACACCCATACAAATGAGTCGACGCCTTCCAGTATTTCAGTGAGGATCGTTGAGCACAGAAACTGACGCAGCACAAAACAAAACAAAAACAAAAAAACTAATAAAATACAAATGTAGAGTTAAGAAAATGATATATTTGTAAAAGTATTTTTTTCCTTTTTTGTAAAAGTCATTATTTTATCATATATGCAAAGCCCATAATTTGATAGAGACCTTAAAATATTATGTAAAGAAAATTAATTAGTATAAGTAGATAATCTCAAAATTCCCTGTAAAGTCAAGTTAGTTTTTTTGTATAAAAAAGGTTTTGTTTAGTAATAAGATGAAAGACGATAGAATAAAGAAAAAATACTTCTTCAAACAGTGACACAAATAATGCCTAAATAAATCAAATAAAGTCACACAACAGAACTTTTGCGAACATACACGCGAAGCTTAACTAAAGAGAAGATATAACCATACTAAAACATGATACACTGTGCACTAACGAGTTTAGAAAAATTAATATTGTAAAAACAGTTTTTGGAAATGAAAAAGGAAAACAGAGACACGTACTGGCAATGACAAAGAATAACAACCATTGTAAAGTCTATATCTGCCTGACAACAAAACATAAATTTAAAAAATATTAGAAACAATAGCTATAAAGAAATCATTAGAAAAAATTGTTAAGAATGGCTGAGAAAAGTTTATTGGAAAATCTAAAAGAACAATTTTTTCCTGACTTTGTCAATGTTTTCCTCGGCATTGGCAAACCCCAGACAAAAATTTCGTCAGAAGGAGGGAGGTATGAAAGACGTAGTGGTCTCCTGACCTTCATTGCTAACATATTCCGCCCTCACAATCATATTCCGCACATCAAGATGCGTCATTCGAACCCAAACTCAATAAGGTATAGTCAGTGTTGTATGAATTCATGTAAACGATATGCAAATAACAATTAAGCACACCATGGTTGAAATACTCGAGGCTGGCGTACACACATACATTCCAGACACGACGGTCACAGGAGATTTTAGTTTGGGAAACTCAAACCGCATGCCTGGGGGCCGGTCCCTTCAGAGGACGACACAGCCTATCTATGTCGGCCAGTGATCGCCCATAGAGCAGACAGCGTTTGCCCTAGTGAAAGGAAGAATGACCCCGTGTTCGGCTTAAAAGCAAATTCCGCTACATTGTGTGGGAGCGCCCAGCCTACGCATCCTTTACAAATATAGCACACAGTTTCAGAGATTTTCACAGGGAGATAGCGAACGCCAAACGCCGATGCTACAGATTTCTGGATTGGTCGCCTTAAACGAAACGTCATTCTCCTATTTTAGAAGAGCAATGCTGATTGGCAGACAATATTTCTGATGCCTTGAGCTGAAGGAGTAATGGAAGAGACCAAAAGATATAGCCCTTCACGTCTGGCGTGGAGTGGTGCCGTTCCGTTGTCACTCTTGGAGTGAGAAGACGTAATGAGAGCGTGCGCACTCGTACGTGTACTCAAAGAGCGAGGACAAGTCTCTCCTCAGTACTTCACTGGGAGAGCACCTCTGTTGAGAGTGAATCGGAGTGCGACTATATATTGAGTCCTTGTGATGAAGCGTTGTTCACTGTGTTGGCCACCACACTTATTGTGCAGTGTGAATGGATAGAGTTATAGTTAAACGCCTGCAAGCGAATTTTTGAGTGGCATCGCGGTGGACTGGTTATCTGACCGGTGTACCACACCAATAGTTAGACTAGGGGCGAATAGGAGTCCTTGACTTCATCAAGGTGTAGGGAGAGTTTGATTGGCAAAGGTCAATGCAGATAGAACGAGAGTTATCTTATTTGTCAGCAGCGAGCGGCGCAGACAGCAGTCATCGCAGCTTACGGTATTGTGCGCTACAGCTCTTGCGAGCCCAATATTTCCTCCACAACAGTACATTTCATTGCATTTCACACACAACAGCCTCGACCGGAGCTAGCAACATTCTAAAGGGTAATTATTCAAGTTGAGTAGGTGTAGCTCTCAGCCATTCTGCCAAGTCAACAACAAGTTGAAACTTTGTATCGAAATTTCATTAGCGAATCCTATCCTTAATAGGTAACTTCACATTCAGAAAAGAGCCCGGAAATAACTTGTTCAGTTCATACCTAAAGTGCCACTGTGATTTCTCAGAATTTTTGCAAAATAAATAATAATTTCCGTTAGTTTCATGTTTTTCTTACACTAACTAGCACTACTCCAGTACCCAAGTATCCCACTAGTTACGTAAGAAATTTTGTGAATTTTTGTGTCATAACCTTACAGCAGACGAATCCAGAAGATATTTATTGCTGTAAGTTTTTCAGGCATTTCTCTTTAGAACGATAGGAGCGTCTGTCTGACTTCTGTAGTAGTGTGCGGGTGGAAATTGCATCTTGCAGGAGCCACAGGGTAAAGGGTACATCTCAGATTAATTCGTTGCGCAGAATGACAGAATAGCACCCACACACTCACATCACACATCCATGCCTGAGACAGGATTCGAACCTACGGCAGTAGCAGCAGCGCGGTTCTGGACTGAAGCGCCTTGAACCTTACTTGCTCCTCAACCTTCAATTGTAATATGTATCATAGCTGCGGATTAAATCTGGTGTCTGTTCTTTCAGATGTGTCCTAAAGATATTGTAAACTGTTGGCGTGCCACTGTGGTTGAAATACATTGTGAATCACAAAACTGCGCTATCGGAAACCGGCGCCGAGGCAACCGTGGAGCATCATGGGCTATAAATAACAGGGATGAGCGGCGATTAGGTAGGAACATATGTCCAACAGTTGATCAACCGGCCACCCAGATAAACGCAGGAACTACTAACAGTGTCTCGCCCATTACCGCTCAGCGAACGTTGCTGTGTATGGACCTCTGCAGCAGAAGTCTGGATCATGCAGATGCTGACAGCTGTTCATGGAGGGCGAAGGCTGGAATTTGCCCTCCAGTATCGCGATTCGACGTCCACTGAATGACGACAGGTGGCCTTTTCAGATGAATCACTTTTTATGCCCCTGTTGGACAGATGGCCATTGGCGCATACGGTGTGAAACATCTCAAAGTAAACAACCTAGAACAATCGTCAGAAGGCATTCCCTGGGTGATGTCATCAGTCTGGAAGGAAAAACGGATCAATACAAACATCTATCCTTGTGGATCATGTCCACCCCTAGATGGGTTTGTTTTTCCTCGGCACTATGGAATCAACCAGCAGGACAGTGCAACGAGTCACACTGCTCACAGTGTACGTACGTGCTTTGAAGAGCAGCAGGACGAGCTCAGTGTACTCAGCTCGCCACCACACTCCTCGGATTTAAGCCCAGTCGGGAATCTGTGAGACTACCTCGATCGGGCTGTTCACGCCATGGATCCTCAACCGAGAAACCTAGCGAATCTTCTAGAACCTCACTGACTTTTTTCCTGCATTTCTCGCAGCGGAGTTATTCAGGCTTTTGACAGCCGGTCACATTAATGCGACTGGAGGGCGTATACCAATGATTTGGGGCATAATGTAAACTTGTCTGCTGGCCAGAGTGGCCGAGCAGTTCTAGCCACTACAGACTGGAACCGCGTGACCGCTACGGTCGCAGGTTCGAATCCTGCTTCTGGCATGGCTATGTGTGATGTCCTTAGGTTAGTTGGGTTTAAGTAGTTCTAAGTTCTAGGGGACTGATGACCTCAGAAGTTAAGACCCATAGTGCTCAGAGCCATTTGAACCATTTAAACTTGCCTCTGAACATGTTTCCGAATGAGTTAGCTGTCTACCGCCTCTTGAAGTCTATACTAAATCAAACCGAAGTCCAATACTTTTAGATGATATATCCTATTGTGTGTGAAGTAACAGTCGATCCAGAGCAACAGAGAGTGTGAGATTCTCGACACCAGGACAAGGTGAATTCCGTTATCTTTGTTATATTATAAATGACACAAGCTTAGGGGTTGTCGATTCAAATACATACCTGTTGATCAGAATTAGAACAGCCTACATTGGAATGATCGTATAGAAAATTTTATAGTGAACGTGAACAAAAAATTCCTTTTCATTAGCAGAACTCTTAAAAGTATTAGACTGGTGCATAAGTTAAAAAAATGGTTCAAATGGCTCTGAGCACTATGGGACTTAACATCCGAGGTCATCAGTCGCCTAGAACTTAGAACTAATTAAACCTAACTAACCTAAGGACATCACACACATCCATGCCCGAGGCAGGATTCGAACCTGCGACCGTAGCGGTCGCGCGGTTCCAGACTGTAGCGCCTAGAACCGCACGGCCAGATGCATAAGTTAGTAACGTTTTCGGTTTGCGTGCTGGCATTCCAGTTGCTATGGGTTTATTTTTTGATTGTCATTTTTTATTTGTAGTTCACTGTTGCTGTATGCGTTTACATACTGTAATATTGTCATTTGGAGATTGTGAGAGGAGCTGCGGGCGCTAGAAAGTGGAGTGGCAAGTGGAGAAATCGGAACATTTTCAACATATTCTTCTGTTTGAGATCAATAGAGCGGTAGCAGTAACGGAGACAGCCAGAAACATTTGCGCCGTGCATGGGGATAATGCCACTGGTCAGAGTGCAACAAGAAAAGGGTTTTCTCGTTTCAAGGAGGATCATTTTGACATTAGTGACTCTTCGCACTCAAGGGTTTGATAAAGACCCTTTAACCGCATTACTCCGAATCAGTGTACTCGCGAACTGGCAAAACTGATGTACTGTGATCATTCCACCGCCAAGCGATAATTGCGTGCAATGGGGAAAGTTAAAAAATCGGGTGTGCATGTACTACATACTCTAAGCCAAAATCACAAAAGTCAGCGGGTGAGCATGTGTGCATCTCTGCTTGCTCGTCATCAATTGCTACATGAACAACACCGGCGATCTCTGTCCTGTATCGTTACTGGTGGCGATAAATGGTGTCTCTGTGCTAACATAAGGGAAGGAAAGCAGTAACTCCCTTGTAAAGGTCTGCCCGCATCCACAAGAGAGAGTGTTGTGGCCCGGGTGGAACAGCAACGGTGTGGTGTACTGTGAATCGCTTCCCCGAGGTGTGACCACCACTGCTGACATTTATTGTTAACAATTCAGACGTCTTGCAGACTCAGTCCAAGAACAACGACCAGGGAGAGTGTGTGAAGTGATGCTACAGCATGATAACGCCCGCCCACATTCTGCTAGACTGACAAAACACACTGTACAGCAGTTGATTTGGGAAGCCATTCCGCGCCCACCTTACTCAGCCGATCTTGCACCCTCAGATATTTAACTTTTCCGCTTTCTATCGAACAACCTTCAAGGAACAGGACGATTTCTTCGCCTCAAAAACACGTGCTTTCTACAATCGTGGAATCGAGTAGCCACCCCAGTATTGGCAGACTGTTGTAAATAATGAAGGAGAGTAAGTTATTGATAGTTAAATTTTTTATGTGTATTTGTTGCTTTATTGAACTTACGGAACTTACACAACAATCTAATATTCACGCCACCGTTGTTTCTACTCTTCTGTAGTATTGCTCCGTAATATATGGTACTTATCCGGTAAATCTGATAAAAGGCATCGAAAAAAGTTCAAAGAAGAGCGGTTCGTTTTACGTTATCTCGAAATACGGGACAGGGTGCGACGGATATGTTAGGCAAGTTGGAAAGGCAGTTTTTCAAACAAAAGCGCATTTCATTACTACTAAATCAACAACTTTATCCTCCGAATGACAAGCTAGTTTGTCACGTCCCACTTAAAGAAGAAGGATAGGTCATCGCGAAAATAAATCACAGCACGGACATAAAGATTTAGCTGTTCATTGTTTTCTACGTGCTATTCGAGGGTGGAATGCTTGGAGGTGCTTCATAGAGTGTGGATTTCAGAACAATTATGAAAACAGAGATTTAGGCTCCAACCAGACACAAAACACTGTAAAACCATATGGTTATCGCTTTCATGTCCATGATTGCAGGACAGGCTGAATGGCAGCACTCACCATATTTATTCTTCATGGGATAGGCCAGGGCAGCCCCCCACATGACGTTGATCAGGAGAACCGCGAACTGCATGCTTCTGGCGATGCTGCTGCTGCTACTACGGGCGTTAGCAGAGTGGAAGCTGCGGTGCCGCCGCGGTGGTTTAAGTACTCGACTGAACCTCCCCCCACCACCCACCAGAGAGGCGGCGGCACTGGGTGCACCTCGCCTGACGCCAAACTGCGTTTCAAGGCACTCCTTCCAACAGAGAGCTACCTCACCCTACTGGCAATCTTGGCAAGGTTTAAGTGACCTTACGAACACTTTTATTCACTAGGGACTTCTCGATCATATCGGAACACGGGGGACTTGTTCAGTACTTCGAAACATATCTGGCAACGATTAACCGGTATACTGGAAATATCGATAGTTTGTATGACTGATATCGATATTTACACTCCACCATCTACATCACTACTCTTCAAACATGTGTGAGGTGCATGGCAGAGGTTACTTCCATCTCTAACATTCAATAGGGCTTCTTTCAGTTCCACCGTTCCAGTCGCCGGTACAGCGGGGAAACAATGATTGCCTAAGCACCTCTGTACACTCTGCACGTACTCTCAACTTGTCTGCTCAGTCCTTACGGGGGCGGTAAATGGGGGGCTACGGTACATCCTTAGATTCTTCATGTACAGCTGGCTCTTAAAACTTTTGCAAATAAACTTTCGCATGATATTTGTGCATATCATTGACTCTCTCCCATTCTGCCCTTCTTTGTGCACGTTGAGTATCTCCTGATAGTCCCATCTCGTATGGTTCCCATATGCTTAAGTAATAATCTAGGACACGAAATACGGGTGATTTATAAGCAATGTCCTTGTAGACTTACTCAGACCAATGAACCGAAGTACGCCACCCGTTTTACATACGACTTTCACTTACGTGGTCATTGCCATTTCGAATCACTGCCAATCGTCACGCTCAAGTGTTTGTATAAGCTGACTGATTTGTGACTTACTAATACTGTAGTCATGGGATACTGCATTATTTTCGTTTATTAAAGTGACAATTTTATTACACGGACGATATATCAAAACTGTAGATACATTTCCACGATATATCGGACGTTCGTGATATATTTTCTGTATGTTTATGTTGTCCTCCTCCACAGCTGAGCGGTCGGAATGTGTTACTGCATGCAGAGGACCGAGGTTCAAATGGCTCTGAGCACTATCGGACTTGAAATATGAGGTCATCAGTCCCCTAGAACTTAGAACTACTTAAACCTAACTAACCTAAGGAAATCACACACATCCATGCCCGAGGCAGGATTCGAACCTGCGACCACAGCGGTCGCGCGGTTCTAGACTGCAGCGCCTAGATCCGCTCGGTCACAGCGGCCGGCGACCGAGGTTCAGTTCCCTTCGTGGGAGGGCTAGAGCGGGGTGCACTAGCCCGGCGATGCCCGGCTTGTTGTGGAGCTCCTGGTGGCAGGAGTAGACACTCCAAGGTCTGGTAGGGTGACAGCTACAGAGACATGATCAGTGTGCTCAACGAATAACCGTATACACCACATCGAACGAAGCCAAATGAAAATATATGGTTCCAGAGACCTTTTCAAGTCACAGGTATCAATGATGTTTATATGCAGACTGAAATGACGAATGAAAATTTGTACAACGAGATTCGAACTGTGAGGTCTGCTGATCACAAGGCAGATGCGCTAACCACAGCGCCACCCTCATTGTTGGCACTTTCGCATAGCGAGCTGGAGACCTGGGTCCAAATCTCAGCTTTGGCGCAAATTTTCATTGGTCGCTTGAGTCTCCATATATACATCACGAAGTGTGTCATATGCGAGAGGCTGAGACGGCGGTCGAGCGGCATCGCGCGGTCGCCTTTGGCTTATATACAAGTATACTATGCTTGGGAATCGGTGAAGTCATCTACATATTCATACATACTCGACAAACTCCAGAACACGGAATATGGTGGAGGGTGTCTTGTTCCACTCATAGTCGCTCTCTTTCCTCTTCCACTCGCAAATGGAGCTAGGGAAGAGCGATGTATTATGCTTCCGTACGACCACTGATTTCTCTTGTCTTCCTGGTCCTTACGCGATATGCAAGCTTCTGGTAGTTGAATCGTACCGCAGTCTGTCACAAATGTCGATTCTCTAAATCTTGTCAGTTATATTTCCTTAAAGGTACATAATCTCCCATAGGGAACTTTCTTTTAGTTCGTGGAGCATATCCATAATACTCGCGTGTTGATCCAACTTGCCTTTGACCCTAGCAGCACGTCTCTGAATTGCTTCGATGTCTTGCTTTAATGCGACCTGCTGGGCATCTCAGACGCTCGATCAGTACTGAAGACTGGGTCAGCCAGCGATCTCCTTTATAGGTGAGCTACATTTCCCAGAATTCTCCGAATAAAGCGACATCTGTCTCGAACCTTCCTTACTACCGACCTTAGGTGCTCGTTTCATTTTATGTCGCTTTGCAGTGCAACTTCCAGTGATTTATAGCCGACGTGACAATGTCAAGCAGCACACTACTTACATTGTATTAGTGCATAATCAAAATTTTTTCCTACCTTTCTGCATTAACTTACACTTCATACTTGTTTGTCGCACTTCGTGGCAAATAAGGGTAGCAACACGAAGTCTCGGTAAGTATTTACTGTATCACATCGATTTCTGACTATTCATTTCATCTACATCTTTTTTGCAATTCATTTGGACTTCTTGGTAGTCTGCATATATTATTACATACGTGCCTGATCTTCGTCTGTCTCTCTTTATACAGGGTGTTTCAAAAATAAAGGTGAGAATTTCAGATATGTGTTCCCACAGTTAGACAGTGAAAACTTTGAAAAATGAATTGGTGAAATGTTTTTTTAAATAATTTGTCCAAAAGAAAGAAATGAAATAAATTAGAGAAATATTTGACGTACTTCAATTGGTGTAAATATCTTCATGCATCATTCAAACGTTAGTCAACTGTTTCTCTAACCTATTTTATTGTTACATTTAGTAAATCATTTCACAAAACACTTGATCTACATTTTACATTTTTAAAATTTTCAAGTGTTTTTCAAGAATCATGAACTTACTGATACCTCATCTGATTTCCTAGTGTTTTCTTTGAATGTCCTGGATTCAGTACATGATGCAAAGGAAACCGTTTTGACTGCTATATATCACACCTATTTAATGTTGTATGAACAAAATAGGTAGGCGCTTAAAGGATAAACCTTTCGACACTGTATTTGTCTTCCCAGTATCTGCTGTTTCGGAAATGTCGTAAGCTTCGTAATTGATTCGAATGACCTATTAAAAAAAAAAAAAAAAAAAAAAAAAAAAAAAAAACGAATACCGCTCAAACGCAATTTTTTTACATGAAGTAGGTAGGCTTTGAGGAGATGCATTTTTTGAAACTTCGTTTACACCGCAGGTAGCTGCCGTGGCACAAGATGTTAGAATGACAGTAAGTTCGTAGATCCACGGTATACTGAGTGTTGTGCTTGACGTTCAACATGTACTCAGATCAGCAACTGACAGAAATACACTTAATGTACCGCAAAGCTGATGGCCGTGCTAATCTGGCTTATCGTCTTGTACTAGAAGAGGTACCCACAGTGAATATACACTCCTGGAAATTGAAATAAGAACACCGTGAATTCATTGTCCCAGGAAGGGGAAACTTTATTGACACATTCCTGGGGTCAGATACATCACATGATCATACTGACAGAGCCACAGGCACATAGACACAGGCAACAGAGCATGCACAATGTCGGCACTAGCACAGTGTATATCCACCTTTCGCAGCAATGCAGGCTGCTATTCTCCCATGGAGACGATCGTAGAGATGCTGGATGTAGTCCTGTGGAACGGCTTGCCATGCCATTTCCACCTGGCGCCTCAGTTGGACCAGCGTTCGTGCTGGACGTGCAGACCGCGTGAGACGACGCTTCATCCAGTTCCAAACATGCTCAATGGGGGACAGATCCGGAGATCTTGCTGGCCTGGGTAGTTGACTTACACCTTCTAGAGCACGTTGGGTGGCACGGGATACATGCGGACGTGCATTGTCCTGTTGGAACAGCAAGTTCCCTTGCCGGTCTAGGAATGGTAGAACGATGGGTTCGATGACGGTTTGGATGTACCGTGCACTATTCAGTGTCCCCTTGACGATCACCAGTGGTGTACGGCCAGTGTAGGAGATCGCTCCCCACACCATGATGCCGGGTGTTGGCCCTGTGTGCCTCGGTCGTATGCAGTCCTGATTGTGGCGCTCACCTGCACGGCGCCAAACACGCATACGACCATCATTGGCACCAAGGCAGAAGCGACTCTCATCGCTGAAGACGACACGTCTCCATTCGTCCCTCCATTCACGCCTGTCGCGACACCACTGGAGGCGGGCTGCACGATGTTGGGGCGTGAGCGGAAGACTGCCTAACGGTGTGCGGGACCGTAGCCCAGCTTCATGGAGACGGTTGCGAATGGTCCTCGCCGATACCCCAGGAGCAACAGTGTCCCTAATTTGCTGGGAAGTGGCGGTGCAGTCCCCTACGGCACTGCATAGGATCCTACGGTCTTGGCGTGCATCCGTGCGTCGCTGCGGTCCGGTCCCAGGTCGACGGGCACGTGCACCTTCCGCCGACCACTGGCGACAACATCGATGTACTGTGGAGACCTCACGCCCCACGTGTTGAGCAATTCGGCGGTACGTCCACCCGGCCTCCCGCATGCCCACTATACTCCCTCGCTCGAAGTCCGTCAACTGCACATACGGTTCACGTCCACGCTGTCGCGGCATGCTACCAGTGTTAAAGACTGCGATGGAGCTCCGTATGCCACGGCAAACTGGCTGACACTGACGGCGGCGGTGCACAAATGCTGCGCAGCTAGCGCCATTCGACGGCCAACACCGCGGTTCCTGGTGTGTCCGCTGTGCCGTGCGTGTGATCATTGCTTGTACAGCCCTCTCGCAGTGTCCGGAGCAAGTATGGTGGGTCTGACACACCGGTGTCAATGTGTTCTTTTTTCCATTTCCAGGAGTGTATATCAGAAACTTACATATACTGGTTTGGGAGGGAATGACCAAGATCTACAACTTGGTATGTATGGAAGGAGACCGTGGATCTGTGCACATAACTCATCCTATAAGCACACGAAAGTTAGAGTTTTAGTGAACATTGGTTATAGTGTTGCGAGAGCAATCATTATGTGAAGGATAGATGCAAAAGTACAAATATCGATGTTAGTTACTCAAACTATCGATGTTTTCAGTACATCGATAGATCGTTGCCATTAATAGTTGGGACGTACTGAACCACTCCCTTCGGTTACTAAATGGTCGAGAAGGCCCAGATAAATCATTCGTGGTGTGTATAGGTCCCGTCAACAGCATATTACCCTGCGCGGGCTGCGTTCTGCCAGTGGTTCTCGCAACGATGTGCAACAACTCTGAGCTTTCCCACCTTTATTCAAAGATGAATCATAGCTCACACGAAAATGGCACTTCAAACTTCCACAATCAGCATGTGCGCACATATGAAGGAGCACATACAGTTGTTCAATTTGATCAATAAGTGCGGGTTCTCTCTCAAGATGTGGACCGATATGACTGGTGATCGATTAGTTGGACCATACGTACACAAGTAAAGAGTAGAATTACGCGGCAGGCATACACAAACTTCCTGGAAAACACAATACCACACGTTTTTGAAGGCATTCGTCAACAAGCTCAATTTTTCCATTGTGTCGCTCCTGCATAATGGAGTTGTCCAGCTCGCCGGTACTTAGCTCAAATGCTTCTTAGTAGATGGATAGGTAGACGTGGCCCAATAGTTTGGTCTCCACGCTCAACAGTTCTAGCCCTCTTGATTTCTACATGTAGGACCATTTAAATCACCCATGTATTCGTCTCCATTGCTCGAGATTTTCTTTGGAATCGAATTTTTGCAAGTTGTGAGGAAATACACAGTGCTTCTCGAATTTGGGATAAGGTTCCCAGGGCCACGAGAAGCCGATGTGAGGCTTCTATTCCAGCGGGAACATTCTGATCGTCGTCTGTAAAGGCAACAAACTGAGGGAAGAAAAACATTCTGGTGAATTTCACTGTTTAAAAGGCAATAAGTAGGAAACTAAACATTTGCAAACATTTGTGTCAATAAACGGTATTGTCTACATATCGGGAATACGTTAATTATGCACCTATTTTTGAAACACTCTGTATAAACGTTGAAATTAAAAAGTAGTAAATTCCCAGAGTACTTGAAATTGCTCAGAGCCTATCGGTCGGTAAATCCCCTTCATGTGCGAAGTCGGGCATATTTAGGTTCGGCGGTTTACCCAAATCCATGTGGTAAGATTTGTGGGTATTGTTGGATTGTAGCCGACGTGTATCATATAATGTTTGTTTTTTACGGTGCGTGATGTATGTTCAAAAAATATTCAAATGTGTGTGAATTCCTAAGGGATCAAACTGCTGAGATTATCGGTCTCTAGACTTACACTATCTTAAGTTATGCTAAGAACAACACACACACAAACATGTCGGAGGGAGGACTCGAACCTCTCGCGGGAGGATCGTTCACAATAGAGAAAGATGCGTCTTCTGTAAGCAATAAAGGACATTGAAATGCCTGGGCTAGCAGGACAGAGCGGGTTAAGTTGTGGAAAGGGGCCAAAATAAGTTGCTGTCAGTTGCACTCAACATACAAACTTTATTTATCAACGCACAATATTACAACAAGGATGCCAAAACACTCAAAACTTTAATCGACCTCCTTTGATTAACTTTAGATCGGCAGAAGGCCACACTCAAAATCCAAGACACAAGCCCCAAGCAAGAAACTGAAATAGAAGATTCTTCTGGAGATTTCACCCAAGAATATTTTCTAAATCTTCAATGTGAACAGGCTGAAGGCCTTAGCAATTTAATTTTATTGGAACTTAGCTGGAGGCCGCATATTAAGCAACAAGAAGAGTTTCAATCAAAAGGCAGAAGGCCTTATCTTAAAACATTTCATGCACATTTAGGCTGAAGGCCCCATACAAAAGCCTAACAATGTTATGCAAGACATGAACATTAATTTAAGAGATAGTAAAACTCAGCTTGAGGCCGCACATCAGCAAATAATTTAACGGCTTAAGCCCTAGAAAGAAGAGTTTCAATTTTAAAAGGGAGAAGGCCATACCCTAGAACATTTCATGTAAAATTCGTGTTAAGGCGCCTATAAAGAATACCAATCTCATGCCTTAAGGGCAAGACAAGAACCTTAATTTAAGACGTATTAATATTCGGCTGAAGGCCACATATCAACAAAATGGTTTAACGGCTTAAGGCCTAGAAAAAGAGTTTCAATTTAAAAGGCAGAAGGCCTTATCATAAAATATCTCATGTAAAGTTCAACTGAAGGCCCCACATAAAAGAAAAAGAATCTCATGCCTCACGGGCAAGACAAGAACATTAATTTAAGAGATATTGATACTTGGCTGAAGGCCACACATCAACCAAATAACTGAAACCCAAACAGGGAAATTACCACGTAACACACAAGGAATGGCGTTCAGAAGTTTCCAGGGGTCGGCCTGGGATTGTAACAATAACGCCCGTTTAGGTGAGACAGGCAGTCTGTCCATCGACTTCTTAATCTGAAGGCAACTCAGCCGACACACAGTCGACCGACCAAACAACAAAATCAGTTCCGCTACACACAACCAGTAAAACGACCACAGAACACAAGATTTCACTACAACGACACATAGAATATTGGTGCCCACAACGACCGACAACACCTCAGCTGTGGAACTATACGCCCCCTGGACAACAACAACATGACAAGGAAAATACACTGCCCAAAATTGCGTCAACGATTAGGGCAGGTAATCGGCCACAAGGCAGAAGATACCACTGGTCAACTTCAATAACAGGTAATAAATTAAGTTAAACTCCACAGGAAGACGGCTGGAATCTTAGCCGACTTGAATACATGCACGTTGTTGCTCGTGGGAATGTCCACAAAGCGTCAACCAGGAACAAACGAAGAAATGTAAACAGTTAAGGCTCGATAGTAGGTTAAGTGAGGAATCAACTTTGATGTCCAGGATCGGTGGGCGACGAACTTCATAGCACCCACAAGCAGCACCTCACACTCCACTCCAACCGCACTTGCACACACCGCCAGCAGCCCCGGCCAGAGCACGCACGACGGAGACTCCCTTGCTGCTCCACGCCAACCGACCGATTGGTAACGCACTGCCCAGCCAGAAACTACATCCACACCAAAGATAGCACAGCAGTACTAGTATCGATACACGCTGCTGCTGCCACTCACAGAGAGGACAGCAACATTATCGCGATAACCGCAGGAGAAATAAACCAACTGGAATGCAACCAAGGCTTAACCTAAGACAAGCATGACTCGAGCCAACCACGGTCCAGACATGTAAAACGAGACTCTTCCAAAAATTTTAATGGTGATCCTGTTGTTAAATTGACATAGTGTTTGAAGGGAATGCCTTCTGATGAAGTGAAACTCGCACCCTAAAGAGGAGGTCCCTCCCGAAATTCTCATTCGATGAAAGCTTGAATGGTGATTAGTAACCTTTGGGTAGAGTCCTCAGCTGTCCAGTTGCCGTTATCCTGCTGTGGGTGTCTCCAGGCATATTTTCTCAAGCAAAATAAATAGTCACCGGTGCATTTGCAAATTGTCAAATGTCCTTCCCGTGGGAATGCTGTGCGAAGCCCAACAAAGTTTCCAGAATTTCCGACAAACAATTCTGTGCATGGGTACGGGGCGACACTCGTTTCACATTTCCGTATACAGGTCTCTCATTGGCGGATACATCTTTATGATGGGAGCTAGTGAACCGACTTCCATATCCCTGATTGGAAGGACACTTAGGCCCTTTCTAGGACTGGCTGGAAAAAACTGTGGGGGGTTCCTTTCGAAGGTGTGAAGGCAGGCTACCAAAAATTGGGGGAAGCATTCGGAGTTAGTATTGGGGTTCATATGGGTTTTCTGGCTCGAACCTCTATTTGGTGATGATACTTTGGACTCCCTGCTCGTACACGTTTTCCTTGACTTCGGCCATCTGCCGAGTCTTCGAAGTTTTGCTCCGAGTTCCCATCGGCACCCGTGGCGGGCAATCAGGAGTATGACGAGATCTGCCATTCGCAGTCACATCACGTCGACTCAGCCGAGCTACAGTTAGCGGCGGTCATAATTCGGCGCTCCACGACTTGTTGGCAGCTACCTCAATGGCAGCATGGTGAGACTGCATTTTCCATGCACTACTTTGACTTGGAAATCGCGATATATCGAGGGAAGAGGAGTTCATTCCTTGTTTCAATTTCTTAGTTTTCCTTACTTGACCTATGCCCCTCACACACGGCTATAGAAGTCTTTCTGCAACCTAATTCTTGTTTCAAAGGGGATTATTTTCATAACCACTCATTTTTTTCGTAATCAAGTAAACTTCATTGGATGTGATTCTTCAATTTCTCCAGGCGTATTTTATGACGAAATGAATCTCGGGTGAACAGCCTGGTATGAGTGTGCATAGGACACAATATTTGGGCAATCGACCACGTTGCCATCATCAGCGCACCTGGTGATGGCAACGTGGTCGATTGCCCAAATGTTTTGTCCTATGCACACTCATACCAGGCTGTTCACCCGAGATTTATTTCGTCAGCTTCATTGGAGTTCACCCACCAAGTGACGTTTCTTTCTGATTCTTTCTTTATCAATTGAACTGTTGTGTGTTTCTGTTTTAACTAACACTTTTTTGTGTAATTACCTAATTTTGCAGTCACGGTTGAAACATAATTTGTATCCTTTATGTACTGGCACCATCTCAATCGTAACTGTCCAGCAAGATGTTGGTGGTTACCCTAACAACCATTCATTTTCTTATCAATGTTTTATTTCAATTATGTAAATTCGTCTTCAGATTGTATTATAACTTTGTCATTCATGTGTCCTGACTGATTTTTATACACTGTTTGAATAAATATTATTGATATGCCCTGGTCCTCTAACCACAAGCAATAGGTGGGGCTCTTGGTATATTGATTGATTTGCTATTTGGCAGGAAATCGATTGCAGTGTAAGAAATATTTTTCAAACAATTTCTGGTAGACAAGGCAGTGTGTGGAAGTTTGTTTATTTATTTATTTATAGAATTTGTCAGTAAATTGGCTGCAGTGTATAGAATACTATTATTTAAAACAAGTTGTGGGTGGCAAGGCAGTCTGGAATATTTAAACGATTGCAGCACTTCTTTATTCCAATCACACAAGGAATAACATCATGATATTCACATCAAGACAACTCACCACGCGTAATTACACGGTCAAAAATATCCTGATCACATCTTCGCACCGACCACAGGCCAGATAAGGCAGGAGCCAGGCCGCACCTTCATGTGCCCAGGCACTCGCCACTTTGCCAGGCTGCACTAGGAGTCGGTGTCTGAGCCAGCTGTGAGTCTGGAAACCATGGCACACTCTGGCCCATGACAATACAGCACCACGAGGGATGCCGGCCATCTGCCGTTAAGCACACATCTCCAGATATCAGAACATTGACCGTACAGAGACTGTTAACCAATGTTGAATTTCCACAATGCATACTCAACGCGCTGAGAGCTCTGCTGCCCAAGACAGCGGACGCAAGCTACATTTTTTGTGACTGTTCATCAGGCAGGTGACCCTTCTGCCATGGTTCCCTTTGTTTGTGGTGGCGTCCTTTGCCACCTCAGATGGCTGCTTCTGGTTGCAGCAACTCCGCAATCTGCTCCCAAGCACACACCTTCCACACCATGTCAGTGGAAGCAACTGGCCTATGTGCTCACTCTGCTGTGCAGGTACTGATTGAGTTAGTTCACAATGCCACTGGCAGGGAATGCTGGGAGAAACAACCTCTCCATGATTCCTTCCTCCAGTCCCTTGCCCCTCCGCTTACCTCCTGTTGCACAAAGCATCAGGTAGTGGCATCTCTTTGATATTCATACCTGAGAAACGAAGGAATGACGAGAGACAGTTGAAGTTCTCTAAGGCTATAGATACAGCAATAAGGAATAGCTCAGTAGCAGTACAGTTGAAAAGGAATGGACATCTCTAAAAAAGACCATCACAGAAGTCGGGAAGGAAAACAGATACAAAGAAGGTAACTGCAAAGAAACCTAGGGTAACAGAAGAAATACTGCAATTGATCGATGAGAGGAGGAAATAAAAAGATATTCCGGGAAAGTCAGGAGTAGAGGAATACAAGTCGCTGAGGAATAAAATAAATATGAAGTGCACGGAAGCTAAGACGAAATGGCTGCAGAAAAAATGTGAAGACATCGAAAAAGAAATGGCTGTCGGAAGGACAGATTCAGCATACAGGAAAGTCGAAACAACCTTCGGTGACATTAAAAGCAAGGGTGATAACGTAAAGAGTGCAACGGCAATTCCACTGTTAAATAGAGTGAAGAGAGCGGATAGGTGGAAAGAATACATTGTAAGCTTCTATGAGGGAAAATATTTGTCTGATGTGATAGAAGAAGAAACAGGAGTCAATTTAGAAGAGATAGGGATCCAGTATTAGAATCAGAATTTAAAAGAGCTTTGGAGAACTTAAGATCAAATAAGGCAGAAGGGATAGATAACATTCCATCAGAGTTTCAAAAATCATTGGGTGATGTGGCAACAAAACGACTATTCACGTTGGTGTGTAGAATGTATGAGTCTGGCGACATACCATCTGACTTTCCGAAAAGCATCATCCACACGATTCCGAAAACGGCAAGAGCTGGCAAGTGCGAGAACTACCGCACAATCAGCTTAACAGTTCATGCATCCAGGTTGCTTACAAGAATAATATACAAAAGAAGGGCAAAGAAAATTGAGGATGCGCTAGATGACGATCAGTTTGGCTTTAGGAAAGGTAAAGGCACGAGAGAATCAATTCTGACGTTGCGGTTAATAATGGAAGCAAGACTGAAGAAAAATCCACATTCACAGGATTGGTCGACCTGGAAAAAGCGTTCGACAATGTAAAGTGGTGCAAGATGTTCGAAATTCTGAAAAAATTAGGGGTAAGCTATAGGGAGAGACGGGTCATATACAATATGTACAACAGCCAAGAGGCAATAATCAGAGTGAACGACCAAGAACGAAGTGCTCGCATTAAAAATGGTATAAGACAAGGATGTATCCTTCGGCCCCTACTGTTCAGTCTGTTCATCGAGGAAGCAATGATGGAAATGAAAGAAAAGTTCAGGTGTGGAATTAAAATTCAGGTTGAAAGAATATCAATGATACGATTTGCTGATGACATTGCTATCCTGAGTGAAAGTGAAGAAGAAGTGCATGATCTGCTGAACGGAATGAATAGTCTAACAAGTCTGCCCTGATAGTTGAGTGGTCAGTGTGCCGATCGCCATTCTACAGGCCCACGTTCGATTTCTGGCTGGGTCGGGGATTTTCTCCGCTCAGGGACTGGGTGTTGTGCTGTCTTCATCATCATTTCACCCCATTCGGCGGAACAGAGGTCGCCCAATGTGGCGTCGAATGTAGCAAGAACTGCACCAAGGAGGCCGGACCTGCCCCGCAAGGGGCCTCCCGGCCAATGACGCCAAACGCTCATTTCCATTTCCACAGTCTAATGAGCAAATAGTATGGATTGAGAGTAAATCGAAGGAAGACGAAGTTAATGAGAAGTAGTAGAAATGAGAACTTGAAGAAACTTAACATCAGGATTGATGGTCACGAAGCAGATGAAGTGAAGCAATTCTGATACCTAGGCAGTAAAATAACCAATGACAGATGGAGCAAGGAGGACAACAAAAGCAAACTAGCAATGGCAAAAAGGGCATTCCTGGCCAAGAGAAGTCTACTTATATAAAATGATGAGGAATGAATTTCTGAGAATGTAAGTCTGGAGTACAGCAATGTATGGTAGCGAAACATAGGTTGTGGGAAAACCAGAGCAGAAGAGAATCGAAGCATTTCAGATGCAGTGCTAGAGACGAATGTTGAAAATAGGCGGACTGATAAGGTAAGGAATGAGGAAGTTTTGCTCATAACTGGAGAGGATAGGAATATGTGGAAAACACTGATAAGGAGAAGGGACAGAATGATAGGACATCTGTTAAGACATGAGGAAATGACTTCCATGGTACTAGAGGGAGCTGTAGAGGGCACAAACTGCAGAGGAAGACAGAGGTTGGAATACATTCGGCAAATAATTGAGGACATAGGTTGTAACTGCTACTCTGAGTTAGCACAGGAGAGGAATTTGTGGCTGGCCGCATCATATCAGTCAGAAAAATACCTGAGGAATTCCTGTCGAAACACATGCTCTCTCTGTCTTTCTCAGAAGTGGCTATTTCACGCACAGCGAGTGGGTGTCATGTGCCACATTAACCCCTTTTTTGCCTTCAACAATGTAGTGAACGCCTGGTAAATCACCAGCTGTGGACGTCTTGGAAATATTGCTTCCCTCTATTACAAAGACTGAGTAATTAAATAATGGAGACCCTCTGTGTGGAACAGTGTTTCCTTGCATCTTATACTACGACTGGTCTATTTGGCAAGATTATATCTAGCAAGTGTCTGGTTTCAAAACCTTTCTGGATTTTTCCCCCTTTGCCTTCCACGTATTCATGGATACTGGCAGTTACATCATTTGGTAGGAAGTGCTTAGCTTGAAAGTAGCTGAGACCTCCAAATTTCTGCTCAATTGAGCGCTATGTCCTCAAACAATCTGTGGGTGGGTTGGATTGATGTGTGTGCTTGCACTAACGCTATTGGAATCAATAAGTTGACCAATCGGGAATTTGATGGCTCAATTGGAAGTGATGCTGTGTAAAGTAATAGTTGGAATTTCAAATTTAGGCGTGAATTTGTTCCATCACAGTTGTGGAATTTTCGACCACTACAGGTCTGCTAAGTGTATTTTATAAAGCACTATAGAATATCTAAGTTTGTTCTCTCAGCTACATAAGGACGAAGGAGGAGGAAAGAGCCTCCCGAAGTGGCCGAGCGGTTCTAGGCGCTACAGTCTGGAATCGCTTGACCGCAGGTTCGAATCCTGCCTCGGGCATGGCTGTATGTGATATCCTTAGGTTAGTTAGGTTTAAGTAGTTCTAAGTTCTAGGGGACTGATGACCTCAGAAGTCCCATAGTGCTCAGAGCCATTTTTGAGGAGGAAAGGGCATACCATGTGATAGGGTAGTAACAACAACGAATAACATAGTAAGACAGAATGCACTGCAAGTATTGAGAAGCACTAAACCATTATGCTGGTAGATATTATGCCTAGATACCTGAGACCGCTGGTAACTCATGCATACAGCCCTCTCACCTCCCAGATGTCCACCCGCAACGTGGCCGTTCCCTTGTACACCGCCAGCGCCGGTGTGCAGCGGCTGGAGAAAACTCCCACAATGACAGCAGCTGCAGCTGTCGACACACGTATCTCCTAGAGTGCACCACCCCTACTGCGGAGTGCATCTGGGGATGACTGGAGTGGTAGGAATTCCAACGCCAACACCAACACTCGTCACTGATTTATATGGAATCCCTCAATTTTCCACAGAGAGTATCTGCAACACACGCACTCACAGAGACAGCCTGGTGCATGCTGAGTATCAGTTAGCTATTCATCCAACCAGAGGGTGACACGGTGAGGTCAGCGGCATCCCGTTCCCCAGCTGACCAGTAAGCTGGAAATGCCCATTTATTCTGCTCACCAGCTACCTCTGCCACACGACACACACGCCAAGCGGTGTCATACTAGGAAACCAGCCAGGTATGCATCAGTGTAATTATAATTAAATGTTATGGCTGTACCCCCAACATAGTGACATTCGACAGCGAGGAAAGTAAAGGGAATACCTCCTCCTGACTACTGTGGCTCTGGAAATATCAATATCTATACCCTTCTGATAACTGGACATAGTTTTCCAAGTAAAATCTTTCACAACCCTTATGGCTATTGATGCGTTGAAATTGCAGTTTTCCATGTCAAATCTGCGCCTCCTTTACGACCGGGCATAGTCACACCTTTGTCATTTTTTTTTTGGAACTCTGACCGTGGTAACATTATGTACTACCAGCATAACATTTCCCATTATCGTTTATATGTGCATATAGCAGCAGAGAAAATTATGGCATATCCACACTCACACCTGCTGGGCATCGTTTTGCACTGCAAAACAGCAAAACTCTCCTGCCACATCGTCGTTATCACATATTTGTTGAGGAATAAAGGTTGTAATTACAATTAAAAAGTCCTGGCGTCTTTTATTTATGTCACTTATGTCCTTGCACTATAGCTGGCGTTTGCCATAGCAGGAAGAACTGATACCCCCAGCCAAGTCACAGAAATCTGCTAATTTTCTTGAAGTCCCATCATGTTCTACTAGCACTGTTTCATAATTATAATGTTGTCTAGTCATCAACCCATTACTGAAATGGTAGAGACCTATCACGAGAAAAAATCACACTAAATTAAAGAAGGAAATTCACAATAATGCAGAGTACCTGCAGTCCACACAAAGAAATTCAGAAGCATAACATCTAAAATTCATGTATACTGTATAACAGCGTATAAATATACCTCTGCACATGTCCTAAAATGTTTTGTCGTATTCCTATGATTACCACGCTAGAAATGCGACAGTGTAATGGTATCTCTCTCTCTCTCTCTCTCTCTCTCTCTCTCTCTCTCTCTCCATGCTTGTTATTTTTGCAACATCCAGTGGATTAAAACTACGAAATATAAACACGTCGCTAACTTGAAGCGGTAGAGAATTCAATAAAATTTTGCCACGCCTGTCTCTCCCGATATATTGGAGACAAATGCCGTCTGCACGTTGACATCGACCATGAGTGGTGATCCCATTAAGTATACATGCAATGATGACCCACTACAGGAGGTGGGCAGTGATCGAAGTCGTTTCCATGGACCTGTGTACAGTTTTGTTGCCTGCACTGGGGAAGACCATATCCTACAGACTATCAATCACAATAGAGGGCTCTTGTGTTGTTTCGAAAGCAGTTGAAAGCAGTTTGATACATTGTTTTTTTCTTGCTCTGACACACTGAAGCAATATATGGCCACAGCTGTGTACACATCGATACATTTTTCTTTTTCGACCATGGTTGTGAGGTCTATGTCAAGTGCTAAATCTACATTATTTCGATCCATTGACTCTCACAGAGAGCTGAACGTCACATAGTGTAAACTAAGCTGCTCTCACAGCACAACAAGTTAAAAGGTCGTCGCTTCTCCCCCCAACAGGTCCCACCTCGTTGAAGGCCACCGCCGCTTTTGGGTCTCAGAACGTTCAAGGTCGCAACTGGTTCTGCTTTATTACCGGAAGGACGCAAATCTGTTCTAATACGAGGGTTTGAACTTTAATAGTGGCAACTATTTATTTACAGTTCGTACAGCTCTCTAAGTTGGTCGTAGGTTGTGTTCCAAAAATGAACAGCATAGAGACAGAAGTGATGACACTTTCTGCAGGATCTGACCATCATTTTGAAGGACAATGCTCAAGCACGTACAGTGCAAGCTGTTACTGATTTGTTTGACTGATGGGGCTGCTATGTGCTATACCACCTACTGCACTCCTCTGACTTAAGCCCTCGTGAGTTCAACTCGATTTCTAAACTGAAGGAAACACTTCACTGCGTTCGCTTCAGAACTGCCACAAATTCGTCGGGCAACAGACGGCGCCTCTCGAACTGTCAACATAACTGGCACTGCTAAGAGTAATCTATGACTTCCACATCGCTGGCGACAGGTTATACACAATGCTGGTGACTACTTTTAAGGCCAGTAAAACTTTGAAACACGTTTGTATTTTGTACGAGCTGTAAATAAATAGTTGCCACTATTAAAGTTCCAACCGTCGTATATAGTCCCAAATGTGTACTTTGAAATTCCACCTCTACTGTTTAGCTAAGACTCACAAACTTTCGTGTTTGATGTTTCGTTTTTCATCAACATTTACGTTGCTTATTGCGAATATATATATAATGTACGACCAGAAGGTCATGTCTCTTAAACCCATTGGCAGTGAATTTTTATGTGTAATTAGATCTGACATTTGAAAGAGAATATTTTACTTCACAACGCTTAGTTGCGACTCATTCAGTTCTCCGGAACAACAGCAAAACGACGGTGTCTTAGCTACGTGAGTAATAAGGTATATCGCCGAAATACATCCCTCTCCTAATTACCTTTTGTCTGTAAAAATTCTTCTGATCGAGTCTGAGAGATAATCATTACGATTCTTTAATATTTCGGAAATTAAACGTTGAACGGGGTGGACGTAAAACTAGTCATAACGCGGTTGTAAGTATACATGTATCTTTAATGACGGTGTCTGGTTAATAAATAAAGAATTAAGCATTTGAAGCTGGTGGCCATGACGAGCACTAGTACATCTTTCGGTGCTGGTACAAATTTCCTCTTCTGTGTCCGAGTTTACAGAAAACAACACGAGACTGGTGGGTCGGATCTGGTGCATAGCAAATTTTTTATCTACCTACACTATCCTTAGCGAGATTTCGCTACATGGCTGTGCATTTAGTTCTTCGAAAAGAGATTTAAAGAAAATACGAAAGAAACAGGTAAAGTAACTTAAATTTTTTAGTTAGTAATACGTATGCTGTTTGAGCAAGTAATCACAGAACAGTTTGGTGTCATGTAAACAAAAAATAAAAAGATATTGAGACATTTCATCATATTCTGTATCTCAATTACACTGATGTTCAGATCTTAAGGACGAAAGTAACTCTGGTATATTGTTTTTCTGCAAATAACATAGATTGGTGAAACTTGGACCATACATAGGAATAGCTGCTATAGAACACTACAGTAGAGTGCACTACACCACACTACCCTGAACAAGATAACTGAAAGAAATAAGCAATGAGGCGCACAAGAAATGACACCGCTGTTCAAAGACAGTATCTAACGACTTAAGTATGACGGTCCCCTGGACATTAAAAAAGGCGGGGCGTGATTCTTAGCAGCGTGTGTGATCCCCAAGGACAGCAGTGCGTGCCCTGCAACGCGCTCCGCTCACATGCCGGCCACGGGCTGGCGGGGAGTCCTCGTGGCAGGGCCCTCAGTTCCCAACCAGCACGACTGACAACTGCCGACTGGTCGCAGGTGCACGCGGACGTGCTGCAGCAGGTCTCCCCACCGCACGCCACACGTGATGGGTGGGATGTACGTCTGGGTAGCTGGCAGGTCAGTCCATTTGCCGAATATCTTCTCATTCCAAGAGCGCCTCCACCCGCGCAGTTCGATGCTGTTGCGAGTTATCATCCACAAAAATGAAGTCGAGGCCAAATGCACCCCTGAAAAGGCACACATGAAGAGGGAATACAGTGTCACAATGACCTTGACTGGTGTTCAACAATTTGGAGGTCAGTATACCCATGCAACGTTATGCGTCCTCACACCGTAGCACCTTGTATGACAACATTCCTAGCTGCATAACGTGTTCCCATCTCTCGTCGTATGAGGGCATTCTAGCATTGTCACACATGGTGCAGATTTAATGGTGTAGGGAGGCATAATGCTGAATAGGCGTAATCACCACCAAACTTTTGAACACTCACCGGTGAACATTGTAGTCTTTCGCCATGTGCATCTTTTCAAGGATGCATTCAGCCCTGACTTCATGTTTATGGATAGCTGTGTGCGATCATGTGGAACTGGGCAGTTGGAGGAGCTCTTGGAACGAGTGCATATTCTGCGAATGGTTGGGCCTGTCCGATCCGCTGACTTGAATCCCATCGCATACATGTGAGATGTATTGAGGAATTGTAATGCAGCATGTACATATGCACCAACGACCAGTTGTGGAGCACTGTACATCGAGAACTCAAATGAGTGTGAATTCCTAAGACACCAAACTGCTGAGGTCATTGGGCCTAGACTTGCACACTACATAAACTAACTTACGACAACACACACATCCCACGCAATCCTTGACATGGCGCCTCAAACCCTGTGGCCACTCTGCACGGCTAGAGAACTCCATACCAATCCTTCACCCCGCATAAACTGGCGTCCATGGCGGTCACACACCCTGTCAGGAACAACGTCCACCTTTTTGTAATGTCCAGCTAACCTTAACAAATCACCGTGATTTCAGTCTAATTATTGTCTTTGAATAAAAGTGTCATTTCTGTTCGCATCATTGCGTAGTTACACACATCAAGAAAAGTTTTCCATCACCCCAGTTCCCAAAAATCCTGAAGACAGGCTTTCACTGTGGATATCGTATCACAGACACAGTCCCTTTGACTGATCACAGTTGTCACTAAACCCATCTAAAGATGTAAACAACCGTGCATGAGCAGCGCCTATTAGAAGGACGGGGTCCGACAGCCGATCAGTTCCAGTCATTCCACAAGGAAGGAAGTACGCCGCTCGTGTTATCTGTAGTTCAACCACGCCTAGACGGTCAATATCGCGGTTCGATCGCGTCCGCATTGTTACTTTGTGAAGGGAAGGGCTCTCAACAAGGGAAAGTGCCCGGGCGTCTCGGAGTGACCCAAAGCGATTTGTTCGGACATGGGCGAGATACAGAGAGACACGAACTGTCGATGACATATCTCGCTCAGGCCACCAAAGGGCTCCTACTGCAGTGGATGACCGCTACCTACGGATAATGGCTCCGAGGAACCCTGACAGCAACGCCACCATGTTGAATAATGCTGTTCGTGCAGCCACAGGAAATGCTGTTCGTGCAGCCACAGGACGTCGACTACTCAAATTGTGCGCAATAGGCTGCATGATGCGCAACTTCACTCCCGACGTCCGTGGCGACGTCCATCGTTGCAACCACGACACCATGCAGAGTGGTACAGATGGGCCCAACAACATGCCGAATGAACCGCTCAGGATTGGCATCACGTTCTCTTCACTGATGAGTGTCGCATATGCCTTCAACTAGACAATCGTCGGAGACGTGTTTGGATGCAACCCAGTCAGGCTGAACGCCTTAAACACACTGTCCAGCGGGTGCAGCAAAGTGGAGGTTCCCTGCTGTTTTGGGGTGGCATTGTGTGGGACCGACGAACGCCACTGGTGGTCATGGAAGGCACCGTAACGGCTGTACAATGCGAGAATGCCATCCTCCGACCTATAGTGCAACCATATCGGCAGCATACTGGCGAGGTATTCGTCTTCATGGACGACAATTCGCACCCACATGGTGCACATCTTGTAAACGACTTCCTTCAGGATAACGACATCGCTCAACTAGAGTGGCCAGCACGTTCTCCAGAATGAACCCTTTCGACTATGCCTGGGATACATTGTAAAGGGCTGTTTATGGTCGGCGTGACACACCGGTTGGAGGGTCACGTCGTCCATGAACAGCCCTTTACAATGAGGGATCTACACCGAAACACCGTTGAGGAGTGGGAAAATCTGGACCGATAGCGCCTTGATGAACTTTTGGATAGCATGCCACGACGCATACAGGCATGCATCAATGCAAGAGGATGTGCTACTGGGGTTTAGAGGTACCGGTGTCTACAGCAGTCTGGACCACCACCTCCTAAGATCTTGCTGCATAGTGGTACAACATGCAATGTGTGGTTTTAATGAGCAATAAAAAGGCCAGAAATGATGTTTATGTTGATCTCTATTCCAATTTCCTGTACAGGTTCCGTAACTCTCGGAACCGAGGTGATGCAAAACCTTTTTCGATGTGTATATTTCAGTTACCTTCTGTGCTATACTGTAGCAGTTCTCTCTATGTATAGGTCAAGTTTCATAGGGCTATGTTACTTGGCAATGGCACATCATGCAAAAGCTAACTCCTGAAGTTTTCCTCAACAGTTTATAAATGGTTCAAATGGCTCTGAGCACTATGGGACTTAACATCTGAGGTCATCAGTTACCTACAACTTAGAGCTTTTTAAACCTAACTAACCTAAGGACATCACACACATCCATGCCCGAGAGTGGATTCGGACCTGCGACCGTAGCGGTCGCGTGTTTCCAGACTGAAGCGCCTAGAACCGTTCAGCCACACCGGTCTGCCAACAGTTTATAATTTAAGAAAACTGTCATAGTAATTTCCATCTTGTACAAATGTATTCTTTAGTAATGAGAAATACCTTTCTTATTATTTTTTCATTTGTATACTTTTTTCACTCCCTCTACTTGTCTGACTTCGTATTATAGTCCGATCCACGAACGATGGCGATTCGCACATGTCGAGGAACGGACGGGTATTGCATTGTTGTCGCAGGTTCGAATCCTGCCTCGGGCATGGATGTGTGTGATATCCTTAGGTTAGTTAGGTTTAAGTAGTGTAAGGGGACTGATTACCTCAGATGTTAAGTCCCATAGTGCTCAGAGCCGTTTGATTGCATTGTTGACTATTCGAAGTGATAGTTACGGTATGCGCACGCTCGTGCTTTCCGCTTGAACAAACTGAAAATTGTGTCTCTCCCCTACTTATGCGGAGTTTATCACTTACCACCACAATCAGCAACGACAACTCGTAAGAAATGGAACCGAAATTCACTAAACAACTAGCTACGATCAGGTTTAATGCTCGCATTAACTATGGCATTCACAGCAGAGCGCTCAGAACAAACTGAATGCTCACTGGCTGTCGGAACATACGTGACGTAGGTGCACTGAACACGTCTAAACTCGACCGGCATCGTTCGTGACTCCAACTATAGTATTAGTTCGTCTTTACTATTATTTTTAGACATTTAAAAATGGTAGGTGGAAGACAGTTTTTATTCGGTTAATTATTAGCAGTTAATATTTATGGAATATTCCGTCGGTTCTTGGAGGAACATAGACATATTAAAAACTGGAATACGCAATGTTAATGTTCCACAATTATATTTAACAGTTCGTTTTGAATCGCTTTTCGACTTCCCTGGCCATCGTCAGATAACTTTATAGTAAAAGGTCCACATAACTTCAGTGAGAATTCATAACTGTAAAAGTATTGTATTTCGAAGATATGTGACATTAAGACTATACCGACACAAAAACACAAGCACAATGTTATTATATATATATAACAAATCTTATATTACCGTACATTTAATTGTTAAAAGTATATGAATGCATAAGCCAAATACGTTGTACAAGTGAGTAATGGCACAGACTACAATGTCACATGAACAAACTGGTGAAAGTTATGGACAGGCCAAAAGGAGGGTGTGGTTGTTGGAGGTATGCTATGTGGGGTAATGAAACTGCCTCCTCTCACATCAAAATTTAGCAGTTATAATTATATACATTCTAAGACAAAAGAACAGCGCATCACGAAGGTATTATTAGAATGGGACGGAAATTGGTACATTTGATGTATGTATACATACAAACAAATAATTACAATTTCACAAAAATCTCTTAATTTATTCAAGACAAAGATCTTCACAAATTGAGCAAGTCAGTAACGTGTTGGTCAACCTCTTTCTACATCTACATCTACATCTACGTGATTACTCTGCTATTCACAGTAAAGTGCCTGGCAGAGGATTCAGTGAACCAACTTCGAGCTGTCTCTCTACCGCTACACTCTCGAAGGCACTCGGGAAGAAAGAGCTCTTAAATTTTTCTGTGCCTGCCCTGATTTCTCTTATTTTATCGTGATGATCATTTCTCCTTACGTAGGTGGGTGTCAACAGAATGTTTTCGCAGTCGGAGAAGAAAACTGGTGATTGAAATTTCATGAGAAGATCCCGTCGCAACGAAAAACGTCTTTGTTTTAATGATTGCCCATCCAATTCACGTATTATGTCTGTGACACTATCTCCCCTATTTCTCAGTCCCACCTAATGTAGATCCCACACTGCACAGCAATACTCCAGAATAGGGCGGACAAGCGTGGTGTAAGCAGTCTCTTTAGTAGACCTGTTGCACCTTCTGAGTGTTCTGCCAATGAACCGCAGTCTTTGGTGTGCTCTACCCACAATATTATCTATGTGAATATTCCAATTTAGGTTATTTGTAATTGAAATTCTTAAGTACTTAGCTGAATTTGCAGCCTTTAGATTTGTGTGACCTATCGCATAATCGAAATTTAGCTGATTTCTTTTAGTACTCATGTGAATAACTTCACACTTTTCTTTATTCAGGGTCAATTGCCACTTTTCGCACCATACAGATATCTTATCTAAATCATTTTGCAAGTCGTTTTGATCATCTGATGACTTTACGAGACGCGTAAAGAACAGTATCATCTGCAAACAATCTAGGACGGCTACTCAGATTGTCTACTATGTCGTTAATATAGATCAGGAACAATAGAGGACCTATAACACTTCCTTGGGGAACGACAGATATTACTTCTGTTTTACAGGATGACTTTCCGTCTATTACTACGAACTGTGACCTTCCTGACAGGAAATCACGAATCCAGTCGTACAACTGAGGCGATACTCCGTAATCACGCAGTTTGGTTAGAAGACCCTTGTGAGGAACGGTGTCTAAAGACTTCTGGAAATCTAAAAATATGGAATCAATTAGACATCCCCTGTAGATAGCACTTATTACTTCATGAGTATAAAGAGCTAGTTGTATTTCACAAGAACGATATTTCGAGTTTCAGCAAGCAGTTATTCGGCTTGCCAATGACTGATAGAGTTGTTCGACATCCACCTAAGCGATATCGTGCCAAATTCTGTCCAATGTGCGAGTCAGATTGTCAAAATCCTGAGTTGGTTCAAGGGCCCTGCCCATAATGCTCAAAACTTGCTCATTTCGGGAGAGATCCGGCCATCTTGCTGGCCAAGGTAGGGTTTGGGAAGCACAAAGATAAACAGTAGAAACTATCGCCACGTACGGGCGGGCATTATCTTACCGAAATGCAACGCCAGGATGGCTTGCCAGGAAGGGGAATGGAAGGGGCATAAAATATCGTCGACGTACCGCTGTGCTCTAACGGTGCTGCAAACGGCAACGAAGAGGTCCTGCTATGAAATAAAATGGCATCCCGGACCACGACTCTTGGTTGTCGGGCAGTACTGCAGGCAGGCGACAGTCAGGCTGGCGTCCCATTGCTGTCTGGGCCGCCTGCAGACACGTCCTTGCTGATCGCCGTGGCTCTGTTCGAAGTGGAGTCCATCACCGAAGGAGATAATTCTACTCCAGTGAACGAGGTTCCAGGTCGACGCCACTGCACAGGGGATTGTTTGTGTATAGGTCAGTGGTAATTGGCGCAAGGGTGCAGTGAGATCAGCCCCGTTGATGTGCGCCACCTATTAATGGTCCTTGTTGTCACTGAAGCAACTGTTAATTGATGATGATGATGATGATGATGATGATATGATGACGATGATGGTGATGAATCCGTGACTCTGGGTGCCTCTCTGATATGCTGACAACTGCGTGTGTTGTTCACGCACCTGTCTGCAAAGCATCGGTGCTCTCCAACTGGGTACACGGAAAAAATTTGCAAAAGATTTATGCGCTGGTGTCAATATCCCCCCTGTTACTATCCTTGCAAAAAATGTTCAAATGTGTGTGAAATCTTTGGGACTTAACTGCTAAGGTCATCAGTCCCTAAGCTTACACACTACATAACCTAAATTATCCTAAGGAGAAACACACACAC
The DNA here is from genome assembly GCF_021461395.2 of Schistocerca americana. Lineage (NCBI taxonomy): Eukaryota > Metazoa > Arthropoda > Insecta > Orthoptera > Acrididae > Schistocerca > Schistocerca americana. The sequence goes on from NC_060126.1 coordinate 525,514,082, forward strand.
CCATGCCCAAGGGAAGACTCGGACCTCCGCCAGGACCAGCTGCACAGTCCATGACTGCAGCGCCTCAGACCGCTCGGCTAATCCCGAGCGGCTACTTCCCTTTCCAACTGCGCGGTAAAATTGCGCGACAGCGTCACACATTCATACATCGACCTCCAAAGTTTACGATCTTGCATTTTCCGTCAATATCTGTACGAAAATCAGTTTGTGACCAATTTGTATAAGTCCTTCATGGTGCGTTCTTTTATTTATTTTATTTTTTTTGTCTTAGAGTGTATTTCCCTCAAATAAGCAGAAACTGCACTACATTTGTTACCCAATTACTCTGAGAATTTACAGCATTGTGGATGTAATAAATACTGTCTGAACCATCAGATGTTCGTCATTTAATAGTATTACCATAAATACTTGGACAGAGTGCACATTAGATTCTATCAGATCTTTCTCTATATTGTAGCCATTAGCATACATTAAACGTGAGCATCATTCATTATACCCAAAGGGAACTTTGTCTTCAGTTTCCCGCAGTTCCTTACAGTTGGTGAAAAACTCTCGGATTTCCATGCGTGTGGCAGTGTTAGAATACTGACAAAGAACCCCTTGAATGCAAGGTCGCAAGTTCAGTCCTTAGTAAGGCCCATCTGAAAGTGTTGTGTCAACAATTATGACAGGAAAAAGCATTAGCTGCTAATGGTTCTCCCTGTGCATCAGGGGTGCGATAGAAAATGTATGTCCTGGAGGTGCAGAGATCAGCGTTTTATGGGATGTGTGTATTACACCTCTCAAAATTTACGTCGACATTCAAGAAATGTTCAAAACAAACCATCAGCTGGCGTCATGAGTACCGAATGATAATGGCGCACCGCGGTGATTACAAAGGTTCGCACCATCAAGATCGAAGGCGGACTCTTTGGGAGCCGCAAACAGTGCAGGGCGTTTAGCTAGGTGCTCAGTCTTAAACAGTGCATAGAGAAACACGTTAGTATAGAGAAACACGTTAGTGTGTAATGTGATGAGATGCAAAGCAATGGGAAAAGGTATGTCGTGAAACTGGCTATCCTTCAAGGCGTACCTGCAGACAGAGTGAAAATATGTTCTATAGGCACGGAAAAAAACAAACATTTAGAGGCTGGATTTGTCCAGTGGTTCCAGATGGTACGAATTGCGATGTCACACTCTTTTCAGGAAGGATAATTTTTTCTAAATGAGTATGATTTTCATAAGCAGATCAGGAATCAAGCAAAGAAAGTTACTGCGACCATTTATTGGCCAACATAAATGCTCATACCATAGTTGCAGTGCAGTGCTTGTTGTGACGTAAACATTCCCTACTGCACTTGCAATATCACGTACACGAGAAACAGTTGTAGGTGGGTGGAGCACCTCCAGCTTCTCGCAGTACAACCAATTTACCATCCAAATTAAGAATCAGATTAATTGTAAACGATTGCGTTAAGGTATTGATGTTACTTGATCTTGATACAACTCTCTTTCATACCTATAATTTCCAGGGTTCCTCTCATACACATATCCTCTTCAAACACCGGCTGGTCGGTGTTGAAAACAAATTCCTTACTGAACGATGGGAGAAGTTTATTTATCGCATTTACAAATTTTCGGGTCGATTCCGCAGTCTGCTGTGCATTGTCAAATTGAAGCTTTCTTTGAAATTTCGTTATCTTACGTCTTCCAATTCCGTAGCACTGTTTGAAGTTGTTCAGTCATCGACTGCTTCACTTGAAACCACAGTAATCTACGTCACACTAAGCATTATGTAGTACGTCACTATCATGCACGTCAAGTAAACTGTGCCGAGCATTTTTGAAAAGTACAAAAATCAGTTTTTGTAATAAGTGTGTCTTGTCCTCCCTTGAATATGCATTACACGGTCAAATTACTGCGGACTTTTTCGAAATTTTTACACAGTTTTTCCTTCTTTATCTTTTAGTATGCTGCGAATGATCCAAGTACGTAATCATGTCTAGTACCCGCTCCCTGGGCAACGATTGTCCTTTACTACGTTTCATTGGAGACGGGATTTGTGGCTCCCTGTCCGACAAGGATGATAAACTACATGGCTCTACAGCCGTTTCAGTATTACTCTCATTTGTTAAGCACGTATTGTCATCGTTGAACTCCTTGTGTACATTGTCCACACATTCGAACTTTACAGCATCACATTGACACATCTTGCAGAAAGGCTAATATTTCATCTGCCACCGCTTTCTGCAGAATTCCTTGGGTTTCATTCTGGCGAAATGTCAACTTCGGCACTATTGTGAGTTACTAGTCGACTAAGCAGTTCAACTACGCTCGGTAACCTGATGCTGTGCTCACCATTGAATGCTTCCAGTCCCACACCCTGTTGCCATTAGCATCCAATATTGTGGCTGGGTGGCAGACAATAACTGGGGTGTCGAATACAGTAAACATCGTTGGCCTTTTACGACATCGCACTCAAGGGGTCCCTTGCGACATGTTCCTACGAATAATCAGCTTCTGGTGAAGTATCGAGGTATGTGGATGCTGTAATGTTTAGGGTAACGTTCTGGGCCCCCTCCACCTGGCTATGGGCCGTCGGACACTGTCCTGTGAAAAAGTGAGGCTTCAGTGTTGGGGGTAGCGGGTGCGCCAATCGTATCTCTGTGAGGGCAGTCCGGCCGCGCCTTGCGAATTGGACGGTGCTGGTCGTGCTAATGTCGTATTACTGCTTACACGGGATTCCATGTCGCACTTCGCTGGTATACTTCGTCTCTGTTGACCAGACTATCGTGAACCCATATTTCAGTGCACTACTTTATGATGCTGTCCCAGTAGTAGGTTACTCGGCAAATCACGTTGGCGTTCTGAAAATCAAAGACGGGGTCTTCCTTGATGCTATGCTCTGCTATCGTTGGTTCCTCTCTGTGTCCCGGTCACAAATGCCTGATGTGTTCCTCACAGCGTTTCGAAATACAGCGCTGCGTTTCCCCAATGTGCTGTTGAACACATACGCAATAGAGATGGAAAAAACCGACAGGTTAAAACCTATACCGGTATTTTAGTTCTGAATGACCGGTGTTTTTCGGTATTTGGTTGGTCTCGGCTATAACAGGCATTTATTCGTGAAATATGTATTATTTTCAAATGCTACGTTATTATACTTTTAAAAATGGATAAAGCAATCAGTGCTAGTTTAACAATAACGCCGACAGAGAGGAGCAACAAACACATGGCATTAGAACTGGTACAACATTGTTGAGGCAGTAATGTCCCTGTCATCATGTGGCGTTGCCTACTACATGGGACACGTGTGCATGCAATGTTCAAGACCTGCCCCATCTGTTCCATATGGTCACACGTCAGATGTATTACAGAATGACACCATCCCCAGTCTGCAAGTATTTTAACGAAGTGCAGTATCAGTGAAGTACAATGCTCCATTTGCTTTTAAGGGGACCACATACTGCCTATCTAACCCATGTTAATTTAGGTAAGTATTTGACCCATTTCTGAAAAAACTATTTAATGCAGGACGTTAATATTTTTCTGTATTTTACATGATGCTAATAGAGTCAACTATACTAAAATCTACTTTATCCATGTAATAGTTTTTAAGAAATACTTTTTTTAAATATATTAACAAAAAATATTAAGTTTTTTCTGCAGAAAATATTTTTGCGAACTTCTTAATGGGGGAATATTAATGAATGTAGTACCAGAGGTTTTTATGTTGTGCAGAGTCTCTGAAAATTTCATTCATTTATCTATGATAGTTTCTGATATAATGGGGCATATGTACTGAAAATTTTAGTTTGTGGGAAATTGACTTCAAAGAAAAAACTTTTGAATTTTGTTACTTACAGTTAATTAAAACTGTTCTGCTGCATATGATGGACCTTCTTTGGCTTCCAGCAGGTCTCCCAGCTTCTTTTTCACCTTCCTGGATGTTTGTCTTGCTTTCTTGGCCATATTAGATGGAGACCTTTCTGCATCGGCTATACTCATTTTATCGCAATGTTGCAGTCCAGTGATCATATGTTCACCAGTATTGATTCCCAGCTTTTTCAGTACCCAACACTTTCCAATATTACCACCATTGAATGTAATAACAGCATCATGAACTCCTAGTTTCATTGTATGCATGCCTACAAATACAGTTTCAGGAAGGCGGTTCCAAATTATCCTGTTGAAACATTCATTTGGCTGCTGTGTCTGCCCATGCAGACATTTCCTTATAAGGTCAGGATGAGCCAAGTCTCTGAAAATAGGTTTAATTGCTGTAATAACAGCACAGCAGCAGGAAGAGTATGCTGGTGAGAATAAGATTATCCAGTTGCCTGAGCCCTATTGTATTTGCACCACGAATTTTCTTCTGAAGGACACAATCCATGGCATGGCTTATCATCAGTAGAGGAATTATGGAAGAATATGGTCCATATCTCTCTTATTGCCTCCAGATTTTCCTTATATCTCCTAATTGCCTACCCATAGTATACCTGCAAGTTTTCTGTTTCAGTTTTAGTTAACCGACCCTGCCCGGTCAACAATTTTCCATCTTCTAATTTTTTTCCTCTCATATCAAGTTAGTTTTCTCAGCCTTGTTCCCAAACGTTTTTGAACAGGGCCCACACATTCTATTTTGCTAATAATGGCATCTCCATATGGCTTAGAGTTCACCACATTGTTGTATGCCTTACTGTCACCATCGCCCAAATATTTGGAGTGTATGGAGCGATGAAATATTTGTTGTACTCACGAACTTCCATACCACCACTTGTTCCTCTAAAATTAGCCACACAGTTGTGTTCTTTATCTTCACTGACTTTACAACATTTGCAATATTTAGACATTATCTCCACATCTAACACTTTACCAGTGTCTACACTCGTGGCAGTCACTACTCCATTCAGAGAAGTATGTCCTCTTTTCTGCCAACTTCCATCAAGTGCAACTGCAATATCTGAACATCCATCATTTTCTCCCACTGCTTCCCTAGCAGCCAGTTTTATGCTTTCCTCACTCACCTCACATACAGCTTTCTCTAATATTGCAGTCAGTTTTGCAAATTTATTTGGTGGTTGATGTAAGTTCATCACTGAACAAAATGTTCTCCCTGCAGCCATGCCCTTGCCAATGGATCACAAGGCACAAACCAATCTAGTATTGATTTCATAAGGGCCACTTGCAAATGGTTTTGAAGAACTCATAAATGAAATCACAGCTGAGCATTTAGTGCAAATTAAATCCAAAGCAACTGCTACACTTTTTCTCCCACTGGCACTCTCACAAATTTTCACACTCTGTGACTCACCACACTGTCTACATTGTACAAATTTAAAAATTACATCTGAGAATATTCTCAAACTTATAATAATGTTACTGGACCCCTTGTCACTTACAGTAAATTCGTTGTAACTCTCTTGAATGGTGAGAGCTTCTTTGATGATGCACTTGTTGAAGAATTACAATTAGAAATATCGTTGCCAGGTGACATAACGTATTGTAACGAAAGCTTTCTAAACCTGTTTCCTTTAAATTGCCGTTTCTTGAAAATGCCTTTACGTTTCTTCATCTCAATAAACGCAACAAAACACACGTAAAAAGCACTACAAATGTAAGTATAACAACTACTCGCAATCAAACTTCAGCAAAACTAACCGCGTGTTTGAAAGTGTGTTGTTTACAAACAGCAGAAACAAAATAATACCTACCGTTGCATTCCAAGGACAGCCAACACACACGGGAGTAAAAAAAAAACCCCTAACGTGCAATGTAGGAGATATAAAGATCTAAAATATGTGGAGAAAAGTGGGTGACAAGAAAGTGGATGTGGCACATAAACACACGTCGTAGGAAAATGCTCTTTAAATGCTCGAAAAAACAGGAGAAGCCACAACAAACTTGTCATATAATATAAGCAGAAAACTTAACAGTTCATTCGAAGTTACAATAAAAATAGGTAGCTGTTGATCTTCTGCCTGTCTACGTAACGTGCCCTTTTTCTGCTTGTAGCCCTTGATAACGTACAAATAGAATTATCCATCCTCAGTTTTCACCCTTTGACACTGACTATTCATCATGTATGATTCCCAAATACGACAAGACTTTTGAGCGGAGTGCCAAAAACTTAGAATCTATAGGAGAATACTGGTGATATTTTTGTAGTAGCCAACCTTTTATGACTTTTCGAGAAAAACATCGAATGGTAGACAGATTAAGTTTTCGTTTATTTGCCTGTTTAATTTAATTTTTCGATTCCATGTATCTTGAAACTGACAGAGCTAAGATATTTCAGTCTTCGTTCGATTTCTAAAACATGAAAAAACTTGAAAATCGATTATTTCAGAAACCGGTTATTCTGAGTAGTTTTAACAGCGTGGTTAAACTGGCGTTGAAAAAACAGGTATAACCGAAAACAGGTTGTTTCAGCGATAACTGCCATCCCCAATTCGCAGGCGATGCTGTATATTCCAGATACGTCAATTTTTAGTTAACCTTACGAAGAGCCAATTCACTCTTTTGTTTTCGGCGGTGGTCGGATGACGGTTTTTATGTTTGATTTTTTCAGCGAGTCTCTTATCTTCTTCTCTTCCCGGTTTCCAGCGCCTTGTCTCCTCTTGCACGTCCTACAAATACGGCTTCACTGTACTCATTTTGGCGGAGTGCTTCCTTCAGGTGTTGAAGTTCATCTGACAGGCCCTCCCTGTGGCAGGGGATGCGCGCCCTATTTACCGGCGTGGTCAGCCGTGTCTCCCGTTGAGCTGGATGGCGGCAGCTCGTTACATGCAGATACAGTTTTATGTATATATCTTCTTCCTATACATGGTGAATCACCTAAAACTTGCACCGCAAATATTGTGTAAATGGGAAGTGCAGTTAATGTATGGTTTTCACAGAGTGGACTGGCAGTCTGACGCCCATACTTTTAGCCAATACACAGATGGTAATAGGCCTAATACTTAAAAACTGAATTTCTTGCGTAAAATACATTTTTTAAATATAACAATGCCTAGAGACATTAACAAGCTAAAAGTAGCGTAAATTACAATTTCAGCGGTGTTTGTTGCAGGAGTCTAGAGCGAGTCGTTTACGAATATCGTATTGTACAAGCTTTCCACACTGACACTTATTTAGAGGTACACTATTCAACATGCGTAGTTGCTAGGTACAATGTTGTTCTGTTTGCTTACAGTGTGCCTGTGTGTTCCTTGAGTGCACTGCGACTTTCTGGTCAGTGAATGATAGTCCAAGCTGTAGGTCGTGGGTGGACGATGCGGAAAAAGTCACTATACTCATTGTGTGTGGAGAGTATAGGAAGAATGCAGTTCGTTCTTCGACGGTGAGTTCGGCAAGACATCCCAATAGACGTCTACCATAGCGGCAATTAATTACCAACGTCTTCAACCAGTTACGTGAAATTGGTAGTATAATACACTACGTGATCAAAAGTATCTGGACAGCCCCAACAACATACGTTTTTCATATAAGGTGCATTGTGCTGCCACCTACTGCCAGGTACTCCATATGAGCGACCTTTGTAGTCATTAGACATCGTGAGAGAGCAGAATGGGGCCCTCCGCGAAACTCATGGATTTCGATCGTGGTCAGGTGATTGTCACTTGTGTCATACGTCAGTACGCGAGATTTCCACTCTCCTAAACATCCCTAGGTCCGCTGTTTCCGACGTGATAGTGAAGTGGGAACGTAAAGGGACACATACAGCGCAAAAGCTTACAGGCCGACCTCGTCTGTTGACTGACAGAGACCGCTGACAGTTGAAGAGGGTCATAATGTGTAAAAGGCAGACATCTATACAGACCATCATGCAGGTCAGGAATTTACAAACTGCATCAGGATCCACTGCAAGTACTGTGACAGCTAGGTAGGAGGTGAGAAAACTTGGATCTCATTGTCGAGCAGCTGCTCATAAGCCACACATCACGCTGGTAAATGCCAAACGACGCCTCTCTTAGTGAAGGAGCGTAAACATTGAACGATTGTACAGTGGAAAAATGTGTGGAGTGACGAATCACGGTACACAATGTGGCGGTCCGATGGCAGCCAAATGCCTGGTGAAGGTCTTCTGCCAGAGTGTATAGTGCCAACAGTAAAATTCGGAGGCGGTGGTGTTATGGTCGTGTTTTTCGTTGAAGGGGCTTGCACCCATTGTTGTTTTGCGTGGCGCTATCACAGCACAGGCCTACACGGATGTTTTAAGCACCTTCTTGTTTCCCACTGTTGAAGAGGAATTCGGGGATGGCGATTGCATCTTTCCATACGATCGGGCACCTGTTCATAATGCACGGCCTGTGGCGGAGTGGTTACACGACAATAACATCCCTGTTATGGACTGGCCTGCACAGGGTCCTGACCTGAATCCTACAGAACGCCTTTGGAATGTTTTGGAGCGCCGACTTCGTGCCAGACCTCACCGACCGACATCGATACCTCTCCTCAGGGCAGCATTCTGAAGAATGGGCTGCCATTCCCCAAGAAACCTTCCAGCACCTGACTGAACATCAAGGCTAAGGGTGGGCCACTGCTGTGTGCGCCCTCTCCAGCAGTTGTACGCCCCTGTGGCCTCTATTTGCTTCACAACTGCTGGTATGCATAACTGGCTGCAATCTGGCCCGCACCTGGCTGTGACCTGGACTCTGAATATCACACAAAACTAACTTTTCATATCCTAAACAGAGGTGCTGCTACACTTTTATAGAAAAGGAAATGAAATGAAAATAATTTGAAAGCTCACCAAAATGTTACATTTGATTCACGCGACACCAGTATTGGAGCAAGCACCTGCCAAAGTACTGTTTTCCAAGATGGCGGCAACGACGTCATGCAAGATGCTGGCAATGATGTCATCCAAGATGGGAACTGTGGCATCATTCAAGATGGCGGATTATGGCGGAAAGTTTGAATTTTGGCAGGAAGATGGAACAATTGGGCAACTTCCACTAACCTAATCCCCACTCCCCTCCCCTCCCCTCCCCCAGAAAAATGGTGGGAAATTCAAATTCCAACAGGATAATACATCACACCTCTACTAACCTAAGAAAATCGCAGGAAGATAAGTCACTTGGGCTACCTTCACTAACCTAAGTCACCTGACTGCCACCTCTTCTTAGGAACTAGCACCAAATTTGAATTTTGGCAGTAAACAAAGGTCAATTTGCGTATCCCTACTAAGCTAAGAAAATGGAGAAAAAGAAAGGACACTTGGACTACCTCCAATAACCTAAGTCACCCGACTGCCACGTACTCCTAGGGGTTTGCAGGAAGAGAACTCAGATTACACTGGGCTACTGGAGACATTAAGGGGTGTACTTTGTTTATTTTGGGACAATTTACTTAGGGATGGTGTATATTTATCGCAGTGATACAGAACACACACTCTGATATGCCACACAGCATACAGACCTGCAAACTACCTCTAAATAACTCATGTATAATGCTCTACACATGTGCGTGCTAGTTGTAAACTGTCAAAATAATGCATTGCACAGCCTACAGACATGCAAACCACTCGTAAATAATGCAACACATTTATGTCCAGATACCTAAGCAACTCGTAAATTGTCAAAATAATAATCCATCTAAAAGACTCTGCAAACAAGCTTGCTAACTGTCAACTGTCAAAACCATGCACCAGTCTTTATTTAAACAATTAGAAACAGCACCCCCTTGCAGTGTGTTCACCAGGAGGTCCACACTCCAACTGATCTAGTACACAGCAACACGACCAGAGAGCGCTGTCGTCCCTTCCATGATGAAATCCAAGATGGCAGCCATGACGTTAGGTGATGATGCACATACTGCGGCAAACAGTGTGTTCACCACAAGGTCTAGACCTAATTAGATTAGATTAGAGATTAGATTTACTTTCATTCCAATTGATCCATAGTGAGGAGGCCCTCTAGAATGTACCATTCCACTGGTCCCAAGTGGAATGATCGTCATTTTTTAATGAACACTATATGAAAGAGTCGTTTTTCAAATACTAATGCACTGAAATAAAAAAGTTTATTTATTATTTATTTATTTATAAGGCAATAAACGTGTAATACAACTACTATACTACTTATTTACAATAAACACATTACTGCATTGAAATTGTGCAGAAGTTATATTGTACTTATATATATATATATATATATATATATATATATATATATATATATATATATATATATATATATGCGCAAATCAGTTGGTTTTTCTAAGAAATTCATCAGTGGAGTAGAAGGAGTTGGTCACCAATAAATCATTTAGGCTTCTGTTAAACTGAATTTCATTGGTTGTTAAGTTTTTTATGGCTGTTAGCAAGTTATTGAAAATGTGTGTTCCTGAAAAATGCACACCTTTTTGTACAAGAGTAAGTGACTTTAAATCCTTGTGAAGATTATTCTTATTTCTAGTATTGATTCCGTGAATTGAGCTGTTGGTTTGAAAAAGTGATGCATTTTTATGACAAATTTCATGAAGGAATAAATATATTGGGAAGCAGTAGTTAGTATCCCTAGGTCCCTAAACAGGATTCTGCAGGATGTTCTTGAGTTCACACCACATATAACTCTTACTGCACGTTTTTGCGCCTGGAAAACTTTAGATTGACTTGATGAATTACCCAAAAAAGTAATCCCATATGACATTATGGAATGAAAGTATGCATAGTATGCCAACTTTTTCATTTTTATATCCCCTATGTCTGAGACTATTCACATTGTAAATAGAGATTTGTTAAGTCGCTTCAGCATTTCTGTGGTGTGCCCCTCCCAGTTGAATTTATTATCAAGCTGTAATCCCAAGAATTTAACACTGTCCACTTCTTCGATCTGCTTGTCATCATATGCTAGGCATATACTCGTGGGACACCTCTTACAAGTTTTCAACTGCATGTAGTGTGTTTTTTCAAAGTTTAGTGAAAAAGAATTGGCTAGGAACCAGTGATTAATGTACATAAATATTTTATTAGCTGACCTTTCTAAGACTACACTTGATTTGCTATTTATTTCAATGTTTGTGTCAACTGCAAATAAAACAAACTTGGCATCTGGTGATGTTACTGGTGATAGGTCATTGATATACACAAGAAAGAGTAAGAGCCCTAAAATGGAACCTTGTGGGACCCCACATGTAATTAGTTCCCAGTTGGATGATGCCTGATAGCTTGATACATGTCTCTTTCCTAATAACACCCATTGTTTCCTGCCAGAGATATAAGATTTGGACCATTTTGCAGCATTTCCAGTTACACTATAATATTGTAATTTATTTAAAAGGATATTGTGATTTACACAGTCAAATGCCTTTGACAGATCACAAAATATACCAGTTGCCTGCAATTTTTTGTCTAATGAATTAAGCACATTTTCACTGTAAGTGTAGATAGCCTTCTCAATATCAGAACCCTTTAGATATCCAAACTTTGACTTTGACAGTATGTTATTTGAGATAAGATGGTTATAAAGCCGATTGTACATTACTTTTTCTAAAATTTTTGAGAATGCTAGCAACAGTGAAATTGGGCGGACATTTGATGCTATTTCTTTATCTCCCTTCTTAAACAGTGGCTTAACTTCAGCATATTTCAACCATTCAGGAAATATTCCACTGATAAATGACTGGTAGCAAAACTCAGAGCTCTCATGGGCTCATCTAAGGACAGCCTTGGCCTAAGAAGACCCAGTGTTTACGAGATTCCTTGTAGCTGCGGCATGTCGTACATCGGACAAACTTGTCGCACTGTAGAAGAGAGATGCACTGAACACCGACGCTACACTCGTCTGGAGCAACCAGAAAAGTCTACAGTGCCCGAGCATTGTCTCAGTACAGGCCATTCTATGAATTACCTAGATACAAAAATTCTCGCATCGACGAGTTCGTACTGGGACAGTGTTATTAAGGAAGCAGTGGAAATACGTAGCTCGACGAATCTTGTGAACAGAGACACGGGCTTTCAGCTTAGTTCAGCATGGGATCCAGCACTGGCCATATTGAAGTCGCTTGGAGCAGAGAGGAATACTTTTGGTCATAAGACGGACGACGGTTCGCCAGCAACATAAATATACTATTGACAACGGGGGGATAACCAAGGCGCCTACGTGGACGCGCAGTACTGCTTGCGGCTTCCGACAGAGGTCGCTGGGGCTGCCGATGGCAGCGCAGAGCAGCGGCGGCAGCCTCCGCGCGTGCGCCGAAGTATTTGGTTCTTCATCCTGTAGGTGGCGTTACTGTCCTTCCAGCTATCAGTTGATATCGTCGCTATTGGCCATCGAATTTGGCGCCTCCACGCATGCGCACTTCCTGCCTAAAACTGGCATAAATGGGGAGCCCTGGTCCTGCCTTAGCAGTGTGTTCGTCGCACCTGAAGATGTCGGCCAGTTGCGCTGACGAAATATTGTGGAGTTTTCACTATGACATCCGACGTCTCGCCCGAGAACCATATATATTACATGTCCGTCGGGAAAGCCTCAAGCAACACAGCTTCAAGGTGCTTTACGAACAGATTCAAGTTACCTGCAGGTGCTCGATATACACTTAATATTATTAAGGATTTTTTGTGAAATTCTACTTCTGTTGCACATGCGTCCATATGCTGTTCTAGGCAAAATTTATGAATATCTATGTTCTTAAATTTATGAAAGTTCCTGATGAATGTGGCAACTCCTCCTTTCTCCATTTCTGATCTACAAAAGTGAGATGCTAACCTAAACCCTGTAACATTTAAAATTTCTGTACCAGTGGTCACATGATGTTCTGAGAGGCAGATTATGTCAGCTGGGTTTGAAGACAGATTGGCAATCGCAGGGCCTAATGGATTACCCATTGCTACTCCATCAAGTTGTTCATAAAATTCATTATCCCACTGGAACTGACTTGATGTAAGACAATCTCTGAAAAGAACAGTCAAATCTTCTGGAATTATTGAAAAACTAGAGGGACTAACTCTGGCCCCTGAAGATATTCTTGTAAGTTTTGACATTGTGTCCTTATTCACAATGATACCTGTTAACGAAGTTATGATTTTCATAGCGGATATTTTTCCAGAAGATTTGACTGTTCTTTTCAGACATTGTCTTACATCAAGTCAGTTCCAGTGGGATAATGAATTTTATGAACAACTTGATGGAGTAGCAGTGGGTAATCCATTAGGCCCCGCGATTGCCAATCTTTACATGGAGAAATTTGAATGATCAGCCCTAAACAAAGCTAATAACAAACCATCTCGTTGATATCGATATGTAGATGACACATTTGTGGTTTGGTCCCACGGCAGAAAGGCCTTGGACAATTTCTTTGATTATCTAAATAAAATTCACCCAAAAATACAGTTTACTATGGAAATAGAAAAGGATAACAGAATATCTTTCTTGGATGTCTTAGTTATGAGACGGTCCGATAGAAGCTTGGAATATAAAGGTTTTCGGAAGGCAACACATACGGACAGATATTTACATAAAAATTCTAATCATCATCCACAACAAAAAAGTGGTGTCATAAAAAGTCTTGTCGATCGAACAGAACGGATATGTACACCTGAACATTTGGATGCTGAAGTGAAACATCTGAAGCAGGCTTTTGAAAAAAAACGGCTACTCAAGAAAAGAGATAAATAGAATTTTGCGTCCAAGGAACAAAAGACCAAAAGATAAGAATGAACCACAACGACAGAAAAATGCAGTAGTTCTCCCTTTTATTAAAGTAAGTAACAGATCGGATCGGTAAGATTTTACGAAAACATAACATAAAACCGGTCTTTAAAACAACAAAGAAAATAAGTCAAGTACTACGATCTGTGAAGGATAAACGCCCTCCCCTGTCGACACGTGGTGTGTATAAAATTCCATGTACCTGTGGTAAAGTTCATATTGGTACTACCAAAAGAAGCGTAAACACGCGACTGAAAGAGCATAAAAGTCTTTGTCGACTTGGAAAAATAGAAAAATCAGCTGTAGCGGAACATGCTCTTCTACCAGGCAAACACCAAGTGAAATTTTCGGATACCGAAGTTTTATCTACAACGTTAAATTACTATCCACGGTTATATAGAGAAGCTATTGAAATTTATAAACATCACGGTAATTTTAATAGGAAAGAGGAGGCTATGAAACTTAGCGATATATGGACAGTGGCTCTACAAAATTGCTAACAATTTTTATCTTTGACAAGGTGGTAATCGATAGTCAACCTTATCTTTGCTATGGATTATCACTGCTCATCACGTGTCACCTGAACCACGCCCCCCTTTCTCACAATATATAAGTCGCTCTCAGACACCCGACCAGTCAGTTGGCAAGACTCAGCAGAGCAGCGCCTCTGAGGAAGTCCAGCGCAGACCTGGACGAAACGTAAGGAGCACGAAAGTTCTTGAACCACGACCTCACATCCCGGAAAGTATATCAACAGCCATGTCGCCCGGTCGTGAAAGCCTTCATTCTACATTGACGTAAATATTTTCGGTATTTAGAGAGATGTGTAATGTATACTGTATTCTCTGCTGATTGGTCTCATGCTGGATTTATTCGTTGAATTATTTATGCCACTGCCATAGTAATCAATGTTAAATTATCTGTGAAAATAGTGTTAGATACTGCAGTATGTTAGTTGTGCAGCATTCAGCTGTACCTAAGGGTTTTCTACTGCTGAGTTGCTCTTCTATACAGCATCCCATATGAGCAAACCAATTGCCTCTTCACCTGTGATCACTCGTACTTTAGGTACTTGGGCTACGCACGGCTCTATTTAATAATAACAGGTTGATGTAGTCATAGGATTGAGCTGCACACGTCTTCTTACATGCGCCACGGCTAATTCGCTGCAAATGATAGCCTGTAGTAGTGATCCTGCAGCCAAATAGTGTATACATTGGCTAGAACTGCAAGTTCACAAAACCCACAGAAATACAAAATAAAAGTTAAATGAACAATTCAGTAACAAGGGTTCTATTCCAATATCTGCAATTGACGTAGACGACAGAGAATTATGTTGCATAGAGTTTATTTAAGAAAGAGCATCTCAAATAAGCGCGAAGTGGTTCTACAGTATTTAGTTAAAATACAGACAGAAAATGCCTTATCAAATGTAGTAAGGTTATGTTGACAGTGTTACAAGAATGGCAGCAAAATTCCCAAACTAAATAGTCATCAAAAATACACAAAAATTAAATCAATTTCGTAACCACAAGGCAAAAAATTCACCAGATCAAAACAGTTCAGAGTTCAACATGATGATTTACAAATCATCACACGTGACACATAGAGTAGTAACTCATAATTTGTCTACCCTTAGTTCCTTAATACAAATGGAAAGACAAAGAGTCTTGCTCTCGAGAGCATCCAGACCTCTCGTAATATAAAGTCCCTTCAGAAGTACAGAAGTGGCCATTCACTGCCCAGAATCGAACACCTCCAGAAACAAATACCACTCCCTACCACAGGCAGATCTGCCTCCTTCCACAACTTGCGTAAAAGTCCAAAATCGCTCATTTGAGCTCTTCACTCGAAAAAGTCCCAGTCAGCACTTGACTCCCATAGTGTTTTGTTGCTATCTGCTTTTCTATTGGCTAAAGGCCTTCTCAATCAAAGATACATTGTTCTTAAGTTCTACATGCGAGATCTGATTCAACTCAACCACTTGCTAGACTAAACTAATATTTTACAACAATATTTAAATAAAGTAATGTTGTAAACATTCAGCCACACTCACACCTTTTACAATAAATATAAATATAGGTTTGCACATAAACAAACAAAGTGGTATTCTTGCGTATGTGCGCTCATGATAAATTACAACCGAATCTCATTAAATATTGTTTAAACAATTATTTAGGCCTGCTTGTCAGAAACATCTTTTGACACTCTTTTACAAAATGTGGTGTCAGTTAGCACATGTTGTTCACCACTTATGAAACTAACATGGCATTATCAGTTGAAACTAATATTTGAGTAACATTACTGGTGAAGTAGTAAATTGTCCATTAATTAAATACACAAATATGACAGAATATGAGGCATTCATGCCGTACTCATTTGCTTTAATTTTGGGCGATAATGATGTTCTGGCAAACATATAGATAACGAAAAGATATGAAAACGCGATAAACCATGAAATAAAATAGCTACAGTTGTATAGCTTTCAGAGATGATGGCTATAGTGCAATGCTATCCTCTGAGCTATCGAATGTTGAAATTGCATGAAGTGTTTAAAAGTTGTTAATTCAGAGCTGCATTATGAAAATGTATGTTTGCTGTAAAATATTAATTTCTGCAGTTTTAAAGATACTGAAATCATGTTGTGTCATTTCATGCGCCTTATTTTTCTGAGATCGCAAATGTATTCGTGACTTGTTTTAATACTTGACTGTGAATTATTACAGATTCTCAATGAGCTTTAAGAACCATCTTTCAACTTGACTGACACTCCATCATTTCTCAGAGCATCTCCTGCATGAAGGCCATGCAATCAACAGCTGTCAAAATTCCCTGTACTGGGATTTTCCTCATTTCTAGCCACACTGCTCATCTCTTTTCATGGTTAGCCAGAACTGGTCACCTATCTGGGCTGGTCACTTTGCGCCCTGAGCCTTGGTCGCACTAGCGTTCAGTCATGCAACAAATCCACTTTACCTATTGCCAATTGTGGGCAGCCGAATAGCTCACCTACATACATGTAATGTTACAAGCATCATTTGCAGGTTTGGTATGCTATGGAGAAAACAGATGGTATATACTCGGACTTCTTCCATCGTTTTGATATTCTCAGATATACTAAGATTGTGTATGGGGTTTTTTCAGTAGTAATTCGAGAATGATGTAGACTTATTATGTATTTATTGTTAAATAATTAACTGTGGACATTGTTAACCGCTAAAGTGTCTCATATTTATGTATTTGTTTTGGAATATTAGGTGGTGGTTATCCTTTCTCGTGCTTATAGACAATTCCATGACATCACTAAATTTTAGTAATACTGATTATAGGACAATGTACCCATTTTAATAGACAGTATAGCGTCACACACTAATAACGGAAGGGTAACAGAGATAGAAGATGTAACAGAATGATTCGGAACTTGTTAGTCCCTCATTGGCCATGCAAGGTACCAGAAAAGAGTAATGGAGTAATGTGATCAGTGCTCTGAAGAATGTAAATCAGGTGAGTATTTGTTCTAGAACCGCATTGTGCCACTCCTACCTACATCCACCAAGCTAACCTTACTACGGTGATGGACACAGAAGCATTGGCAAGTCACTGTAGGGTGCTAGGTCCACATTCACACATTTAGATCCACTATCTGTCAAATTATATGTATTGGCGAATACTAGCGTCCTTGTGGCACTTAACTGTGGCCTGGAGCCCATTGGTAATGGCATAATCATCATTTGCTCTGTAAGTGACGTGCGCTTAAGTGGTGTTTATGAAATGAGTGGAGCCCTGAGCTATATCTTGATGCCTAAAAGAGCAACACGCAAAAGAAAATGCTATCTGACATTAAAATCAAAGTAAAAGATTGGGTCGCCACTACCTCTAGCCACATGACAGACAGGAGGTTCGACTGAGTAGGAAAATAATGAGAAAAAACTCATAAAAGAACATTCATTGTAATGTCACTCATAGAAAATGGGATGCAATTAATAACATGATCCAGGGATTATTCACGTGAATCAAATATTAAAATAAAGTAAAGAGTGTGTGAACACTGTGAATAAGAGCAGCTTGCAGCAACATTCCTGAAAACAAGATCTATTCTAAAGAATTTGTTTTAAATAAAAAGGGAACACTAATTATTGGACCTGTGCAAATGGAAACGCTATGTATGGGCTAGCAAAGAAACTACAAAGTGAATGACATAGATAAAGAAGACATAACGTGGGGAAAACTGGATAAGACTTGAAACTAAATTATCTATTTCTTAACACTACTACTACTATTATCTTTTTCGTAACCACTACTGCCACTTTCCCTCTTTCTTTTCGCTCCCTTCTCCGATACCTCCAGCTTGTCTTTCACCTTTAGCCCACAGACGCTTGAGTCAGTCACGACCTTGGACACACCTGTAAATATGTCTTCCCCCGCGAAATCCAGCTTTTGTCCCTCTTCCGGCCAGCAGGTAGACGGAGCGCGCTCGGTCCTACAGGCGGCCACAATGGGACGGACCGGTTCCGGCGGCGGGCTCTTTGTGGCCCACGCGAACGCTCAGTCGCTAACGGCTCACTTCGACGAGTTCTGTGACCTGTTCTGCCAATCGCTGTTTCATATTATCCTCGTCTCTGAAACTTGGTTGAAACCAAACATTTCTTCCGATGCTATCCGAATCACTGGTTACTCTCTCCTAAGGGCAGATCGTGAAACACGACGCGGGGGTGGTGTGGGTGCCTATGTTCGCTCTGATCTGAGACCTACTATACTATGCACATCGGATGCAAAGGGCGAAGGAGAAGCAGAGTTCTTGTTTTTCGAAATAGATACATCAAATCAGAAACTGCTAATTGGAGTAATCTATAAACCTCCAAACGTCGGTGCTATGTCCTCCTTTCAGTCTGCCCTGTCCTCGCTCGTGACACTGTATGAACACATAATCATTATGGGCGACACAAACATCGACTTACAGTTAAAATCTCCCTCTGCAGAAAAACTAAGGAGACTGTTCCACTCCAATGATATGAGTTTAACACCGCTGGACCCAACTCATCACACGCCACACAGCCATACACTCATAGATATAATAGCAACAAAGCGACCAGATAAAATAATTCGCGCCAATCAGACATCCGCTCCAGGACTCTCTGCTCATGACGTGATATTCTTAAATTACTCAGTACATACTACCAAAGAAAAATCTCACCTGGTAACCTACAGAAACCTAAAAAATGTTAACCATGACGCTCTTCAAAAGGATTGCTCAGACATCCCTTGGTATGATATAAGCAATGAACCGACTTTAGACCGAAAAATTCGGGAATTATGTCGCAAAATTATTGCACTGTATGATAAACATGCTCCTCAACGCACTGTCAAGGTAAAGAGAGCTCCCGCTCCGTGGTTCACCACTGCATTACGCCAGTTAATGAATAAACGTGATGCTGCACATAGGGCCTTCAAGCGTAACCCAACTCCCGAGGCGTACGAAGCTTATAGGAATCTCCGAAATAGAACCAAGCAAAGCGTGAGGAATGCCAAAATCAGACACGCCCGCTCTGTCGTATGCGGCATATCAAAACCTGCTGCACTGTGGAAAAAGCTGCGCAGTTTCGGTATAGGGAAGCGAAGATCTGACGCTGTTTATCAAGCGTCTGCAGAAGAATTAAACGATTTCTTCTCAACAGCTGTAAACTGCCACGCAGCGACAAATTACCAGCCCCAAGATATCAATCTCTCGAGAGACAAGTTTTTCCTAAAACATGTCACTACCGGCACAGTACACAAGGCTATTATGAGAATCTCTTCCGAGGCAGTAGGAAATGATGGAGTGAGCATTGGCATGATTAAGAACGTCGTAAACACTATTACTCCAGTTATCACAGACATCTTCAACCTGTCTCTTGTCAGTAGTACATATCCTACTGAGTGGAAGCAAAGTTTAATTCAACCTATACCCAAGACTGACAACCCTAAGTCGCCAGGTGACTACAGGCCGATCAGCATACTTCCTGCAATATCTAAAGCCCTAGAATACATCGTCCATGAACAGCTGACGGATTACCTCAAAACTCATCACATCCACGACAAATATCAGTCAGGCTTTCGAAAGCACCATAGTACAGCAACTGCATTAATCAAAGTAACTGATGACATTAAACATGCTATGGACAGACGTGAAGCTACCATCCTAACACTGCTTGACTTTAGCAAGGCTTTTGATACAGTTGACTTTGATATATTACTAATTAAAATGAAGCAGCTGAATTTCTCAAACAGCGCAATACACTGGTTCGACAGCTACCTCAAAAACAGAAGTCAACAAGTCATTTGTGGGTCGGAAAAGTCATCATGGAAAAACGTGCGCTCTGGAGTTCCCCAAGGCTCCGTCCTTGGTCCATTACTCTTCTCACTTTACATTAATAATATTTCTTCAGTGATTCACTCCTGCAACTACCATCTATATGCCGACGACATCCAACTGTACATAAGTGCAAGCCCCAAGAACATTGCTGACGCAGTAGCGAGTATGAACGCAGATCTTTGCTCTGTTTCTCGATGGGCACAGAACCTAGGTCTGAAACTAAACCCCAAGAAATCCCAGGTCATACTTACATCTCATCCAAAGTTAATCAGTCGGTACTTTCGCGAAACAGTCCCTCAAATACTCCTCAATGGTACCCAACTACCATACCAAAAAACAGTAAAAGACCTTGGAATAATCTTGGATGAACACCTAAACTGGGAAGAACAAACAGTCACAGCTTGCCGGAAATCGCTCTCCTCCCTACATGCAATTCAAAAATTTAGAAAAATATTTCCAACCCATGTTAAACAAAAATTAGTCCAAACACTAGTCTTGCCTAATCTTTACTACTGTGATGTAGTTCAACACGGTACAAATAGTGAAAATTCGAGATGCCTCGAGCTAGTGATGAATGCTTGCGTTAGATATGTATGCAATATACGGTTGTATGATCATATCAGTCCTTCATACTCCCAGCTAGGTTGGATACGCCCACATAAGGCACGCGATCTCCACACGATGTGCTTACTTCATCGATTTCTTAGCCACTGGTGCCCCCAATACTTATCTTCTCATATTAAACACCTATCATCATTCCACAACCGCAATACCAGATCGGATACGTCTAGCATCTTGGCTGTACCTTTACATAACACAAAATCTTTCTCCGTGTCATTCTCCATCTCAGCCATACGACTATGGAACGCGCTCCCCTGTGATCTGCGTCTTATCCAAAACCACTCAACATTCAAGAGGGAACTTAAGACTTACATATTAGGGACGGTATAGCCACCATTGTTGTGCCCCCCCTCATCTTTTTCTTTCTCCTCTCCATCATAGCTTCGAATCTTACCATTCTATTTCTCTTCCTCTAACCTATCTACCTCTTCTATATCTCTTTCACCCCACTCCATCGTCTTATGTCTCTGCTTGATGAGAATAACTCACAAGCTGCAAGAATATAACGAGAAAATTCCCAACTAGCAAAAGGACTGACATTCATAAAAGAAAAATATGTTTACTTTCATATACATAGTCATTATTATTATTATTATTATTATTCTTGATTGTCATAATTATTTTTTGATTGTTATAATTATCATTGTACTACTTTTATAATCTCTATTTTTTCCTTTGACATTAATACTGTATAACATGTTATATGTCCTTAATGTTCTGTAGAAACTGAGATTTGTTGAATCTGAGTATGCCTGGTTAGGTGTAAGAGAGGGCCTGAAGGCCCTAATCTTGCCAGGTAAAATAAATGCATAAATAAATAAATAAATAATAAATATAACCGCTGTTGCCTAGTAACTACGTTCGGTTGCTTGTGAAACGCTACACGATTCACAACAGAATCTCTTAATTTAGAATCGGAGTCGTAATTAGAGGAGGACGGGAAAGGTTCAATACTTGCATTCAGACCCACATTTGAAACGGTTCAGTACTTTCCGCCAATTTTATTGCACGACGCGGCCGGCCACGGGTGCAACAGAACCCCATGTGGACGGGTGGAGAGAAATGTGTCAGGCTTCATAATACGTATTTATATGAGACGTGCATTATGCATTTCTTGTACGTGAATGTGAATCTTCACATGTACTTTCCTAATCCTCCTCACACCTTTCCGTAAAGCGTGGCCAAATCTTAGTTGGGAAGTAGTTCTGTAGTATAGTAGTGCTAACTTCACCCCTGGGTAGGGGATTAGAGAGACATCACAGGCAGGTAAAAGTCAAAGACGTTCTAGTGTCACAATATTTGGGGTGAAGAGGTTGGTCACGGCCAAGTGGTTCCACCGCGCCTCCACTGGGGAAGAGGAAGACCTCCGGGTGCCCGCCATATTCGAGGAGTGTTAGAGAAGATGGGTAAGTGAGCAGACGTGCCCTCAGTGCGTCTGTCTCAATGTTCACGCGTGGAAGAGAGGTATTTGAATATTTGTACTAATTCTTTTATTTCCAGCTTTGGATTGTGTAAGGAAATTATGTTCTCGTTTAATTTTCGAAATTTGACCCCATGTGTTAATGTATCTGGTCCCCAGTTTGCCTGTTATCCTCCTCACGTAGTGGATGTCCTATGTAAAATATTGGGAGACTTTGGTGGTATACATCTGGCCAACGCAATTCCGTCTTGCCCGTAGAAACGTGCGTGCAGATTAGTATATAATATACCCGAGGTATAAGCTGTAAAATTGTAATATCTGTAAACTGGAGCAATTGCTGCAATCGCTGTAAAATCGAGTGATAATGTTTAAAATAAATAGGTAATCAATTGTCATATCTAAAAAATCACAAAGAAGTCAAGTTAAATGAATTCATTTAAAATAAAATATATAGAATGCAGGGACCCACACATTAGTGTGTGAGCCCTCCAGCCACTTGCCTAGTATGGTACAGAAAGGGCATGCCCTCTAGGTAGCGCTCTCAAGCTCCCCTCCCCAGTTATCCGTTGCGCAATTTTCATTCAGGGCTTGACGACTTCAACTTTCATCTGACGTCTCTAGGCAAGGAGGTTAGACGGGAAACTTTCATCTGGCGAATCCTGCCAGGATAGATTATTTAATCGCCGAATCCTAGGCACTTCTGTAAAACAGCAAGATAAAATAATTATCCTTATTGTTTTAGGAATTGGTGTAGATTAGCATAATTAATCATTTTATTTTCAGGAACTGTTCTATGTTGCTTTGTTGAAGATTGATCAGCGTTGTTTTGCTCATACTCAGCGTTGTCCGAAACGAGTGTGTAGAAATATCCAGTACTGTTGATTTTTATTTGTCATTGATTTTGTGAAAGTTGTAAGGGAGATATTAGAGAGGTAGAGCAAGTTTTGGTTGCTAATTTTGTGGTTGCTATAGGGTAATGAGCGTAATAACTAGGTCACGGGCAAAGAGTAACGCGAACATGGAGGCAGAAAATTTAGTCGATTTACGTGATGTAGGCGAACAGGAAATGGCCGCCATTGGTGACTTTCCCTCCCCGAGCGCAGGTCGTTATCCCAACACTGGCAGCGACCCGGTTTGTCCTGGGGAAGGTGGACAATGGCCTCAGAGGGGCTGGTCGAGTTTGCCGTTAGGCAAAGCCGCTGCCGGAGAGCGCGAGACAGGGGGACGCGCCTCGCCAGGCTCAGGTGCAACTAGTCGTGATCTTCCAAGTGAGGCTCATGTCAGTGATGTGCCAGCTTGGATGAGCCTTCTTCTGAAAGAAATAGGACAGAGGTTTGAAGAGATAGATAAGAAGTCTAGCCAGAGGTTTGAAGAAATAGGACAGAGGTTTGAAGAGATAGATAAGAAATCTGGCCAGAGATTTGAAGAAATAGGACAGAGGTTTGAAGAGATAGGCGAGCGGTTTGACGATTTGAGGGAAGAACGTAATAGGCAATTTCAGGAACAAAAAGTTATAATAGATTCACTACAAGAGAGGGTCGAGGGGAATGAAAGGACAGTTAACGAAAGATCCGAGGCAGTGAACGAGAGCATAGAAGGCGTGATTGCAGAGGGCGTTGAAACGACGACTAGTGTCGAAAAGAAAATAAACGAATTTGGTAAGCGACTAGATGCGCGAGAGACGAGACGGCGCAGCGAAATGAAGAGGCAAAATCGATGAATGCCGATGATTCAATGGGCGCGCATATGCGACGCCGCATTGAAGCGGAGGAGATAAAAGAATTGGCGGAGCGTCTTTGCGAAATAAGAGAGCCAGCAGCAGGCCCCACCGTGGGAGCCCGTCCACGAGAAGTCGATCGAGATGAGGAGGAATACCGCAGGCACTTTGTGTCAGTACTAAATTATTCGGTATATTCTGACTCGAATAATCCACAACACCTGCGTGTGTGGTTGGGGCAATGTCAAGATACGATGCCGACTTCGTGGTGTGATAAAATGAAGATACGCTCTGTATGCACTCACTTTCGTGACGAAGCAAGCGCCAAGATGCAATCAGCGATAAGAGGCTGTGTGACGTATCAACACATTTGTAAAGCTTTTCTGAATGAGTTCTGGTCGAAGAGCATACAGGATAGGATAAAATTGAACATATTAATGAAAGAAAATTGCCAGATCCATACCGAGAAGAATCATGTAAGGTACTTCCACGAAATGGTCAAAGATAACCAATACCTGCATGTGCCGTATGGAGACGCGTAGTTGATCAGAATATGCCTGACGAAACTACCGTATAGACTACGTAGGGAGATAACAATCGCGGGAAGGAGCATGCATGAGGTGGCTTCCTTCCAGCAATTGTTACCAGAATTAGGGGAAGAAAGTGTGCCGAACCAAGCGCAAGGAGTGCGGAGAAATGAGCACGAACGCCCTGAGCATAACGGCTACCAGCAGAGGTACAGGAACGTACATTATGTGTGATGCCCGCAAAATGGTAACGGACGTGGGAGAGGTTTTGGCCCTTCAAATAATCGGGGACGAAACCAACGGAGGCGGAACCATCATGGTAATGGAGCGAGCCATACTGGCTACTCGGCCTCTCCTGATGTCGAAATAAGGCCAGCAGATCCACGACAGGATATTAGGGAGAACGATGTGGCAGTAGTGGCGAGCGAAACAATTTGACAGGCAAGCGCGGCTCCTGAGTCTGATGATAAAGGGGATAATAAGTTAGATTTGTACATAGATTATGGTGAGATGCGGGAAGTTCTTTTGGAAGAACCGGAGGAGTTTTCGGGATTTAAATTACCTATTGTCAGCGTGGGTGTAAATAACGTCATAATTCCTTGTATCTTAGAGTCAGGGAGTCAAGGCTCTGTTATAAGGGAAGACGTATTTAATTGTTGTAGGGGAGATGTCAAGTGGCCGACGTTGGCACTACAGCGTACGAAGGTGCGAGGTGCTGTCCCTGGGAAAAGCATCGAAGTGAAAAAGCAAAGTCGAGTGTGTGTACAAAGAGGAAACTATTAGTGTTGTGTTCTTGGTTGTAGAAAGAATGACGGTTGAGGCCATATTAGGGATAGATTTTCTCGGCTGGTACCAAGCCACCTTGGATCTGCAACGTGGATCTGCCACCATAAAAATTGGTGACGAAGAAATTAGGATGGAATTCGATAACGCTATAGAAGTCGACATGCAGATAGTCGAGTCTCTTAGACTGTCAGTGGACACAGGACATTTGAGCCATGGCAATGCGAGGAGCAAACTAGGAACACAGAATAACAAAGAAGCATTTGCGATAGATTTGGAGTCTGTAATGAACGAGAAAGTGGATCACATTAAAGATGATTGGATCCGTAACAACGTGAAAGGGATTTTGCAAAGGAACAGCCGTGTGTTTTTGGGACACACAGGCACTATAAGAGGTTTTACCTACAAGTTCGGCGTTAAACCCCATAAACCATTTTTCGTACGACCGTGGGTCGTGCCGCTTGCGTACAGAGAGAAAGTGTCACGTGAGATAGAGTCAATGTCACAACAAGGAGCTACAGAACCGGGTGTTAGTTCCTATACCAGCCCGATTTTATGCATCCTCAAGAATAATGGCTCAGTAAGGCTAATCCTTGATTCACGCCAAATGAATACTATCATCGACACTGAAAGGGATAGGCCTGAGACACTAGATGAGCTGTTGCAGAAGTTTCATGGCGTATCCGTTCTCAGCTCCCTTGACGTGAAGTCGACTTACTGGCAAGTGGAGATGGATGAATCCTGTAGAAAATATACGGCATTCTTGTGGTGTGGGTGATGTTATGTTTATCGGAAACTCCCATTCGGACTCAATGTGTCTTCCGCCGCATTTATCCGGGCGTTAGGTACAGTGTTTCCCGAGTCGTTGCGGCCTAGGATTACACTTTACGTGGACGACATACTCATCGCGGAGAAGACGTGGTACCACCATAATGACGTCCTGAATCAAGATTTACAGGCTTTTGGACGATGTGTGGTGACAATAAATTTACAGAAATCTGAATTAGGACGACGAGAGATCAAGTTTCTTGGGCATATAGTAACCACTGACGGGATTCGCCCAGACCCGGAAAAACTGCGGGCAATCAAAGAGTATCCAGTCGCTAAGAGCAAGAGAGAGTTGCGGGCGTATCTTGAGATCATTAATTTCTGTAAACGATTAATCAAAATTAAAGGAATCTCGACACGTTGTTTGTGTGCCCTGACGGGAAAAAACACTGCATGGAAGTGGAGTGATGCAGCGCAACGGGAATTTGAAGGTTTAAAAGATGCGCTGATGTCATCTCCTCTGCTTGTACACCCGGATTTGTCCTAACCCTTTTTTATGGCCACGGATAGCTCCCAAGCGGGCTTAGGTGTTGTTCTATTCCAGGAGTGGGAAGAGAACGATGGTGTGGTGACAAGGCCCGTTGCCTTCGCGAGCCGTGTGCTCAATAAGGCGGAGCAAAACTACGCCGTGACCGAACTAGAGGCGTTAGCGATGGTCTGGGGGTTTCACAAATTCAGGTATTACTTGTTTGGCCGTGTCACAAAGCTATATACAGACCATAAGGCTCTACAATTCCTGACGACAGTAAAACTTACTCACCAGCGATTGATGAGATGGGCGCTATTTCTGCAGGAATTTAAATTTGAGGTCCACTACGTGCCTGGCACACAGCACATAGTGGCAGATGCACCATCTCGAGGTCCGATTGGACTCACAGTACAGAGGGACACTGATCCTAACGAAAATGTATACGACCTGTTTTACATGAAAGGTGTGCCGTTTGAAAGGTACGTAGGCGATGCTTTGTCTAGAATAGGTAGGGAACAAGACAAGGACGAGAATTGACGGTTGGTCAAGGTGAAGTTGAGTGACCCGGCCGAAAATCAGTTTCGACGTTTTTACCTGGAAAGAGGCGGCGTCTTGTTCTATAGAAAGAATCTGAACCAGCATCAGTGGTTAGTGTGCATACCAGATGAGCTGGTCACAAGTTAATTTGGTATTGCCACTTCAGTTATGGGCATTTTGGAGCGCGCAAGTGCAGTGGGAAGTTGGGAGTGTCGGTATACTTTATTAGTATGGAACAGAGGGTAGCGAGGGTGCTCCGTACTTGTGAAGTATGTCAGAGGGTCAAATCCTCTACCGTATCCTATCGTGCCCCACTATTCCCCATAGTTGCCGCGCGCCTACTAGAATTTGCAGCGACAGACCTGTTAGGGCCGTTGCCGCGCACTATGAACGGATTTCAATAAGTGTTCGTTGCTGTGGAGCTGGTTTAGAAGTATGTAAGATTCGTTCCATTGAAAAAGGCCACAGCGAGAACAGTAACGGCGGCGTTCATAAACGGTTTTGTGCGAGACGTTGGAATGGTCGAGAAAGTCACTGCAGATAACGGGCTGCAGTATAGGTCGAAGTTGTGGCAGGACACCATGAGAAGGTACGGAATTAAACCGTCTTTATATCAAAGTACCACCCGGCGTCGAATCCTGGGGAGAGGGTTATAAAAGAATTAGGCAAGCTTTGTAGGATTTACTGTAGCCGACGGCACAGGACATGGGATATGTTTCTGGGCGATTTCCAAGATGTTATCAACGAGATTCCCCATGGGAGCACAGGGATGTGTCCACTGCTGGTCTTGAAGAATAGAGCACCGCCGGATAGAATAAGAGAGCTGGTAAATTTTCCACCCACTGGTAAGGAGAGGCATCGAGCGATTGTCAACGCTGCGCTCAGAATGATTCAAAGGGAAGCTCTGAGCCGACAAAGGAGGCAGAAAGAGAATGTACGGAGTCTGACATTGAAACCTGGTGACAAAGTTCTTGTAAAAGGACATCGATTGTCCAGGAAACACAAGTTTCTAGCTAGCAAATTCTTTAATGTCTATGTTGGAGCATACCGCGTTAAGAGAAGGGTTCATGAGAGCAGCTATGAGACAGAGACTCTGAGATCTAGGAAGAGTCGCAGATTACACCATATATCTAATTTAAAACTTTTCAGTGAATAATTATCCATGTAGAAGTAGCCCATTGTTTTTCGTGGATGACTTACTGAATATGTTTATGTTAAGAATTTTCATGTAGACTGTTTATGTAGTTGTTGACGGTCGGGATTGATCCTATAGATAAGAGGGGACGAGGCAAGGTCATACCTGAAAGTTTCTGGTTAATATGTTCAAGAATGAAGTTTAAGTTTGATGTAGGAGATAGCGCAAATATTGCGCATTTGTTCGTAATTTACGTCTAATAATTTGATGTGTTTCAGGAGACAAGAATGTGACGCCAGAAAGAGCGCTGATTTGTGAGCCATTGGGACCTGGCGTCTAATTCTTGAAGTTTCCAGAGTGAGAGAGAGTGAGTATCAGAGGTAGTACCCGCAAGGACTATACGAAGCCATGAATGCAAATGGATGCGTGACTCAATCGATGAAAATCAGTGAGGAGGCTGTCGATATTTGTACGTCATCCCGAGATGAACAGGGAGTACTTAAGATTATGTTACCTGTACTGTTTTATTAATATAGATTCTTTGGTGTTACTGAAATTTGAAACCCTGTGGTGTACATGTTGATGTAAGTGATTTCCTTTTTTTAGCACGTTCTCATGTCATTTTGTAGGTGGTACCAATTTAGTGCAAGTAAAGAGAGATTAAAGAATGACAATCAGGCAATGTTTGGTAAGGTGGAAGGAAGTCGTGTTTGCACATCCAATGGCAAGGAGCAGTGAAAGAATGATCTAAACGCAGTTTAAAAAAATGGGGGGGGGGGGGGGGAAGGAGAAGTCATTAAAAACTTCTCCTTCCCCCCCCCTTTTTTTAACTGCGTCTAGATCATTATTTAATGACTGACAGTTATGTTGACAGTAGCAATGGATGTAATGTTGTACTATTTTGGTGTGTTGTGTTCTGAGGCTTTAGAACAGATTTCTCACGTTTTGTGATTTGAATTCATTGGTGGAGGGTTACTCTTCTTGTAAAATTTGGTGTAAGGACTTGAAAGAGTTAGTGGAATAATTTAACCAACCAACCTAATTTCTTTCATGATTGTAAACAAAGTTGTGGAAACGGTATCACAATGTAGTGATTTGCGGTTGCGGTGTAGGATGAGGGACAACCACAATCCCACTCCATTCCTATGAAACTTCAATACCTTCATCGGTTGATGACTCAGTCATCAACCCTGAACAGGTGAACGTGTGTTCAGAAAATAGGCCTAGATAACTTAAGTCTAACTGGCACCTCAATTTAATTGTAAAAGCTGTGAGGTGAATCGGTGTACGTCAAATTGCTGTAAATAGGTGTAGATTTAATATCTGTTTTGGCTCTAACTGGTACCTCAATTTTATTGTAA
The DNA here is from genome assembly GCF_021461395.2 of Schistocerca americana. Classification (NCBI taxonomy): domain Eukaryota; kingdom Metazoa; phylum Arthropoda; class Insecta; order Orthoptera; family Acrididae; genus Schistocerca; species Schistocerca americana. The sequence continues at coordinate 525,543,466 of NC_060126.1, forward strand.
ACTTATGAGGTGGTCCACAGTACTGCAGTTGTAGTTCGTAACAGTTTGATTTTTTTATCTGGATATTATTGTTTTTGTCACCTCCAATTCTATAAAATCAGGGTCGATATAATTTTTGTAATAGGAATACTTTTAATTTTACTGTAAATAAAACCCTGTGGATAAGTTGTGATGAACAATGAGAAAGTTGTACTTTGTAGAATCTTATTTACAAAAATGTGTTTGTCTGTGTGCAACCCGCTTCGAGTGGTCAAGAGGGACGGAGAGTGGCTGGGGCTGTGTGGAGAGGGAGAGGGAGGGACATAACGGGAATACCTACCGGGAGTTGGCGTGTCTCTCGCTCCCTCCTGGCCCCTGTCTCTGACCCACTCTCCCACCACCTGGCGGGACGGAGGCGGCGAAGCGACCAGCTGAGGGCAGCTACGAGCCCTCCTCGCGTGAAAGTTGCGGGGGGAGCCTCTGCTGACGTCACTCGCCCCAGCTGAGCTTATCACCAGTCCAAGACTAAGGTACGTACGAACAATTATTTACTCTGTGGTTTGCTAAGTAGGCATAAAGTAAAGAAGTACTGAGACAGGCGCCATTGTGAATGGTGCGACAAAGGAAGAAATGAACTCTCGGGCAATACGGTTGTGATGACCAAGTAAAAAATTAGAGCATGATGAACTCTTCCAGTTTATCGGTGATCCATAGCTCAGGTCACAGTAATATTGAAAGTTTACTGACAAAGGTTAACTGAGGAGTTTTGTTCAGAGATAATCCGGTTGGTGATAGGCACAGGTGGCGGAGCTGATGAACAGTTGTAAGAGGGGTGGGCCATGCTGTTACATCGTGTTTGACGAGGTACATGATGACATAAACAGACGGCATACGGAGTCACCGGCACTTGGATGTGAAGTTAGGTTGTCCTCCAAGTACCTTTGGAAGAATGCCCTCCCCGTCGCCCCTAGGCTGTGGTACATTGTCGATTGGTGTGTGACGATATGAAAGTAGGCAAAGTGCATTTTGTGTTTGTTTATTTTCAGGTCCATCCATTTCTGTAACAACTTTTCTCTGTTCAATGTTTGCCACTATTTTGTACGTTTGTTTTAGTGCTATGTGGCACAGTGTTGTGTTTGGATAATTTATCTTTATGATAGTTCACTTGAAGTTTTTTTTGTTGACGTTTTTTATCGTGTTCATTTGGAATCTGTGAACAGGTTACGTTAGTGGTTCTTTAATTTTATTATGTAACTGAACTGTGTGTCTTTTGCTGTTGTTTCTGTACTATGCACAGTGTTTTTAGCATTGCAGATAACTCTGGTGTTATTTTCTTTGTGTATCTAGTGTTATGAACTTGGTTGTGACGTGCACAATGTGGGCGTTGTCCCATATAGTTTAGAGGCATTTGTCTTTGTTTGTGTAATAAGGTAACATTTAATTGTAGTATCAAATAACTTGGGTTCCTATAATTGTCATCGTTTCTTGAGGTTTCTTTATGTGAATTAGAATAGTTGTGTTGTAATTAGTTGCTGTGTGTTTGCACACGTTGGAAGCCTTCCTATTTGGGTAGTGGCCGATATTAAACATGAATAAATTATATTAATGTGACGGCTAACTACCACCTACTACTGAATCAAAAGCGATATTGTAAATAACTTGTATTTATTGTAAATTATCTCACGATAGAAATTAGATCATATTGAACAAATCATGAATGAAAACAAATTAAACAAATTGTACACTGTTCTTAGATATCCTACACTGGTAAGATTGGCTCTCAGCTCTTCATGTTAAGTTGATGCGAAGTTAGATTGAATTATGCCCCTGAATAAGCAAATGGTAAATGCGATCTGACTGCGTTCCAATAATCTCTTTTGTGTCTGAGCCGGCCGAAGTGGCCGAGCGATTCTAGGCGCTTCAGTTCGGAACCGCGCTGCTGCTACGGTCACAGGTTCGAATCCTGCCTCAGGCATGGATGTGTATGATGTCCTTAGGTTGGTTAGGTTTAAGTAGTGCTAAGGTCTAGGGGACTGATGACCTCAGACGTTAAGTCCCATAGTGCTCAGAGCCATTTTTTTTTTTTTTGTGTCTGAAATAATATGTACTTTCGACACCACCACCAAGAAACAAACCAAGCATCATGCAAAAAGACAAATAACCAATAACGAATCGTAAGCAAAACTGCACGGATGCTCAGTGGATGGCAAGAACACGACCCAACAACTATTCCTGAACTTTACTGCCGCTGTTGCAAGTTTTACAATATCGTCTACCAGCGTGCTGGCTCCGTCGATACTGCTGGGGCGACGACTGCAGCTGCGAAATCGCTGAATTAAGATAAGTCTCTCTCAAATATCTTGAGCAGAATAAACTACTCAGAAAGTGCTAATACCACAAGCCCTATATTTCCTCTAAATGATATACAACGCTTTCAAGACTGGCTCAACAACCTTTAAGGTGCAGCCCAGTGTGTCTTGTACTAACGTGCAATACCAGTATGATAGCTCTGTGCACTAGTTGAATACGTTCTATGGTGACTGCCAGCCTATAAGGCGGAATCAACTGCAACTACACTAGTAGTCAATACAATGCCTGTCGTGGACGCTGATGACCTAGTGTAGCTGCAGACTCTAGATCATACACAGCACAGTATTCAGAACCTAAGTCCCTATCTCAGAGCTATGGAACTTTGCGACTGTCCGCTTTCACGGCACCAGACGCTCTCTGTCTGCTTCGCTCTCTGCACGATGCTCTTACGACAATCTTGCCGCCAAGCTCTAATCAGCCAATCCCGACGCTGCAAAGGCCTCCCACATCTCCCTCGTGGAGTGATACAATTTCTCCACCTATCCAAAAATTTCTCTGTTCAAACAGCGGACGTTGACCCTCAGCGATTCCCGCACTTTCTTATGAACTGCCCAACCAGAGCTCAGCCCATTTGCCGCTAAAACAGCGCGCGACCGGGTGGCGCCTGCGCGTACGTTGGACGCTCTCTGTCTGCTCGACATTTCCCCCCCCCCCCCCCCTCTCTCTCTCTCTCTCTCACCTGGCACCCGGCGCTGTTCCTTTTGATGCTTGCAGGTCAGCGGCCGCATCCCCTGGGACCCCGGCCCCTGCACAATGCTCTTCCGGCGCTCGCCGGCCTTCGCCTACCCGGCTGCGCCCTTCCACTCCCCGCCTCCACTGGCAAATTTACTTTGCTTATACCTACAGCATTCAACTAAATATTATCTTTACCAAAGCCCGTATTATTTCGGACATGTGTTTAATCGTCACGTATCTCTCTTTCTAATCCACCTAACAAGACTAATTAACCATTATATGAATTTATTTACTTCAAACATGCAGAATAATCTGCGAAATGAATGTCAACAATTAAAGCCACCTTTCGACGTCCATGTTGGTAAGGATTTAATGAACATAACTTTATTGGAAGGTGTTCTTCTATTTCGTGCTGTTTGTGATATTACCTGGAAAAAACTTTTGTCTCCATTATAGAAGTACAATTTCACGAATAACTTAATATTTCACATGAATTTTTTAGTTTTGCACTTACATCATAGCTAGATAAGTAAAATTAGTCGTCTTTAAGGTGTGTTTGAGAAATCCTTTGATAATTGATTGGTAAGATATGGACGTCTTGATGTGGTATAGTATTGTGTCGTTCCATGACAATATTTTGTTTTGTTTTGCCCTTAGTGTAAAACGGGCGCCCACTGAATTTTATGCCCAATTTATTTGTTGATTTTGTACTTTTCACTCAGATTTTTAGGTGTATGTCAGCACCATTTGATTTTTCAAATGACATTTCTGTGGTTCATTTTAACTTAAATTTTCATCACGAGATGAACGATTCTGAATGGTCATCACTTGTTTGCCTAGGATGTTGATTTAGACATTTCCTCTGCTATTCACTTGCTATGTCCTTTAAATGCCATCACCTTATGCCATGTGGCCACATACTTGATCTGCTCGTAGCAGGAATATTCGTTCATGCGAGAGAGCACGACATAGCCATTTTTTTTATCTTTTCTATAGCACAAACTATTGTTTGCAATTGTTTACACTTTTCTTTTTACGTAAGCATAGAACATAACATTGGTAAAAGAAATGAACCAGAATTGTCCTCCCATGAGAAGAACATTCCGGATCATTTCTTTCCATCCACGCATGGGGTGATGAAACGGTACAGTACTTTCCGCTCTATGAGCAGCAGGTTTCGCTGCTCGCTCGCAAGGGCAAATACGAACAGAGGCGGCTCCACCACGAATTTTATTGCACGACGCGGCCGGCCGCGGGTGCAACAGAACCCATGTGGACAGGTGGAGAGAAATGTGTCAGGCTCCATAATACGTATTTATATGAGACGTACATATGCATTTCTTGTACGTCAATGTGAATCTGCACATGTACTTTCCTAATCTTCCTTATACTTTTCCGTAAAGTGAGGCCAAATCTTAGTAGGGAAGTAGTTCTGTAGTATAGTAGTGCCAACTTCACCCCTGGGTAGGGGATCAGAGAGACATCACAGGCAGGTAAAAGTCAAAGACGTTCTAGTGTCACAATATTTGGGGTGGAGAGGTTGGTCACGGCCAAGTGGTTCCACCGCGCCTCCACTGGGGAAGAGGAAGACCTCCGGGTGCCCGCCATATTCGAGGAGTGTTAGAGAAGATGGGTAAGTGAGCAGACGTGCCCTCAGTGCGTCTGTCTCAATGTTCACGCATGGAAGAGAGGTATTTGAATATTTGTACTAATTCTTTTATTTCCAGATTTGGATTGAGTAAGGAAATGATGTTCTCGTTTAATTTCCGAAATTTGACCCCATTTGTTAATTTATCTGGTCCCTGGTTTGCCCGTTATCCTCCTCACACAGTGGATGTCCCATGTAAAATATTGGGAGACTTTGGTGGTATACATTTGGCCAACGCAATTCTGTTTTGCCCGTAGAAATGTGCGTGCAGATTAGTACATAATATGCCCGAGCTATAAGTTGTAAAACTGTAATATCTGTAAACTGGAGCAATTGCTGCAATCGCTGTAGAATCGAGTGATAATGTTTAAAATAAATAGGTAATCAATTGTCATCAATCTTTAACATACCTAAAAAATCACAAAGAAGTCAAGTTAAAGGAATTCATTTAAAATAAAATATATAGACTGCAAGGACCCACACATCAGTGTGTGAGCCCTCCAGCCCCTCGCCTAGTATGGTACAGAAAGGGCACGCCCTCTAGGTAGCACTCTCAAGCTCCCCTCCCCAGTTATCCGTTGCGCAGTTTTCATTCAGGGCTCGACGACTTCAACTTTCATCTGGCGCCCCTAGGCAAGGAGGTTAGACGGGAAACTTTCACATTCACTCAAAGAGCAGCAAGGGCGGCCCCAACACCAACATGCAACGATGCTAGGAGGTGTTCCTCTGTGATGAGAAATGATTAAATAAAGAGTAAATCTGAATATCACGGTTGCATTTAAAGTTGGACCTCGGTTTGGAGAACCAGTCTCAACGAGGGCCCCACATACATGCTTACGTGCTTAACATGTAATCACAGACCACAAATACAATTGAATAATCCGGACACGATACATTTAATATTCCAAAATCAGAGCAATAAGTAAACTCTAGGACAGAGACAGAGGGCCACAGGAAAGTTAGGCTCTCCGTTAATTTGTATGGCCACGTGTTTGTGGAAACACAATTTCTACGTATTTTGGCCAAATTTTAGCAAACATTGAACCATGCAGCCGTGAACAATTAACATTTTACAGAGGTCTCATTTGAATAGACAAAGGGTAATGGCAGAGGACCAACAAGCTCTAATATTAACCCACGTGCCGGCCGGAGTGGCCGTGTGGTTCTAGGCGCTACAATCTGGAGCCGAGCGACCGCTACGGTCGCAGGTTGGAATCCTGCCTCGGGCATGGACGTGTGTGATGACTTTAGGTTAGTTAGGTTTAATTAGTCCTAAGTTATAGGCGACTCAGAAGTTAAGTCGCATAGTGCTCAGAACCATTTGAACCATTTAACCCACGTGGATGGTTTCCAACGTACATATAGTAATGAAACAAAGAAATTTCACAAAGAGGCGAAAATAATCAAGATTCGGAAAAGATTAGAATGTATACACACGCAGTCGCAGGCACACAAACACTCACAATGAATCGAGGGCACACTTCAGGCAAGCGCTAGAGGCGCCCCCTCGCTGTGAGACAAAGCTCGACGCGGTTAAGTCAACTCACTCTTCTTCGAAGAGGCCTCGGCTGCAGGCCCTCGGAGAGCTGGAAGCAGACTCCCCATCTCACACTGAAACTTCTCCCACACAACCCCGTGGCTTGGAAAACGCAGAGATGAGGCTTCCATAACCAACCAAACACCAGTAACTTTCCCACAAAGGGAACAAACGTCCTAGCCTACCTGAGAACTACAAGGGTTGGCCATTCTCTAAGACTACCGCTGATTTTCTGCAGCAAACTAAACCACCGTACAGCAAAATAAACACACACATTCACTCACGCATGCCAGAGGGTTTTGGAATAGGAGAACAAGGGATAAACATTTTATGGAATCATAGTGGTGAGTTGGGTTACATATAAAACATGGAAGAGTTATAATGGCGTTAATGACGCATTTTAAATTCTGAAAAGAACCAACAAAACAACCATATGATGCTTGCAAATCGTAGAAAGAAATAGGCTATGGCTAGATTGAATCATTGTTCCGTCTTCCTGGTACGAAGTTTAGCAACGAAAATAACTGAATTGTTCTGTAGGATGCAAAGTGCATTGGATAATGAAAGGGGACTATAGTACCCTTCCATCACCACAAACGACCCTTAGAAGACTGTGCCGCGAATTTTCTATGCATGCTAGGAGATTCGCCACAGTCTTCGAAACAAAAGTAACTTAAGAAACAATCATCGCAACAAGCAAACAGCAGCTCAAAAGAAACAGCTAATCTATAATATTTAAACGAATTTTAGATGACTTTAGTCAATAGTTGTGACCACATGTGGTCCGCAAAGCAAACAGTTAAATAATTAGAGATAAATGAAATGAATGACACTGGAAGTTGACATCATATCATCCAACTGATTTTAATAACAAACATCAGATATCATTTTAAATATTGCTTTAAACAGTTATATAAGTGATTATTATAAGGCGATCAGTAGTTGTGTCCTGATTATCACGCTCAATGCAAGAGCCAAATTAAAAGCATTTCAAATCATATTTTAAAGCGAAAACTTGAAATGTATCTGACGAAATAGACATCTGTCAGTCATCAAGGCAAACATTTGAAATTAAATTGTTAATCATATCCAACACTAAATCAAATTGGCTGTCACTTGTGTGATCTACTGTTTTGCTCAAAGCAAGAGCCAAATTATAAGCATTCCAAATAAAGTTTTAGAGAAAAATATGAAATGTATGTGACTAAACTGACCTCAGTTAACCATCAAAACAAACATTTGGAATTAAATTGGTTAACGATATTTAACACGAAATCATAACTAGTACAGGAATGTACATAAAAGGTACACAAAATGCACAGGTTTACAAAAGATAAGACAACAATACTAAGCCGGCCGGGGTGGCCAAGCGGTTAAAGGCGCTACAGTCTGGAACCGCGTGACCGCTACGGTCGCAGGTTCGAATCCTGCCTCGGGCATGGATGTGTGTGATGTCCTTAGGTTGGTTAGGTTTAAGTAGTTCTAAGTTCTAGGGGACTGATGACCTTAGAAGTTAAGTCCCATAGTGCTCAGAGCCATCGTAACCATCTTAACAATACTAAAATATTAATCTCGTGAGTGCACGGTTAGACCAGAAAATATTACGTCGGTGGTTTTTAAGATCCCGTCGCAACTTTGGTTGACACTTGTTTACTGTCATAGCTAGTTTCACGCTGTAACACACTAAAGACATATGCACCTCGACAGATTATTTCAAAACAATCACACATCCATATTATGCAGCGAACAACAGAAAAAAAGAAACACTTGCACTCTTTACTGACCGTGCGGTGACATAACCCTCGAATCCACTAGAGCGTACGGCGTAGTCCCACCGAATGAAGGACCTCATTGGTGAAACGCCTCCCGCCGGCACGTCTGCCAGCACGCATCACTGCCCACGCGCCGCGCCTACTCGGCAGTTCACAGCTTCGCGGAAGTACTGCGTCGTGGCCGGTGTCTCTTCTTCCGCTAGGACATCTTAGCACACCACGGTCGTTTCATTTTCCGGCTCGACGGAGGCAAAAACTGGCTCTTATGGTTAGCACCGCCCTCGGAATGCGAGGAACGTCGACCACGACTGCACTTCTTCTGAACATCAGGGTGCGTCACTTTAGTGTTCATAGCATCATCATCATCATTTGCACACAGCTTAGTTGGTAGAGCCATGCAATGTTCGTCAGGTCATTCGCACGCGAGGAGGCACTAATAAGCTCTTCTTCGTGCCTTCCCTCAGCCAGCAGGGAATGTCCACTTCAGGTGGCGTTTGGTAGCAGTCAGCTGCACAGCTCTGCGCTTGTCACATGGGCACGCCCTCGTGCTGTGAAACTCAGCGAAACCATCTTCCTGAGACGGTTGCGTCTCAATAGACCAGTAGCCACGACGTCGTCAGTTTGTTTTGGGTTATGCCTCGGGGTCTGCCCAAACCTCCCTTCGTGTGCACGAGCGACGCTGCTCTGCGTCACACTTAATCCAGCACGCCCGGAGCAGCGACCAGGGCGGTGCTGTGGCGCACCACGCCGCCTGCACTGGCCGGCATGGCAGTCTGCGGGCGGGGGAGGCCAGCCAGCGTCCGCCTCCCTCTGGCGTGGAACAGCCGTGGGCGCTCGCCACGCCACTGGCTCGCGGTTGACAGCGAGGCTCCGCGACACCTGCCGCGGAAGCAGGTCCCGTACTTCCTGACGCGCAGGTTCACTAGGCGGCCTGGCAGACTTTCACATAATATGATGCATATATTACAAAAAATAAAAAAAAATAAAAACTGCGGAAATTCCAACTACTGACTAATATGTGAAGGATTCCACGCAAATGGTTTTACAAGGAGGGCTTTCTTAATAATATAAAAAATAAGAAACTTTATATGACCAATTATTAAGCATTGGGATTAGTTTTAACGATAAAAGGAAATTAATTTAACTCTTAGGAAATTATCTTGGTGATTAAAAATTTCACCGAGCAAAAAAATTACCTAAGCTCCCTTCACAAGAGCGACATGATACTCAAAATTCAAACAACAAAGATACTTCGTATATAACATAGATACAGCATTACATACGCAGAGAAATGGGTCAGGACAGGTCTTGTACTAGATTTGGTAAGAAAATTGTGTAGATTTGGTAACGCTACTAACTACAAACACAAGACTTTACCTACTACTTACTGCATTCCCACACACGATGTACAGAATTTGTATCAGTCACCACAAACATATAGAACGATTATGATATCCACATAAAAAATATATTTTTTCGAACTTAATACCCATATTGCTACTCTTTGCTTCTCCATGGTTTTCAGGACACGTTTGCTGATCTGTGGAACATTTCTGTGACGTCTTTTCTATGAATATTTCACAATAGACGTTATGGTTAATGAAACACAGAAGGCTCATACAAGTCATGCCTCGAATCATAATGTGATAATGTTTAGGCATCAGATTGATCTAAAACGAATTAGTAGGCATAAAATAGAAATTAAAATCACTTTATCCTATAAGTAGACACATAAAAGATTGCCAAAAAATAATTAAATCATTGGCTCATGGCCATAATTTCTCATAATACTAATTGTCATACGAAACTCGCAACCATTGCACCATTACTCATCACGTGTCACCAGGGATCCTCACATATCTTCACGTTATTTCACACTTATAGATTGTTACCTTGATTATATACCAAATATAAAACTTCCTGAGGTTAAAAATGTGTTCATCTTCCAGGGCTTCCACATTCTCGTCTCCTTAAATGTTCCTAGTAGTAGGTGGTGGGAAATTACAACTTCTAATCATCTTCACTGAAAATAAAACATTATTAGTCTCACTTCATACACAAATCCATCAACCTGCAAGTCATCAAATCGTCTCATAAACATCGCAGTAAATTTGTAAATCTCGCAAAAATCATCCTCACCTAGAGGGAATAAATACACCAAAACTGAAGTGTATTTTCTACAATCGTCCATAACCTGCAAGGCGTCAAATCGGCGCATAAACATCGTAGTACAGTTGCAAATCTTCCTCACCTAGAGGCAATAAATACACTACCATCATAAACAACCGCCTTACAACCATTTACTCGCCACACCACCACACACTATATCTTTTCACTGATGAGAACAAGAATTTATCTTACTGTGAGAGAAAGCGCCCTACCTGACCCTCATAACCATTCATACTCTGATGTTATAAAACTACGCAACACGACCCTTTTCTGCTGAAAAGGAGATACAACAGTAAACATATTGAGGAACCCTTCACAATTCATAGGAAATAATACTTTAATTTTGCCCACATAAGAAATGAATCAAAAACACAGGGGAAACACGTCGCTCTGATCCCAGAGGAACATGATCATCTGCTGTCTTCCTCTATCAAATGTACTCCAATAGCGACAATAGCACTGGTCCTCAGTAAGTTGAAGCACTCTGCGTCAGTCAACGGTCATTGTTCCATTTGATTAGGGGCATTCGGTGGATTGTGTCGGGGGTTTGCCGGACGAATTTCTACACCCGCTGGCGGACAACTCGCTCTGTTTCTAGCACCCCTGCCATTTCTTGGTCGGTAATCATTCACGACTACCGTGCCCTCGTCTGCCATAGTTACGCTTAAATCGCTGCTCATTTCCATATCTCTCTACCCCTCCGCGGTGTCTCCGATTCCCTCTTGGCGATCGGTGACCATTGGCATCATTCGCTCTACCCGAGTACCGCGAAGGGTCGCTGCCAAAGATCGCTCGCTCCGTGACGTTGAGTGCCATCTGCCCCGACTGCTGCGGCTACCCTCCCGCGGCCGCTGGTCGTAGGCGCCCCGGCCGTAGTTATGCGCTGCCGTTTGCCCATCGCACTCAGGTTCTAGGAGCAGATTATGGAAACCCTTTATGTCGTTCTTACACCGTCCTGCAATTGCATGAGAAATTTTCCAAGACAAATACGAATAATTTTCGCAGGCCCATAGGGATCGTCTAAAGACTCATTCGCCTGCAACATGTGTTCAAACATCTGCACAGGGCTAGAGTATTTCAAGTGGTTGAGTTCTGGGCTGCTACTCACCAATAAATCGAAAGAAAATGCTGTCGAAATTCCTTGACTGAGTGACAACTGAAAGCAATTGACCTCATACGCACCGCTGGCTCATCTTCGAGGTAACCGCACATGTATTCAATTTTGTGCGCACCTGACCACGTCGGAGGAAGGGAGAATTCCAACTGCTGCAACTAGGCCTGCGCCTGAATTCCCGTGAGCGAATTTCAGAAAACTTCAAACTTCCTCACCGTCAAAAAGTGTTTGAAAGCAAATTCATGATTTCCACTCCTTGGCGAACGTTCTTCAGGGGATCCACGCCGTTCCCACCTAGTTAGTACGAGAACCGTGATCGTAACGATAGTCAAACTCGCCGTCGTTCCCGGAATTACTGTCGCAGTAATTGCCCTTGAGCTCATTTATTTTAGCTTCATGGGCCGTTACACCTTTCATGTCTAATTCTAAAAAGGACATGCGCTCACATAGCACTGACCGTGCTGAAATTTCATTGGCGACCGTATTTCGTCTGTGTCTGCTAATGACGATGTAATAGTCTCCCTATTACCGTCAGAGTTGCCTGCTATTGTGTTCGAGATTTTGGCTACCTCTTCCCGCATCTTTTGGTGGGCCGTGTCCTGCTGTAATTGCATTTGCCCTAGATCTCACTCGAGGACCATTGGCGCCTGGTTATGGGTTTCTACCTGGGCTCTGAAGTTGACATGGCACTTAGCGGCAGCGTCTTCTACCCGGGACACGAGAGCCGCGTGGTCCTTCTGGAATTGTTCCTCTAACACGCGGAGATGCCCGGCGACCTTTCTCGCTTGCTAATCACCAGCTGCTCCCCCCCCCCCCCCCCCCCACCCCCCTGTGAAGCGCTAATGCGTTGGTCCTTGATCTCCTGTCTATCTCCGATACCCTCTACCATCTTGTTACTTAATTTTGAAGTAACTTCCTTGAGATGCCTCTTATTCCCTTCTGCTTGCCTTTTATTCTCTTCTGCTTGCATTTTATTACCCTCTACTAACTGTTGTAGGATAGCCTGTAACGAATTTACATTTATCGACTGGTTCAAATTTACAAAAATGGGCTCAGAACGGACAACGTCCGGACTTGTGCTCTCCGTGTTTTCCTCCCGAGCGGCCTCCACGTTTTGAATTCGTCCTTGTTCAGAATTATTGTCTGACCACCTCCCCCCGATTGCGGCTCCCTGAACGGCTACCCATCTCCATCGTATACTTAGTTACTCAGTGTTCAAAACAAAATAATACCAAAAGGCTCCTAATCCACTCACATTTCACACAAAGCAGTCAAAAATAACTACAATATACCGACACACGCCATTGATCACAAATAACTAATTACCACAAGTGCAGTACAATGAAATAAATTACAATGCCTACAATGTAATACATAAAAAGATAAAACACAGAAACAATGTCATCTACACCTGTAGTTCAAATCAACGCAAAAGTTGCTCTGCGTTGTGGAAAGGCAATACACAAGTTAGCACATCCAAAAGAAATTAAACTAAACCTAATTGCGCATAAAAAGTTCCATGGTTTACCGAAAACCTAGAGCAGGATAAGCCATGTGTAAGTGATGTGCACTCAATGGTGTTTATGAAATGAGTGGAGCCCTGAGACATATCCTGATAACTGAAACAGCCACGTGCAAATGGAAATGCTATCTGACGTTAAAATCAAAGTAAAATATTGGGTCGCTACCAACTCTAGCCACACGACAAACAAGAGGTTCGACTGAGCTGGAAAATAATCAGAAAAAACCTCATAAAAGAACATTCGTTGTAATGGCACTCATACAAAGTGGGACGCAATTATTAATATGATCCAGGGATTGTTCACATGAATCAAATATTAAAATAAAGTAAAAGTGTGTGAACACTGTGAATAAGAGCAGCTAGCAGCAACATTCCTGAAAACAAGATCTAAAAAATTTGTTTTAAATAAAAAGGAAACACTTATTATTGGACCTGTGCACATGGAAACGCTATGGATGGGCTAGCAAGGAAACTACAAGGTATGGCGTAGGTAAAGGAGACCTAACATCAGTACACTGGATAAGACTTGAACCAAAATTATTTATTTCTTCAGACATTGATATAAGACGTCTACATAACTGCTGTTGAATGATAACTACGCACGGCTGCTTGCTACAAGATTCACAACAGAATCTCTTAATTTAGAATCGCGCTCGTAATTAGAGGGGGGCTGGAAAGGTTTAATACTCGCATTCAGACCAACATTCGCTCAAAGAGCAGCAAGGACGGCCCCAACACCAACATGCAACGATGCTAGGAGGTGTTCCTCTGTGTTGAGAAATGATTAAATAAAAGAGTAAATCTGATTATCACGGTTGCTTTTAAAGTAGGACCTCGGTTTGGAGAACCAGCCTCGACGAGGGCCCCACATACACGCTTACGTGCGTAACATGGAATCACAGGCCACAAATACAATTGAATTATCCGGACACGATCATTTAATATTCATAGTACGCACATCTAACTACGGACGCCAGAGGCTTAGTCCGTCTGTCGCGATGTCTAATGCAAATTGAGAGCACTGAAATATTTAACGAACGTGAATGCACACTGAAGGATAAGCGGAGGCAGTGTGACAATTAACAGGGTGTGTTTGCTCATAGGAATAATTTATTTGCTCTCGTTTTTAGAAGTAATGAGAGGTGGCATGCCCGCAGAAGAAATGTCCAATATTTTGCTGCTAATTGTTATAATTATGAAGCTTGAAGACAGGCATTAGTAATGGTAATGTAAGCTACCATTTTAATATCATAGCCCACAGTCAGTCAGATTTCGTCTAGAGGAGTGGACGAATTAACAAATTCCGTCATTTTGTAGAATCTCAAGTGCAAACCGTCAAATACCTCGCAAGAACAAATCTTTTGTGATCTTACAAAAAAATGTGTGGTCAGTGGTGTTCAGAAAGTTGGTGGGATACTGCTAACCGGACTACTCTACTCCAAGCATGTGTAAAACTGTGTATATGAATCAGCTATCTTTCTCGTTGAGCTACATAACTTCTAATATTTTCTAAACTCTTAACCCATATTGAACAAGATGGGTTTGAAGTGGACCCCAGTGTCCATGTGCAACCAGTTCTTACTTATTTTGATCAACTTAATGTTAGTAAAATGTTAATGAAAGTGTACATTTCATTGCTTCATTGCGCTTGAAAAGTGTACAAAATCATATACTCGTGTATAATACAACTTCGCTCTTAGTCAAACTTTCATAAAGATCTGGCGTATTTCAGTAATCATGCAGCTGTGTGTTTCTTAACAAGTCATACTGAAACTTTACAAGTGGTACTATTTAGTTAAAAGATCCACAGAGCTTTGAAGTGTGGTACATTAATTACAGTACTGTACGTACGAGTAATATATAATTTCAGTCATTTTCGATATAACGACTCTGCCATCGTCTTTGGAGATGTCTCATCTCTTATCTCCCTCTCTGTTGTTCACATCTTTGGTCGTCTCATGAGCGTATATGAACACAGCATGACGTGCTGTAGTTTAAGTGACATATTGTAATGAAAAAGTCTACCTTACTAAAACCGAAAACCTTCTTCCTCCCTAACATGGTGTTTGTTGGTCTTTTGACTATGTGTGTGTGTATCGAGTTTTATTATTTAATTTTTTTTCTCTAAAATCTTCTCGGTATACAAGCCACTTCACGTTGAATTAAAACACTGGAGCTTCCAACTGCTGTCTCCGTCATCGTTATCAGGGGTTTAAATGCGTCACTGCTTGTACTGTCTTGGTGTTCTGCCTGTAGACATAATGGCAACATCTGGAAGCTTCCCGAGAAGGCCGGAGTGACGCATGCCCGGAACGCGAGTGGGACAGCTCCTTTCAGCTCAGTCCCGCCGCAGGGACGAGTGACGTCACAAGGCGCGAGGGCTCGGCGCCACGTTTGAAACTGCCTCTCCCGCATCACTACAAGCGTCAAGCCTAAGTTTTTGTTTACACTCAGCAAACGTAAACTGGCCAGCGACTACTCCGTTTATTGCAAGCTTTCCAAATATTCCCGGTGGTTTACTTTTTTGGTAAGTATCACAATAACTGTTGGCAATAACGAAAATTAAACCTGTTAGCTATGTCGAAAAATCATTTTTATTTATTTATTTATTTATTTTTGCCACATGTGTGAATCCCAAAACAGTTATTTTCAACTTGAAACCACCTGCAGAGACGCCACTAGCGCTGCTTCACCGACATGAAACAACTTATTTGAGGCACTTCGTATGACTTCAGGTTAGTGAGAACAGCTGTGCGCCACCTGGACACCTTCGCCACTCGTCCATTCGGTGCGCCACTCGTGGTCGCAAACTGAGGTGGCGCGGTCCACGAAGCAACGCGACGCGACCACGCCACTCCATCTCTATGTGAACCGCTTCACTTGTTAACATGGAGGTGGTGCAAAACAGAACAGTGCCACGACCCCACCAGACGGCTGCGCCACGCGATTTCTGAGTGAATTGGGTCTTACTTGCAGTCATATTCCAGTTGTCTGCCGAAATCCTTCTTGAACACTCTGGGCAAGAATATCAACATTCGACAATAGCCCTTGAGTACAGTTTGTCCTTTACATGCGCCCAAAAATAAAAATCTAGTGGACTGAGTTCGGAGATCGAGCACACCAAGATGTTGCTGCCCCACGTTGTGAGCATCTGTTTGGGAAACTGGTTTAAAATTGTTCTTGCTTGCAGAGTAAAATGGAGCTGTGCCCCATCGTGTATGAACCACGCGTTATGACGTAAGTGTTGTAGAATGACTTCCAGCAAAACTTTCAAATATCCCGTTAAAATTTCACTGTATGATACGCCAGTCACTGCTGCTTGGGAAATGGAAGGTTCAATTAATGTGTCTGCAACTATGCCTGCCCATATGTTAATGCTAAACTGTCGATATATTATTACAAAAAGTGCAAAAGGATTCTCGTCCGACCACAGACGAGTGTTGTGAAAATTTTGAACTACATACCTGGTAAACTTTGCTTCATGTGTGAATAGTATTGCACACAAAACGTGTTGGTCGTCATAACACCCCCCCCCCCCCCCCCCCACGCACCCAGTAACCAAGTACAAAAACCTTTTCCGAGTCGAAAATCTGTTTCGGTAAGATCATGCAATCTCGGAAGATGGTGTGAGTAAAGAAGCTACTTTGGTAACAGTTTCCAAACTGTCACCTGACTCACATTCTCAGTTTCTGCTGCCATTGTTGTCCGCAGTAGGGGGAAGTACTCGATCTTATAAATCAGGTGTTCTAATACTGTTTAGTCTTAGTCTGTGAAATGATCTATCCTCAAAAGACCACGTCTCCACAGGACGTTCGCGCATTCTTTGAAAGGTCTCATTGTTCGACAAATGTCTATTAGGAAATCCTCCTGACGAGGTCGTCAGCGTCAGTATATGCTTCCATGGAGTGCCTCGGACTCGATAGTACACACAACTTCACCAAAATGAACACGACCCTCACTACCGGAGCAGATGATACGTCCATCACAAAATCTTTAAAATCAAAAAATTCTAGTGGTTGTGATAAAATATCGACGAAGCTAACTTAAGAGAATGCTTCTGAATTGTTGAAATATAATGAAGTTGAGCCGTTGTTTAAGAAAGAAGAAAAAAATAACGTCAAATTTCCGTCAAATTTCACTTTTGCCCCTATATTCAAAAATTTTAGAGAAGGTGATATACAGTCGGCTTCTTAGTCATTTGGCAACAAATACAAGGTGTATCAAAAGTCTCATCTGATTTTTAAAAAGTCGTAACTATATGTTATGTGAAATAAGTGCATGAACAACGTATTGTTGGAAAGAGCAAACTCAAGTTTTACATGGTTCCCGCGAGCTAGCAGCAGTGTGCTCCCACTTCAGTACTGTTAAAAATGGTCTCGGGAAAACAGAAAGCATTTTATGTTCTACCGTTTTGCGCAGTGTGGGTCAGTAATAACTGTTCAGAGTGCCCTTCGTACTAGGTATGCTGTGGATTCTCCTACAGCACAGAACATTAGACGATGACATAAGCAATTTCGAGAAAGAGTTTGTTCGTGTGAGGCAAAATCGTTGGACCACCATGGTTTCACAAAAACTCCGCAATATTCCATTCGCCGTGCAGCTCGACAGCTCAACATGCCCCCGATGTCCATTTGGCGTGTGCTGCACCGACGTTTATACACGAGACGATACAAAATTCAGCTACTGGAAGGTCTTTATCAAGGTGACAAACAGCAACATGTGGAGTTCGAAAATTTCGTTCTTGGCAAGATGAAGGATGCCAGTTTTCTTCCACGCTTAGTGTTTAGTGACGAGGCAACATTCCGTTTAAATGGAAGGTGAACTGTCATAATGTGAGAATATGTGGTACGCAACAACCACATGAAGTTGTACAACATAAGCGGGAGTCTACGAAATTTAACGTGTTTTGTGCAGTTTCACAGGAAAAGATGTATGGACCATTTTTGTTTACAAGAAGCACATATCTCGATATGCTTGAGAACTTCCTTTTCCCAAAGCTCGAGACTGATTCGACCGACTTCATTTACCAACAGGATGGAGCTCCGCATACTGTCATCTGGAAATGTGGAAATTTTAAATGAAAGGATTACTGAATGACAGATTGGTTGCACTGGACCAAATGATTTAGCCCAGCATTACTGGCCTCCAAGGCTACCGGACCTGACTGTGTGTAATTATATCTTGTGGGGCTTTATAAAAGATTCTGATTATGTGCCTCCGTTACCAACAACAATGAATGAACTGATACATTGCATAACAGCAGCTGTGGAAACTGTAACTCAAGACATAGTCGATGCTATGTGGGTACAATCTGAATACTGCATTAGCATATGCTGTGCATCTCAAGGGAGGCATACTGGACACTGACGAAAAGGTATGAAGAAACACTTTTGAGTTTCTCGTTCATCAAAAAACAAAATTTATTGTATATGTTTATTAGTTTCAGAAAAATGGACCTGCCAGATTGGATGATTTGTTTTGATACATCATGCATATTGCCCAAGCCTCAGTTCGGATTCGAAAGGCTTCTGATATTGAGAAGGCTATCTACACATACAGTGAAAATGTATTTGGTTCTTAAGACAATACATTACAGGCTATTGTTATATTTTATGATCTGTCTTAGACACTTGACTGTTAAATCACAATATCCTTTTAAGTAAAGTAGAATAGTGCAGTGCAACAGAAATGGTGCAAAATAATTTAATTTCTATATCTCTGACAGGAAACAAAGGATGTAAGAAGGACAGAGACATGCATAAAGCTATGACGCATCATCCAACTGAAAGGTAATTACGTGTTGCGTCCCACAAGGTTCCGTCTTAAGACACTTGCTTCTTCTTGTGTATATCAATGACCTTTTATCAGCAACATTACCAGATGCCAAGTTTGTTTTGTTTGCAGATGACACAAACATTGTGAGAGGCACCCACTTGCCTTTCTCATACTGTGGCATCAAGCAGTCAGGCCTGCAAGATGAGTGGTTTGCCAAGCGAGTGGAATCTTCCTTAATTTATCGAGCAACATGAATTCTCGTATCTTACTATTTAGTTACAAATTATCCACCTGTATGAATAATACGCAACGGAAACACGCATCTGACTATCAGTGATTTATAGAACTCTGACTGTACACTACGCACTGGCAATACCACATTTACCTTTTGTCTTTGATTTAACGGCTTTTATATAAATTCGGGACATTACGATAACATACAATTTAATGAAAAAGGCCACCAATCTCTTTCTTTTCACTATTTGATTTATTCCTAAACACACAAATTCTACAACCTACAACAGAATCACATGAGAAATTCCGCCCAGTGGGCATGGCTTTACGTTAGTGAATCTCTATACTATGGTCTCGTAATCTATTTACCGCAACAGTGCACTCCCTGGATCGGATGGTGGATCTTTTATTATACCTCACACTTCGCCTCTCACAATAATCCTCACGAAACTTTCCTCCAGATCGAGCGATACAGAAGGAACAGGCATACCCACAAATCTTTCGAAACTACCTTGCTACTCCCATGCAAAACACACATACCCAAATTACAAGACATACACAACACAACAATATGAAATATTACACAAAGAACGGTTACAACTTCATCACTTTCCGCTTTCCCACTTCAATCAATATTTATCCCAGTTTCACACGACACTGCCCCACTTTGTAATTCTACTTTCCTACTGTGAACTCTGGAGATAAACGCACGTCTTCCTGTGCAATGCAAGCCAAGTGGCGTTGCTGGAAAAACGGCCGACTCACCTTGATTCTCTCTCAGAGTTTAAATTCAGCGTCACACGGAATGATATTTCTTAAATACTTCAACTTATGATACACACGCTATTTCTTAAATATTTCAGCTTATTGTACACACGCTATTAATTCTTAAATATTTCAGCTTATTGTACACACGCTATTAATTCTTAAATATTTCAGCTTAAGCTCACGGAAGTATCTCAACTTATAACTACACGTGGGCTCTTTGTGACCGTTGGTTTACTACAATCCCCTTAAAATTACCTGCCTCACTTTGTAATTTTCCCCACAAAAGGTCCTGTGAAAGAGAAATTATTAATTCTAACTACTCTTAAATATTCCACATCCATACCATGCCTCCACTCTTTCATTCCGGAGCACAACAAAAAAACAGGTCTTTACAGCAGAAGGTTCAGCGGCAGAGTACCTGAAACATGGCCGTATTCTGATTCTCTCGCACCTCTCTCGAAGTGGGAGAAGCACCTTGCTACCTTATTGGTCAGCCACATTTCAGACGCTCAAAGCTCTGGTAACTTCCATCTCTTTGGTCTCACCAAAGGTAGCCAAAGGATCGACTCAAAGATGATCATATATTCCGATTCACTATCTGTGGTTAGCAGACGACCATACATTCATTCCTTTCACAGATCTCACCAAACTGGATGTAGGGATTTATTTTGAGGGAGTGCACATGTGATCAATTAAATAAATAAATTGTCATTCTTTCCCACACTGGTATCCGGCTTCGCTGTATTAATTGAAATTGAGTTACTTTTACACAAAAAATGTGTTGTTCTGACAAGAATTTCGTACCTATTTTCAGTGTTGGGCGGTACTGTACCCTTTCAATTGCAATACATACCGAATCAAGTTTAGTCTTAGAAATATTGTTTAAAGAAACATTCGTGAACGAAAATAAATGGTCTCTAGCCAATTTTTTGTCACAAAGCTTTGAATAAACAAAATAATAAAAAAAAATGCAATTCAGAACTTGTAAGAGGTTTCCCAGCAGTATAAGGCTGAAATATAATTGTACAGATAGAAGTGGACAGCATTAAATTATAGGAATTACAGCTTGACGATAAATTCAGCTGGGAGTAACACACCACAAACTGCTGAAGTCATGTTATCACCAGATACAGTTGGGATGGAAGAACCAAGAGTGTAATTGATTATATTCAAGTAGATAGGGAATGGGGAGAGAAAGTAACAACTGTGAAGGTAATTCCAAGTGTGAGTGCAGATGGAGACCATAGATTACTAGCGAGACAATGGAAAACGAATCAGTGTGTGAAAAATAGAAAACAGAAGAAAGTGATGAGGATACAGGATTGGAAACTGAAGGAGAGTGAATGTGCTGAGAAGTACAGAGAATTAATCACACAAAAATTTCCAAAAGAAGTTTTCTACGATGTAGAAAAAGAATGGAGTTTATTCAAGGACACTTTAGTCAAAGCAGCACAAAAAGTATGTGCCAGAACATCTGGAAAGGAAAAAATAAGACAGACAAGTTGGTGTGATGATACCACAATCCAAGCAGTTAGAAGAAAAAATGGAGCATGGAGAAAGTGGTGGAAAACTAAAAATGACAAAGACCATAAAATGTATATAGAGGAAAAGAAAAAGTGCGAAGAAATAGTGGAAACAGCAAAGAAAAAGGCATGGTAAGAGTTTACAAAAAAACTTGAAGAATATTGAAAAGCAATGAGAAAATGTTCTATAAAATGATGAAAAATAAAAGGAAGGCTTCTGAAGTACCAGTAAAGATGGAAACACAGGACGGTACCATTATTGAAGATCCAGGGAATATTGAAAGGGTACAGTACTGCCCGACATTGAAAATAGGTACAACATACTTCATTATTTTTGTCAGAACAACATATTTTTTAGTAAAATAACTCAATTTCAACTAATACAGCGAAGCTGGATACCAGTGTGGGAAAGAATGACAATTTATTTATTTAATTGATCACATGTGCACTCCCACAAAGTAAATCCCTACATCCTGTTTGGTGAGATCTGTGAAATGAATGAATGTATGGTCGTCTGCTAACCGCAGATAGTGAATGTGAATATATGATCATCTTTGAGACGATCCTTTGGCCACCTTTGGTGGGACCAAAGAGATGAAATTTACCTGAGCTTTGAGCGCCTGAAATGTGGCTGACCAATACGGTAGCAGGTTGCTCCCCCACTTTGACAGAGGTGTGAGAGAACCTAAAGAACGACCATGCTTCAGCACTCTGCCGCTGGATCTTGTGCTGTTAAGACCTGTCTTGGGTGTGCTCCGTAAAGACAAAAGAGTGGAGACATGGTATGCATGTGGAATATTTAAGAGTAGTTTGAAATAATAATTTCTCTATTTCAGGAACTTTTGTGGGGAGAATTAAATGTCAGGCAGGTAATATTGATGGGATTGTAGTAATCTTCGGAAGTGACCAACGGTCACAATGAAACCACGTGTAGCAATAAGTTGAAATACACTCCTGGAAATTGAAATAAGAACACCGTGAATTCATTGTCCCAGGAAGGAGAAACTTTATTGACACATTCCTGGGGTCAGATACATCACATGATCACACTGACAGAACCACAGGCACATAGACACAGGCAACAGAGCATGCACAATGTCGGCACTAGTACAGTGTATATCCACCTTTCGCAGCAATGCAGGCTGCTATTCTCCCTTGGAGACGATCGTAGAGATGCTGTATGTAGTCCTGTGGAACGGCTTGCCATGCAATTTCCACCTGGCGCCTCAGTTGGACCAGCGTTCGTGCTGGACGTGCAGACCGCGTGAGACGACGCTTCATCCAGTCCCAAACGTGCTCAATGGGGGACAGATCCGGAGATCTTGCTGGCCAGGGTAGTTGACTTACACCTTCTAGAGCACGTTGGGTGGCACGGGATACATGCGGACGTGCGTTGTCGTGTTGGAACAGCAAGTTCCCTTGCCGATCTAGGAATGGTAGAACGATGGGTTCGATGACGGTTTGGATGTACCGTGCACTATTCAGTGTCCCCTCGACGATCACCAGTGGTGTACGGCCAGTGTAGGAGATCGCTCCCCACACCATGATGCCGGGTGTTGGCCCTGTGTGCCTCGGTCGTATGCAGTCCTGATTGTGGCGCTCACCTGCACGGCGCCAAACACGCATACTACCATCATTGGCACCAAGGCAGAAGCGACTCTCATCGCTGAAGACGACACGTCTCCATTCGTCCCTCCATTCACGCCTGTCGCGACACCACTGGAGGCGGGCTGCACGATGTTGGGGCGTGAGCGGAAGACGGCCTAACGGTGTGCGGGACCGTAGCCCAGCTTCATGGAGACGGTTGCGAATGGTCCTCGCCGATACCCCAGGAGCAACAGTGTCTCTAATTTGCTGGGAAGTGGCGGTGTGGTCCCCTACGGCACTGCGTAGGATCCTACGGTCTTGGCGTGCATCCGTGCGTCGCTGCGGTCCGGTCCCAGGTCGACGGGCACGTGCACCTTCCGCCGACCACTGGCGACAACATCGATGTACTGTGGAGACCTCACGCCCCACGTGTTGAGCAATTCGGCGGTTCGTCCACCCGGCCTCCCGCATGCCCACTATACGCCCTCGCTCAAAGTCCGTCAACTGCACATACGGTTCACGTCCACGCTGTCGCGGCATGCTACCAGTGTTAAAGACTGCGATGGAGCTCCGTATGCCACGGCAAACTGGCTGACACTGACGGCGGCGGTGCACAAATGCTGCGCAGCTAGCGCCATTCGACGGCCAACACCGCGGTTCCTGGTGTGTCCGCTGTGCCGTGCGTGTGATCATTGCTTGTACAGCCCTCTCGCAGTGTCCGGAGCAAGTATGGTGGGTCTGACACACCGGTGTCAATGTGTTCTTTTTTCCATTTCCAGAAGTGTACTTCCGTGTGCTTAAGTTAAACTGAATTACTAGCGTGTGTACAATAAGTTGAAATATTTAAGAAATAGCGTGTGTACCATAAGTTGAAATATTTAAGGAATGGCGTGTGCAGGACTTGAAATTAGAGACGAGTACTTCCACGTGGTGAGTACTGTGTGAGTCTCAATCTGTGTATGAGACAAAGGATAAAGAGAAGCACTCGTCCATGGTATCAGTTGAGGACTCGCGTGTGTGATGAATATGTTCTTAATATTACTTTGCGTGATATGATTCCGTGTGACGCTAGATTCAAACTCTGAGAGAGAAGCAAGGTGAGTCGGCCGTCTATCCGGCAACGCCACTTGGCTTGTATTGCACAGGAAGATGTGCAAATATCTCCAGAGTTCATAGTAGGAAAGTAGAATTACAAAGTTGGGCAGTGTCGTGTGAAACTGGGATAAATACTAATTGAAGTGGGAAAGCTGAAAGTGATAATGTTGTGACTATTTAGTGTTTTGTATTTCATGTTATAGTGTGGTGTATGTCATGTAATTTGGGTATGTGTGGTTTGCATGGGAGAGTAGCAAGGTAGTTTCAAAAGATTAGTGGGTTATGCTTGTTCCTTCTGTACTGCTCGGTCTGGAGGATAGTTTCGTGATGATGATTGTGAGATACGAAGTGTGAGAAATAATAAAAGATCCACCATCCTATCCAGAAAGTGCACTGTAGCGTTAAATAATTACGAGACCATAATATAGAGATTCACCAATGTAAAGCCATGCTCACTGGGCGGAATTTCTCATGTGTTATTGTTGTAGGTTATAGAGTTTGTGTGTTTAGGTTAGAGAATTTATCGGAATAAATAAGATAGTGAAAAGAAAAAGATTGGTGGACTTTTCCTTCGAATTGTATGTTGTCATAATGTCCCGAATTTATAATGTGTGCGCCATTCATATTCAGTGCGGTGGCCACGTGTTGACAAAAGCCGTT
This sequence comes from Schistocerca americana, assembly GCF_021461395.2. Classification (NCBI taxonomy): domain Eukaryota; kingdom Metazoa; phylum Arthropoda; class Insecta; order Orthoptera; family Acrididae; genus Schistocerca; species Schistocerca americana. The sequence goes on from NC_060126.1 coordinate 525,567,894, forward strand.
AAATAAAAAGAAGAAAGAAAATGTGGTATTGCCAGTGCGTAGTGTACAGTCAGAGTTCTGTAAATTACTGATAGTCAGATTCGTGTTTCCGTTGCGTATTATTCATATAGGAGGATAATTTGTAACTTAGTTGTGAGTACGAGAGTTCATGTTACTCGATAAATAAGAATTAATCCACTCGCTTGGCAGACCACTCATCTTGCAGGCCTGACTGCTTGATGCCACAGTATGAGCGAGGCATGTGGGTGCCTCTCAATACAAAAGATCTCTGGAAAGAATATTTTAAGAAGCTGTTAAACGCTGAGGAGCAGGTACATGAGGAAACAACAAATAATGGAGAAATTGAGAGAAGTTGGGAAGCAGAATTAGGACAAATTACACGGGAAGAAATGAAAAAGCTGTGAAGAAGATGAATGGGGGGAAAGCCCCAGGACCTGATGAAGTATCAGTGGACATGATAAGAGCAGCAGGTCCAGTGGGAATGCAGTGGCTGTATAGAGTACTATCAAGCGTGTGGAGAAATAGTACAAAACCTGACGACTGGAGAACAGGAGACATTGTTCCCATCTTCAAGAAAGGCAATAAAAGACTTTGTAAAAACTACAGAGTAATAACCCTTATGAGTCATACAGCCAAGATTTTTGAAAGAATTTTACTAAATCGAATAAGTGAAAAGATAGAAAAGGAGCTGAGAGAAGAACTGCATGGGTTTAGGAAAGGAAGAAGCACGATCAACCCGATATTTTCTATCTGTCAACTGATGGAAAAAAGTTGGGAGTATAACAAAAGGGTGATAATGGTTTTTATAGACATAGAAAAGGCATATGACTTACAAGGGGAGGCCGCCAATTGCGAAATTCAGATTCGATTCATACTGCGCATAATAAAAGCTCATGGCCAGAGGTGTAATGTGGCAAAGCACCAAGATGCACTTCTCAGCCGTTGTCGAGAAAATCGACAGTTAAAAGAAACCGTTGCGGTGAAATACTCTGTACGATTAACGATTTTCTGTAGCATCGTGGCGCAGCGGTAAGCGCTCGGGTTTCTAATCCGAAGGTCGCCGGATCGAATCTCGCGCCATGCAATTTTTTTATTATTAGTTTTTTGTAATTCAAACATTAATGAATTGCTTATGCATGTTGGTGAAGGCGGATCGCTCTCCAATTGTACCGCCTCCATTTTTCCGTTTGTTTAACAGGGTGTACCAAAGCTCTCACGTCCGCACTGATTTTCGACGATGTTATAAGTTGCGCTAGGGACCGCATCTACCTTCTTTTGAAGTTAGCAGGCAACTACGCTGTTATGCGGCGGCTCGTTTCGGCCCATTCAACATCTGTCCTTCAAGTGTAACGAGCGAGTAACGGAGTTTATATTTCATACCTGCCACAGCAAATTTGTGTTCATGGGGTCTCTATTCTAATTCGAACGTTTGACTTACGCTATACGTATTCGTTTCGGAATATCGTTTCTACGTCTTCCGTTAACTATACGTGGTTAACCGTGTGAAGATAATTAATAACATTTGTGAAATACAACTTTGTTTGCGGAAAACATAATGATGTTCAAAGTCGCCAGTTTCTCCACGACAAACGACTTTCTACAACTTATTATATGCATAATTGTTGCAACTGATTGCCGGGAATTATATATATGTATATATAATCAGTGCGGGCGTGAGAGCATTGGTACACCCTGTTAAACAAACGGAAAAATGGAGGCGGTACAATTGGAGAGCGATCCGCCTTCACCAAGATGCATAAGCAATTCATTAATAGTTTATATATATATATATATATATATATATATATATATATATATATATATATATATGAATTACAAAAAACTAATAATAAAAAAAATTGCATGACGCGAGATTCGATCCGGCGACTTTCGGATTACGAACCCGAGCGTTTACCGCTGTGCCGCGAAGCTGTAAAAAATTGTTAGTCGTAGAGAGTATTTCACCCCAACGGTTTCTTTTAACTGTCGATTTTCTCGACAACGGCTGAGAAGTGCATCTTGGTGCTTTGCCACATTACACCTCTGGCCATGAGCTTTTATTATGCGCAGTATGAATCAAATCTGAATTTCACAATTGGCGGCCTCCCCTTGTTAGTTGACAGGGAAAGACTCTGGGAAGAAATGAAGAAGATAGATATAGAAGATGGATACATTAATGTCATAAAGACAATGTACAGAGGACACAATTGTATAATTAGAGCACCATTGGGGAACTCTGAATACTTCGAAATAAGACAGGAACTTAAGCAAGGAAGTATTCTATCTCCTGCACTATTTAATGTTGTGATGGAGGGAATGAATAGGGCAGTTAAAGATATAGTAAAAGAAAAAGACAAACAGATGATTTTTGCAGATGGTATGATAATATGGGATGATAAATAGGTAGATGTACAGCTACAGCTTGATGTGTGGAAGGAAGTAATGGAAAGGTATGGATTAAAAATAAATAAAGATAAAAGTGAAGTAATGGTATTTGAAAGAGAGAAAGGAATCAATGAAAACATTACCTTAAATGGAGAAACCCCTCAAAGTGGTAGAAAGTTTCACTTATTTAGGGAGTGAAATATCTAGGGATGGAAGAATAACTAACGAAATTAATAGGAGGTTACAGAAGGGAGGCAATTTGTACCAAACAATGAAACACCTGATTTGGAGTAATGAAGTTTTAGAAAGAGCAAAACTCTTTATGTATAAGAATTATTAGATCCCTATTGTTACCTATGGTGGAAAAACATGGACAATGACAGAAAGGAACTGGAGCAGACTCCAAGCAGGGGAAATGAAATTTCTCAGAGCAGTTAAGGGAAAAATAAGAATGGACAGAGTAAGGAATGTAGAGATTAGACATGACGTTAAACAAGAAAGTATGAGAGAAAAAATTGAAAGAAAGAGATTAAGATGGTATGGGCATGTTAAGAGGATGCATGGGCAGAGACTCCCCAAAATTATGGAGGAACTAAAGATGCATGGGAAATGACCTAGAGGGCGCCCAAGAACATGGTGGAAAATGGGAGTGAGAATATCTGTAGAAAGGAGAGGTGTGACATGGCAGCAAGTGGAGGAAGAAAAGTGGAGGGAGGACCGAGCCAAATGGAGAGGACTCATCAGCACCCAGACCCGACAGTAGCTGGAGCGGGCTTCGGATATAGATATAGATAGATTAATACGATATCATCTCTCTACAACTTCAGTGCAATAATGCGATCATTGTAAATAAATGTTGCAAAACTGTTTTTCTGTTAGGATTTATTACTTCATAAATGAAAATTTTTTGACTCATTGCACATCCATGACGATCACTTCAGGTAGGATCTGTGGGAGGTACATTGGCATATTTGTTTTTAATTGTAAATATTGTAACATTCTTTTAAAATTGAAAGTTTAAGATTACTTTGAATGAATGTATGAACTGTGGAATGGATACAAAACTCGAATTATCGTGTTGCGTGTTGTAAGTTCAAGTGGAGTGCTTACTCTGTGTTATTTTTAGCAAAACTTCACATGCATTGATTGGGCAGTGCAGCTCTCAATACCAATAAAGAAGAACAGTCACTGCAAAAATCCTTTAGCCCCTTACGCACTGAATCATCTGGGCCTGTTGAAAACTGGTTCCTGTACACATAACAACTAAATTAAATTGTCCTACCTATAAAGCAGCAATGGAGTAGCGTGATATATTCTGGTCTCTCATGAAGAACAAAGCATGCTAGCTACAGGCTCAGCAGCGTGCAATGCTGGCCTTAATAATTGAAATGCACATGAAATGATTTTGGCTGATAAATGAGAACATTAAGAAAACCCAACTTCTTTAAAAAAAATATATGACCTGGAGAGGGAGGCGGTACTGATTATGGCGAATTACTAACACTGAGATTTTTTTGCAAAATTATATTGGTAGTTAAGTTTGGCTTTTCAAAAACATCTGACAAGTGCAGTTACATTACTCCCAATCGATTCACAAACAATGAGATTTAAATAGCAAGTATTATCTAACTTCGCTAATTTAACATAAATGTAGATCATCAAATTACATATATCTATGTTAACAAATCTCAGCAACAATACAATAGTGAAATATGTAACTGTCCTTTTTTTCAAATCAGTTTATGAATATTCTGTAGTTATTCAACAATTACAACTCATCAGCCAACTCATCTGTACCAACATGCAGTCAAAAATAAAAATAATAATTATTTAACAGCTTTACCTTGGTTGCATGAAGACTTCTGTTTCCAGGATCAACAATATCTACATACCTACATTAATCTAACACTTGGTGGCTTCACACAGCGCAGCACAAAGACTACCTACTCCATCATTTTCCCTAACAGACATCTACCTACAATCGTGCAGCAAGCGCTCTCTTACTCCAACTCTAAGCATTATCTCTGGGTCTGCGATATAAAGCATATCAAAGACATACATCTTTTATAAAAATCACATTTAGGTGCCACATACAAACGTGCCCAAGTATACTTTTTTCACAACTCTTCAGCAGGGTTTAATAATATTTGACACATGTGACTTGCAACAAATATGTGGCAAATTTACCTAACTGTATATCATCATAAAACTCAGAAGAATTGATAGTGCTCAGGTGCAATAGAATAAATCATAATCTGGTTATATTATGAGTAAATTGTCTCATAAACAAGGTTGATGAGAAGTAAGTTATGTAAAGACAAGTCAGTATGCAAACCTAAATGTTAAGATAATGGTATAAGATTGAGCAAGGGAAAGGAGGAGACATGGTTGAAGCCTATGAACATGTCGAAGTGACTCCATCATAGGGTCCATTTCTTTTTGTTTTGTGCTGGTTCAACAACTTAGTGGTGACCCATGCGTATTGCATTCAGTGTACCAATACATTAGAATTCCATATTTTTTCCTCAATCATGTGCAGAGATACATGAGGCAACAGATTGCCAACAACTGTAGTTGGTGATTACATTAAGATCAGTAACGTGATGACCAGCACCATCACTGCTCTTTGCAGTAGAGACTCTTCTGAGATCCAAACAACATATAATGTCTCTTGTGTTGAAGTATGAATATCAGTAGTTAATTGCTCCAATACAATGAACAGAGTTAGGAGACTGGATAATGCAAGGTACAAAAAAGCAGCAAATGTAAGATAGTGGAACGTGGCCATTTCTACCTTTGTCAAGATCAAGTAATCTATCTGATCAGAAAAAGCTCAGCATCCTAATGAAATTACAGACTGGATAATGCAACAATGCTTTACATCAGAGTGAATAGGCAAAATTGAAAGTGGATTCTGACTAAGATCACATCAATAAGTGGGGCATCAGGCTGCCAATTAGACATAGAATAACCAGACAGAAAACATTACTGGTTCATAAATTATACTGTGTCTCCCAGTGGCCTGGTATATGCAATATTGTGATATAAATACTTAATAAAATCTAAGAACTGATTGGCACCAATTGTCCTTGTACTTGGAATATATGCACATCTTAATATCTAAAACAAGGGAAGAGAAAATATTAATCAGAGACTCCCAGTGGCCTTTCTACATACATAAATGCTGATCTTAATGACCATAAGATGATTGGGGCTGCAAGTGGTTTAGCACATGTAATACATGTAAATCTTAATATCTATAACAATTATAGAGGAAATATTACTCAGGAGCTCCAAGCAGCCTTTCTACACGAAGCAGTTGCTGGCATTAATGATTAAAAGTGAGAAAAATCTGATCTTAACAGCAAATATGTAACAGAAAACATGTTTGTGGCTCAAGGTGGCCTAGTTTCACACAGCATAAATATCAAAGCTGAGAAAGTACCATAAAATGAAATTAGATATAATTTTATATGGCCCTCAGAGGCTTATGAATAATTCATAATGAGTATAAGTAACTCGACGTGGCTTTTACAAAAGCAAATTGTATAAATAACAGTAGTATATAAGACTATTGCTCTGTATGACCTGTTTGAGTACATATTAGGCAAATAGAATCATAGAGTCACAGTATGGTATCATGTGAGTAAAGACACAATATTTATAGGTTGTGTACCACCCTCAGGGCTTAATAAAATTATGTGTTAAATTACCTATATCTCTAACAATGTGCATATCTACAGGGAAGGATAAGGGAATGATTGATAAGGGCAGTTCATTTTATCTTCAAAGAAAATTATTAACAGTCTATCATCATTCTTCTTGAGTCAAGAACTGCTATGGCCATAGCAGAGAAGAAATGTGATTATAGTATACGCAAGCATAATCACAGGAGTACTAAGTGCAACATAGTTTTAGATAAATGTAACACATCACAGTAAATAATGAGATAAACATGCAAAGATATGAATGAACTACAGAAATAGTGGAACTTGTATATGTGATTAGTAACCTGAAAAGAAAGCAGTCATGAATGCTAACATAAGGAGGTAGTATCATATGAAATCTCATAAGGAATGGTGAAAAAAATGTTTTCTAGGTGTAAAGCTGCTGTGACAGTCTTCCCCAAACACCTACAGTCATTTGGCACAAGGTAAGACAGATTTTCCTGGAAACGACACAAAATACATCTAATACATATTAGCATCATATACTATCATTATAGAAAATCGCCAATATATCAATATAATCATTATTACTGGAGTGCAGCTCAGGGCATGAACACTTATTAAAAATCAATATTCCATCTTTATTCCAAAAATTTGGTGCAGCTCATGGCATAAACACTCGGTATATATTCTAACATTACTCTTACACCCAACACAAAATGCAGAAAAAAATATCCTTAATCTTTATAGGTAGTCTGCCTAATATACCTAGTACACCAACAGGAAAATCTTTATAAAAGCCTGCCAGGAAACAGTGTGAGACGTGTCAGTGGTGTTTAGTATTCCATATAAGCTGTTTATGTCAAACTTACTATGTACTGCAGTTCCTGCTTATGAGTATTATGGCTCGTTTGGGTACAACGAGACTTCGGTACATTGGTTCTATAAAATACATAAAATGGAGGAGTATATGTAATAGACATGAGTTATAGCGTACATTGATTTCTTAAATCTACATAGGTGAAAGCAAGCAAACCATTGGCATCATCAAGTACAAGAGGTACATCAAATTAGAGCACAAGACTGGGTATAAATGGAACATGGCAATATTATAAAGTACAAAGAGTGAATAACCTAACAAAAATTGTAATAATAATTCATCAGACGATAGCATAATTGTCAGTAGTAATACTATCTTGCCTAGGGTGTGCAGTAATGGGAAAGTGGAGTAGCATAATATCAAAAAACGGCACATTTCGTGGTATCAGTAAAGACAAAATAACAGCACAAATAAATCAATATAAGATATACAGAGGCTATGTACAAAAGGGACACAAAACTTCGCCACAGCTGGTCCCAAGCCCGGTTGAAAAAGGAGGAGGGGGAGGAGTAACACCTCATTAAAAAACCTTGGTTTACGAGGCTTGGGTAATAGTATCTCGTGAGGGCCCCTTGCCAGGAAACGGTGAAGACCTCAACGGCAGTGAAGGCGGCGATGAAGATCATCAGAATGGCGGAACTGGCGGAAGAGGCACGCTTTTGTATAAGAGCCCCAGACTGTAGCGTCTGCTCAAACAGTGGGAGGCTGCAAAAGGCGTCTATACCACATGTTAGTGGTAGCCTCACTTATAATTCTAAGCTAAATGCTTAAATTTTTATCATCGAAGGGTACAACTAACTTACCCCGAACCAAACTTTAACCTAAGATGTGATGGTAAATTTCAAAAGGAAAACTACTCCAGGAAGTAACCAATCTTCCATCGTTATTCATTGTGGTGCAACTAGGCCTTTGGATTCTGGAGAGCCTAGAACATCATTTAAGAAAGAGTCAGAGCTTCCTAGTACTTCTTCAAAGATACGACACGAGAAAAAACATCTACTGGGGACACCGAACATCAACACACTTATGAAAGTTGGAAAACTAAAACACCTAACAGATACGCTCAATCAACACATCATAATTATATTAGCACTTCAAGAAACAAGGTATCTGGATGAAAATGCCTTTGAGTCAGGTGGATACAGGATCTACAAAGGAAAACCAGCCATTAGAAACTCCAATAATACGACTATATTAGGGACCTCATTTGTGGTCAAACAGCAACGTACGGACTCAAAAACTAATTTTAGTTCCATCAGGGCAAATTTAGTTTCTGAAGTTCAAGTCAGGCAATAAACGTTACACTATTATAAATGCACATGCACCTATGAACCAACATAACAGAACAAATGTTGACAAAGTGGGAGATTTTTGGGAAATGCTAGCCACGACACATCCATATTACCAAAAGATCATATAAAATTTTTAGTGGGTGACTTTAATGCACAAGTTGACAAAGAAATAAAATTTAAATCAGTAGTTGGAGATTTTCCAGCACATGCAAGAACCAACAGAAATGGGGAAAGACTCATAGATTTTTGTAAACAATTTAATCTGAAACTAATGTCGACATGTTTCAGGAAACTTGCAAGAAAGAAAAAAACGTGGGTATCACCTAATCCAAATCAAGGTGAATATCAGTTGGACTATGTGGCAATAACGACTCGCAGCTACAAGGAAATCTTGGATGTCAGAGTGAGGAAGGGCCTAAACATAGACTCAGACCATTATCTGACTGAAATAAAGACCATGTCCCAACCAAACAAACCTAAACCAGAACCAAGAAGATTTGCAAGAGTCAACTCTAAATTTCTCATGCAGAATCAGGACAAATTCAGTGATATATTAAACACAAGAAAAATGGATGATTGGGAAGAAATTAAAGAAACAATTCTAGAGTCAGTTAAAGAAATGGGACAACCACGAAGAATACCAAAACACAGGTGGTGGAATGAGCTGTGTGATGAAGCAATTGACAATCGACTAAAGGCATGGAAAAAATGGAACAGTAATAAGAAACACGAATACTGGGAAGAATGTAAAGAAGAAAGGAAAAAGACAGCAAAAATCATCAGATCAGTGAAAAGAAAATATGACAAAGACAGATCAGAAGAAATGGATTCCGACTTTAAAAGGAACAACACTACAGATTTCTATAAGACTTTCAGAGAAGTTTTAACACGATTCCAGTCAACAAGTTTACATTTTAAAGATAATAATGGAAAAATTGTTTTAAGGAATATAGAGAACTGCCAAATTTTAGCTGAATACTTTGAAAATCCATTAAGTTGTGAAGAGCCTAATGACAGATTACAATTTCAAAAACCACAACATGAAAATCCACCATCGGAACCACCTACAGTAGAAGAAATAGAAAGGATTATCAAAGCATTGAAGAATAAAAAAGCAGCAGGTGAGGATGGAATAGTAGCAGAAATGTGGAAACTAGGGGGCTTATCCGCATGGCAGAAAATTCACGAATTAATTAAAGACATTTGGACAAAAGGAATCATACTCAGTGACTCGAAACAAGCATTGATCCATCCTCTCCATAAAAAAGAAGATAAAACAGACACCAACCACTACAGGGGCATATCCTTGTTACCAGTGACATACAAAATACTTTCTAAAGCACTTTTAAATAGAATAGAGGAACAAACAGGACCTAATATAGGAGACTATCAAGCAGGATTTAGAAAAAGTAGATCATGTGCAGAACAGATTCTTATTTTAAAAACAATCTTGAGAGTGAGAGCTATACAAAATAAAAATACAGTAGTTTCGTAGACTTCAAGAAGGCCTACGACTCAGTTGACAGACAAACACTATTCCAAATACTTTATGAATCGGTGATAGATGAAAACACAAGAAGACTTGCTGAACAAACGCTCACACATACAACATCAATGATTAAGTTTCAAGGCGAAATTTCTGAACCATCCAAAATCAAAACAGGAGTTCGACAAGGAGACGGACTGTCCCCAATTCTCTTTAACTTGGTTTTAGATAAAAGAGCAAAAAAATGGGAAAGCACATTAAAAATGAGAGGCACAAAGGGTATAGGCACGGGCCAAGGAAAGAACAAATTTGAAGTGAAATGTTTAGCCTTTGTGGATGATACGGTATTGATAACTGAAAATCGAACAGGCGCAACAGTTATGCTTGATCTGTTACACAAGATTGCTGAAAAGACTGAGCTAAAAATACCCTATGAAAAAACCGAGTATATAGAACACAAACATAACACAGAAAAGTTTATGAAAACAAAGTATGGAAAAATTAAAAGAGGGGATAGATTCAAATAGCTGGGGGAGTGGATCCAAGCCAGTGGACTGGATAACACAACAAATAAATAAAGAATAAAAAAGTTAGAATTTGCATATAAATTAACACAAAACTACCACAATAAGAAATCAATATCCATACAAGCGAAGATTTAACATTATAATTCAGTTATTAGGACACAAGCAACATATGGATCAGAGTGCCTAACACTGAATAAGAAAGGTGAATTAAGAGAACTAGAAAAAAGAGGGAGAAAAATACTAAGAAAAATTCTAGGTACTGAGAAAAACAAGGAAAATGGGTGAATTAAAAGGAGAAATGAAGACTTATACAAAAATACAGAAAAGATCACATATACAATGAGGAAGAAATGGCAAAAATTTTATGGACATTAAAAAAAATTAAGAAACACAGATTACAAAAAAATTTTTAATTACGTTAGTAAGCTGAAAAAACTGTAGGATGGCAAGAAGCAGTAAAGGAAGACGCCAACAAAATAGATGTTAGAGAATAAATAGTATGTTACAGGAATCACTTCAGGCTACTGATACAAAACGCAAACTATGAAGAAGATGAGCCAAAACCTCGACACAAGAAATTGTGGACAGATGAGCAGAGACGTGCAGTTGGCAAGAAAATGAAGAAGTACTGGGAAGAACGGAAGAAATAGAAACACTATAAGTCTTAAGTTGTATGCGGTCCATAGCTGGTCAAATTCATAAATAAAAAAAAGGGACACAAATTCTTATTGTATAAAAAATATGTTTTGAGTTACAGTGGTCAGACCATCCAAGGGATGTGACTCGGTGGGCACACGTCAAAGTAAATAATGGTGTCTCTCTCAGTTGTTGTTTTCACGCACAAGCGTATGAAAATAGAAAAATGCAAGGCCTATACTTCTGGTAAGAGAACCGACCTGCAAGATTCTCCCTGCCAGGCACGTCATTATCTCTTGAAATGCTGAACAGTCGAGGGCTCGTGAAAACAAGTCACCAATAGAATTTGTATAAGCATAGGAAATGTGTCAAGTAAATGTTCTGGTTTGTTTTATAAGTATGTGGACCCACATGTATAACTAAAATAAGCATAAGCGATTTACTGGCAATGTAAGTAACGGCTTCTGCCAAGACTAATGCCAAATTTCGTAGTTTCTGGAACTTAGCAAAAAAATTTTATAAAAAGCTGAAAAAAGCGTTAAAAATATATACATTAATAACAGTAGTGTAATGTCTTCTGAGTACAAGAAGTAGAACTGAAGAAATAATTTATGTCGTCAAGATTGGTGCATATCTGTGACGTATATAAAGCAGCTGGTTACATAAATTTCCTAGAATCAATGCCGTAGAACTTTCTTTGCAAATGATGACTGCTGAAACAAGCATGCTTATAATTTGTTCATAATCGCAGCCGTATTCTGGGCGCTAAAACTTAGCTTATTGGTATTTCAGTAATTTCTCATTATTGCTATAGGACGGAAACTGAAATTTAGTACATATTCAGGTGTTGCGACAAAAGACATAAAAATTTTTTGACAAATTCAGTGTATCATTGTCAAAATCGTGTGTAACGTCGCAGTCCGGGAAAGCGAAATCGTATAAAAAGTAATTTGTGTGATGGCAGAATATGCTACGTTGTAGTTACGTAGCGCTATGTAATTGACCCGTCTTTGTGTTTGGCTTGGCATAATATTTTTAGGCTGAACGTAGATGTGATTAGTTTTGGAAATCGATGTTTTCAAATAAATGTAATAGACAGTGTATTGGAGGTGTTATTGAACTATGGCTATTCTACTGTTAACTGATTTCTTGCTAATGACTTTGTGATTAATTTCGTAGGATCTAAGCACTGCTGTTAAATCATATGGCCATCGCGAGTAAAAGGAGGTAGCTCTGACTGGAACTGTTTTTGACTAGCCCTCTCGTTAGACGGAACTGACTGATCATAGACACTAAAATCCTGACATTCGCATACAATGTTGCTTGACAATGATGGACAACTGTGTCAGAAGACAATTTTTTTATCAAAGCTGCTATCAAGTGAAGTTCTCTAACGTAATCAGAGTGACCATGCTGTTTGTTAGAATTAGAAGTGGGCTGTTGAAATAAATTCGAAATGTTGTGGCCATCATTCTTACAAGCTGTGACGTCAGATTGGGCTGGCTTATCGTAGATAATAAAACTCTGTTTGCTCAAAATATCATCTATATGCGTGCTGGTATTCTGAATGTGACTTCCAGGAAGTTGCTGTGTTTTTCTTTCTGTAGTAATCTACATCGTCTTCTTGAAGATGTAAGTGGTGGGTTCTGACTAGTAGGTTGTCATGATTATACATAGCTGCTCTGAAAGAGATAAACGGAATGGTGATACATTGCGTGGTTTCAGAGGAAATCGTGACAACAGTAAAGTGTACAGGAGTGTTGTTAGAAAAATTTTGCTTCTCAGAATGAGCTGCTAAGTATGCCAGTGGGCTGTGAGGGGTATACATAGTTTGCTTTTTGGCAGTATTTGTTGCACAATTCAAAGATTCAGTGTGAGGGAAATCGTCTTGTTCTTCAAAAAATTTATCGTTGTGACGCAGTGACCATCTGAAATTTCTGGTATGCGTCACGGAGGGAAACAAACTCTGTTCTGTGTTGAGACAGAAGGTGGCGTCTGATGTTTGATTATTCGCGTCATTGACCTGAGGGAAATAAAAGTTATTTGTTGAGGACTGATTTTGCTGTATGAATCTGGTCTGCAAATCGATCGCTGGAGAATAGCATTTATCAACACAAAGGTTGACTGAAGCAGACATGTTTGCACACGATGAAGCAGAAAGCTGTGGTGTGAACGGAATGTTTGCGTGACAAAAGGCGGCGTTGTGTGTACCATTTTTGTGTTGATAGAAAATTTCTTTCCTGTTAGTGTCATCATGCTTAATAACCCTTTCAGACCTGGCGGCCAATATATTGGACACTGATATTTATACACATTTTATAACAGTAAAAGATTTCATCACCATTGAAACCCAGTTGCCTGTTTACAGGACATCTCTCGCGTTAAGTTCCATGCATCTTGCTGTCCTCTGTTGCTGAAACTGTGTACTACATCGAAAAACAATCAATATGGCGGACCCGTTGCGGAATGCTCCAGGGAAGTCATATTTACGTGTTAAATACTGTAATATACACATTTTCTGGTGCTGAAACAAATATATTGGTTAAGAGCCATCTGTAGAGATTGCGTTTAAGGTAAGGGATGTGAGATTATGAACATAATTGAGCTATTATGACACAAAATTACGTCGTCCAAAATTCTGGACATCAGGATTCGATGGTAATATTTTTTTCCTCATAAGCTGCAGTGAAGGCATTGATATAATGGTTGTTTTCAACCTACTACTGTCTTATAACGTTCTTTCAATCATTGTTGCGTTTCTCTTTGGATTCATAGCATAATATATTAGCTAATAAATTATTTTATCTGTGGTATCCAGTAGTAAGCTTTGTATTTTATGACTTTTCATCTGTAACATACGTGCTAGTTTGCTAAAACTCGGTTTTTGTTTGTAGATCACAGGAAGGTATACGACACAACAAATCCAGACCAAATCAAGGAGATCCTGGATCTCTTAGCAGCAGGAGATGTTCCTGATATCGATATCGATATTTCAGATGACCAATATCATCTTGAAAATATTCCAGGCGCTGTTTACACAACTCCAAGGATGGAAAGTGAGAAAACGACAGCGAAAGATGATTTGTTGCTGACACAATTTGAATTCACAGAAAATGTGGTGGAGGTAGCGTCAGTTCATAATAATCTAGAAGGTCACAAAGAGCCACATGAGCTATCTGTACCTGCAGGGACTGTATGTAACAGTGAACCAGACAGAATATGACTATCTCACTGGGAAAGAAGAAATAAAGTACAGACGTCACCCTAGGTCACCTCCTCCTATTCATTTTGAGAATCAGTGTTATACTGATCAAGAAACTGAAGAAGAACCTGTCTCTTACTTTATGAAATACGTTACTGAACAAGAATGGGAAATGTTTTCAAGAAACACGAATATATATGCATTACAGTCTGGTTCTACAAATTTCAAACCAACTAACTCTCATTGGCCTGCATATAGCGATAGGAAACTTGAAATTTCCTCTAGTGAGACTTTAATGGGACCAGTTTCTTGGAATAGGTTTATTCTTAGGTTCTATGACTACAGATAGGTTTTTCCAGTTGTGAAATGCTCTGCATATTGTCAACAATTTGGAACGCCCTGCAAACTCAAGTGACAAATTGTATAAAGTTTGACCTTTTTACAATGCCTTGAGAAGAAGATGTTTAGAGCTCTCCCTTGAAGAATCTTTATGTATTGATGAACAGATGGTTCCATTGAAAGGTCAGCTATCAATCAAGCAGTATGTAAAAGACAAGCTGTGTCCTTGGGGAATTAAAATATTTGTTTTGGCTGGAAGATCTGGTGTTGCTTACGACTTCCTAATATATCAGGGTAGTGCGACTGAGCTTTATGAACAGAACAAGAAACTATTCGGTTTAGGTGTATCTGTTGTTCTCCATTTGTGTGACAGAATAAAAAGTGAAGGACACAAGCTATATTTTGACAATTACTTCTCTTCTTATCATCTTCTACAGGTACTGATGGAACAGTTCGAGTAAACACGTTTTTTTCTTCTACATTGATAAATGACAAAGATATCAGAAAGAAGGAGAGAGGATTTTCTGACCAGGTTGTCAGTAGAGACCATAATGTAGTCATGACAACGTGGCTTGATAACAGAACTGTGGTATTGGGTTCAAATTTTGTTGGAATAGGTAGAGAAGGCACTTTTGAACGATGGGACAAAACGTCAATATCATATGTACAAATCAGGCGCCCTGAAGTTGTTAAATTGTACAATGAATCAGTGGGTGGAGTAGACTTGTTTGATCAGCTGATTGGACTGTACAGAATCTTTATTACATCCAGAAAACGGACTCTAAGAATGCTGATGCATGCTGTTGATTTTGCTTTGATCAACAGCTGGTTAGAATATAGAAAACACTGTTCAGTGAAAAAAATTCAAGACGAAAAGTACTTGACTAACTGTATTTTTGACTGAGTGTAACTGAAAGTCTTGTGAGAGCAGGGAGAAACAGAGAGAAGATGAGGTAGGCCAAGCAGCGAAGAAGCTGGAAAAGAGACCCAACAGAAAAGATCCAGAGCAGAGAGACGACCTCAATCAGATGTACAATACGATGGTATTAACCATCTCCCAGTGGTAGATCAACGAAAAGATGGAGATAGATGCAAAAACACACCATGTCAAGGGAAATCAAAAATAATCTGTTGAAAATGTGATGTTCACCTTTGCCTAAAATAAGATGCAAATTGCTTTGTGGCCTTTCATACAAAATGGATGTAAAGAAAACTGTCTTCTGTAAGTATTCAACTTATTAACTGTTCTGTAAATCGTAATACCAGTAGTTAAAATTATTAATATAACGTATAGATTCCTGTATTTTGTAAAAAAAATTCCACTATTGAAAAGATTTTGTACAATAAAATTGCTGTATAATTTGTAACTACTGACTTCTTATTTCACATTACCAGAACCTCCGAAACCCAATGTCCAATTTATTGGAGATTTCATTCTTTAAACCAAGTATGACATACTGAAATTTTGCTCGAATATGCAATAAATAGGTCCGTCCATATAGACACGATAAAGTGAAAAAAAAATTCTATTTTTAAAATAATTCAGGACTGAAAGGGATAAGGGGGCTTGATGAGTTCACTATTAACTGTTTCAGACTGCGTGTGTGGCTCAACAGAGCGGTCATGTGCGTTGTAATATTAGTAATTTTCGCCTCACAAACATTAATATACGCTCAATAGTAAACGCCTGATGGCCTAGAGTTATCGAACAATTGTAAAGTAAAAGAAATGAACCATCGCATAGCAGTGACAGAATCTATTATTCTTTATCTTTGCCGTTCTTGCGGGGTGCCAGTAAATCTCTATGTACATGTATCGATTAATGGTATAAAAAAGAATTCTGTTGTTTTCAAGACAAATGAGGCTTTTGGCGCCTCACCTTTTACTGTTTGTGTTCCATGAGAGGCGGACGCGGACTTGCTGCGTTCCGCAACTGTAGTTTATATTCTATGTGAAAATATTGAGTGAATATGCTAATTGTTATTTTTTTCAATCAGAAAACATGTAGTTTCTTGTAACTGATATCGAACAGACAGCGTCAAGAGGGCATTTTGACTGTTATGTATAAAGTATTTAACCACAATGGTCATCTATTGTAATTTAATATGAAAAGGTATGTAGCATTAAAAAAAAAAACGTGTGTTAAAGATAAGTGTGCTTATTTTCGTAAATTAACCTTGATGAGTCCATCTCCTTATTTACTTAACTTAATTATTTTGTGTTACTTCATCATCAGAAATTACGATCACACTGATGGGCCGAACGCAGCATGAGGCAGAAGGAACATTATCGTTTTCCTATTATTTCTGAACCAATTTTTTTTTAATTGTGTAGTGTTGCATTTCTTTTAAAGTCTATAAATCTTCTGGTCCCTTAGTGTTGTTCCGGGTATGACTACATCGCGACTATAAAAATGCACAGAAATGATAATGTTTCTTCCGAGCGATCTCAAATATATATATCAATATGCTGCTCTTATTCAGGTATTTAATGGTCAACGTATGTTATTATAATAGCGTAATAAATCCCTGATTCTGTTGCCAAGTGGCCCACCAAAATATTCACTTTTTCGACATTAAAAAAAAAAGTAACAATTCTTTATTTTTTGTCCCCCAAGAGCAACGCTACACTTGGCGCCCGAACAGGGACTTGATCAAAAATCATTTCATGTATGTGTTTATTAATTTTTCAGTGCTTGTTCTAGTAATTGTTTCATTTTTTCATGTGGATGCAATTCAACCGAGAAAGAGAAGTGGGAAAACCTTTTAATTAATTCAGAAGAACGATTGATGAAATTACCAAAAAACGCGAGTATCCAGCTGTATCATTATGAAGACAGCCATAGTAAGTCAAATTTTTATACGCAGTAGCCAAGCTTTCGTAGTGACGTAGCATCTTTCGAGTTGATCAGAACGTAAACCTGTCTTTCCTTGCCTTGAAACAGCTTTATTTCAATTTGTCCATAGTCCATTCTTATGTAGTTAAATTCAGTGAAAGTGTACCATTGTTGTCAGTGTATAAAAAAAATTACGATATGGCGGATAACTACGCTCAAAACTGGTAAAACGTGTGATATTTCATCTGTTTGTAATTAGTAGGAACCATCTTGTCTTCTTGGCGTAAATGAACGTCAGTTGTTACCCAGAGTTAAAATTTTATCTTAGGTCCCAGTAAGCCATAGCACTACGTCACAGACAAACGACTGACGGCAGTGACAAACAATATCTGTAGCATTTTGACGTTTGACAAATTATTCATGAACATGGCTGACGGTAAACAGCGGACACAAACAAAACCAGACGACAGCGGTGATGCGAATGGACCTCACTATCCATTACGATCACGCGCGATAGGTACACGAGCGGAGGCAGAAGCAGCCTCAACCGAAGTTTTAGAAGCTGGTCCTAGTGTGCAAACTATTCCCGCTTTTGAAAAAAAATGACTTGGCTGCAATGATCGAAGCAATAATGGAACGCAAGTCCGAAAGCCAAAAACAGGAAAGATTAGATGAAAAGGCCCGCGAAGAAAAAGAGAAGGCCGAAAGACGGCATAATAAAAATCAGGTCCTTACAAATCTGTGCAACTCAGTAAAAGCAGACATAAATTCAGTAAAAACAGAAATAAATTCGGTAAAAACAGACATAAATTCAGTAAAAACAGATCTGCAAACGGAGATAAATGACCTAAATACACGGTTAAATTCGGTAAAGGCCGAACTAAAGGCAGACATAACAGCTGATTTAAATACCCTGTTGGGTAATGTCCAAAGCCAAATCAGTAGTCAGATCACGATCATGAGGCTAGAAATTGACACACAAGTAGAGTCAAAAAAAGAGGATGTTTCAAAATGGTTAGATGAAAAAATCGAAGCAGCCAAGGGAGAGACAAATTCAAAAGTGATAAAATATCAAAAACAAGCTGCGACCTTAAAAGAAGATTATACTGCAATCTCTGCTGAGGTCAAAGGAGTGAAAACCGCAGTAGACACGATCGAGAATGTTGTTGATGATCTTTCCAAACAGATTGAGACTCTTAATGTAGAGGATCAAATAAAGAATACTGTTAAGGCACATGCTGAAGCATTGTCCGACCACTACCAAGAGTGGATTAAAAACAAAAACGGATTCATAGAAAACAAGGTCAAGAACGAACTCAGGGAAACTGTCAAAAACGTGGCCTTTGAAATATTGGTAGCCCCTGAAAAAACAGGAGACACGGTGATGTCAGAATTAGGCCAGATAAGACGAACGTTAGCTCAAGATTTACCTGAATGGCGTCAACAGATAGTTGATGAAGTTCGTACACTAAAATGTCAAGTTGAAAATTCCCCACCTCCCGTGTCAGGAAACTGGAATAATTCACCACGAAGTAATGAACAACAGCAGGTACATTACCGTTCACCATTTGATAACGCTCAAACTCATAGTTCTATAGAAGCACAAGTTAACCAGACTACCAGCCCACCCACTTTTGTCAGTTTGATGCAGGAGGAAAGCGTGATCAAACATCGTATTTTTCCGACCTTTCACCCACAGAAAAGAGAAATTCATCCTATAGTGTTCCTCCGAAATTTTTCAGGAATTTTCCCGAGTAGCTGGAGTGACCGCCAGCGAATTCAGTTCGTTAGTGGATTTATCGTAGGCGATGCTGCCTTATGGGGAACCGAAATGGTCGACTCTTGTAAAAGTTACAAAGAGTTTGAACAGATGTTTTTAGCTAAATTCTGGAGTTGTGGTGTGCAGCAGCGCCTGAGAAAAGAGGTTTACAACGCCGAAGTGTTTAACAGCAAGCGCGGTAGTTTGAGAAGATATTTTGAAAAGTATTTAGCGAAAATCAAGTTCTGGGATTCGCCGATCACCGTCAAAGACGTTATTATGATTCTAAAAACTAAGCTACCGATTGCGATCAGAGAAAAGTTAGTAAACGTGTCTGAGGACGATACGGACACTTTCCTATCTGTGTTAGACTCGTTAGATCTGATTTACGAGGACGCTAGAGTTGATGTTGGCAACGCCCACTTCAGTGCAGGCGGCCAGCACAGTACAGAATACGCAGGCAACACTGGTGGCCGAGCGAAAGCGCGTCACAGCGACAACCAGTACCAACCCCACAACGGTTTCAAAAATAAACACACTACGTACTCCAACAGCAAATACAAAAATAAGTACAATAACGGCCAGAGATACAATCCAATATATAATTCGTCACCACCTCAGTACGAAAATGCACATTATAACACACAGCCCCAGCAATATGGAAACACGCAAACGATCAACGGTAATTATCAAAACGATCAGTCTTACGATTCAAATCGACAGTGGAAAAGAAATAAATGGCATAATCAAGGTGGAGACCAATGTACGCCTTTCACTAACGGTTACAATCAACACAAGCCACAGCAAAATACTTTTCAGCCACAAGCGAACGGACCTTCGGGAACTCTGAAGCCTAAACGCCCGCATAATACGCAAATTTATTATGCGCAAGCGAATACGCCAGGACAACAAGATCCGTTTCCAACCGAGTTCGTACCACAAAACCAACACCAGTTCCAGACGGAAGAAACATTAAGAAATATAAATCAGCAGGAAAGTAAGCGTCGAGCGGAAAATTAAAAGCAGCACCTTTGAGCCTCCTAGAGGATGCTGCAAGTTTGAATGGTGGCACCCTGTCCCTTAGTCCACACGAAATTAAAGCAATTAGGTATGACAAAGAGACAAACTTACGGGATGATCTAGTAGCAGACACTGAGACGAAAGACAATGATGACGTATGGGACCAACAAGTTCAAGCTTCCATAAGAGTATCAATTGCCAACATACCAGTAACAGCCATTGTAGATACAGGAGCTAATATAAATGTCTTATCTTTATGTTTATTTAAGCAAATATCCTCTGTATGCAAAGTTTTATCACTTCCAATTCAAGGTTGCACCGTATCGGGAGCAATTGGTCCACTAACACAACGTGTAAATCTTCAGACTCAGCTTCAAATCCAGATAGAGTCTATTTCAGTAACGTGCATTTTTCTTATTGTTAAAAACCTATCAGTGCCATGTATCCTGAGTATGGAATTCTTGAGGCAGACGAAAGCTAAAATTGACATCGAGTGTGGAATCTGTACTCTAGTAGCGAGCCGGCAACAAGTAACTGTAAATTTGTTAAGAAGTAAGGTGAAGACAAACTTTGGGGTGCTTCAAATAGCAGTACGGCCATGGACTAAAAGACAACAGTACAGTCAGACAGAAGACATGACAGATCTTGAAAGTGTTAATGACGATGAGTATAAAGACCTAATTCCCGGTCAGAATGAATTATACGGTAAAGCTAGTGAGTCCATTGAATTATCCAAACAACAGAAGAATGAGCTTTACAATTTGTTAACAGATTACGTTCAAGTATTTTCTAAGAAACCTGGACTAATAAAAGGCTTTGAATATCGAATGGATGTCCTGCCCCATTCAACCTACTGTAGAACAAGCTATTCCATTCCATATGCGAGACGCGAAGCTGTCAAGTGTGAGATCAAGAAAATGTTACGCTGGAATGTGATAGAAGTATCTCATTCACCTTATTCGAGTCCTTTATTGTCTGTGCTAAAATCAGATGGTAGCGTAACGCTAGTCCTAGATGCAAGATTAATCAATAAAATTATAGTGCCCATAAGAACGAGACCAGAGGCTCTTGAAGAGCATCTGCAGAAGTTTCTTGGAGTTAGGTATTAGTCAGGACTCACTTTAAACCATCCCTGTTGTTAAAGAAGAATCGTAAGTGGCAACACATTTATGAAGGTCCCTTTGTGATAATGAGGAAACCACACGTTGGTAGCTATTTGTTATCTGACCCTGCTACGAATAAAATCAAAGGATTGTTCCACCATCAAGATTTAAGAAAATTTTATAACGCCAGGAATTAAGTTAATTTAAGCTGTAAGAAAATTCTAAGGTATTGGAGATCGGGATTAACCAATGAGTAACAAGAACGGAACTGAACTGACTACGGACGTTAACCGGTGCTGAAAGGAAACCTTATGTATTAAAACCACGCGTCTGGAAAATAAAATACAGAATAAGTTGTAGACAAGTGTTTACATGAATAATCTTTATGCAAACAGGAGGACATGTCCTAGAGGCGATTTTCAATTTTAGTTATAAGTTAGTATGTAAGAAAAATGATGTACTCGAGAGGTATTAATTAGCCCCGAGGTACTAAAATGAGGAAAGAGGAAGGAGCGAATAATGCACTTCTCTCGCTAAATAGTATTTTGAGAATGAGCAGGAAGGAGCGAATAATGCACTTCTCTCACTAAATGGTAATATGAAAATGATGATTATATGTGCTTAGTATTAGTAAGTGAAATTTAATCGAGGACAAATTGATGACCTGTTTTAAAAGGAAATACTTAAACGTCCAGACAAAAGAGGAAAGTTGTGAGAAAGATTCGATTCCATGAGGTTATTCCCTATTTTCAAAGGTGACGTAAATAAGGCACCACCTGTTAGCGTAAAACAGTCGGTAGATTTAACTTGTAAATTCCAGCACAGTGCTGTGCCAGCGATAAAATAACATCTCTTTGAAGTGAACAGATACCTAGGATTAAGCATGAACAGATTGATAACGCAGTGCAATTGTTCTAAAAAGGCCTGACGTTAACCTTAAGTAAAAGCGTGATGGAATAAAAAGGAAGTTTATTATATAACGCAAAGTAAGATGAGTCCAGCCTATAAACAAGCTGAGTAAAAGAACATATGAGTAACATGGTTTATTATGCCAACTTCACGGTACTATTGAGCATTAGCGATACTGCAAATTCACAAGCTAGCAGCACATAGAATAAGGATCTCGCCCAAGCTTCACAGGTAGCGACAGCAGCAAACAACAACACTCTAGTGAGAGGCTTATATATACAAATGATAATTAATACCCAAATGCGTAATGCATAAACTTGACTTAGTCTAAGAAGTGAGCAAAGAGTAGTAAGCAAGCTGCAGCAAGATACATATTAGATATACATGCTTGAAGTGATAGATTTTATTTTAAGTGCGCACTGCAATATTTATTGTTTTCTCTGTGATTATGTGATTATTGAATCCCTTTCCTAAGTGCAAATCCTTTAAGATCCTTGATCCTATCCACTCCTCAGGATCAACTTGTAAAGATGCACGTGTGCTTAGGAAGTGAGGCACTACATATGAAAATGAGTAGGTTCGCGACGCGCATATTGCTTTTGTAATGCGCAAGGTAAATTAAATTTTCGACCTGGTTGAGGAGTAATTTAAATTCTGTCGACGATCAGCGAGTAGACCCGCTTTTCCCAACTTTCTTTTTTCGACTGTTTGTATTTCTACACGAAACTCAGAGGCGGAATTGCTATTTTCAAATCTGTCCTCGAACTTTCTTTAAAGACAAGCACATACGAGAAAAACTTTTGACATAAATGAAGCTCCCCTCACAAGTCACTAAATAAGACGAGCACTAAAAAAAAAATGTATTGGTCCTACAAAATAAATAAGCAAGCGTGATAAAGATTACTATGAATGAAATTAATTTGTAAAGGAGATTGGAACGGATTTGGTCAAAGAAAAAGGACTTATAATAGCCTACCTGTGACCGTAGGCATAAATAAATAAAAAAGACTAATTAAGAGACAATTGTTTTGATTCAAAGTGGTCAGTTAGATTATTTATCGATTTAAATGAACTCTTGTAAATATTAATATGTAAATCAACTTGTAAACACCGTGTGATGTTATGACGCGAGAATTTCTTTTAATACACCGTTCACGCAGACGCTCACCACAGTGCAAGTGAAGTTTTAAAGTTCGACGATTTTCAGTGGCAGTATTCTACTGCAACATATGTGTGAAAAATTTCGTTGATGTGTGCAGTGTGTAACAATCAGTGTCATTCCACACATGCAGTTGCAGCGGTAGCTACCACTTACCTGTGAATCCGTAACTGGATAGTGGACAGGAAGTGATGTGAGGCAGTTTCGGTGGCAGAAGCTCCCTCCAGCAATCTAAAAAGCACAAAGCCACGATCCGCCGAACAAAAGCGACGCACGGCACCTCAAGCGCGAAATCAACGCTCTGCAAGAAAGCTCCGGTCACGTGCGCTCGCACAGACTGAATTTCAAGATTGCTCGCAACAGTGGAGGCGGACAGCCACCACGTGACGAAATAATGTAAACGTTCAACCGCCAACGCAGTTGCTGTGCGCTACATTCTGTAGCAAAAACATTCACACCCAGTACTGAAAACATTTTGTATGTATCATAAACCTTCCGAGAGACTCTAAGATAGAGAAGTTAACGTAATTATTATAATGACTGATTGTACACAGAGACAAGTCACAAGGTCACCTCTGAACACTGTTGAAATGTAAACTTTGACGAGAGGTCACGATACGAATGAAAATAAGCACACGAAAATACGTCAAAGGATCCGATCCTTCCTATATCCCATCCCACATGTATATAAAATTAGTTTTGTAAGCTATTCTAATTTAAGATATTTTATCTGTTTCATATGTGAAATAATTCGGAGAGCCACACTCGAGCCCTGAAAGTGAAAGATATGGACTTCCTTGTCGAAGCCATCACCAGTGGCCGCTCTACAATCCAAGTCTATCATAAATAGTGTATGTGCGACGAAAATAAATGTATAATTAAGTGCGACGACGGACAAGGCAATCAATCGACAAGACGATGACAATATAATGAATACTGTCAAAACAGAAAGTTGTGTACCAGTTGTGATAGTCAAATTACTTTTGCAACGATGAAAATGAAGTGTGACTCTATTTCCTAATAAATTTTGTAAATATGTGTACTTATAGCCTTAATTTTAAGAATCATCAAGATATACTGAATCCATACAAACACTGATAGAAACACAGAACAAATTCACAATGATCCACCACCAGTAATTACAAATTGAAACGTTAATTCTTTTATTATGGAATGAATATGAAATGAGACTTTTAATAACCTGTATGTTACATCCGAAAATTACAAATATTCCAATGGGCATGAGGATGAAAGTAATACCTTCGGTATTCCTTCCCTCCTCATGGGAGGCAGTGTAATATTAGTAATTTTCGCCTCACAAACATTAATATACGCTCAATAGTAAACGCCTGATGGCCTAGAGTTATCGAACAATTGTAAAGTAAAAGAAATGAACCATCGCATAGCAGTGACAGAATCTATTATTCTTTATCTTTGCCGTTCTTGCGCGGTGCCAGTAAATCTCTATGTACATGTATCGAGTAATGGTATAAAAAAGAATTCTGTTGTTTTCAAGACAAATGAGGCTTTTGGCGCCTCACCTTTTACTGTTTGTATTCCATGAGAGGCGGACGCGGCCTTGCTGCGTTCCGCAACTGTAATTTATATTTTATGTGAAAATATTGAGTGAATATGCTAATTGTTATTTTTTTCAATCAGAAAACATGTAGTTTCTTGTAACTGATATCGAACAGACAGCGTCAAGAGGGCATTTTGACTGTTATGTATAAAGTATTTAACCACAATGGTCATCTATTGTAATTTAATATGAAAAGGTACGTAGCATTAAAAAAAACGTGTGTTAAAGATAAGTGTGCTTATTTTCGTAAATTAACCTTGATGAGTCCATCTCCTTATTTACTTAACTTAATTATTTTGTGTTACTTCATCATCAGAAATTACGATCACACTGATGGGCCGAACGCAGCATGAGGCAGAAGGAACATTATCGTTTTCCTATTATTTCTGAACCAATTTTTTTTTAATTGTGTAGTGTTGCATTTCTTTTAAAGTCTATAAATCTTCTGGTCCCTTAGTGTTGTTCCGGGTATGACTACATCGCGACTATAAAAATGCACAGAAATGATAATGTTTCTTCCGAGCGATCTCAAATATATATATCAATATGCTGCTCTTATTCAGGTATTTAATGGTCAACGTATGTTATTATAATAGCGTAATAAATCCCTGATTCTGTTGCCAAGTGGCCCACCAAAATATTCACTTTTTCGACATTAAAAAAAAAAGTAACAATTCTTTATTTTTTGTCCCCCAAGAGCAACGCTACACTTGGCGCCCGAACAGGGACTTGATCAAAAATCATTTCATGTATGTGTTTATTAATTTTTCAGTGCTTGTTCTAGTAATTGTTTCATTTTTTCATGTGGATGCAATTCAACCGAGAAAGAGAAGTGGGAAAACCTTTTAATTAATTCAGAAGAACGATTGATGAAATTACCAAAAAACGCGAGTATCCAGCTGTATCATTATGAAGACAGCCATAGTAAGTCAAATTTTTATACGCAGTAGCCAAGCTTTCGTAGTGACGTAGCATCTTTCGAGTTGATCAGAACGTAAACCTGTCTTTCCTTGCCTTGAAACAGCTTTATTTCAATTTGTCCATAGTCCATTCTTATGTAGTTAAATTCAGTGAAAGTGTACCATTGTTGTCAGTGTATAAAAAAAATTACGATATGGCGGATAACTACGCTCAAAACTGGTAAAACGTGTGATATTTCATCTGTTTGTAATTAGTAGGAACCATCTTGTCTTCTTGGCGTAAATGAACGTCAGTTGTTACCCAGAGTTAAAATTTTATCTTAGGTCCCAGTAAGCCATAGCACTACGTCACAGACAAACGACTGACGGCAGTGACAAACAATATCTGTAGCATTTTGACGTTTGACAAATTATTCATGAACATGGCTGACGGTAAACAGCGGACACAAACAAAACCAGACGACAGCGGTGATGCGAATGGACCTCACTATCCATTACGATCACGCGCGATAGGTACACGAGCGGAGGCAGAAGCAGCCTCAACCGAAGTTTTAGAAGCTGGTCCTAGTGTGCAAACTATTCCCGCTTTTGAAAAAAAATGACTTGGCTGCAATGATCGAAGCAATAATGGAACGCAAGTCCGAAAGCCAAAAACAGGAAAGATTAGATGAAAAGGCCCGCGAAGAAAAAGAGAAGGCCGAAAGACGGCATAATAAAAATCAGGTCCTTACAAATCTGTGCAACTCAGTAAAAGCAGACATAAATTCAGTAAAAACAGAAATACATTCGGTAAAAACAGACATAAATTCAGTAAAAACAGATCTGCAAACGGAGATAAATGACCTAAATACACGGTTAAATTCGGTAAAGGCCGAACTAAAGGCAGACATAACAGCTGATTTAAATACCCTGTTGGGTAATGTCCAAAGCCAAATCAGTAGTCAGATCACGATCATGAGGCTAGAAATTGACACACAAGTAGAGTCAAAAAAAGAGGATGTTTCAAAATGGTTAGATGAAAAAATCGAAGCAGCCAAGGGAGAGACAAATTCAAAAGTGATAAAATATCAAAAACAAGCTGCGACCTTAAAAGAAGATTATACTGCAATCTCTGCTGAGGTCAAAGGAGTGAAAACCGCAGTAGACACGATCGAGAATGTTGTTGATGATCTTTCCAAACAGATTGAGACTCTTAATGTAGAGGATCAAATAAAGAATACTGTTAAGGCACATGCTGAAGCATTGTCCGACCACTACCAAGAGTGGATTAAAAACAAAAACGGATTCATAGAAAACAAGGTCAAGAACGAACTCAGGGAAACTGTCAAAAACGTGGCCTTTGAAATATTGGTAGCCCCTGAAAAAACAGGAGACACGGTGATGTCAGAATTAGGCCAGATAAGACGAACGTTAGCTCAAGATTTACCTGAATGGCGTCAACAGATAGTTGATGAAGTTCGTACACTAAAATGTCAAGTTGAAAATTCCCCACCTCCCGTGTCAGGAAACTGGAATAATTCACCACGAAGTAATGAACAACAGCAGGTACATTACCGTTCACCATTTGATAACGCTCAAACTCATAGTTCTATAGAAGCACAAGTTAACCAGACTACCAGCCCACCCACTTTTGTCAGTTTGATGCAGGAGGAAAGCGTGATCAAACATCGTATTTTTCCGACCTTTCACCCACAGAAAAGAGAAATTCATCCTATAGTGTTCCTCCGAAATTTTTCAGGAATTTTCCCGAGTAGCTGGAGTGACCGCCAGCGAATTCAGTTCGTTAGTGGATTTATCGTAGGCGATGCTGCCTTATGGGGAACCGAAATGGTCGACTCTTGTAAAAGTTACAAAGAGTTTGAACAGATGTTTTTAGCTAAATTCTGGAGTTGTGGTGTGCAGCAGCGCCTGAGAAAAGAGGTTTACAACGCCGAAGTGTTTAACAGCAAGCGCGGTAGTTTGAGAAGATATTTTGAAAAGTATTTAGCGAAAATCAAGTTCTGGGATTCGCCGATCACCGTCAAAGACGTTATTATGATTCTAAAAACTAAGCTACCGATTGCGATCAGAGAAAAGTTAGTAAACGTGTCTGAGGACGATACGGACACTTTCCTATCTGTGTTAGACTCGTTAGATCTGATTTACGAGGACGCTAGAGTTGATGTTGGCAACGCCCACTTCAGTGCAGGCGGCCAGCACAGTACAGAATACGCAGGCAACACTGGTGGCCGAGCGAAAGCGCGTCACAGCGACAACCAGTACCAACCCCACAACGGTTTCAAAAATAAACACACTACGTACTCCAACAGCAAATACAAAAATAAGTACAATAACGGCCAGAGATACAATCCAATATATAATTCGTCACCACCTCAGTACGAAAATGCACATTATAACACACAGCCCCAGCAATATGGAAACACGCAAACGATCAACGGTAATTATCAAAACGATCAGTCTTACGATTCAAATCGACAGTGGAAAAGAAATAAATGGCATAATCAAGGTGGAGACCAATGTACGCCTTTCACTAACGGTTACAATCAACACAAGCCACAGCAAAATACTTTTCAGCCACAAGCGAACGGACCTTCGGGAACTCTGAAGCCTAAACGCCCGCATAATACGCAAATTTATTATGCGCAAGCGAATACGCCAGGACAACAAGATCCGTTTCCAACCGAGTTCGTACCACAAAACCAACACCAGTTCCAGACGGAAGAAACATTAAGAAATATAAATCAGCAGGAAAGTAAGCGTCGAGCGGAAAATTAAAAGCAGCACCTTTGAGCCTCCTAGAGGATGCTGCAAGTTTGAATGGTGGCACCCTGTCCCTTAGTCCACACGAAATTAAAGCAATTAGGTATGACAAAGAGACAAACTTACGGGATGATCTAGTAGCAGACACTGAGACGAAAGACAATGATGACGTATGGGACCAACAAGTTCAAGCTTCCATAAGAGTATCAATTGCCAACATACCAGTAACAGCCATTGTAGATACAGGAGCTAATATAAATGTCTTATCTTTATGTTTATTTAAGCAAATATCCTCTGTATGCAAAGTTTTATCACTTCCAATTCAAGGTTGCACCGTATCGGGAGCAATTGGTCCACTAACACAACGTGTAAATCTTCAGACTCAGCTTCAAATCCAGATAGAGTCTATTTCAGTAACGTGCATTTTTCTTATTGTTAAAAACCTATCAGTGCCATGTATCCTGAGTATGGAATTCTTGAGGCAGACGAAAGCTAAAATTGACATCGAGTGTGGAATCTGTACTCTAGTAGCGAGCCGGCAACAAGTAACTGTAAATTTGTTAAGAAGTAAGGTGAAGACAAACTTTGGGGTGCTTCAAATAGCAGTACGGCCATGGACTAAAAGACAACAGTACAGTCAGACAGAAGACATGACAGATCTTGAAAGTGTTAATGACGATGAGTATAAAGACCTAATTCCCGGTCAGAATGAATTATACGGTAAAGCTAGTGAGTCCATTGAATTATCCAAACAACAGAAGAATGAGCTTTACAATTTGTTAACAGATTACGTTCAAGTATTTTCTAAGAAACCTGGACTAATAAAAGGCTTTGAATATCGAATGGATGTCCTGCCCCATTCAACCTACTGTAGAACAAGCTATTCCATTCCATATGCGAGACGCGAAGCTGTCAAGTGCGAGATCAAGAAAATGTTACGCTGGAATGTGATAGAAGTATCTCATTCACCTTATTCGAGTCCTTTATTGTCTGTGCTAAAATCAGATGGTAGCGTAACGCTAGTCCTAGATGCAAGATTAATCAATAAAATTATAGTGCCCATAAGAACGAGACCAGAGGCTCTTGAAGAGCATCTGCAGAAGTTTCTTGGAGTTAGGTATTAGTCAGGACTCACTTTAAACCATCCCTGTTGTTAAAGAAGAATCGTAAGTGGCAACACATTTATGAAGGTCCCTTTGTGATAATGAGGAAACCACACGTTGGTAGCTATTTGTTATCTGACCCTGCTACGAATAAAATCAAAGGATTGTTCCACCATCAAGATTTAAGAAAATTTTATAACGCCAGGAATTAAGTTAATTTAAGCTGTAAGAAAATTCTAAGGTATTGGAGATCGGGATTAACCAATGAGTAACAAGAACGGAACTGAACTGACTACGGACGTTAACCGGTGCTGAAAGGAAACCTTATGTATTAAAACCACGCGTCTGGAAAATAAAATACAGAATAAGTTGTAGACAAGTGTTTACATGAATAATCTTTATGCAAACAGGAGGACATGTCCTAGAGGCGATTTTCAATTTTAGTTATAAGTTAGTATGTAAGAAAAATGATGTACTCGAGAGGTATTAATTAGCCCCGAGGTACTAAAATGAGGAAAGAGGAAGGAGCGAATAATGCACTTCTCTCGCTAAATAGTATTTTGAGAATGAGCAGGAAGGAGCGAATAATGCACTTCTCTCACTAAATGGTAATATGAAAATGATGATTATATGTGCTTAGTATTAGTAAGTGAAATTTAATCGAGGACAAATTGATGACCTGTTTTAAAAGGAAATACTTAAACGTCCAGACAAAAGAGGAAAGTTGTGAGAAAGATTCGATTCCATGAGGTTATTCCCTATTTTCAAAGGTGACGTAAATAAGGCACCACCTGTTAGCGTAAAACAGTCGGTAGATTTAACTTGTAAATTCCAGCACAGTGCTGTGCCAGCGATAAAATAACATCTCTTTGAAGTGAACAGATACCTAGGATTAAGCATGAACAGATTGATAACGCAGTGCAATTGTTCTAAAAAGGCCTGACGTTAACCTTAAGTAAAAGCGTGATGGAATAAAAAGGAAGTTTATTATATAACGCAAAGTAAGATGAGTCCAGCCTATAAACAAGCTGAGTAAAAGAACATATGAGTAACATGGTTTATTATGCCAACTTCACGGTACTATTGAGCATTAGCGATACTGCAAATTCACAAGCTAGCAGCACATAGAATAAGGATCTCGCCCAAGCTTCACAGGTAGCGACAGCAGCAAACAACAACACTCTAGTGAGAGGCTTATATATACAAATGATAATTAATACCCAAATGCGTAATGCATAAACTTGACTTAGTCTAAGAAGTGAGCAAAGAGTAGTAAGCAAGCTGCAGCAAGATACATATTAGATATACATGCTTGAAGTGATAGATTTTATTTTAAGTGCGCACTGCAATATTTATTGTTTTCTCTGTGATTATGTGATTATTGAATCCCTTTCCTAAGTGCAAATCCTTTAAGATCCTTGATCCTATCCACTCCTCAGGATCAACTTGTAAAGATGCACGTGTGCTTAGGAAGTGAGGCACTACATATGAAAATGAGTAGGTTCGCGACGCGCATATTGCTTTTGTAATGCGCAAGGTAAATTAAATTTTCGACCTGGTTGAGGAGTAATTTAAATTCTGTCGACGATCAGCGAGTAGACCCGCTTTTCCCAACTTTCTTTTTTCGACTGTTTGTATTTCTACACGAAACTCAGAGGCGGAATTGCTATTTTCAAATCTGTCCTCGAACTTTCTTTAAAGACAAGCACATACGAGAAAAACTTTTGACATAAATGAAGCTCCCCTCACAAGTCACTAAATAAGACGAGCACTAAAAAAAAAATGTATTGGTCCTACAAAATAAATAAGCAAGCGTGATAAAGATTACTATGAATGAAATTAATTTGTAAAGGAGATTGGAACGGATTTGGTCAAAGAAAAAGGACTTATAATAGCCTACCTGTGACCGTAGGCATAAATAAATAAAAAAGACTAATTAAGAGACAATTGTTTTGATTCAAAGTGGTCAGTTAGATTATTTATCGATTTAAATGAACTCTTGTAAATATTAATATGTAAATCAACTTGTAAACACCGTGTGATGTTATGACGCGAGAATTTCTTTTAATACACCGTTCACGCAGACGCTCACCACAGTGCAAGTGAAGTTTTAAAGTTCGACGATTTTCAGTGGCAGTATTCTACTGCACCATATGTGTGAAAAATTTCGTTGATGTGTGCAGTGTGTAACAATCAGTGTCATTCCACACATGCAGTTGCAGCGGTAGCTACCACTTACCTGTGAATCCGTAACTGGATAGTGGACAGGAAGTGATGTGAGGCAGTTTCGGTGGCAGAAGCTCCCTCCAGCAATCTAAAAAGCACAAAGCCACGATCCGCCGAACAAAAGCGACGCACGGCACCTCAAGCGCGAAATCAACGCTCTGCAAGAAAGCTCCGGTCACGTGCGCTCGCACAGACTGAATTTCAAGATTGCTCGCAACAGTGGAGGCGGACAGCCACCACGTGACGAAATAATGTAAACGTTCAACCGCCAACGCAGTTGCTGTGCGCTACATTCTGTAGCAAAAACATTCACACCCAGTACTGAAAACATTTTGTATGTATCATAAACCTTCCGAGAGACTCTAAGATAGAGAAGTTAACGTAATTATTATAATGACTGATTGTACGCAGAGACAAGTCACAAGGTCACCTCTGAACACTGTTGAAATGTAAACTTTGACGAGAGGTCACGATACGAATGAAAATAAGCACACGAAAATACGTCAAAGGATCCGATCCTTCCTATATCCCATCCCACATGTATATAAAATTAGTTTTGTAAGCTATTCTAATTTAAGATATTTTATCTGTTTCATATGTGAAATAATTCGGAGAGCCACACTCGAGCCCTGAAAGTGAAAGATATGGACTTCCTTGTCGAAGCCATCACCAGTGGCCGCTCTACAATCCAAGTCTATCATAAATAGTGTATGTGCGACGAAAATAAATGTATAATTAAGTGCGACGACGGACAAGGCAATCAATCGACAAGACGATGACAATATAATGAATACTGTCAAAACAGAAAGTTGTGTACCAGTTGTGATAGTCAAATTACTTTTGCAACGATGAAAATGAAGTGTGACTCTATTTCCTAATAAATTTTGTAAATATGTGTACTTATAGCCTTAATTTTAAGAATCATCAAGATATACTGAATCCATACAAACACTGATAGAAACACAGAACAAATTCACAATGATCCACCACCAGTAATTACAAATTGAAACGTTAATTCTTTTATTATGGAATGAATATGAAATGAGACTTTTAATAACCTGTATGTTACATCCGAAAATTACAAATATTCCAATGGGCATGAGGATGAAAGTAATACCTTCGGTATTCCTTCCCTCCTCATGGGAGGCAGTGTAATATTAGTAATTTTCGCCTCACAAACATTAATATACGCTCAATAGTAAACGCCTGATGGCCTAGAGTTATCGAACAATTGTAAAGTAAAAGAAATGAACCATCGCATAGCAGTGACAGAATCTATTATTCTTTATCTTTGCCGTTCTTGCGCGGTGCCAGTAAATCTCTATGTACATGTATCGAGTAATGGTATAAAAAAGAATTCTGTTGTTTTCAAGACAAATGAGGCTTTTGGCGCCTCACCTTTTACTGTTTGTATTCCATGAGAGGCGGACGCGGCCTTGCTGCGTTCCGCAACTGTAATTTATATTTTATGTGAAAATATTGAGTGAATATGCTAATTGTTATTTTTTTCAATCAGAAAACATGTAGTTTCTTGTAACTGATATCGAACAGACAGCGTCAAGAGGGCATTTTGACTGTTATGTATAAAGTATTTAACCACAATGGTCATCTATTGTAATTTAATATGAAAAGGTACGTAGCATTAAAAAAAACGTGTGTTAAAGATAAGTGTGCTTATTTTCGTAAATTAACCTTGATGAGTCCATCTCCTTATTTACTTAACTTAATTATTTTGTGTTACTTCATCATCAGATATTACGATCACACTGATGGGCCGAACGCAGCATGAGGCAGAAGGAACATTATCGTTTTCCTATTATTTCTGAACCAATTTTTTTTTTAATTGTGTAGTGTTGCATTTCTTTTAAAGTCTGTAAATCTTCTGGTCCCTTAGTGTTTTTTCCGGGTATGACTACATCGCGACTATAAAAATGCACAGAAATGATAATGTTTCTTCCGAGCGATCTCAAATATATATATCAATATGCTGCTCTTATTCAGGTATTTAATGGTCAACGTATGTTATTATAATAGCGTAATAAATCCCTGATTCTGTTGCCAAGTGGCCCACCAAAATATTCACTTTTCGACATTAAAAAAAAAGTAACAATTCTTTATTTTTTGTCCCCCAAGAGCAACGCTACAGCGTCACTCCAGAAATTTCTGACCTGGGAAACTTAGCTTTGTTATCAGATTCAGTAGGCACAATTGGTTCATTATTGTTTTCAGAGATCATCAAACTGCTGTTGCTGACTGTAGCGTTGGAGGAAAAAGTGACAATTTCATTCTGTTTAACAGAGATCATGGTTGATTTCTCAGTAAAATATTGCTCTGTATTGTAGACGGAATTTTCAATAGAATGTGGGGTTTGCGACGTGGGAACGTCCGTAACGGAATCTATACAGCCGTCAACATGGACTTTTGGGACATGCATCTAACCATGTGTCCTGTTGATCTGTTCTGTCATTAACTGACTGGATTTCATCTATAAGCTTTTTATAGCTTTAACTACGCTGATGTCTTAAAGCATTAATATCAGCTCTCACAAGTTTGGTACCGTCTGCGCATTGCCTGGCTATGGCTCCAATTTTACCGCAAAGACGTTTTCCACTGGCCTTAATGTGTATATCTACCTGTTTGAAACAGTTATCAGTCGTTTCTGTGTACGATATAAGCTCGTCACGTATAGTGGAAAATTGTTCATTGAACTGAGTAGTGGTGCGAATTCGTATTTCTGCTATTTTTTGGCATGTGATGGTAAAGCGTTCATCACACTTAGTAAACCATTCATTAAACTAAGTAAACTGTTTGAAAATGAGTAGCATGAAATTTTGTAGCGTCGCTTCCGTATTCTTTTCAAGTGATGCGTCGGGCGTCGCTTGTGTTTTATGGTGTGGAGACATCATCTACAACATGGACGTCTCGTTTGTTGCATTATCTGCACAATTACCGTTAATGAAATCTGATGGATTTTTAAAAACAGACTGAGTACTTTTCATTATTGTTTCCTCTGACATACTATTGGCAGTCTGATTAATTGTGTGAAAATTTGGTAAATCACTGACCTCATTCGGTAAACAATCAAGTTTTGAATTGTGCCCATCCGCCATGTCCAGATCAGTGGCGTCCGGAATACCAGAATCTAGCATCAAATTAGTGGGTGAAATTATAGGGTCACGAAACTGTAAATTATATTTGGAAAAGGAACTCATGTTTTCTGTGGTGCTCTGCAACTGTTGCACCACAGAGTTGTCACTATAATTCTCCACATTGTTGCCGATAATCGGAAAACTGTCCATCTCGACAACTTTGTCAGATTATGCCCCGGAACCTTGAGACTTTTGCGCGGCATCGTATAAAATACAGGGTGCAAATCGAAAGAGAAACATATTGAACGATACAATCAGTGGAAAACAAGGTGGGGCATAAGAATGCCGATGAACTGTGAAAAAATTTTGTACAAGTTAGTAAATTGCGTTGCGCCAAAAAATATCTAACTGTTGGTATTGCTACACGGTGGTTGAGAGAACAGAATATATATATCTGTCTATTTTGATATCAAAGATTTCTCAAAGCGAACGACTGGCAGATCTGTCACCAAGTGTAGCTTTCTTTAAAAAACTGAAGTAATAAACTAAGATTACGTTGAATGAATGTCTGATATGTGGAATGAGTACTGAATTCGAATTGTCGTGTAGCGTGTTGTAAGTGCAAGTCGTGTGCTTACTCTGTGTTATCGTCAAAAAAACTATACACGATATTGATTGGGCAATGGAGCTCCCATTGCCAATAAAGAAGAACAGTCATTGCAAAAAACCTTCAGCGCCTTACGCACTGAATCATCTGGGCCTGTTCAAAACTGGTCCCTGTACACATAACAAATAAATTAAATTGTCTTACCTACAAAGCAGCAACGGAGAAACGCGATATATTCTAGTCTCTCATGAAGAACAAAATATTCTATCTACAGGCGCAGTAGTGTGCAATACTGGCCATAATATTGAAAATGCACATGAAATCCTTTTGGCTGATAAAGAAGACTTTAAGAAAATCCGACTTCTTTAAAAAATATATGACCTGGACAGGTAGGTGGTAGTGATTATGGTGAATTACCAACACTGAGTTTTTGTTAGAAGCAAAATTATATCGCTAGTTTGGCTTTTGAAAACATCTGACAATTGCAGTTACATTACGCACAATTGATTCACAAACAATGGGATTTAAACAGCAAGTATCATCTAACTTCACTAATCCAACATAAATGCAGATCATCAAATTACATATATCTCTGTTAGTAAATCTTAGCAACATTAAAAAAGTGAAATATGTGACTGCCCTTTTTATCAAATCACTTTACATATATTCTGGGGTTATTCAACAATTACAAATTATCAGCCGACTCATCTATACTAACACACTGGCAAAAACAGAAATAATAATTATTTAACAGCTTTACCTTGGTTGCATGAAGACTTCTGCTTCCATGTTCAACAATATTGCCATACCTTCATTAATCTAACACTTGGTGGCTCCACACAGTGCACCACAAAGACTGCCTACCCCAACGTCGTTCTCTCACAGACAGCTACCTACAACTGTGCCCCAAGCGCTCTCTTACACTAGCAGTATCTCTGGGTCTGCGATATAAAGGCTATCAAAGACATACATCGTTTACAAAAATCGCATTCGGGTGCCACACACAAATGTGCCCTAGTATACTTCTTTCAATATTTATTGTGTGTTCTTGTTCTTCTTACATGTTCTATATCCTGCAGGACCTCCTCAGTATGGAGGAATCGGAACAAAAAGTGCACCTAATCTAATGTAAATACAAACATCTGGCTTCAGGCACTTTGCAGTTTGCAAGACCTTATATCAGGTACACGTATACCATGTTCAGATTAGAATATCTTTTAGCCAGAAATTTACAGGAGAGACTCGTCCAGTAAAAATACCACCAAGCAGGCGTCACACCTGTGATGGGAAGTCAGACACAATAATTCGCTGTCTAGCTGAGGTCACTAACGGATGTTCAGTGCCGCCCCTCTCGGAAATAATCACTGAACACTAGTCCAATAAGAACTGTAGAGTAAACTTCCACTACTGACTGTATTCCTGATACTAAAACTATCTGTGTACACACTGTACTCTGTACGTCGAGAGAAGAATATGTCTGGGAGCTGCCAGCGCAGTTGCCAGCATTCGAATCGGACGGTCAGCGAGCCATCGCCGGGAGGAGGGGGTTGCCAGATCTTCCCTTCCCGTCCCACCCTTCGGCCCGCACAACACCCGGCTCCTTCGGAACGTGACAATGCCGCGTCGTTCATTGCAGCATTCCAGTAGGGGCAGCATTCTGTTGTCCGATGTGTTCCTTGATGGAATATTTTTTCACATGCGCTACCAGTGTTTGTCACCTTACACAACACACACACAAATATTTCCTTTAACTATGTTGCAGCCATTTGACTGCAACAGTTTTTATTTTATTGTTATACAGTTCAGATTTCGCTGTATTTCGTACCAGTCTGATATCTTTTGACATATAAATAAGTTACTGTACTTGAAAATGGTCTCTGGCCGAATTCCGGATCGTATAACAATAAAATAAAAATTATTACCTTCAAACGGCGGTAACATCATAAAAAAAATTACCATGACTATGATTAAAGCCAAAATAGAAATTACACACAGCCAGATTTTCAATATTAAGAAGGTAAAGCAAATCGCACAGACGTTACATGTAAAATATAGGCTAAAGACGTTAACTCTACTTTTCGTGTGGGAGAACGGAAATCCCAAGACCATCGTCATCTGATGGGTCATCTCTCGTCACTATCACTTAGTCTTCGGTATCTTCGCTGCTGCTGTCCTCATCGTCCGATAAAGAAATTACAATATCATGAACGGAGTCTCCTCTTACACCTTCTTCGATGTTTCACGTTGTAATCTCTTTTCACACTTGGTTCACGACGTTCTTCTAATTTTCTGGCGTTATTCATGTGACAGCCCCATTTACCAGCCTCTCTGTGCAAAATTTGTGGTAAGATCTTATGGAACCAAACTGCAGAGGTCATCTGTGCCTAAGCCTACACACTACTTAATCTAACTTAAACTAACTTACACTATGGACAACACACACACTGATGCCCGAGGGAGGACTCGAACCTACGACGGGGGGAGCCGCACGGACCGTGACAAGGCACTTCAGACTGCGCGGTGCCTCTCTGTGTCTCGCAACGTGGAAGTTCTGTTTCGCTCCGCAACATCTGCTTTTCTTTGAGCACAGGTGAGTTCAGTTGCGTTGTAATGGCCGTGGTACGGTGGAGCACGTATAACTTTGTGGCCGTGGTTCTCTGCTGATGTATCAATCACATTATGAGTCCATTACAAAAACACTACCAGAACTGACGTTTGGCAGCAAACGAGTAACGACCCAGTCTTTGAATGTATCTGCATTCATCTCCTCGTGGTAGTCGACAGTTGTTTTTGACTGAAACATCATCACAGCACCAGACACAAAACTGTTCATAGAGCCAGAATGAAATACAGTTAGTCGCTCTCCCTTACCAGATGGCGCATAGTCCCATGGCGCGTGTCGTCTGTCCATGCGACGGAACGTACATGACGCACGTTGACCCATGTTTCGTCAAGCCATATTACATTTTCCAGGTTCACTGCTAGCAACTTGCGCAGGAAACGACATCTCCATGCTACAGTGACTCCGCATTCCATTAATACCTTCCGTCCTGAGAACTTTTTCCAACGTATGACAATTTTTTTCAAAACAATGGGTGAGAACAAACCACTGTCCAACAGTGATGCCATCAACATTTTAAGTGTGGGATACTGCTTCCTGCTGTAGTACACGTATATGTGTTGCCTGATAGCACTTTCGTCGAAGTTGTCTGCTTCAGTCACACTACAGTCTCTTCCTTGAATTTCCAGGCCTCACAATAACAGGATTCGCGGCTGAATTGGCAGCCTCTTTATCATTTGTGACTCTCTTCACTGTCGCTGTAGAGATGTTCAATGCTTCTGCCACTCAGTCAACCACTTTATTCACTGATATCAAAGGCCCACCATTGTCCCTTTCCCTTTCAAAGTAAACACACAATCAGTACATAAATTAGTGTGCTTGGGATTTCAGCGTAGCTCGTGTCCCAAAAGCCCTCTTCCCTGCACTACAGGCACCCATTTTCCATTTATACACACTTTTCCACTTATACACACGGCAAGAAACTCACAGAAGTAGCGGAATGCATAAGTGTACACACACCTGAACGTAAACAAAAGCTCAGAATCTGATTGGCCGTCGTCGATGCGCGAAGGATGTGCGCCAAGGCTGCATCACGCGTCAGGACTCTTTTTTTCTCCTTACGGAGAATAGTACCATGCAAACTAACATAAACGTAAGAAGGTATTGTCTAAACACTTCCAAAATAAAAAAAAATTGAAAACAAAAGCAATATAACCGACACTTCATATTTTTTGCTTCTTTTTAAGCCCTCTATCCATTCACCAGAGCTTTCGACCATATCAGTTAACACTCTGTACACTAAGAAAGTTTACTTTATGCGACATCCCAAAAATATCACGCTAAAGTTGACAACACACACTAGTACCACAGACACTAGCGATGTGTTACTTCTTGCTACAATCCGCAACGACGAATAGGAGAGGTTAAAAAGACACACACATTTGTCTCAGCACAACAGTGCCCTCGCATGGAGGTCAATATAGAACCAAGCATGGAAGCTCTCTGCCCAGTTAGTGACCTCAGCTGATGCAGTCAACATCATCGAATAGGATCAGTGTTAGTCAAGTCTGAGATGGACATGTGCTTTTGTATATGTTGAATATTACACTTTAAGGGAAGAGTTTGTTAATCAGTACATAAATTGATACTTTAATAGTCAATGACAGCTGTAAATTTTCAAGTACTCCTGCGGCAAATGATTGTATCAAGTTCTACATCTACATGGATACTCTGCAAATCACATTCAACTGCCTGGTAGAGTTAAGTAAATCTTTTTATCGTTCATGTAATGAAGTGAACTAACATTTTATGTGTTGCAGTTAAGATAAGCCGTCTCCCAGGGCTATCAAAGAACTCACAGTTATGACTGGACGATTGTAGTTTTATGTGGTCATAACACTTGAGATAACACACAGCAGTGGTATTATAGCGAGTAAGGGATAGCTGCATAATAATGAAACATATTTCTCCCTCTTTCTGAGTTACTACATACTTAGTCTTTTGACAAACTAAATGGGAAAATGAGATTCTCAAAATGGAAGCCAAACATTATTGTCGAGTTTCAGATCTCAGTAGATAATGTGTGCAGTCACAGATGTTTAAAGAACATAACGTTAACGGTTTACAGAACGAAATTTCTTTGAAAGAATTGGTAAGTCAGAGATCACGTTATGCTAAGGAGAGACTGTGCTAGTGTGATGTTTCCTGCAGCTCTAGTCTGGACAAAGCAGAAAATTTGTATGCTTTTACAAGACGTCGCGCCCAGACGAAAATTGCTGTTTGGAAGCGAATATAGAAGACCCACGAAAGATGCTGCCGTCCTAGAAGGGCGTCGACCTCCCAGGAAGAAACGTTAAGAAAATAGTATAATTAAGCTTTGTGAAATGCAGTGCAGTTCATTTAAAGTTCTATGAGAGTTCAGATAAAATTGTGATTCTACGAAGAACTGTGCTAACAGCTGGTAATATTGTTGTTTATTAAAACATAACCGGTTGTGCAGCCTAAGGCTGTGGCCTAAGTGAGCGACAGAAGCGAGCGACTTCTGGATACGCGAGACTCCAGTGACAAGCAGCAGCATTGGGTGTCCTGTGTGCGAGCGTCCATGTCGCACTACAAGATGGCGGCTTAGAGCCAACCAGTTGTTTCTATAAAACAGCGTCCTTAACCTGTAGAACGCTGTAGCTGGAGAGTAAGGCTACAGAATTAGGTTTACTTAAGAAGCTAAAGCGAAACGGAATGCTGTGCATGAAATTTACAAAGGGAGGAGGAATATCCATGGAGAATTTCGTGAGTATCATGGACTATGAAGAATACCAGACAAATTCTTCGAACACACGTGAATGAGCAGAGGAGCATTCTACTATCTCATCAATAATTTGAATACGAATGTTTTTTTACATGATCAAGAACTTTTAACAGGCAGTAAATGCGGAGGAATGACTGACTATGATAAACAGAAAGATAAGCACACAGGCTGATGTCATTGACCACTAGTTAGCTGTGATGTAGGGGTGCCATATACACGTCGTAATTACGTGTTAGGAAAAGGTCCTGGGTTCGATACAAGACTTGTTATATTTTTACTGACTCAGTTACGAGTCTGTATACTAAGTTTTATATATACTGTTTACACTGCATCGCTAAGAATATTTTTAAGGTCTTGCCAAAGAACTTTATCTTCACACCTATCCCAGTATATCACACACATTTAATTCCTAATAAATTACAATGAACCATGAAATTTTACAGATATTTGATGTCCCGAACGTAATTCATCAGCAGTCAGTGTTAAGACTAAACGTTTCAATTACTTTAAATAATCTGTAAAAGTAAAGCTTCCAAAATTTTTTTGTTTAATGATTTGTCTAAAAGTATGAAATAAAAAATATTAGGGAAACGTTTGGTGCACCTCATTTTCTATTCATGATTTTGAGCATCATTCAGAGGCACGTAGAACGTTTCTCTGATCTACTTATTTATTTTACACAAATCATTTCATAAAATATTTGACTGATTTCTTCCATTTTTGAATTTCAAGTTTTATTCAGAAAGGATGATCTTACTGACTCCTCGTTTGCCTTCCTAACGTACTTGATTCGAAGCAAACCTTTTTGACAGTTAAATACCGCACCAATGTATCTTTTATGTGCAAAATACCTAGGCCTTGAACAGATGAAATTTT
The DNA here is from genome assembly GCF_021461395.2 of Schistocerca americana. NCBI lineage: Eukaryota > Metazoa > Arthropoda > Insecta > Orthoptera > Acrididae > Schistocerca > Schistocerca americana. The sequence goes on from NC_060126.1 coordinate 525,609,621, forward strand.
TGACACTTCATTTACTGCAGCTTTTCGTGAAATTTTTCAAATTTTCCTAGGCTTATTAATTAAGTTTTAATTCGTTACCCTGATTACTTTCAAGCAGTTAAATATTTTCATGCCAAACTAGACCTCATGCTGGTCACTTTGATACCCCGTTTACCTGTTTCTCTCCCTTTGTTTGGCTAAGAAAATTTGGACAAAACCTTATGGTGTAAGTTATAGGGAGTCTTGTTTTCGCTCCCCTCACGCGTTGACAAAAACGTATCAAGCGTTAAACATATGATAAAATAGTTCTTTCTGCGTGCAGTCATTTCCAAAATTCGTCATTTCGATATCTCGAACCTCTATGAGATACGACGATTTTTACGACCACTTGATTCCCGAAGTGCAGGAAAGGTTCGGACGCGCCGTGAGCGACCAGTCCGCGGATATAACAATCAATATCTCAAGAATGAAAAGAGATATCATTCCTGTCTCAACTTTAAATACAATTTAGATATATTGGTTTCATTGCATACACAATAATGTATGGCCGTAAGTGAACTATACGGGAAGTCTACACAATGTGATATTACCTCTGCAAATTCTTAAAAATTTCGTGCAGCCATGTACTCAATTTCGTGCAGCATAGTAACAATGACGAATAACGAAAATAGATTCTGACCTTTATCATTTATGGATATCAAGCTAAAGGTTGCGGAAGAACCAAATTTTTTTACCAAATAATTTTCTTAAAATCGGATGTTAAGTAATTCATAGCTGCCGTTGTATCCGCTCCACTGCTTTGCCAAGAAAACACGTTGCTGTCGCTCTGTGATGCACGTGCTGCAGTGACAGTATTCAAACACGTGTGAATTCAGTCATAGAAGGGTGGTGTTATGTTGGTGGTATCAGCCTCAGCCCCTGTTGGTATGGCGGTTGCTGCTACATCTGGTTGACCGAACGCTGTCGGATAGCTCTGTGGCTTCACATAGTTTTACTGTAAATATCAAGACAAAATTCCTTTTATATATTTCTAGGAATTGTGATGGGACTTGAGGTATCATTATGCGATTCGACGAAATGTGAAAGGAAGAATTACTTAACACCAAACAAAGCTTTGTGGTTTTATTTAATGAGAGGTACGTATTAGCAGAACAACAGTGCATTAAGTCGTCATAAGGACAGTGCGACGTACAGCTCGGATGATGCTCTAGAGTGCCCACTCACAAAGTCGTGCCGCTGTTTCCACTGCCTTCTTTAGGACATCTTCCCGAACAGCATCTGCAGACAATTACAGTATTTTACTAAAATTGATCAGACACATAAGAAACACGTCGTACTTAAAACATACACAAGGCAGTGTTATAAAAACAGACACGCGCCAGAAAGTGATAGCCTCGTACCCAAACCGTTGCTACACTTTGAAATTACACTCCTATTGCGCACATTTTACGAAGGTTGGAACTTAAATAGTGCCAACTATTTATTCACAACCGATACAAAAGAGTTACATGCTTGCACCTGTTGCTGTCCTTCAGAGTAGTCACCAGCGTTGTGTAGAACCCGTTGCCAGCGATGTGGAAGGCGTAGTATACCGTTAGCAGAGCCCGTTCTGTTGATGGTGCGAATGGAGCGGTCTACTGCCTGTCGAATCTCCCGAACAGTTCTGAAGCGAATGGCACGAAGTGGTTCCTTCATCTTCAGAATCAAATCAAAGTCACAAGGGCTTAAGTCTGGGGAGTATGGTAGATGGTACAGTACTTCCCAGTCCTATCCACCGAACAGAGCAGCCACAGCTTGCGCTGTATGCGCCCGCGCATTGTCGTGCAAAATGATGGGTGGGTTGCGCACAAAGTGTCGCCGCTTCTTTCGCAAAGCTGGTCGCAGGTGATGCTGCAAAAACGAACAGTAATACTGTGCATTGACGGTCTGCCGTGGAGGATCGCAATGCGTTACGACAACACCATTACAGTCGTACACGAGAATCACCGTAACTTTAGACCGCTCTATTCGCACCATCAACAGAACAGGCTCTGCTAACGGTATACTACGCCTTCCACATCGCTGGCAACGGGTTCTACACAACGCTGGTGACTACTTTGAAGGACAGTAACAGGTGCAAACATGTAACTCTTTTCTATATTATAGTTGTATTAATATCACAGTCGTTTGTGAATGAAAGCACCAAATTTAATAGTCTGCGCAAATGTGAAGACTGCTATTCATTAGGTTTAACACCACACCGCGAGATTTGGAACACTAGCATTAAATAAATGTAACTGTTCACATGCAACTGCACTTCGACCGTGCGACATACACAACATCCTCATACACACATCTAAGAGATGCACACAGATCTTTAACTTTTGGCTTATATAATACAATGGGCAACATTGTCCCAGAAATGGATATAATATGTTCATTCCCCCAGTCCCGTTCAAGGCCTTATGGAAGTTCCCTTTGGTTATGTGGCGATTGCCAGAACTGGAATATCATTCCAATTTCCCCTCATTGGAAATCCCATTGTCCAAGTCAAAGCCTGCTGGCATACGAAGTGTTTAAGAAAAGTATTCTTCTTGTGTAGACCGGTGTGTTCATGTATTCCAGATGCCCAGTCAGAGTTTCAGCTCCGTACAGCCATCACGTGGGTTTTGAGAGCGCCATCAGTGGAGTTGTGTTTTTGTTGTGTGTTACGGAAACTGATCAGCTGGATTTAGAGCAACTACTTACCATCAAGTTTTGTGTTAAACTTGGATAATTCGTGAGCTGAAAAGTTCAAACACGCCTGAAGGGAACATTACTTTTGAAGAACACAAGGTTTTCGCTGGCGCAGATAATTTTCTTTTCAAAAACTAGCCGAAACATGTTCTTATGCGCGTTCTTATGAGATAAGACAGACGTTTAACAATAAGAATAATTGATGACCTGTTAAATAGTTTCACCGTACATCATATTTTGTCCGAAGTTTTGCACATGGTAAGGTTTGTGCCAAAACGGTGCCAAAAACCTCCCAACTGAGCAGGAGAACAATCGATGAAATGAGTGCCTTGATCTTCTTGAGGCGTCTGCCGATGACCGCGACTGCATCAGCATTGCGACCACAGGTTAGGTTATGAACGATTTTTCAGTACGGTCCTGAGACAAAGCGGTATAATGAGGCGTGCCACGCTGAGACATCCCTGCAACCGAAAAAAAGATCGACTGAGCGAATCAAAGGTAAAAAAAAAATTCTGATTTTCTTTTTTGACAGTAGGTGTAGTGTACATAAAGAATTTGTTCGTCCAGCGCAAATTGTCACCAAGTGCTTTACTAAGATGTGCTTGAAAGGCTCAGGAAAAGATCGAATCGAGTGAGGCCGGACATTGCAGACAAGTGAATGCTGCGTCATGACAACGCCCCATCCCACACGATTAGTTCCATCACGGAATTTTTTACCTCAGAAGGCATTCCTCTTGTTTCACAGTCCCCCTATTGACCTAATCTGAGTCCTTGTGACTCTTTTCTTTTCCAAAAATTGACTCTGGAGAACATTCGAAAGAATGTGATAGACGTGGTAGAAGCTCCACCAGTTGAAGCTTCTCGGCGCTGCTGTGAAGACTGGGAGCAACGAGCAAGCGGGTGTATAGCTGCAGGCGGGAGCTACTTTGATGGGGACAGTATTGCTGTTTGAAAAAAAAAACACCTTGACAGATAAAAATCATTCTTTTTCATTTCTCACACACCTCGTATTTGATTGAAAAGAAAAGTTCTACAAGAACTAGTCTCGCCCGTCTTTATGGCAGTGTCGTGCTCTACGGTTACAGCAGCCACTGTTAACATAGAGAAACCAAGAGGTGAAATCAGAACCACTAGCTGACCACGTGGACATACAGTTTCAAAGCAGTTGCAGCTCCTATGAATATCGCACAGTACAAATCCCTCCTTAGAGATGACTATGTCAGACGCCCGGCCGAGCGACCTCTAATGGTCACACATTTGTATCAGGCCTGCTGTGAGAACGTTGTTGCTAATTCTGTGCGAATTCATAACTCAACGTGCCTGCTATGCGAGAGAACTCCGAAGGGAGGGCTCTAAGCAGAGGGGCAGTCCCCCCACTCCAGCAGTGTATTAGAAGTAAACATCTTGAATGCTTGGTGAGCAGCAGTTTCCAGATACTTATTAAGAGACGTCCTCTATACACCGTGAGCTGCACTAGAAATGTCTTATTACCCAAAAACGGTTTCCGAGTTTATAACCCATCATATGTGGCATCTGATACAGAGGAACTAACAACCGAATGTACATCGATAGTAGTGGGACAACCTATGAGCCAAGACAAGCTGCATTGTTGCCAAATTTATTGAAAATGGCGGCGATGACGCCATCCAAGATGGCGGTATGTAGACTTGGCAACATCGCATGACATCATCCAAGACGGCGGCTTTTGGCGGGAAAATGGACCAATTGTGCTACATCCACTAACCTAACCTTCAGAAGAAAAAATGGCGTGAAGTTTGAATTCCAACAGGATAATGCATCGGGAAAATAGGCCAATTGTGCTACATCCACTAACCTAACCTTCAGAAGAAAAAATGGCACGAAGTTTGAATTCCAACAGGATAATGCATGCTAAAAACCATACTTGTCTTTATTACTATTGATTATCATTTATTAATATTCATTATCATTCATTGTAATTTATTATAATTCATTATAATTTACTATTATAGGCCGACCTCCACTAGAAAATTGCACCAAATTCAAATACCAACACTATATTCTCTCGAAAACTGTACTTCTATTAATTATCATCATTTATTATTTATTCAAGATGTCCGATTTTCTCGGCGAGAAAGCCATTTTCCTTGCATCCATAACATAAATCTATCAGAAGTTCAAATCCCAACACAATAATTGATCACATGTACGAGCTTTCTCCATCACTTATCTTTTTCCACTGGTAGCCTATCATAATCGCGTCAGATAATAAACTGCACTTATAGTAACGTAAGTAACGTCCTTTGATTTTTCAGGGGGGAAGGGACTGAAGACTTTATTTCAAGCGGTACAGTCATCACTTGTTCTCTAACACAGTCAGCACACACATCTTTGATATCGCAGTGCAGTCACCACGACGTCCGCGTTCCAACTGAATTAGTTCAAATCCTCGCCACCCCCCGGCCAGCGCACGGAGACACTGCCGATGCCCGTCACGTGAGGCGGCCATCCGCACTGGACTGCTGGTACGCTGGGGGCGAGTCCAGCGATCACTCCCACGTTGTAAACATGTTTTCGCTGGACACGCTGGAACCTGCCGAGTTTGACATCACAGTGGTCCCTTGTCTGCTCACGACGTGTATTCGTCGCCTCCGCACGTTTCCCGCCAAAAATTGTTTGCCTCAGAGCCACATCACACAATGGTCGGCTGTTCCCTGCTACACTTTTCAGGCGCCAAATTTGTTTTCCTGGGCACGTACAAACCTGTCGATGCCGACCACTCACCATCCACCACGTGTCCCTGTGCGAGCGAGAATGCAGTGTTACACTTTTCGCGGCAAACTTTGCTCGACAGTGGAATCCGCCATGACTATATAACAGCAGGTTTGGACCGCACTAGAACGCTCGCTAATTGACTCTCTCTCACGCGTGTGTAATAACTGTACAATCGCTGTGCCGCCGCCCCGCATACGTCATACACCCTCCGTACACGCAACGGACCTAGTCTTCTGTAAAACCTAAGTACTTAAATCCATTTCGTTTTTAATCATATTAAATAATTCAATTTACAATTTCTTATATGTATGCAAAGGTGTTCAACTACCTAATTTCAATTACTTTTCGAGGACCAGACAGCCACCTCTTCCTAGCAACCAGTTTGAATTCTGGCAGTAAAGAAAGGTCACTTCTACTTTCTCTCCCAACCTTACAAAATTGTTGTAAATAAACGGCACTTGTACTAACCTCAGCAACCCGACTGCCACGTCCTCGTAGGAACCAGCGCCAAGTTTGAAATCTGCCAGTAAACAAAGCTCACTTGTGCTCCCGCCACCAACCTAAGTAAATTGTTGCAAACCAAGCTCATCACCACTAAACTAAGCCACCAGCACTCAACCTCTTTGTACACGTTTTGGGTAAAAGGACTTACCCTGCACTAGGCCCATCGATGGAGGACCCAATTTACTTTATTTAGGAATGGAGTATATGTATCACACCGACATGTTCCACACCATACAGACCTGCAAAACAATCCTACATAACTCATTTATAATGCTCTAGACACACGCTTGCTAATTGTAAACAGTTAAAAATAACTCATAGCCCAGCCTACAGACATGCGAACCGCTCGTAAATAATGCAAACCATTTGCGTCCAAAAAGCCAAACAACTGCTAAGTTTCCGCAATAATTTCAGTGCCTAGGCTGATGGAAGGAGGAACGAGTGTACTTTATTTATTTGGGACATATCTTTTTGAAACTTTTACTTCTCATAGCTTTCGATATGTAAGGCTGACATAAGGCAGCTTCTGAACTCCAGTAGTGCACTACACCCTAACCCGCAGAAAAAATGGCGGGAATTTTGAATTTTGGCGGGAAAATAGACCAAACGGGCTACATTCACTAACCTAAGCCTCCAGAAAAAATAGGCGGGAAGTTTCAACGCCAACAGGATAATGCATGCAAAACCGTACATGTCTTTATTATTATTCATTATTATTGATTATCATTTATTATCATCCATTATCATTTATTATTATTTATTATTATTGACCCTCCTCCACGAGAAAATTCACCCCAAATTCCAATACAGTAAGGGCTTCAATATGATACTTGTATTTATTATTATTCACTATCATTATTTATTATCATTTATTATTTATTATTGGTAATTATCATTTATTATTATTGGCGTACCTCCACTAACATAGAAAATCGCTCCATGTTCTAATTCACACTCCATAATCTCTGGAAAACCGTACTTCTATTTATTATTATTGCCATTTAGTATTATTTATTATCATTTGTTATTATTTATTATTATTTATTCAAGATAGTCGATTTTTGCGGCAAGAAAGCCAATTCCCTTACTTCCATAATATATAAATCCCTCACAATTTCAAATTCAAACACGATAATCTGTCACATCTACGAAATAACAAAAAAAATAAAAATAAAAAAAAGCAGACCAACTGGGCCATGTGCACTAACCTAAGTCCACCTCATCCCACGAAGTTTGAATTTTTCGTTGTCACTCATTGTTTCACTCCTAAGGTATGAAAATCGCGTTAAATAATAATAAAGTGCACGAAAGTCACCTGTGAATTCGTGGGAAAAGGACTGAAGTCTTTACTTCAAACAGTACCGTCAGCACTTGTTCTCCAACAGAGTTAGTACACAATCAAGAGATCCCAGTCCAGCCGCCACGAGGTCCCCAGTCCAACTGAATTAGTTCATATGGTCGCCGCCGATGCGCACCGCACCGCGCGCCACCGGGAAGCTAGCGGTCGCCTCACGTGACGGCCGTGTGATGCGCCAGTGCCCGCTGCCGGTCCAGCGGCCGCTCACGTCAGAGCCTACTGCCGCCGGCTGGCTTCGCAGGCCCGCGTTGATCCAGCGATGTAAACATGTTTTCGTGGACAGTGGAGTCCGCCCCCCCCCCCCCCCCCACCGACCAGTTGGCGCCAAAGCTGTTCGGTGGACAGGTTGGAACCTGCCGATGCAGCCTTCATAACGGTCGGTCGGTTGATCCAGCACCTGTTGAAAAAGGATGCCCTGCCGCTCGTTTGGCGCCAAAGTTTGCTCGACAGTGGAATCTTCCATGACGTCACAAGTGGTCCAGCACATACGCTCGCCACGATGTCCCGCTAAGTTAATTGACCAACCCACTCACATTATTCAGTCCACATTCTGCACTTACCTAATCGAAGATCATCGCCAAAACACACACCCGTACACGTGAGCCTTCGTGCGCGTCAAGCTTAGTACCTCTGCAAGTGAATGTAACAAAGTTCCCATGACTACTTAATTAAATTGATCAATTAATTAACCTCTCTGATGCGGAAAACTTCCACGTCCACCTAGACTGGGAATAAATTTCCACCAGTGCCACCCCCCCCCCCCCCCCTGCATTTGGAATGAAATAGTTAAAATCCCTAGCGACCACCACGGCCCCTTACCAACCCATGTTCGTCGGCTAACATGTACTAATGTGTACTGTCGTTTACTAACGTGCACCAACCTACATTAACGTATATCACATTTTTTCTACACAAATAAGACAAGTTCGAATTCTGACGGTCGGTTCGTGTTTCGCTACCAAAACAAGAAAATTGTGGCAAACGAAGCCACTAACCTAAGTCACCTGTCATAATTCAAAATCGTCTGCTTTGCCTCTCTTACACACCACGAGCGCGAGACCGCCCCTTTTCACAGCCTGGACCTTTATACTCGCGTCGGATATACTCCTCTGTAAATGTTGTAGCTAAACTATGGCCCGAATACTGATGTTCAATCCACATGGTGTAGGACATGGCCAGAGCACACCCCCAGTACCTAAGCCGAGAACATCGCTTGCCCCACCTGTAGTTAACGGCTGAAAGGCGGAGATATGCTGCAATCACATCCCTCGCGCTCTCGTAGCTACTTGCCTCAGCAATTCGATCTAACAAAACGTCCAAGTAGAAAAAATAATAACCAACTCGAACTCTCTCGTATTCTATATCGCCCCACAAATACTTAACGCACATTTTATTTAGGCATCGAGGATATCTATCACTTTCAAACAGAAAACACTCGCCCTGACGGACCTTTCTTTACTGCCAGAATTCAAACTGGTTCCTAGGAAGAGGTGGCTGTCTGGTCCTCGAAAAGTAATTGAAATTAGGTAGTTGAACACCTTTGCATACGTATAAGAAATTGTAAATTGAATTATGTAATATGACCAAAAACGAAATGGATTTAAGTACTTAGGTATTTACAGAAGACTAGGTCCGTCGTTGTATGGAGGATGTGTGACGTAAGCGGGGCAGCGGCGCAGCGATTGTACACTTATTCCACACACGCAAGAGAGAGAGACAATTAGCGAGCGTTCTAGTGCAGTGCAAACGTTCTGTTATACATTTATGGCGGATTCCACTGTCGAGCAAACTTTGCCGCCAAAAGTGTAGCACAGCGTTCTCGCTCGCACAGGGACACGTGGTGGATGGTGAGCAGTCGGCATCGACAGGTTTGAACGTGACCAGGACAACAACTTTGGTTCGAAAAGTGTAGCAGGGAACAGCTGACCATTGTGTGATTCAGCTCCAAGGGAAACATTTTTGGCGGGAAACGTGCGGAGGCGACGAATACACGTAGTGAGCGGACAAGGGACCCCTGTGACGTCAAACTCGGCAAGTTCCAGCGTGCAGTTTATTATTTGACGCGATTATGATATGCTACCAGTGAAAAAAGATAAGTAACGGAGAGAGCTCGTATGTGTGATCAATTATGGCGTTGGGATTTGAACTTGTGATAGATATTTGTCATGGATGTAAGGAAAATGGCTTTCTCGCCGAGAAAATCGGACATCTTGAATAAATAATAAATGGTAATAATTAATAGAAGTATAGTTTTCGAGAGAATATCGTGTTGGAATTTGAGTTTGGCGCAATTTTCTAGTGGAGGTAGGCCTATAATAATAAATGATAATGAATGGTAATAAATGACAATGAATGTTAATAAATAATAAATAATAAAGACAAGTGCGGTTTTTGCGTGCATTATCCTGTTGGAATTCAAACTTCCTGCCATTTTTTCTTCTCGAGGCTTAGGTTAGTGGACACAGCACAACTGGGCTATTTTCCCGCCAAAATTCCAAATTACCGCCATTTTTTCTGAAGGTTAGGTTAGTGGACATAGCACAATTGGCCTATTTTCCCGCCAAAAGCCGCCATCTTAGATGACGTCATATGATGTTGCCAAGTCTACATACCGCCATCTTGGATGGCGTCATCGCTGCCATCTTGAATAAATTTGGCAACAATGCAGCGTGTCTTGGCACATAGGTTGTCCCACTGCTATCGATTGCTACAAGATGATAACTGTACATATACTGCAGTAATATAAGTCTGCTTACATTATGCACTCCTATAGCAATGACATGCTTGTCATTTAATACGATAAGATCTGAAATACGACATATAATATAGTACACAGTTTTTCATGTACGTTATGCTGTCAAATTTAAGCAGTGACAATTCTAGATAATGATTGACATAACTGTCATATAGAGTAAACATGGAACTGACAGGAAATTTCTAAGAGCATATTTATATATGTCTGTGACATGATTTCGTATAATTATGAAATTTACAATTTTTGTCAGTTGTCATGTAAAGGTAGAATGTACAAAAGGCATGAGACAGCAGAATAATCTAACATATGTCGTCAAATTACACAGTTTTTTGGTGTAGACTAGGACTAAAAACCAAAATTATTTGGTAAAACACTGTTGAAATTTTGTAAATACATCTTCTTCTGTAACTCTATTTGTTCATTTATGTTGTTTGCTTGTTTTGTCAATACGTTTGTATATTTTAATTTCTTCTAGAATATCTAATAATCTGCCATTTTCTGCTTTCTGGAGAATGGCGATGTCTTTCTTAACATCATTAGCAAAATGCTTGTATTCTCTTAAAAATTTGTGTAATTTGACATCATATTTTGGGTCATTCTGTAGCCTTATTCCTTTTGTGTGTTCTACCTTTACATGCCAATTGTCGAAAATTAAAAATTATGTAACTGCATGAGTGCATTTCACAGACATATGTAAATATGATCTTACAAATAATTAAGACTGGTAATATGTGACATTTATGTCAAACATTATCAAGACTTTCCACTGCCTAAATTTGACAACTGTAGCGTGCATTACAAGCTGTGAACTACGTTATAGGACATATTTAAGGTCCTGTTGTATGTCACTGCTGTAGAAGAGTATAATGCAAGTAGACTTCTATTACTATTGTATATGCACATTTATCATTTTGTAGAAATCGATGCACATACAGTTGTGAGATGCCACTGATAACGGGTTATAAACAAGAAAACTGGTTAAAGCAAGTAAGACGCTTCTAGTCCAACTGATGGAGTACAGATGATGCCGCGCGACTGCTACGGTCGCAGGTTCGAATCCTGCCTCGGGCATGTATGCTTTTTGAACAGAAGGTCTCGGCGTCAGTCACACGGACGCCAAACCTGTGACGGTCGGTCGCCGACATAGAAGGTCGCATATTCGCATCTCGGCTCTTCGCAGCCCCGATCGGGAGGAAGACAGTTCAAAGCCGCATCTGCCCTTCCTGATTTAGGAAACCTGTGATTTTCCTAAATCGCTCCAGGTAATGACCGGGATGGTTCCTTTAAAAGGGCACGGTCGATTTCCTTTCCCATCTTTGACACAATCTGAACTTGTTCTCCATCTCTAATGACTTCGATGTCAACGAGACGTTGAACCCAATATTCCTTCTTTCCTCTTCGCAGTTAGCACTGGTACAAGCTTGACTTGTCGTAGAACTTGAATATCTTCAGATCTCTTTTCCTTTGATAGCTAAATCCAATACATCAATGTTTATTTGTGCGACATCCACAACTGTTCTGTAACATGTTCATGGTAAACAAACCCGCTCAGTCCCTCACGCGGCTCGCCACTCTTTGGTAGCTTCGTGCTTGCAGCGTTTTATCTCTTCCGCGCTGCATGTCTATGCTCTTGCTATTCTTTTTCCCCTCCCTAGGGGAGAACATGTCTATGATGTTATTTCGAATGTTCCGCACTGTCTGTCGCTGACCTAAGAACAGTCTCACCTATGTTTCTAGCTCCCTTTCCTTTCTTCGTTTCCCTTCTCTCGTTCCGCGGCTTCGGCGTTTGAGGTTCCTATTTTTCTTCTTCCTCCTTGTCCGCTCCTGAAGACCGGCCCACGCCTCTGACGCAGAACAGGCGACTGGGTAACGCGTAATTCCCAGCCCTCTGTCGACAGGTAGGGTTCACACGTACCCCCTGGTACAGGCCAGGCACAGGGAAGGTGATTGCCTGAGCTGCAACCTTCACAGAATGCCGATCGGTCCGCCTCTCTGTCAGATTTTCGGGATGTGTGACCTGAGGTGTGAATAATCACCTAAGGTGGGCGCCACCCTTGTGAAGGAAGCCTCCAGTTGGAAGGAGCGCACCATTGGAGACGCTAGCAGTCATGGGGGATTTTCTCGGAATAAGTCAATCATCTTCCCAATCAACGTCTACGAAACGTAAACATAATGAGGCTAATGATTCTTACACCCATCCCGCTGCATCACGGTTCCTCATGGTCTCACCTACTGAAGACGGTCAGTCTTTAGTCACGGTAAATCCGTTTATTACTCAGAAAGGTGCTGATGCAATTGCTGGCCCTGTGAAATCCAGCTCTCGTTTACGGAATGGCACTCTGCTAATTTGAGACTGCTTTTGATTCTCAAGCACAACTTCTTGCTGCCTCGCTTGTCCACGGCTACCCTGCTCGTGTAGAGGCTCATAGAACTTTGAATTCTTCCCGTGGTGTAATTTACACCAGGCTGCGCGACAGTCTAACTGAAGCCAAAATCTAGTCTTACCTCTCTGATCAGGGTGTCATTGGCATCCGTCGTGTAACGAGAAAGGTAGATTCCTCCTTAATGCCCACCTGCAATCTTTTCCTCACCTTTGATAGAGTGGTGCTGCTGTCTAAGATCAAAGCAGGCTAGGAAATTATCACAGTTAGGCCATACATTCTCAACCTGATACACTGCTACCAGTGTCAACGTTTCAACTGCACTCAAACGTCTTGTTGCCACCCAGCCAAATGTGGAACCTGTGGTAGCAAATCAAATGAGAGCGATTATCTGCCTCCTTCTCCCCACTGTATCAACTGTGATGGCTGCCATGCCACCCACTCTCGGGATTGTCCCGTGTGTCTTGATGAGCGAGTTGTCCAAGAGATTCGGGTAAGTAAGAAAGTGCCTCACCCAGTAGCTCGCAAATTACTGGCTAGTCGCAATCCCTGTGTTCTGGCACCTATAGTTCTGTTCTTGTTACCACTCGCTCCATGAAGGACTTGGCCATGCAGACATCTAACATTCTGCGTGGTGTCTGTTTGTTCTATATCGTGTCTCCCTACCACTTTCGCGCAACGACGCTCTGAGCGTGTTTTTAGGGAATTCACTAGTTTGAACCTGGGACCTGTTGCTGGTAAGGAGACGCCAGACCACACATGACATGTAGAGTTCAGAGGAGTTCAGTGGGACTAGCGATGATATAACCAAATACTTAATGATTTCAGCAACAGCTCCACTGCACTCCCTGTAAAAGAATCTTAATACTAACTAAATTTAGTGGAAGGGGTTCAAGGCTTTCCTATTTTTAGTTAGATGGTAAAATAACGTCGAAAAAGAAGTTAAGTTTACCATTGGTAATTTTATTCTACTCACAAAACATTGTTTATAAATTGCACTATTGATAAAAGGATATCTTTTAATACAGGATGATAAAAACCAACTCCGTTCAACAAAAATGTGAACGAATATTCCCTGAGTGGGTTTCCAAGTTCTACAATCGATCGAAGGATGACCTATGCCATATCACATCTATAATCTAGGTTTAAATTAAGTTTCACAAAAGAGCAAACTATCAAAATGGTCTACAGTGACCCTCAATTATCTTTAATTACTTATCTAACTTGTCGTAAATTACAGTGACTGATGTGGCTTCTCAATAACTATATAACAGAAAAATCATCGCATTTCAGATTTTTACTTCAAGTGACAAATGTGAACACCACGAGCTTTAATTGACGATTGACACTAGTATTACGCAAAAAGGGGGTGTAACAGATGAGACTTCTGCAGTTCTGAGTGAAGCTTTATGCACTGTTATGCGGCATCGCGTGCGTTCATTACCTTGTCGGTGTTCGTCAGGTGGCGGCGGGCAGCACAGCTCTGCTCACCTCGCCGTCTCAGAAGCAACTCTCTCCTAACTTCTCCTTACTACAATTTACCGAAGTTGGTTAAAAAAAACTATCTAGCTGTGTTTTCATCTGACCAGTTAGGGTCTCAATGTTAACCTTAAGCTCCACCTACAAAAATTCTATCTATCCAATGAGAAACGTTATACTTTTCGTGGTGGGGCAATGTTTTTAAAATTTGCAATGTAACAGAGATGCGAAAAAGTCTCACGCTAAAACTTGCAGCTGGTGTGGTCCTTTTAGTGTTATTGTAAGATCTATACTGTTCTTCTGGAGGGCTCTATCTTTTAACATGGGCTGGGGGGTGGTCCTAGCGGTTAGCTGGCGATGTGGGTTTCCGTCCCTTATCGTAGGGCCTTCTTGCTTAACACGGTTCTGCTCTCGGCTTCTGTTCTCGCTTCTCCCCTCGGAACTGCGTCTGTCTCACGGTGGGAAGGTATGACATGCATTTAGGCATTCTTGAGCTAGTCTGTGTTATTCCATTTGCTCACTCGTTACTCGTATTATTTTGGTTAATTTAATGTCACAATTTATTTGGAGCTATGTGACATACTACTGGATTTGCTTATCATGTCAGGGTTTTCATGGAAGGTGTTGGATTTGCCTGGCACCTTACGTATCACCACCCTTCGAACTTAATTTTTGCACTGAAGTTAGGCAATGATTGAATCGTTGTCTAAGTCAGTCAAAAATTATTCCGTTATCTAAATTTTGTTGTCTACTGTTCAGTCACGTTATTCTGTTCTATGCTAGTTTGTATTACTAATTTATATTTTTATATTCTTCCACATTATTATCAAAATATGTTTATATTGACAAGGGAAGAATATTTTTATTCTATTATAATTAGCATTTTTTAATTATTTTCTTTCTTTATTTAATTGTGATGTTTGTTTTTTAAGAAGTTTGCTATCAAAAGTGAGGAGTCTTTCACATCGATTTTCTTAGAAATATTGTTTTCATAAATGTAGTAATTAAGTAAAATCTATTCATAACACATTTTCTAAATATCATGAACAAGTAAAATGTTTTTGTTTCTAGACACTCATTTCAACATTGTTACACTAACAAATAAGAATTATTTCCAAGAATTGCTTTGACAAAGAAATATACATACACAAGTATTGAGATATTATCCTAACAAATGGTACAAATGTTAAAAAAAGGGAAAACAACCAACAAGATAATTTTTTTATTCTTTGTTTTTATAAGGAGAAAATAAGTAAATTATAGTTATTCTTTTATTTTTATGAGGAGAAAATAAGTGGCATATAGTTTTAGTGTTTATTATGCCTTACTTTTGTTTTTTTATATACTGTCCATTTCAGAACTAATGACTTATTTTTTATCGATAGTCTATTTTTTACTTAAGTCCATAGTCAATGACTGTTATTTTGTAGTGTATTAGCTGTCTGGTGTGCTTAACATATTTAGTTTTTCATACGTTTCTTTTGCACAATTCCTACATCACATAATTTGATTTCACGCATTCACACAATCCTATGAATGTTTAAGCATGAGGTTGGTGAATGTTTTTGCACAAAGGTGATGGACTTGAGCGAGATGGATGTGGCGAGATGGATGTGGGCAAGTATTTGATGTACAGCTTCGTTCGTTGTTCCTTGTTGGCTTTTGCAAGTGTGTGTTGCTGTTATGGAGGTCCCATAATGAAATTGAGCTGTGAGTGCAGAATCTCGTGGTTTACTGGCTTTGTATGCGTGAAAGTCATCGTTATGTGTCGCTGAAAGCCGTCGTTTTTCGTTTTAATACTTTGCAGACGACTAGTTTACAATAGGATAGGGATTTGGGAAGGTATGTCGTCTATTCTTCACCCATCTTCATTCTTGATCTTGCGAATCTTCAACTTCTGCTCTTCCTGCTTTTTCTCTGCTTCTTACTTGCTTCTTGGTTCTTCTCCGGGCAGGATATGGAAATATTTATTGATAACTAGTCGCTTTGAAGTTCTCCTCTTAGTAACAGTTTGATAAATTGTTTGGGCATGTCATTTTTACTTTGTGGAAGTTTTCTTCAGTTTCGTGCATCAGCTTGCTGTTTAATAGCAGTAGTGTGACTTTTACACATATTTTTTTGCCAGTGGTGGCTTGCCCAAGCGGTCTTCTCGTCTGGCTGTTTTTTGCTCGCTCTGCTGAGTGGGGGTGTTCCGAGACCCTTCTGGCATTTGGTGTCCTGTCGTGTCTCTGCAGGGTTCTGCAACTGTGTGGTTCCGCGTTCTGTCCCAGCAGGGTTCTGCTTAGCGGGCAGATTTATGTCCCACTTACAATACAAGGGCCTTCTGTTGGTCTCACTGTCCTTTCCTTTCTCTCGATGCTTCTGCCTTGTAGGAATTGTGTCTTGCTAATTATGTCTTTTTTTTTTCTTGATACTTCTCTCGTTGCAACTAGTGGGTCATTGCATCTTGTCCTTGCTGGAGTTTTTACAATGGTTCTTACAAAAAGTTTTACTTATAATCATCTAACATATGTCTAGTACCTACATTGTTTTACGCCTTCTTAAAAAGCTTTACAAATTTCGGCGCCCTTTCCATGTTACAATTCTAAGATATTTTGAGTCTTAACTTCTACAAAAATCCTCAAATTCGTTTTTTTATTTTTTGTGTAGTGTCGTGGCATTTTAGTATTTCATGCTGTTAGACTATCTACACTTTATCCATTCACCTTTATGTCTGGTACTATTGATGTTATTTTTGTTTTCGGTTTTATTGAAACTACTTTCTTTTTTCCACCTTCCTCTCTCTTCATTCTTCTTTCTCCTGACGATCTTATCTGCAACATAATCTTGAAATATTGTGCTGATTATTTACCAGTAATAAAATTAATCTTCATACTTGTACTGAAAGTATTTAATACTGCCAGTCTTAGGTAAAAATACCTCTGCTTTATCTCGTAAAATATCCTCTAATTCTCTTTTACTGTGTTCCGAAATACCTTGAACTTATTTCAATTTTTCGTCGATTTCTTTATGAACTTCTAACATGAGTTGAGGCGATTCCCCCTTTTGTGCATACCATTCTAATTCTTCATCCTCTTTATCTCGCGTCATTCTTAATTGTTTGTTTATAACTGGTATTTCTTCTAATTTTAGCTTTTGCTCAAAGAGAAGTGTGACATTCCCGAATGTTACGCTACCTTTTCCCATATCTATTATCGCTCGTCTCTCATTTAAAAAATCTGCACCTATAATCAAATCTACAGTTAGTTTAGGTATAATCACGAAGTTGGCTTCGATCTTTTGACCTTGACACGAAAGAGTTAACCTTGTTTGTCTCGTAACTTCCGCAGCATTGTTTCTAATAGGACCTCTTACTTTAATCTTAGGTGTTTTCAGAACTGGCAATTCCTCATTGGCATTACACTGCATGAATAAATTTTCTGAGATCGCAGTCAGTTTACTTCCGCTATCAATTACAATATTGACTGGGATATGCTTTACCATGGCCTTCACAATTGGTTGAATTTGAAAGGGTTGGTTCTGTTCTTCTTCTTCTTGCATCAACGAATTGTCCACTGAATCATACATGAGTCTTTTTAGGAATTTCCCTTGTTAATTCGAACTTTCTGTAGGATAAGCTTCGACTGCTACTTCTCTCTCTTTTATTTCCTCTTCTCTATTTCTTCCTTCATTTATGCTTTCTTCAACATCCTCTACTTTTTCCTCATCCTCGTCTATCTTCTCCTTCTTCATCGCTACTTCAACATAATCGCATCTAAATGCTCTAATTATCGCTTCATAACTTCCTTCATTATATACGTTGGGTTGTGTGGCCACTCGTAACTTATTTTCAACTTCTGTCGACTGCGCATTATCCTCATTGAATTCGCTTTCCCTGGTTTCCATCTCAAATAGCTCTGCAATACTCATTACTTCGTCCTTTCCTCCTACATTCGTTGTGCATGCCTCTGGTAACTCATCTTCCTCGTCAGTATTCTCCCAATCAATTTCGTCCCAACACGATATTGTTATTTTCTTGTCTTCGTTTTCATCTGGTCCCTGCGGATTTGTTTCTTCTTTCTTCTCTTCTCGTGATAAGATTTTTACTTCTCTGTTCAAGGTGCTGCAATTGTCCTGGGTCGGTGCATCATTCTCTTTGGCATGGGCACTTAGCTGTCAATTCGAACGTTTATCGGGGTTTGGTGGTCTTACCTCCCCCTCTTCTATCTGTATTCTCTTTTCTTGTTCAGCTTGTTGATAGTGGTTTCTTTGTTGATAATTTGTCGGTCTATTGGTTCTCCAGTACCCGTTCCGGTTGTCGTTATTCCCTCTGTAATAGTTGTTGCCGTTCCTGGGGCATTTATAGTTATTGCCATATTCTCTTCTAAATCCATAACCGGTTCTTTGTTGAAATCTACTGTCGTTTCTTGGTGCGAAGTTATCACATGGTTCGTAATTATTGTTTCTTTGTACTGTGTCTTGTGGATTCCACTGCTTTTTGCTTTCGTTTTGACGTGCGATTCGTCTTTTTCTTGCGTCATCTTCCGAAAATATGAACTCTAGTTCCCTTAGAATACCTTTAAATGCTTCGACGTCATTGCCTCCGCGACCTACTAATGATAGCTGCTATTTCAATGGTAGCTTCATCCCGCATAATTTAATCAACTCTCCGTCACTGTATGGTCCGTCTAAGCATTGATTTTTCTTTGCCATTAATTCGAAAAATTTCACGGGACTCTTCTCTCATGAATTTTGAAAATATGGGTTCTGTAATAATTCGTACTTCACTCTGTTCTGTGCTTCGCTGGACCAATATCGTGAGAGAAACTTCTCTCTGAAATCTTCGTACGATCGGCATGTCGCTGCAACATTCTGCATGGTTTCTGCGACTGTTCCTGACATGTGTGCACATATAAAATCTAATTTGTGTGCTAGCGTCCAGTGTTCTGGTAATCCTACTCGGAATTGATCAATAAAAGTTCGAGGATGTAATGAGTTTCCTTCTCGAAAGTATTGAAATTTTCTGACTGTGGGGAAATGATCGTTGTCGTACTTCGTCACAGTTCCATATGAAATTCGCGATTCTTCGTCACTTTTGTTTCTGATCATTTCTCCCGTCGTTCTTTCCGGTTGTGGTAGATCCATTGGGTACTGTCCACTGTAACTTTTGCCTACCCTTGCGTAGTATCGTTGGAGTGGTACGCAATAATTTTCTTCCATCGGTTGTGAACGTGTAGCTGAATGTATTGCACTGTACTCTTCGCGACCCGGCTTTCCATTGTCAGGTATTGGTTCGGTAGCTTGTCTGGCTAACCTTGCTGCTTCATTGCACGATCCAAACTGTCTTGAAACATACATTTGTGGTTCCGCATGTGTTTGTGATGACGTTTGTTCATCAAGAATTTCGAAACGTGTTTGTTGCTGTGCAGGCTGTCTGATTTCACGTATGTTACTTTCCGCCTGTGATTGGAATCGCAAATGCGTAATATCTTCGTTAATTGCTTGTTTTTCCGGTGCTGTTACAGATACGGAGGTGGTTGCAGACTCTGTGCTTGTTCGATCCTGTTCACTACGCTCTTCAATGGTTTGCAACAATTCTGTTCGCAATTTCTGAAATTGTCGCTTCGTTTGCGCTTCTATTTTGACTATGCGGTTATCATATCTTTTCAGCGCTGCTTTTGTGATACGTTTGTGTAACACACTATTTTCAACAACTTCACGCGCTGTACCTGCTGCTTGTCTAGTAATTTCGTTTATCTGTTTCTCTAGTTTCTTGACTTCTCCCTGGGTGTTGTTACGTAATGTTTTGATCTCGTCCTGAATGTCATTACCCAATGTTTGTACGTCCGCTTGTACCTTGTCAATGTCTGTTCTCAATTGATTGTGACCTGTTATTAAGTTTCCTATCACTTCTCGAGATTCTTTTGCCTAGTCTTCAATACGACTTAGGTGTAACTGAATTTTTTTGTTTTGTTCTTTAATCTCACGCATTTGACTCGTGGTTTCTGCATTCTGAATTTGAATTTGGTTCGCTATGTCTTTATTTTGCCTTGTCGTGGTTTCCGTAATTTGTTGTAATAATTCTGCCAGATTTGTGGGTCCTATTGCGTTTTCTTCAGACTACGCTCTGTGTTTTCCCCCAGTGTTGGTTCGCAACCGATTGCATTGAACTGCGCTGTGACACGTTTCTGCTCGCATTCCTTGTACTCTGTGGTGAGGGAGCTCTGATTACTTGTACTATGGGTTCTATGTATTCAAGACGCAAGTTAAAATCCTCATCGACTGTCTCTCTACTTTCCTGCTCCTCTGTCGTATGCTGACTTATGTTTTCTATGCCTTGACGTACATTATCCACGTTATGGTGCGTTATATGTCCTATTTCTCGCGATACTGCATCGTCTGTTGTACTGTCCTCTATTCTCTGTCCATTTTCATGCTTGGGTCTCTACCTCGATTCGGTCAAGGTCTCGATTTCCCATTGCTAACCTTTTCGAATCCCTTATTTTCTGTTTTAAAACCAATTCACGCGCCCTATTTCAACATGCGCTCATACGATCTCAGGCGTTTCATAAACTTTTTGTTCACACGACTTGACAAACCATTCACTTACTTGTTGGGTCAGAGCCAACTTGTCAACGATGTATCCGCCACCTGTGCGCTTGCATAGGAGAGAAAACTTAATTCTAAGAATTTTTAAAATTCATAACATAATTATGCTATTGTCTCTGCTAGAATGTCGCACTTCTTATTGAATGCTTTATTACTATCTATCGCTGCAGCTACTGTTTTCAACTATTTATGCCTTTCAAAAATATTTTTTATTATGAAAATTTCTAACACGATATTTTTCTGACCTAGTTAGGCATGTGGTCGACCTTCAATCATGGTATTTTACCATCCTGGCAGGGTCGCCATTCTCTAACATTCTGCATGGTGTCTGTTTGTTCTGTAACATGTCTCCCTACCACTTTCGCGCAACGACGCTCTGAGCGTGTTTTTTAGGGAATTGACTAGTTCGAACCTGGGACCAGTTGCTGGTAAGGAGACCAGACCACACATGACATGTAGAGTTCAGAAGAGTTCAGTGAGACTAGCGATGATATAACCAAATACTTAATGATTTCAGCAACAGCTCCACTGCACTCCCTGTAAAAGAATCTTAATACTAACTAAATTTAGTGGAAGGGGTTCAAGGCTTTCCTATTTTTAGTTAGCTGGTAAAATAACGTCGAAAAAACAGTTAAGTTTACCATTGCAAATTTTATTTTACTCACGAAACATTGTTTATAAATTGCAGTATTGATAAAAGGAAATGTTTTAATACAGGATGGTAAAAACCAACTGCGTTCAACAAAAATGTGAACGAATATTCCGTGAATGGGTTTCCAAGTTCTACAATGGATCAAAGGATGACATATGCCATACCACATCTATAATCTAGGTTTAAATTAAGTTTCACAAAAGAGCAAACTATCAAAATGGTCTACAGTGACCCTCAATTATCTTTAATTACTTATCTAACTTGTCGTAAATTACAGTGACTGATGTGGCTTCTCAATAACTATATAACAGAAAAATCATCGCATTTCAGATTTTTACTTCAAGTGGCAAATGTGAACACCATGAGCTTTAACTGACGATCGACACTAGTATTACGCAAAAAGGGGGTGTAACAGATAAGACTTCTGCAGTTCTGAGTGAAGCTTTATGCGCTGTTATGCGGCATCGCGTGCGTTCATTACCTTGTCGGTGTTCGTCAGGTGGCGGCGGGCAGCACAGCTCCGCTCACCTCGCCGTCTCGGAAGCAACTCTCTCCTAACTTCTCCTTACTACAATTTACCGAAGTTGCTTTAAAAAACTATCTAGCTGTGTTTTCATCTAACCAATTAGGGTCTCAATGTTAACCTTAAGCTCCGCCTACAAAAATTCTGTCTATCCAATGAGAAACGTTATACTTTTCGTGGTGGGGCAATGTTTCTAAGGTTTGCAACGTAACAGAGACGCGAAAAAGTCTCACGCTAAAACTTGCAGCTGGTGCGGTCCTTTTAGTGTTATTGTAAGGTCTATACTGTTCTTCTGGAGGGCTCTATCTTTTAACATGGGCTGGGGGGTGGTCCTGACGCAACAGAGACACGAAAAAGTCTCACGCTAAAGCTTGTGGCTGGGGTGGTCCTAGCGGTTAGCTGGCGACATGGGTGTCCGTCCCTTATCGTAGGGCGTTCTCGCTTAACACGGTTCTGCCCTCGGCTTCTGTTCTCGTTTCTCCCCTCGGAACTGCGTCTGTCTCACGGTGGGAAGGTATGACATGCATTTAGGCATTCTTGTGTCAGTCTGTGTTATTCCATTTGCTCACTCGTTACTCGTATTACTCTGGTTAATTTAATGTGACGATTTATTTGGAGCTATGTGACATACTACTGGATTTGCTTATCATGTCAGGGTTTTCATGGAAGGTGTTGGATTTGCCTGACACCTTACAGACAAGCATCCTCAAATTCGGCTCTGAGGTTGTGAAATCACCCAGTGTCAAAGTCGAATCCCCCATCCCACAGTGCAACAAACCATCAAACTCTCCCTTCAAGGGACGAAGAAAGCAGGTACACAACCAGTAGGCAGGAAAGGACCAAAGGAGTACTCCCATGCAGACTTCCTCCATCCCTCCAGCCAAACAGCACCCGAGTCTTCCTCTAAACGGAAAAGCTCGAAGAAGTCCACCAAAGGCAAATGGTCTTCTCCTTCGCCAACTGGAAGATCCTGTTCGACAGTGTAGCCATATGGTACCTTAGCCTGGCCGGCCTCTGTCTGGACGGTGTGCACCACCTACCGTTTTCCAGCGTTGGACTCCATGGAGCGACCACACAAGCAAGCCGATCATTCTGTGGACCCCATGGAGCAGGA
This sequence comes from Schistocerca americana, assembly GCF_021461395.2. Lineage (NCBI taxonomy): Eukaryota > Metazoa > Arthropoda > Insecta > Orthoptera > Acrididae > Schistocerca > Schistocerca americana. The sequence goes on from NC_060126.1 coordinate 525,632,422, forward strand.
TACTCCTGCTTCTGTGCTCTGTAGTAGCGACTCAACACTGGCTGTCACTGGGCTGCCGCCGAGCTGACACCCCTACGTCTCTTCTTCCTCATAACTGTCCTGCAATCGAATGTTCGCGGCCTTCGGTCCCAGAAACAGGATTTACAGCTGCTTTTAGCATCGGAGCATACCCTTGTACTCTGCCTTCAGGGCCGCGGGGGAAGCCATGCTGTCTAAGGCACCTTGACATGGTTCACGGGGCTCCCCCCTGTCGGAGGTTCGAGTCCTCCCTTGGGCATGGGTGTGTGTGTTGTCCTTAGCGTAATTTAGTTTAAGTTAGATTAAATAGTGTGTAAGCCTAGGGACAGATGGCCTCAGCAGTTTGGTCGCAATGAAGATACCACAAATTTCCAATTTTTTTTCTGCCTTCGCCGGTTCTAGGTGCTTCAGTCCGGAGCCGCGCTGCTGCTATGGTCGAAGGTTCGAATCCTGCCTTGGGCATGGATGTGTGTGATGTCCTTAGGTTAGTTAGGTTTAAGTAGTTCTAAGTCTACGGGACTAATGACCTCAGATGTTAAGTCCCATAGTACTCAGAGCCATTTGAACCATTTTTCTACCTTCAGGAAACGAAATTGCCTCCTCACGACCTCTTTGAGCTTTCACATTACTCATCTATTCGTTTTGACCTTTCCCCTGAAGTCGGCATTCCACCTCATGGGGGCGTCACGTTGCTCATACGGGATGACATTCATAGTCAACGCATCTCTGTGACTACTCATCTTCAAGCTGTGGCAGTTCGCATTTTCCTTCCGCACCAGACTTTTTCCCTCTGTATCATTTATGTCACTCCGTTCATTCAATGTCACCAGGGCAGACTTCTTTATTGGGGAGCTACCTCCCCCATTTTTGCTACTCAGTGACTTTAATGCGCATCATCCCCTTTGGGGTTGTCCCAGGACCTGTCAGAGAGGTGCCCTCTTGGCTGACCTTCTTAAGTTTCAAGCTCTTCCCACTATCACCCTGCCTTCCTCCATCGGAAACGAGTTTAGGAATCTCGGGCAATACCCTTCATTTCTCTGAATCATGAGAGCTACAATGCCGTCTTTACTATGAGAGAGCTCGATCATGTTCTCATTTCATCCTGATCCTGCGCCCCAGGCCAGACGCCATCCACATTAAGATGGTGCAGCACCTATCTCTTAAGGGGAAGCGCTTTCTGCTTAACACATACAACCGCATCTGGGCAGAGGGCACATTTCTTGGATGCTGGCGTGAAGCCACCGTCATGCCCACACCTAAGCCCGGTAAGGACAAATATCCTCCTTCTAGCTACTGCCCCATCTCTCTTACCAGCTGTGTTTGCAAGGTGATGGGACTTACAGTTCATGCCCAGCTGGTATAATGGCTCGAGCCTCGCAATTTACTGACAAATGCACAGTGCGGATTTCGAGCACGGCGTTCTGCAGTTGACCATCTCGTTGCTTTGTCCACTCTTGTCATGAATGGTTTTCTGAGAAAATCCCAGACTGTGGCCGTGTTTTTCGATTTGGAGAAGGCCTGTGACACCTGCTGGAGAACTGGTATCCTCCGTACTCTTTACACGTGGGTCTACCGTGGTCGCCTGCCCTGCTTCCTGGGCATTTTTATAATGACTACAAGGTGAGTGTGGGTTCTGCCTTGTCGGACACCCTTATCCAGGAAAACGGTGTGCCTCAGGGTTCCGTACTGAGTACTTTCCTCTTTGCTATCTCCATTAGCCCTATCATAGAATGTCTCCTAGCGGGCATCTCCAGCTCCCTTTTTGTTGAAGATTTTGCGTTTATTGTAGTTCTCCACGGACCTGTCTCACTGAGCAGCGTCTTGATCGTCTTTACTCCAGGAGCATCTCCAATGGCTTTCGTTTTTCCAGTAGCAAAACCGGAGTATGGATTTCTGTTGACACAAGTGGTTTCTCCCACCATCTTTACATCTTGGGCCTGTAGCCCTTCCGTTCATTGAAACTACGAAATTCCTGGGGCTCATGTTCGATAGGAAATCCTCTTGGGCCTCCGATGTATCTTACCTGGCAGCCCACTCTACATGGTTCCTCCATGTCCTATGTATCCTCTATGGTCCTTCCTGGGGTGCCAATCGAACCACCCTCCTCCGTTTGTACCAGTCCCTTGTCCATTCGAAACTCGACTATGGGTGCTTTGTTTATGCGTCTGCACGTCCATCCCTCTTACACTGTCTCAAAACTATCCACCATCGTGGCATCTGTTTGGTCACAGGCGCCTTTTACAGCAGCCTGGTTGAGAGTCTGTACGCTGAAGCTGCCTGTCCTAACGCCGTGATTTTCTCCTCTGCAGGTATGCATGCCGTTTGTCTGCCATGCATGGCCACCCATCCTATGTCTCCATCTTTGACGATTCCTTTGATCGTCAGCGCTCGTCCTTCTTCTCTGTTACCTCCTGGAGTCTGCTTTCGGCATTTGCTATGGCGGCTTAACTTCACACTACCTGCACCTTTTCGAGTGAGTGTGAACCCTTCACCACCTTAGCTTCGTGAAGCTGCCCATGTCAACCTTGGCCTCCATTCGCTTCCTAAGGACACTACTCCAGCCTCGGTCTATCGCCTTCAGTTTCACGACCTCCCCATGGAACTTCGCGATACTACCTTTGTATACACTGATGGCTCTCGGACTGATTGTGGGGTCGGGTGTGCCTTCGTCATTGTACCACGCGTGTCCTTCGATATCAGCTTCCGGCACACTCCTCAGTATTTACAGCCGAGCTCTTCGCCTTGCATCAGGTCACGGAGTACATCTGGCGACACAGCCTTTTCAATTGCCCTATGCTCAGACTCACCCAGTGCCCTTCAAAGTCTATGTGCGCTGTTCACCGCCCATCCCTTAGTGCAGCGGGTCCAGGAAAACTGACAACTACTCACTCTTGGTCGAGCCAGTGTGATGTTTCCGTAGGTTCCTGGTCATGTCTGTCTGCCAGGAAATGAGGCTGCTGACGCTTCTGCCAAAGCCACAAGGATATTCCCTCCGATGATCTCTGTGTTGCTCACTGTCAGGAGCTGGTGCCCTGTGGCATCGCCAATGGTCCTCCCTTCACTGGAATAAGCTCTAGCTTATTAAGCCTCTCCCAGCGGCTCGGACGACCTCCTCTCGGCCTTCCCGCTGGGAGGAGGTTATTTTAACTCGGCTGCGTATTGGAAGCTGCCTTTTTAGCCATCGTCATTTGCTAAGTGGCGCTACCCCACCACTTTGTACACATTGGACTCAAGTTTTAACTGTCCGCCACTTACTGATGGAATGTCAATTTTTTACGCTTTTACGTTTCATTTTGGGTTTGTCGTCTGAGTTATCGGCCGTTTTAGTAAATGAGGCGTCGGCTGTCGACCGCGTCTTACTTTCTATGCGCTAAAGCAATATGGCGAAGGCCATTTAATCTTTAGTTTTGGACCTCCGCTTATGTATGGTGTCTTTTTTCTAGCCCCTTTTCCACGTGCCTGTTTTAGCTGTCTTTTGTTATATCAGTTTGGACTGACATATAGTCGTTTTTTAACTCCTCTCTGTCTTCGTGTTCTACAGTTTTGACTTGGGGGCGTATGACCCCAGTTGTGTTTGCGCCCTACAGCAAAACAAGAACAGAAACCCGCTCAGTTGTAAAATTCTTTATTGAAAAAGCCTTGTACGAGAGAAGTCTCTGTACACTACCACGGCTTCAGGGACTTGGCCAAATTATGAGGTGTATATGAAAATCTGAAGTGTAACACAGTTCTAATGTGCTCCATTAAGCTATTAAGAAATTAAAAAAATTAAAGGTTGAAATTTAGAAACTGAAAAAACAGATAAAATGACTGAACAGCAGCCTACCTAGTGGAAGTAGGATGTCATGTCCATGGTCTAACAACTAAAAGGAAAACATCTGCCGTAGGTGAACCATCAAATAACATCCCAAATTGCGGCTGCAAAGAACTCTAATGACACTCGCGGCCTAGGAAAGTTCCTCTTGTCCGTAAGTTGCCATCGGGATTGCATAAAGTCTACAACAATAAAGCCTCCATAGGACGTTAGGTCGAAGCCACGCGTTAAACCGAAGTTAAACTAAGTAAGGACCCTGCGCTGCAGAAAGCGCAAGTCAGTTTACTACCTAATATAACGAGCCACACGAAAACGCCTACATTCGACGCCAAAACACACCAAACGGTAATTCAGCGCCCCCATGTGACCCTCGCTGAGCAACAACGCTATGGGGCGAATTCGTCGGACGCAACGTGAGGGGGCGGAGGGCGCATAACACGGCGCAGGGACGTTGCTTAGTTTAACTTTGCTTCAGAGCCTGACTTTCACCTAATGTCCTATGATGCCTTTATTGTTACAGACAGTTTGCATTCCCGGTGGCAATTTTCGGACAAGGGGAACTTTCCTAGGCATAGATGGAAATTTAGAGTTATCCGCAGACACAATTTGGGATGTTATTTGATCGTCCGTCTACGGTAAATGTTTGCTTATTAATTGTCAGAACATAGGTACATTGTACAGGCAAAGGAACTGGTGCATGTGCCTAATATCGTGTAGGGCCCTCGGAAGCACCGAGAAGTACAGCGGCAAGTCGTGGCACTGTCTCGATTAACTTCTGTGTTGGGCTGTCCATAAATCCGTAAGAGTACGTTGCAAGGCATCCCATATATGCTCAATAATGTTCATGTCTGGGGAGTTTGGTGGTCAGCGAAAGTGCTTAAACTCAGAAAAGTGTTTCTGGAGCCACTCTGTAGCAATTCTGGACGTGTGTGGTATCCCATTGTTCTACTGGAATTGCCTAAGTCCACCGGAATATCACAGAGTCCGAGCATTAACAAGGAAGTCAAATGCTATGCCAGTACCTACAGGAAACAAGTGGACAGCACGAAAAGGTCATCCATGCGGGTGGGTGAACTAGACCTGGGGGTATGGAGTATTTTTAATATTTTGGAAGACGAATGCCAACCTCTAAGTAGCCACATAAAAGTTCGAGTTCCGACTCTTAAAAAGATCGATTTTTAAACAATTTTCTTCCGAAAAAAACTCCTGTTTTCCCCATATTTTGTTTCCTTTTTCTGAGAGATACGGGTTGGTGGCATGCCCCCCCCCCCCCACCCACCCCCCACCCCCCACCCCCCACCCCCCACCGTTGCCCACAAGTGTGGGTGCCCATGCACCGTCAGAAATTGTCAAAGCATGAGCAACTACGCTAAGTGCCTTAGAAGTAATCACAGTATACGAGACTGTAGACATGAGAAACAGGTATGCAGTATCGATTCAGTAACAACAACAAACAAATCCACGTGGGATATATAGAAATGCGCTAAGAGTTACAAAAACTGACATGGGGAACAGGAATAATAGAAGAAATACAGCAGATACGAGTGACTTCCGTCGGAACTGTTAGATAGACATACGGGCTATGAGACGCGGGGGCGAAACTTGCAGTTTACCAGGATGCAATGGTTTTTGCATACAGGCAGTACCAGTGGCATGTTACAAATGTAAGAGACCAAGGCAGCTAGCAAGGCACTGCACAGAGTTCACCAGGATTACACGGGGAGCAAACAGAACGTGAAACAGGCATAACCCATGTAGCGTGATGGCAATTGACTGTGAGAATAAACATGAATTTACTGAGTTACGCATCAACTCGCCGCGCCGTCCAGCGCTGCTGGATGGCCTATGGGTGTACTCAGAGAACGATGATTGGCCTCCCGGTCGAGATGCAGCAGGACCGTTACAGGTGAACTTCATGCGCGCAGCGTTAGCTCTTTACTCTCTCCCTCTCTCTCTCTCGATTTTACAGGCAAAACAAATCTGATTTTTACGTTACGTATAGCTTTATATGTCAGCTTCATGGTGAAGCGCCTGTCATCTGGCTATTGGTCATAGTTAACTGTGATATTCGTATTCATGTAAGACGCTGAACAGAATTCGAAAAGGTTTGCGATGAAGTATATGAGTTGCTAGGATTTTGTGTTTGGCGCTTATTTACACCATATGTTGTTGCAAATGAAATGTAGCGAAGATAATGAATTTTTCTTTAGACTTCAGAGAAAGTCTCTGTCTCCAGTGTCGATGAAATGAAATTGATGTAGAACGTTAGTTTCCGACCGCACGCACGTGGGAATGAAAAATTCATAGTATACTTCACACCTCCTAAACCATCTGATGTATCGAAACGAGATTTTGGCAAAAGATAGCACACAATAAGGAGAGCATTTTACCATACAGTTGACGTAAGGACTATTCTTATCTACAATGATATAGCCGAAACCACAGTTTTTATTTATTATTTTTCTATCCAGTAGAGCAATTTTTTTAAAATTTCATTGATAGCTAGCGACGAGAGAATTTGCTAATATGGAAATAAACATGAAATTTCTATCCTTATGTTACCGCAAATCGACACAGCCAAGTTCTCCATAAGGTACTTACCTCTCTAATCGCCTATTGCTTGTTTAATAAGCCACTGTGTTTCAAGATTTTGCCGCAATAGCTGCTGGAGGGAGAGTTTGTGCAATCTCCCTCTCTGTTGTTCACATCTTTGGTCGTCTCATGAGCGTATATCAACACAGCATGTCGTGCTGTAGTTTAAGTGACATATTGTAATGAAAAAGTCTACCTTTCTAAAACCGAAAACCTTCTTCCTTCCTAATATGGTGTTTGTTGGTCTTTTGACTATGTGTGTGTGTATCGAGTTTTATTATTTAATTTTTTTCTCTAAAATCTTCTCGGTATACAAGCCACTTCACGTTGAATTAAAACACTGGAGCTTCCAACTGCTGTCTCCGTCATCGTTATCAGGAGTTTAAATGCGTCAGTGCTTGTACTGTCTTGGTGTTCTGCCTATAGATATAATGGTAACATCTGGGAGCTTCCAGAAAAGGCCGGAGTGACGCATGCCCGGTAGGCCAGTTGGACAGCTCCTTTCAGCTCAGTCCCGCCGCAGGGGCGAGTGACGTCACAAGGCGCGAGGGCTCGGCGCCACGTTTGAAACTGCCTCTCCCGCATCACTACAAGCGTCAAGCCTAAATTTTTGTTTACACTCAGCAAACGTAAACTGGCCAGCGACTACTTCGTTTATTGCAAGCTTTCCAAATATTCCCGGTGGTTTACTTATTTGGTAAGTATCACAATAACTGTTGGCAATAACGAAAATTAAACCTGTTAGCTATGTCGAAAAATCATTTTTATTTATTTATTTTTATTTATTTATTTATTTTTTTTTTTTATTTTTTTTTTTGCCACATGTGTGAATCCCAAAACAGTTATTTTCAACTTGAAACCAGCTGCAGAGACGCCACTAGCGCTGCTTCACCGACATGAAACAACTTATTTGAGGCACTTCGTATGACTTCAGGTTAGTGAGAACAGCTGTGCGCCACCTGGACACCTTCGCCACTCGTCCATTCGGTGCGCCACTCGTGGTCGCAAACTGAGGTGGCGCGGTCCACGAAGCAACGCGACGCGACCACGCCACTCCATCTCTATGTGAACCGCTTCACTTGTTAACATGGAGGTGGTGCAAAACAGAACAGTGCCACGACCCCACCAGACGGCTGCGCCACGCGATTTCTGAGTGAATTGGGTCTTACTTGCAGTCATATTCCAGTTGTCTGCCGAAATCCTTCTTGAACACTCTGGGCAAGAATATCAACATTCGACAATAGCCCTTGAGTACAGTTTGTCCTTTACATGCGCCCAAAAATAAAAATCTAGTGGACTGAGTTCGGAGATCGAGCACACCAAGATGTTGCTGCCCCACGTTGTGAGCATCTGTTTGGGAAACTGGTTTAAAATTGTTCTTGCTTGCAGAGTAAAATGGAGCTGTGCCCCATCGTGTATGAACCACGCGTTATGACGTAAGTGTTGTAGAATGACTTCCAGCAAAACTTTCAAATATCCCGTTAAAATTTCACTGTATGATACGCCAGTCACTGCTGCTTGGGAAATGGAAGGTTCAATTAATGTGTCTGCAACTATGCCTGCCCATATGTTAATGCTAAACTGTCGTTGATATATTATTACAAAAAGTGCAAAAGGATTCTCGTCCGACCACAGACGAGTGTTGTGAAAATTTTGAACTACATACCTGGTAAACTTTGCTTCATGTGTGAATAGTATTGCACACAAAACGTGTTGGTCGTCATAACACCCCCCCCCCCCCCCCACGCACCCAGTAACCAAGTACAAAAACCTTTTCCGAGTCGAAAATCTGTTTCGGTAAGATCATGCAATCTCGGAAGATGGTGTGAGTAAAGAAGCTACTTTGGTAACAGTTTCCAAACTGTCACCTGACTCACATTCTCAGTTTCTGCTGCCATTGTTGTCCGCAGTAGGGGGAAGTACTCGATCTTATAAATCAGGTGTTCTAATACTGTTTAGTCTTAGTCTGTGAAATGATCTATCCTCAAAAGACCACGTCTCCACAAGACGTTCGTGCATTCTTTGAAAGGTCTCATTGTTCGACAAATGTCTATTAGGAAATCCTCCTGACGAGGTCGTCAGCGTCAGTATATGCTTCCATGGAGTGCCTCGGACTCGATAGTACACACAACTTCACCAAAATGAACACGACCCTCACTACCGGAGCAGATGATACGTCCATCACAAAATCTTTAAAATCAAAAAATTCTAGTGGTTGTGATAAAATATCGACGAAGCTAACTTAAGAGAATGCTTCTGAATTGTTGAAATATAATGAAGTTGAGCCGTTGTTTAAGAAAGAAGAAAAAAAATAACGTCAAATTTCCGTCAAATTTCACTTTTGCCCCTATATTCAAAAATTTTAGAGAAGGTGATATACAGTCGGCTTCTTAGTCATTTGGCAACAAATACAAGGTGTATCAAAAGTCTCATCTGATTTTTAAAAAGTCGTAACTATATGTTATGTGAAATAAGTGCATGAACAACGTATTGTTGGAAAGAGCAAACTCAAGTTTTACATGGTTCCCGCGAGCTAGCAGCAGTGTGCTCCCACTTCAGTACTGTTAAAAATGGTCTCGGGAAAACAGAAAGCATTTTATGTTCTACCGTTTTGCGCAGTGTGGGTCAGTAATAACTGTTCAGAGTGCCCTTCGTACTAGGTATGCTGTGGATTCTCCTACAGCACAGAACATTAGACGATGACATAAGCAATTTCGAGAAAGAGTTTGTTCGTGTGAGGCAAAATCGTTGGACCACCATGGTTTCACAAAAACTCCGCAATATTCCATTCGCCGTGCAGCTCGACAGCTCAACATGCCTCCGATGTCCATTTGGCGTGTGCTGCACCGACGTTTATACACGAGACGATACAAAATTCAGCTACTGGAAGGTCTTTATCAAGGTGACAAACAGCAACATGTGGAGTTCGAAAATTTCGTTCTTGGCAAGATGAAGGATACCAGTTTTCTTCCACGTTTAGTGTTTAGTGACGAGGCAACATTCCATTTAAACGGAAGGTGAACTGTCATAATGTGAGAATATGTGGTACGGAACAACCACATGAAGTTGTACAACATAAGAGTGACTCTACGAAATTTAACGTGTTTTGTGCAGTTTCACAGGAAAAGGTGTATGGACCATTTTTGTTTACAAGAAGCACATATCTCGATATGCTTGAGAACTTCCCTTTCCCAAAGCTGGAGACTGATTCGATCGACTTCATTTACCAACAGGATGGTGCTGCGCCCACTGTCATCTGGAAATGCGGAAATTTTAAATCAATGGATTACTGAATGACAGATTGGTTGCACTGGACCAAATGATTTAGCCTAGCATTACTGGCCTCCAAGGCTACCGGACCTGACTGTGTGTAATTATATCTTGTGGGGCTTTATAAAAGATTCTGATTATGTGCCTCCGTTACCAACAACAATGAATGAACTGATACATTGCATAACAGCAGCTGTGGAAACTGTAACTCAAGACATAGTCGATGCTATGTGGGAACAATCTGAATACTGCATTAACATATGCTGTGCATCTCAAGGGAGGCATACTGGACACCGACGAAAAGGTATGAAGAAACACTTTTGAGTTTCTCGTTCATCAAAAAACAAAATTTATTGTATATGTTTATTAGTTTCAGAAAAATGGACCTGCCAGATTGGATGATTTGTTTTGATACATCATGCATATTGCCCAAGCCTCAGTTCGGATTCGAAAGGCTTCTGATATTGAGAAGGCTATCTACACATACAGTGAAAATGTATTTGGTTCTTAAGACAATACATTACAGGCTATTGTTATATTTTGTGATCTGTCTTAGACACTTGACTGTTAAATCACAATATCCTTTTAAGTAAAGTAGAATAATACAGTGCAACAGAAATGGTGCAAAATAATTTAATTCCTATATCTCTGACAGGAAACAAAGGATGTAAGAAGGACAGAGACATGTATAAAGCTATGACGCATCATCCAACTGAAAGGTAATTACGTGTTGCGTCCCACAAGGTTCCGTCTTAAGACACTTGCTTCTTCTTGTGTATATCAATGACTTTTTATCAGCAACATTAGTAGATGCCAAGTTTGATTGTTTGCAGATGACACAAACATTGCAATACATACCAAATGCAGTTTAGTCTTAGAAATATTGGTTAAATAAACATTTGTGAACGTAAATAAATGGTTCCTAGCCAGTTCTTTGTCACAAAGCATTGAATAAACAAAATAATAAAGTAACATGTTATTCAGAACTCGTAAGAGGTTTCCCAGCAGTATATGGCTGAAATGTGATTACACAGATAGAAGTGGACAGCATTAAATTATAGGAATTACAGCTTGATGATAAATTCAGCTGGGAGTAACACATCACAAACTGCTGAAGCGCCTAAACAAATCACTATTTACAATTCGAATGTTGGAAGACATGGGAGACATAAAAATGAAAAAGTTTACATACTCATACCATGCTTACCTTTATTCCATAATGTGTGTGGTATTACTTCCTAGGATATCTCATCAAGCCAACGTTTCATGGATACAAAAGCGTGTACAGAGCCCTGTTTAGGAAAGTGGGAACATTAACTATAGCTACCAAATACACTTATTGCTTAATAAAATTTGTCATTAAAATATATCTGCTTTTCAAACCAAAACTTAATTCATGGATTCAGTACTACAAGTAAGACTGAACTTCACAAATAATTAAAGTCATTTACTTTGGTCCAAAATGGTATCCATCATTCAGGAATACACATTTTGAATAACTTTCTAACAGCGATTTAAATTTTAACTACCAATCGGGTTCAGGTTCAGAGAAGACTAAAGGATTTACTGGTGGCCAACTCCTACTCCATTGATGAATTTCTTAGCAGAAACAACTGATGTGTGTGCGTGCGTGTGTGTGTGTGTGTGTGTGTGTGTGTGTGTGTGTGTGTGTGTGTGTGTGTGTGTGTGTTAGTAATAAAATCAAATAATGTGAATATTAATACAATATCATCTCTCTACAACTTCAATGCAATAATGCAATCATTGTAAATAAATGTTGAAAAACGGTTTTTCTGTTAGGACTTATTACTTCATAAATGAACATTTTTTGACTCATTGCACATCCATGACGATCACTTCAGGTAGAATCTGTGGGAGGTACATAAGCATATTTGTTTTTAATTGTAAATATTGTAACATTCATTTAAAAGGGAAACTTTAAGATTACTTTGAATGAATGTATGAACTGTGGAATAGATACAAAACTCGAATTATCATGTTGCGTGTTGTAAGTTCAAGTGGTGTGCTCACTCTGTGATATTTTTTGCAAAACTTTACACGAATTGATTGGGCAGTGCAACTCCCAATACCAATAAAGAAGAGCAATCACTGCAAAAACCCTTTCCCCCTTTATGCACTGAATCATCTGGACCTGTTCAAAACTGGTTCCTGTACACATAACAACTAAATTAAATTGTCCTACCTATAAAGCAGCAATGGAGTAGCGTGATATATTCTGGTCTCTTATGAAGAACAAAGCATGCTAGCTACAGGCTCAGCAGTGTGCAATGCTGGCATTAATACTTGAAATGCACATGAAATGATTTTGGCTGATAAATGAGAACATTAAGAAAACCCAACTTCTTCAAAACAATATATGACCTGGAGAGGGAGGCGGTACTGATTATGATGAATTACAACACTGAGATTTTTTTGCAAATTTATATTGCAAGTTAAGTTTGGCTTTTCAAAAACATCTGACAAGTGTAGTTACATTACTCCCAATTGATTCACAAACAATGAGATTTAAATAGCAAGTAATATCTAACTTCGCTAATTTAACATAAATGTACATAATCAAATTACATATATCTATGTTAACAAATCTCAGCAACATTACAATAGTGAAATATGTAACTGGCCTTTTTATCAAATCATTTTATGTATATTCTGTGGTTATTCAACAATTACAACTTATCAGCCAACTCATCTGTACCAGCATTCTGTCAAAAATAAAAATAATAATTATTTAACATCTTTACCTTGGTTGCATGAAGAGTTCTGTTTCCATGATCAACAATATCTACATACCTACATTAATCTAGCACTTGGTGGCTTCACACAGCGCACCACAAAGACTGCCTACTCCATCATTTTTCCCTAACAGCCAGCTACCTACAACTGTGATGCAAGCGCTCTCTTACTCCAACTCCAGCAGTATCTCTGGGTCTGCGATATAAAGCATATCAAAGACATACATCATTTATAAATATCTCATTTGGGTGCCACATACAAATGCGCCCCAGTATACTTTTTTCACAACTCTTCAGCAGGGTTTAATAATATTTGACACATGTGGCTTACAACAAATATGTGGAAAATTTACCTAACTGTATATCATCATAAAACTAAAAAGAATTGATAGTGATCAGGTGCACTAGTATAAATCATAATCTGGTTATATTATGAGTAAATTGTCTCATAAACAAGGTTGATGAGAAGTAAGTTATGTAAAGACAAATCAGTATGCAAACCTAAATGTTAAGATAATGGTATAAGATTGATCAAGGGAAAGGAGGAGACATGGTTGAAGCCTATGAACATGTTGAAGTGACTCCATCATAGGGTCCATTTCTTTTTGTTTTGTGCTGGTTCAACAACTTAGTGGTGACCCATGCGTATTGTATTCAGTGTACCAATACATTAGAATTCCATATTTTTTCCTCAATCATGTGCAGAGATACATGAGGCAACAGATTGCCAACAACTGTAGTTGGTGATTACCTTAAGATCAGTAACGTGATGACCAGCATCATCACTGCTCTTTGCAGTAGAGACTCTTCTGAGATCCAAACAACATATAATGTCTCTTGTGTTGAAGTATGAATATCAGTAGTTAATTGCTCCAATACAATGAACAGAGTTAGGAGACTGGATAATGCAAGGTACAAAAAAGCAGCAATTGTAAGGTAGTGGAACATGGCCATTTCTACCTATGTCAAGATCAAGTAATCTATCTGATCAGAAAAAGCTCAGCATCCTAATGAAATTACAGACTGGATAATGCAACAATGCTTTACATCAGAGTGAATAGGCAAAATTGAAAGTGAACTCTGACTAAGATCACATCAATAAGTGGGGCACCAGGCTGCCAATTAGAGATAGAATAACCAGACAGAAAACATTACTGGTTCATAAATTATACTGTATCTCTCAGTGGCCTGATATATGCAATATTGCGATATAAATACTTAATAAATTCTAAGAATTGATTGGCACCAATTGTCCTTGTACTTGGAATACATGCACATTTTAATATCTAAAACAAGGGAAGAGAAAATATTAATCAGAGACTCCCAGTGGCCTTTCTACATATATAAATGCTGATCTTAATGGCCATAAGATGATTGGGGCTGTAAGTGGTTTAGCACATGAAATACATGCAAATCTTAGTATCTATAACAATCATAGAGGAAATATCACTCAGGGGCTCCAAGTGGCCTTTCTACACGAAGCAGTTGCTGACATTAATAATTAAAAGTGACAAAAATCTTCGTTGAGGCTCACAGTGGCCTGGTTTTACCTGAAGTAAGTACTGATCTTAACAGCAAATATGTGACAGAAAACATGTTTGTGGCTCCAGGTATCCTAGTTTTACACAGCATAAATATCAAAGCTGAGAAAGTATCATAAAATGAAATTAGCTATAATTTTATATGGCACTCAGAGGCTTATGAATAATTCATAATGAGTATACGTAACTCGATGTGGCTTTTACAAAAGCAAATTGTATAAATAACAGTAGTATATAAAACTATGGCTCTGTATGACCTGTTTGAGTACATATTAGGCAAATAGAATCATAGAGTCACAGTATGGTATCATGTGAGTAAGGACACAATATTTATAGGTTGTGTACCACCCTCAGGGCTTAATAAAATTATGTGTTAAATTACCTATATCTCTAACAATGTGCATATCTACAGGGAAGGATATGGAAATGATTGATAAGGGCAGTTCACTTTATCCGCAAAGAAAATTATTAACAGTCTATCGTCATTCTTCTTGAGTCAAGAACTGCTGTGGCCATAGCAAAGAAGAAGTGTGATTATAGTATACGCAAGCATAATCACAGGAGTACTAAGTGCAACATAGTTTTAGATAAATGTAACACATCACAGTAAATAATGAAATAAACATGCAAAGATATGAATGAATTACAGAAATAGTGGAACTTGTGTATGTGATTCGTAACCTGGAAAAATCAGTCATGCATGCTAACATAAGGAGATAGTATCATATGAAATCTCATAAGGAATGGTGAAAAAAATGTTTTCCAGGTGTAAAGCTGCTGTGACAGTCTTCCCCAAACACCTACAGTCATTTGGCACAAGGTAAGACAGATTTTCCTGGAAACAACACAAAATATATAAGATACATATTAGCATCATATACTATCATTATAGAAAATCGTAAATATATCAATATAATCATTATTACTGGAGTGCAGCTCAGGGCATGAACACTCATTAAAAATCAATATTCCATCATTATTCCAAAAATTTGGTGCAGCACATAGCATGAGCAATCAGTAAATATTCTAACATTACTCTTACACCCAACATAAATGCAGAAAAAAATATACTTTATCCTAAATCTTTATAAGCAGTCTGCCTAATATACCTAGTACACCAACAGGAAAATCTTTATAAAACCCTGCGAGGAAACAGTGTGAGAAGTGTCAGTGGTGTTAATTCCATATATGCTGCTTATGTCAAATTTTCTATGTACTTCAGTTCCTGCTTATGAGCATTATGGCTCGCTTGGGTACAATGAGACTTTGGTACACTGATTCTATAAAATACATGAAATGGGGGAGTATATGTAATGGACATGAGTTATAGGGTACATTGATTTCTTAAATCTACATCGGTGAAAGCAAATAAACCATTGGCATCATTAAGTACAAGAGGTACATCAAATTAGAGCACAAGACTGGGTATAAATGGAACATGGCAATATTATAAAGTACAAAGAGTGACTAACCTAAAAAAAATTGTAATAATAATTCATCAGACGATAGCATAATTGTCAGTAGTAATACTATCTTGCCTAGGGTGTGCAGTAATGGGAAAGTGGAGTAGCATAATATCAAAAAATTGCACATTTCATGGTATCAGTAACGACAAATAACAGCACAAATAAATCAACATAAGATATACAGAGACTATGTACAAAAGGGGCACAAAACTCCGCCACAGCTGGTCCCAAGCCCGGTTGAAAAAGAAGGATGGGGAGGAGCAACACCTCATTAAAAAACCTCGGTTCATGAGGCCCAGGTGATAGTACCTCGTGAGGGTCCCTTGCCAGGGAAACGGTGAAGACCTCCACGGCAGTGAAGGCGGTGATGAAGTTCATCAGAATGGCGGAACTGGCGGAAGAGGCACGCTTTTGTATAAGAGCCCCAGACTGTAGCGTCTGTTCAAACAGTGGGCGGTTGCAAAAGGCGACTGTCCCACATGTTAGTGGCGGCCTCACTTATAATTCTACGCTAAATGCTTGAATTTTTATCATCGAAAGGTTCAACTACCTTACACAATTTTGGTAAACATTTTTGGAAAGCAGTGATCAATTAATTGTTATATTTTGACTAAAGTTCAGTCTTGACACATCATGTATGTTTTAATAATATAGGTAACCGGTTTCGGTTCTTTCTATAAAACCATCATCAGACCCATGGCTCCCTTAGGATGGTAGGCGGAGTTCTCCTCGCTGCGTAGCTCCGCCTACCATCCTAAGGGAGCCATGGGTCTGATGATGGTTTTGTAGAAAGAACCGAAACCGGTTACGTATATTATTAAAACACACATGATGTGTCAAGACTGAACTTTAGTCAAAATATTTCAACTACCTTACCCCAAACCGAACTTTAACCTAAGACGTGATGGTAAATTTCAAAAGGACAACTACTCCAGGAACTAACCAATCTTCCACCGCTATTCATTGCGGTGCAACTAGGCCTTTGGATTCTAGAGAGCCTAGAACATCATTTAAGAAAGAATCGGAGCTTCTTAGTACTTCTTCAAAGATAAGGCCCAAGAAAAAACATCTACTGGGGACTCTGGACATCAACACACGTATGAAAGTCAAAATATCCACGGGTGTGCTGCCGGTCTATAGTGTCCAACGGGCACAATATTTCGGCGATGATACATGTTGCCATCACCAGGTGAACTGACGGACTGAGCTCCTCCCTCGTGATTTCATCCATCTCAACAGGTTGTGCTGCAGTGGTTGGGCGGAGAGCACGTTGAATCTGCCACTCTGAGTACTCAGAGTAGGCACTGCATTTATTCCATACACAGGCGCGCTCTCGGGGAAAATCGCCCGCATTCTGAAGAAACACCAGGTCGGAACTGTGTTTCGTCCTCCAAATAAATCTCGTGCACTGGTGGGGAGCGCCAAAGATGACCTCGGTTTGAGGAAGGCCGGCGTGTACCAGATTCCGTGTCAGTGCGGCAAGTCGTATATTGGTCAGACGATGCGTACCGTCGAGGATCGATGCCGTGAACACCAGAGGCACACTCGACTGATGTATCCGAGCAAGTCGGCGGTCGCTGAACATTGTTTGTCGGAAAATCACGCCACGGAGTATGACCGCACGCGGATTCTGGTACAGACGTCGAGATACTGGGACAGCGTTGTTAGAGAGGCCATCGAAATTCGCACCAATGACGACCTCAGAAACCGTGACTGTGGCTATAATCTTAGCAAGGCTTGGGAACAAGCGATTGGGTTAATCAAGAGTAAATCGAGCAAACGTATAGTTGTGACGACCACGGCGGACAGAGCCATCACACCGACGTCATCTCAGACGCCGTCGCAATCTGTTCCACCGCGCGACCGTGGTACGGGGCGCGGACGGCGGAGGGAGCGAACCGCGGGCGGAGGGTATTTAAATCGGCCGCCGCCGCGACCGAACCCAGTTCCCTCTGAGCAGCCATAGCGTACTGATCTCCGTGCCGGCACGTTCACAAGAGCTCAGTCCGCCAGTTCACCTGATGATGGCGACATGTATGATCGCCGAAATATTGTGCCCGTTGGACACTATAGACCGGCAGCACACCCGTGGATATTTTGACTATCAAATACGCCGGGAGAAACTCAAGAATAACATCACACTTATGAAAGTTGGAAAACTAAAGCACCTAACAGACACTCTCAATTAACACAACATATTTATATTAGAACTTCAAGAAACAAGGTATCTGGATGAAAATGCCTTTGAGTCAGGTGGATACAGGATCTACAATGGAAAACCAGCCATTAAAAATTCAAATAATACGAGTATATTAGGGACCTCATTTGTGGTCAAACAGCAGCATATGGACTCAATAACTAATTTTAGCTCCCCATCAGGGCGAATTTGATTTCTGACGTTCAAGTCAGGCAATAAACGTTACACTATTATAAATGCACATGCACCTATCAACCAACATAACAGAACAAATGTTGACAAAGTGGAAGATTTTTGGGAAATGCTAGAACACGACACATTCATATTTTCAAAAGATCATATAAAAATTTTAGTGGGTGACTTCAATGCAAGAGTTGACAAAGAAATAAAATTTAAATCAGTAGTTGGAGATTTTCCAGCACATGCAAGAACCAACAGAAATGAGGAAAGACTCATTTAATCTAAAACTAATGTCGACATGTTTCAGGAAACTTGCAAGAAAGAAAAAAACGTGGGTATCACCTAATCCAAATCAAGGTGAATATCAGTTGGACTATGTGGCAATAACGACTCGCAGCTACAAGGAAATCTTGGATGTCAGAGTGAGGAAGGGCATAAACATAGACTCAGACCATTATCTGACTGAAATAAAGACCATGTCCCAACCAAACAAACCTAAACCAGAACCAAGAAGATTTGCAAGAGTCAACACTAAATTTCTCATGCAGAATCAGGACAAATTCAGTGATATATTAAACGCAAGAAAAATGGATGATTGGGAAGAAATTAAAGAAACAATTCTAGAGTCAGTTAAAGAAATGGGACAACCACGAAGAATACCAAAACACAGATGGTGGAACGAGCTGTGTGATGAAGCAATTGACAATCGACTAAAAGCATGGAAAAAATGGAACAGTAATGAGAAACACGAATACTGGGAAGAGTTTAAAGAAGAAAGGAAAAAGGCAGCAAAAATCATCAGATCAGTGAAAAGAAAGTACGACAAAGACAGATCAGAAGAAATGGGTTTCGACATTAAAAGGAACATCACTAGAGACTTCTATAAGACTTTCAGAGAAGTTTTAACAGGATTCCAGTCAACAAGTTTACATTTTAAAGATGATAATAGAAAAATTGTTTTAAGGAATATAGAGAACTGCCAAATTTTAGCTGAATACTTTGAAAATCAATTAAATTGTGAAGAGCCTAATGACAGATTACAATTTCAAAAGCCACAACATGAAAATCCACCTTCTTAACCACCTACAGTAGAAGAAATAGAAAAGATTATCAAAGCATTGAAGAATAACAAAGCACAAGGTGAGGATGGGATAGTAGCAGAAATGTGGAAACTAGGGGACTTATCCGCATGGCAGAAAATTCACAAAGTAATTAAAGACATTTGGACAAAAGGAATCATATTCAGTGACTGGAAACAACCATGGATCCATCCTCTCCATAAAAAAGAAGATAAAACAGACACCAACAACAACAGGGGCATATCCTTGTTACCAGCGACATACAAAATACTTTCTAAGGCACTTTTAAATAGAATAGAGGAACAAGCAGGACCTAATATAGGAGACTATCAAGCAGGATTTAGAAAAGGTAGATCATGTGCAGAACAGATTCTTAATTTAAAAACAATCTTGAGAGTGAGAGCTATACAAAGCAAAAATACAGTAGTTTCGTAGACTTCAGAAGGCCTACGACTCAGTTGACAGACAAACACTATTCCAAATACTTTATGAATCGGGGATAGATGAAAACACAAGAACACTTGTTGAACAAACGCTCACACGTACAACATCAAGAATTAAGTTTCAAGGCGAAATTTCTGAACCATTCAAAATTGAAACGGGAGTTCGACAAGGAGACAGAGTGTCCCCAATTCTCTTTAACTTGGTTTTAGATAAAAGAGTAAAATAATTGGAAAGCACATTAAAAAACAGAGGCACAAAGGGTATAAGCACGGGCCACGGAAAGAACGAATTTGAAGTGAAATGTTTAGCCTTTGTGGATGATACGGTATTGATAACTGCAAACCGAACAGACGCAACAGTTATGCTTGATCTGTTACACAAGATTGCTGAAACGACTGGGCTAAAAATACCCTATGAAAAAACTGAGAATATAGAACACAAACATAACACAGAAAAGTTTATGAAAACAAAGTATGGAAAAATTAAAAGAGGGGATAGATTCAAAATAGCTGGGGGAGTGGATCCAAGCCAATGGACTGGATAACACAACAAATAAATAAAGAATAAAAAAGTTAGAATTTGCATATAAATTAACACAAAACTACCACAATAAGAAATCAATATTCATACAAGCGAAGATTTAACATTATAATTCAGTTATTAGGACACAAGCAACGTATGGATCAGAGTGCCTAACACTGAATATGAAAGGCGAATTAAGAGAACTAGAAAAAAGAGGGAGAAAAATACTAAGAAAAATTCTAGGTACTGAGAAAAACAGGGAAAATAGGTGAATTAAAAGGAGAAATGAAGACTTATACAAAAATACCGAAAAGATCACAGATACAATGAGGAAGAGACGGCTAAAATTTTATGGACATTAAATAAATGGAAGAAACACTGATTACAAAGAGAATTTTTAATTACGTTAGTAAGCTGAAAAAAACCTGTAGGATGAATAGATGCAGTAAAGGAAGAAGCCAACAAAATAAGTGTTACAGAAGAAATAGTATGTTACAGGAATCAGTTCAGGCTACTGATAGAAAACGCGAACTATGAAGAAGATGAGCCAAAACCTCGACCCAAGAGAGTGTGGACAGATGAGCAGAGACGAGTAGTTGGTGAGAAAATGAGGAAGTACTGGGAAGAACGGAAGAGAAAGAAACACTATAAGTCTTAAGTTGTATGCGGTCCATAGCTGGCCAAATTCATAAACAAAAAAATGGGACACAAATTCTTATTATATAAAAAATATGTTTTGAGTTACAGTGGTCAGACCACCCAAGAGATGTGACTCGGTGGGCACACGTCAAAATAAATAATGGTGTCTCTTTCAGTCGTTGTTTTCATGCACAAACGTATGAAAATAGAAAAATGCAAGGCCTATACTTTTGGTAAGAGAACCGACCTGCAAGATTCTCCCTGCCAGGCACGTCATCACCTAATGAAATGATGAACTGTCGAGGACTCGTGAAAACAAGGCACCAATAAAATTTGTATAAGCATAGGAAATGTGTCAAGTAAATGTTCTGGTTTGTTTTATAGGTATGTGGACTCGCATGTATAACTAAAATAAGCATAAGTTATTTACTGGTAATGTAAGTAACGACTTCTGCCAAGACTAATGAGAAATTTCATGGTTTCTGAAACATAACAAAAAATTTTTATACATAGCTGAAAAAAGTGTTAAAAGTATATACATTAATAACAGTAGTGTAATGTCTTCAGAGTGCGAGAAGTTGAACTGAAGAAATAATTTATGTCGTCAAGATTGGTGCACATCTGTGAAGTATATAAAGCAGCTGGTTACATAAATTTCGTAGAATCAATGCCGTAGAACTTTGTTTTCAAATGATGACTGCTGAAACAAGCATGCTTATAATTTGTTCATAATCGCAGCCGTATTCTGGGCGCTAAAACTTAGCTTATTGGTATTTCAGTAATTTCTCATTATTGCTATAGGACGAAATCTGAAATTTACTACATATTCAGGTGTTGCGACAAAAGACGTAAAAATTTTTTGACAAATTCAGTGTATCAGTTTGAAAATAGTGTGTAACGCCGCAGTCCAGGAAAGCAAAATCGTATAAAAAGTAATTTGTGTGATGACAGAATATGCTACGTTGTAGTTACGTAGCGCTATGTAATTGATCCGTCTCTGTGTTTGGCTTGGGAGAATATTTTTGGGATGAACGTAGATGTGATTACTTTTGGAAATCGATGTTCTCAAATAAATATACTAGACAGTGTATTGGTGGTGTTACTGAACTCTGGCTATTCTACTGTTAACTGATTTCTTGCTAATGACTTTGCGATTAATTCCATAGGATCTATGCACTGTTGTTAAATCAGATGGTCATCGCGAGTAAAAGGAGGTAGCTTTGACTGGAACTGTTTTTGTCAAAAGCTTTCTCTAAGTATACAAATTCTAGAAACGTAGGTTTGCCTTTCCTTAATCTTTCTTCTAAGATAAGTCGTAAGGTCAGTTTTGCCTCACGTGTTCGAATATTTCTACGCAATCCAAACTGATCTTCCCCGAGGTCGGCTTCTACCAGTTTTTCCATTCGTCTATAAAGAATTCGATTTAGTATTTTGCAGCTGTGACTTATTAAATTTATAGTTCGGTAATCTGTCAACACCTGTTTTCTTTGGGATTGGAATTATTATATTCTTCTTGAAGTCTGGGGGTGTTTCGCCTGTCTCATACATCGTGCTCACCAGATGGTAGAGTTTTGTCAGGACTGGCTCTCCCAAGGCCGTCAGTAGTTCTAATGGAATGTTGTCTACTCCCGGGGCCTTGTTTCGACTCAGGTCTTTCAGTGCTCTGTCAAACTCTTCACGCAGTATCGTATCTCCCATTTCATCTCCATCTAAATCCTCTTCCATTTCCATAATATTGTCCTCAAGTACATCGCCCTTGTACAGACCCTCTATATACTCATTCCACCTTTCTGCTTTCCCTTCTTTGCTTAGAACTGGGTTTCCACCTGAGCTCTTGATATTCATACAAGTGGTTCTCCAAAGGTCTCTTTAATTTTCCTGTAGGCAGTATCTATCTTACCCCTAGTGAGATAAGCCTATACATCCTTACATTTGTCCTCTAGCCATCCCTGCTTAGCCATTTTGCACTTCCTGTCGATATCATTTTTGAGACGTTTGTATGCCTTTTTGCCTGCTTCATTTACTGCGTTTTTATATATCCTCCTTTCATCAATTAAATTCAATATTTCTTCCGTTACCCAAGGATTTCTACTAGCCCTCGTCTTTTTACCTACTTGTTCCTCTGCTGCCTTCACTATTTCAACCCTCAGATCTACCCATTCTTCTTCTACTGTATTTCTTTCCCCCATTCCTGTCAATTGTTTCCTTATGCTCTCCCTGAAACTCTGTACAACCTCTGGTTCTTTCAGTTTAGCCAGGTCCCATTTCCTTAAATTCCCACCTTTTTGCAGTTTCTTCTGATTGATCATAGACAGTAAAATCCCGTCATTTGCATACAATGTTGCTTGACGATGATGGTCAACTCAGTCAGAAGATAATTTTTTTATGAAAGCTGCTGTCGAGTGAAGTTCTCTAACGTAATCAGAGTGACCACACTGTTCGTTAGAATTAGAAGTGGGCTGTTGAAATAAATTCGATATGTCGTGGCCATCATTCTTGCAAGCTGTGGCGTCAGATTGGGCTGGCTTATCGTCGATTATAAATCTCTGTTTGCTCAAAATATCATCTATATGCGTGCTGGTATTCTGAATGTGACTTCCAGGAAGTTGCTGTGTTTTACTTTCTGTAGTAATCGACATCGTCTTCTTGAAGATGTTAGTGTTGGGTTCTGACTGTAGGTTGTCATGATTATACATAGCTGCTCTGAAAGAGATAAACGGAATGGTGATACATTGCGTGGTTTCAGAGGAAACCGTAACAACAGTAAAGCGAACAGGAGTGTTGTTAGAAAAACTTTGCTTCTCAGAATGTCAGTGGGCTGTGAGGGGTATACATAGTTTCCTTTTTGGCAGTACTTGTTGCACAATTCAAAGATTCAGTGTGAGGGAAATCGTCTTGTTCTTCAAAAAATTTATCATTGTGACGCAGTGACCATCTGAAATTTCTGGTATGCGTCACGGAGCGAAACAAACTCTGTTCTGTGTTGAGACAGAAGGTGGTGTCTGATGTTTGATTATTCGCATCATTGATCTGAGTGAAATAAAAGCTATTTGTTGAGGACTGATTTTGCTTTATGAATGTGGTCTGCAAATCGATCGCTGGGGAATAGCATTTATCAACACAAAGGTTGACTGAAGCAGACGTGTTTGCACACGATGAAGCGGAAAGCTGTGGTGTGAACGGAACGTTTGCGTGACAAAAGGCGGCGTTGTGTGTACCATTTTTGTGTTGATAGATAACTTCTTTCCTGTTAGTGTCATCATGCTTAATAACCCTTTCAGACCTGGCGCCCAATATATTGAACACTGATATTTATACACATTTTATAACAACAAACGATTTCATCACCATTGAAACCCAGTTGCTTGCTTACTGGACATCTCTCGCGTTACGTTCCATGCGTCTTGCTACCCTCTTTGCTGGAACTGTGTACTACATCGAAAAACAATCAAGATGGCGGACCCGTTGCGAAATGCTCCAGGTAAGTCATATTTACGTGTTAAATACTGTAATATACACATTTTCTGGTGCTGAAACAGATATATTGGGTAAGAGCCATCTGTAGAGATTGCGTTTAACGTAAGAGATGTGAGATTATGAACGTATTTGAGCTATTATGACACAAAATTACGTCGTCGAAAATTATGGACATCAGGATTCAACGGTAATTTTTTTTTTTCCTCATAAGCTGCAGTGAAGGCATTGATATAATGGTTGTTTTCAACCTACTACTGTCTTATAACGTTCTTTCAATTAATGCTGCGTTTCTCTTTGGATTCATAGCATATTAGCTAATAAATTACTTTATCTGTGGTATCCAGTAGCTAGCTTTGTATTTTATGACTTTTCATCTCTAACATACATGGTAGTTGCTAAAACTCGGTTTTTATTTGTAGATCACAGGAAGGTATACGACACAACAAATCCAGACCAAACAAGGAGATCCTGGATCTCTTAGCAGCAGGAGATGTTCCTGATATCGATATCGATATTTCAGATGACCAATATCATCTTGAAAATATTCCAGGCGCTGTTTACACAACTCCAAGGATGGGAAGTGAGAAAACGACAGCGAAAGATGATTTGTTGGTGACATAATTTGAATTCATAGAAGATGCGGTGGAGGTAGCGTCAGTTCATAATGATCTAGAAGGTGACGAAGTGCCACATGAGCTATCTGTACCTGCAGGGACTGTATGTAATAGTGAACCAGACAGAATATGACTATCTCACTAGGAAAGAAGAAATAAAGTACAGACGTCACCCTTGGTCACCTCTTCCTATTCATTTTGAGAATCAGTGTTATACTGATCAAGAAACTGAAGAAGAACCTGCCTCTTACTTTATGAAATACGTTACTGAACAAGAATGAGAAATGTTTTCAAGAAACACGAATATATATGCATTGCAGTCTGGTTCTACAAATTTCAAACCAACTAACCCAGATGAAATAAAAGCTCTCATTGGCCTGCATATAGCGATAGGAAACTTGAAATTTCCTCTAGTGAGACTTTAATGGGACAAGTTTCTTGGAATAGGTTTATTCTTAGATTCTATGACTAGAGATAGGTTTTTCCAGTTGCGAAATGCTCTGCATATTGTCAACAATTTGGAACGCCCTGTAAACTTAAGTGACAAATTGTATAAAGTTCGATCTTTGTACAATGCCATGAGAAGAAGATGTTTAGAGCTTTCCCTTGAAGAATCTTTATGTATTGATGGTTCCATTCAAAGGTCAGCTTTCAATCAAGCAGTATGTGAAAGACAAGCAGTGTCCTTGGGGAATTAAAATATTTGTTTTGGCTGGAAGATCTGGTGTTGCTTATGACTTCCTAATATATCAGGGTAGTCCAGAACAAGAAACTATTCGGTTTAGGTGTGTGTGTTGTTCTCCATTTGTGTGACAGAATAAAAGTGAGGGACACAAGCTATATTTTGACAATCACTTCTCTTCTTATCATCTTCTTCAAGTACTATAATACAGAAAAATTTTTGCTGCTGGTACAGTTCGTGTAAACAGGTTTTTTTTCTTCTATGTTGATAAATGACAAAGATATCAGAAAGAAGGAGAGAGGATTTTCTGACCTGGTTGTCAGTAGAGACCATAATGTAGTCCTGACAAAGTGTCTAGATAACAGAACTGTGGTATTGGGTTCAAATTTTGTTCGAATAAGTAAAGAAGACACTTCTGAACGATGAGACAAAATTTCAAGATCATATGTAAAAATGAGGCAGCCTGAAGTTGTTAAATTGCACAATGAATCAATGGGTGGAGTAGACTTGTTTGATCAGCTGACTGGACTGTACAGAATCTTTATTACATCCAGAAAATGGACTCTAAGAATGCTGATGAATGCTGTTGATTTTGCTTTGGTCAACAGCTGGTTAGAATATCGAAAACACTGTTCAGTGAAAAAAATTCGAGACGAAAAGTACTTGACTTACTGTATTTTCGACTGAGTGTAGCTGAATGTCTTGTGAGAGCAGGGACAAACAGAGAGAAAAAGAGGTGGGCCAAGCTGGAAAAGAGACCCAACAGAAAAGATCCAGAGCAGAGACATGACCTCAATCAAATGTACAATACGAAGGTATTAACCATCTACCAGTGGTAGATCTACGAAAAGATGGAGATAGATGCAAAAACACAGCATGTCAAGGGAAATCAAAAATAATCCGTTCAAAATGTGATGTTCACCTTTGCCCAAAAAAAGATGCAAATTGCTTTGTGGCCTTTCATACAAAAAGGGTGTAAAGAAAACTGTCTTCTGTAAGTATTCAACTTATTAACTGTTCTGTAAATCGTAATTCCAGTAGTTAAAATTATTAATATAACGTACAGATTCCTGTATTTTGTAAAGAAATTTCCACTATTGAAAAGATTTTGCACAATAAAATTGCTGTATACTTTGTAACTACTGACTTCTTATTTCACATTACCAGCACCTCCGAGACCCAATGTCCAATGTATTGGATATTTCATTTTTTAAACCAAGTATGACATACTGAAATTTTGCTCGAATATGCAATAAATAGGTCCATATAGACACGATAAAGTGAAAAAATTTCTATTTTTAAAATAATTCAGGACTGAAGGGGATAAGGGCGCTTGATAAGTTCACTATTAACTGTTTCAGACTGCGTGTGTGGCTCAACAGAGCGGTCATGTGCGTCACTCCATAAATTTCTGACGTGGAAAACTTGGCTTTGTTATCAGATTCAGTAGGCACAATTGGTTCATTATTGTTTTCAGAGATCATCAAACTGCTGTTGCTGACCGTAGCGTTGGAGGGAAAACTGACATTTCATGTTGTTTAACAGAGATCATGGTTAATTTCTCAGTAAAATGTTGCTCTGTATTGTACATGGAATTTTCAATAGAATGTGGGGTTTGCGACGTGGGAACGTCTGTAACAGAATCTATACAGGCGTCACCATGAACTTTTGAGACATGCATCTAACCAAGTGTCTTGTTGATCTATTCTGTCATTAACTGATTGGATTTCATCTATAAGCTTTTTATAGGTTTCACTACATTGATGTCTTAAAGTATTAATGTCAGCTCTCACAAGTTTGGTAACATCTGCGCATTGCCTGGCTATGGCTCCAATTTTATCGCAAAGACGTTTTCCACTGGCCTTAATGTGTATATCTACCTGTTTGAAACAGTTATCAGTCGTTTCTGTATACGATTTAAGCTCGTCACATATGATGGAAAATTGTTCATTGAACTGAGTGGTAGTGTGAATTCGTATTTCTGGTATTTCTTGTCATATGATGGTGGCACCATACACAATCATTAACCTGGCTCCAGGGAGGTAGGATGCCCTTCCCTATTCCTCCAGTGGGGTAATTCCTGCCTGGCGTGTCCACGTCGCGGGGTGGGCATCCTACACTTCAGTAGGCCGGAGTGCTAGGATGGCTGAGTTCAGGCGGGGACCCAATCCCGTGGGGTATAACACGGAACCCATGCCCAGGGTTACGGGTGAAGACCTTAATGGCAGCCATGGCAGAGAAGGAAGACTTTGGAACGGCGTAGCTGGCAGATGAGGCAACCCTCCTTTCTGGGGATTAAATGAGAAGGGAACCACTGCCTTGTGGTGGAGGAGAAACTCCAAAGGCTAAGGGAGACAACCCCAACAGAAAATCCTTCCTTGCGTTAGCCCTAGCAAGCCAGTAGGAAAGTCTTCATATATTACTTTCAAAACACAGACGAGCCTCAGAACGAACCACTCAGGATTTGAACCCACTGCTTCTTCAAGTACTGGTGCAAATGATGGGAGACCTGATGATATTCATCAGTACAAGAAGATGAAACCAACTGGACTAAAAAATAACCTAAATATTGGCACCCTTAATATATTAACCCTCAATGGAAAAATGGAAGAAATGACACATGTATTAACAGAGAGGAAGTTGGATATATTGGGATTAAGCGAAACAAAGTGGAAGGGAAAAGGTGAGAAGAATTTGAGAGGAGGAGGAAAACTGTACTGGAGTGGGATTAACAGGTATGGAAAAAATGGTGTGGCAGTGATGATGAATAAGAATGTACAAAGCTGTATTGAAAATGTGAGATATATATCAGACAGGATCATAATCTTAAACCTGAGATTCCAAAAAGAAACACTAACAGTAATCCAGATTTATGTACCTCAAGTGGGATGTAGCGAAGAAGAGAAGATGGACTTTGAAAATGTGTTAGAAAACCATATAGACAGTGCTAATATAGTGATGGGAGATTTTAATGCATGGGTAGGCAAAGACAGAAAGGGATTTGAGCAAGTATTGGGATGTTTTGGATATGGAGGCAGAAATGAAGAAGGGGAAAGACTCCTGGATTTGTGCCAGAGGAATGGAATGAAAATAGCAAACAGCTGGTTTATGAAGAGAGAAAGTCATGTTATCACCAGATACAGTTGGGATGGAAGAAAGAAGACTGTAGTTGATTATATTCTAGTAGATAGGGAATGGGGAGAGAAAGTAACAAATGTGAAGGTAATTCCAAGTGTGAGTGCAGATGGAGACCATAGGTTACTGGTGGGACAATGGAAAATGAATCAGTGTATGAAAAATAGAAAACAGAAGAAAGTGATGAGGATACGGGATTGGAAATTGAAGGAGAGTAATGTGCTGAGAAGTACAGAGAATTAATAACACAAAAATTTCCAAAAGAAGTTTTCTGTGATGTATAAAAAGAATGGAACTCCACCACTGCCGGTCCCAAGTCCGGGGCCTCATTTCGCAAGTGATGAGGAAGGAGGAGGGGGAGGAGTAAAACCTCGTTAAAAAAAACCTGGGTCCATCTGGCTCCGGATGGTAGCACCCTGTAAGGGCCCCTGCCTAGGGTTACTAGGTGAAACCTGGTCAACGGTCTCAAAGGCGGAAGAGGAAGTTCAGATTCCCAACGGCGGAGAGAGCGGAAGAACTACCTCCAGGACTCACAATCTTGGTTGTACGTTTTGTGGCCTTTGGGCCACACCCAAAATAACTTTCATCAATCATGGAAGTGTGTGATGTAAACTATTTTACCCCAGGTGGACGATCCACCGTACGCCAGTACGTCAGCAGACATTCGGATTCTGGGGAGTCTGCAACATTGCACAAAGACAAGTCGGAGTGTCTTGGAATCTCATCCAAATTTCAATATAGGCAATCAACGTACCTAGCAACTTTCAATGCAAACTCATTGTTGAAAACCGGAAAACTAAAACATCTAACAGATACGCTAAAGAACCACAACATACTCATAACAGCCATTCAAGAGACACGATACATGGATACAGATACCTTCGATTCCGAAGGTTTTAGGATATACAAAGGGAAAGTGGGACCGAGAGTAATGAAAAATGTACCACATCTTGGTACAGCCTTTATAATCAACAAACAAATATTGAACTCAATAGTTGGCTTTGATTCCCAATCAGAAAGAATCTCAAGTCTTACATTCACAAGCACAAACAAAATCTACACAATTATCAATGCACATGCCCCTATAAACGAGGATAACAGGAAAAACAAAGAAAAAGTGGAGGCCTTTTGGAATCATCTAGATGACATTATTCAGAAAATTCCAGATAAAAACATCATCATTCTTCTTGGAGATTTTAATGCACAGATTGGTAAAGAAAAAAGATATAAGAAAATAGTTGGAAACTATCCTGCACACAAGAGAACAAACAGAAATGGTGTGAGACTAATAGAACTTTGCCAAGCATACAATTTAATTCTTAAATCCACAGCTTTGAAAAAACTACCACGAAGACAAAAAACATGGGTATCCCCAAATCCTAGCCTTGGGGAATTTCAACTTGATCATGTCGCAATTAAGAAGATTTCTAGCAAAGAAATCATGAACGTTAGGGTACTCAGGGGTGCAAACTTGGATTCAGACCATTACCTTTCTAAAATTAAGTTCAAAGTCATCCCAAACAGGAAACGCAGCATGAAACAAATTAAGAGTCGGAAGTATAGCACAGAAAAGATATTCAAATCAGATGAATTTACAAAAGCAACAGAAACCATTCAGACACAAAGCTGGGGGGATATCAAGGAAAATCTCATTACTACAGCTGAACGGATAGCACCTAACAAAAAAAGTAAAAAACATGCCTGGTGGTCGCTGGAATGTGATGCCCTCATTGAAACGAGAAAACAGGCATGGCAAAATTGACAATCACAGAAAACAGAAGAAAGTAGACTGAATTTCATTACAGTTAGAAAACTGGTAGATAAAAATATAAAAAGGATTAAGAAGACACATGAAAACAAAACTCTCCTCCAAATTGATGAAGAATTTGCTAAAAACAACACAAGGAGCTTTTACAGAACTTTCAAACAAAGGTTATCAAGATACAAAGCACCCACCCTCCAATTTCGAGATGTAAATGGGACCATCGCTCACAACAACACGGAAAACTGCAAAATACTAGCAGGCTACTTTGAGAAACTCTTGAATTGTGAACCCATCCTTGAAAAATTTGAATCCATTCCAAACAACCGTGAGAAGCCGGATTCAGAACCACCGACGACTGAAGAACTACAGAAGGTCATCTCAGAACTTAAAAACAACAAGGCGTCCGGAGAAAATCAAATAGTGGCCGAACTATGGAAAAAGGCTGACAAAAATGCAGTTACATCCCTAAAATGTGTTTTCGATCAGATCTGGAAAGAAGAGATCCCCGCAGAATGGAGAACAGCTCTCATCCACCCTATCCATAAGAAAGGTTTGAAGACAGACCCCAACAATTACAGAGGAATATCACTGCTGGATATAACGTACAAGATTCTTTCTAAAGTCCTTTTGAACAGGGCAGAGCCGCAATTGGATCCGCAAATCGGGGAATACCAGGGAGGTTTTAGAAAGGGTAGATCATGTTCGGAACAAATACTAAACCTCAAAAACATCATGGCTTACCAAAAATCAAGGGCAAAGACATACGTAATCTCCTTCATTGATTTCAAAAAAGCATATGAATCTCTGTTATCAGTCCTGGAAGAAATGGGTTTGGATAAGAAAACAACTAATATTATAAAAGCGACCCTTACGAATACATTTTCGAAAGTTAAATTTATGGGCGAACTATCGGAACCCTTTGAAATAAAAACGGGAGTGCGACAGGGCGATGGGATCTCACCATTGCTGTCCAATTGTGCTCTTGAGAAAGTAGTCAGAGAATGGAACACAAATATTAAGAGTGGTATAAGACTGGGTTGCAAAAAGAAGAACCTTAAAGCAAATTGCATTGCTTTTGCAGATGATATGGCCCTGTTTGCTGAAACAATGGAAGAAGCACGGGAGCAAATCCTTGAACTAAAGAAACAAGCAGCTAAAATTGGTCTTCACATCTCCTCTGAAAAAACTAAGATATTGACAAACATCAAGCACTCATGTAAATACCTCAAAGTTCAAGAACAGAAGATTGAAATAGTAAAAGAATTCAAATATCTCGGAGAATGGATTACTTGGAATGCTGGGGAAAGCAAAGCAATGGAATCCAGAAAAAATAAACTTGAATTGGCCTTCCAACTAACAAAAAATACATACAACAAAAAATCCCTTTCATGGGGGTCCAAAATTACACATTACAAGACAGTGATTAAGCCAGAAGCACTGTATGCAGCAGAAACACTTAACATGAATTTCAAAGCCCAAATGGAGAAACTTGAGATAAAGGAAAGAAAAATTTTAAGAAAAATCATTGGGCCAAAATTTCAAGACAATAAGATTATATACATTAAAAATGAAACTCTCTACAAGAAAATTGAAAAACTTTCAGATTCTATGCGAAAAAGGAGAATAAATTTTTATGGTCATCTTCTCAGAATGAATTCCAACAGATTAACTAAACAAATCTTTGACTTCTTCTGTAACCGAAAAACGAAGCCCAACTGGTTTAAAGAAACTGAGAAAGACCTAGTGGAATTAAATATTTCAGAAAATTCACTTATTGATCGAACTGCTAAATTAATTACTAAAGATGAAAACATAAGGTTCCAAGACAAATCCACACAAAAGTCCAAATCCTTCATTTCGGAAGAAGAGAGGAGAAGAAGATCAGAAAGAATGAAGAAATACTGGGCCCTAAGAAAAGAACAACGCACAAAGAAATGATTGATCCAGCGTACCCCAAAGAGGGTGAAACGAAAGAAGAAGAAAAAGAATGGAGTTTATTCAAAGACACTTTAGTCGAAGCAGCACAAAAAGTATGTGGCAGAACATCTGGAAAGGAAAAAATAAGACAGACAAGTTGGTGGGATGATACCACAATCCAAGCAGTTAGAAGAAAAAATGGAGCATGGAGAAAATGGTGGAAAACTAAAAATGACGAAGACCATAAAAGATATATAGAGGAAAGGAATAAGTGCAAAGAAATAGTGGAAACAGCAAAGAAAAAGGCATGGGAAGAGTTTACAAAAAAACTTGAAGAAGATTGAAAAGCAATAAGAAAATGTTCTATAAAATTACGAAAAATAAGGCTTCTGAAGTACCAGTAAAGACGGAAACAGAGGACGGTACCATTATTGAAGTTCCAGGGAATATAAAAGATCTCTGTAAAGAACATTTTAAGAAGCTGTTAAACGCTGAGGAGCAGGTACATGAGGAAACAACAAATAATGGAGAAATTTAGAGAAGTTGGAAAGCAGAATTAGGACAAATTACACAGGAAGAAATGGAAAAAGCTGTGAAGAAGATGAATGGGGGGAAAGCCCCAGGACCTGATGAAGTATCAGTGGACATGATAAGAGCAGCAGGTCCAGTGGAAATGCAGTGGCTGTATAGAGTACTATCAAGCGTGTGGAGAAATAGTAAAATACCTGACGACTGGAGAACAGGAGACATTGTTTCCATCTTCAAGAAAGGCAATAAAAGACTTTGTAAAAACTACAGAGGAATAACCCTCATGAGCCATACAGCCAAGATATTTGAAAGAATTTTACTAAATCAAATAAGTGAAAAGATAGAAAAGGAGCTGAGTGAAGAACAGCATGGGTTTAGGAAAGGGAGGAGCACGATCGACCTGATATTTTCTATCCGTCAACTGATGGAAAAAAGTTGGGAGTATAACAAGGGGGTGATAATGGATTTTATAGACAGAGAAAAGGCATATGACTCAGTTAACAGGGAGAGACTCTGGGACGAACTGAAGAAGGTAGATATAGAAGATGGATATATTAATGTTATAAAGACAATGTACAGAGGCCACAATTGTAGAATTAGAACACCATTGGGGAACTCTGAATACTTCAAAATAAGACAAGCAAGGAAGTATTCTATCTCCTGCGCTTTTTAATGTTGTGATGTAGGGAATGAATAGGGCAGTTAAAGATATAGTAAAAGAAAAAAAAAGATGATTTTTGCAGATGATATGGTAATATGGGGTGATAAAGAGGTAGATGTGCAGTTACAGCTTGATGGGTGGAAGGAAATAATGAAATGGTATGGATTAAAAATAAATAAAGATAAGAGTAAAGTAATGGTATTTGGAAGGGAGAAAGGAATCAACGTAAATATTACCTTGAATGGAGAACCCCTCAAAGTGGTAGAAAGTTTCACTTATTTAGGGAGTGAAATATCTAGAGATGGAAGAATAACTAACGAAATTAATAGGAGGTTACAGAAGGGAGGCTATTTCTACCAAACAATAAAACATCTGATTTGGAATAATGAAGTTTCAGAAAGAGCAAAACTCCTTATGTATAAGAATTATTACATCCCTATTGTCACCTATGGTGGAGAAACATGGACAATGACAGAAAGGGACTGGAGCAGACTGCAAGCAGGGGAAATGAAATTTCTCAGAGCAGTTAAGGGAAAAACAAGAATGGACAGTGTAAGGAATGTAGAGATTAGAAAGGACCTAAAAAAAAAAGTATGAAAGAAGAAATTGAAAGAAAGAGATTAAGATGGTACGGGCATGTTAAGAGGATGCATGGGCAGAGACTCCCCAAAATTATGGAAGAACTAAAGATGGATGGGAAAAGACCTAGAGGGCGCCCAAGAACACGGTGGAAAATGGGAGTGAGAATATCTGTTGAAAAGAGAGGTGTGACCTGGCAGCAAGTGGAGGAAGAAAAGTGGTGGGAGGACCGAGCCAAATGGAGAGGACTCGTCAGCACCCAGACCCAGCAGTAGCTGGAGCAGGATTTGCATATAGATGATGATAAAGCGTTCATCATTCTTAGTAAACCTTTCATTAAACTAAGTAAACTGTTTGACAATGATTAGCATGAAATTTTGAAGTGTCGCTTCCGTATTCTTTTTAAGTGGTGCGTCGGGGGTCACTTGTGTTTTATGGTGTGGAGACATCATCTACAACATGGACGTCTCGTTTGTTGCATTATCTGCACAATTACCGTTAATGAAATCTGACGGATTTTTAAGAACAGACTGAGCACTTTTCACTATTTTTCCTCTGACATACGATTGGCAATCTGATTAATTGTGTGAAAATTTGATAAATCACTGACCTCATTCGGTAAATAATCAAATTCTGAATTGTGGCCATCCGCCATGTCCAGAGCAGTGGCGTCCAGAATACCAGAATCTAGCATCAAATTAGTGGGTGAAATTACAGTGTCACGAAACTGTAAATTATATTTGGAAAAGGAATTCATGTTTTCTGTAGTGCTTTGCAACTGTTGCAACGCAGAGTTGTCACTATGATTCTCCACATTGTTGCCCATAATCGGAAAACTGTCCATCTCGACAACTTTAATTGTCAGATTATGCACCGGAACTATGACACTTTTGCGCGGCATCGTATAAAATACAGGGTGCAAATCGAAAGAGAAAAATATTGAATAATACAATCAGTGGAAAACAAGGCAGGGCATAAGAATGCCGGTGAACTGTGAATAAATGTTGTACAAGTTAGTAAATTGCGTTGCGCCGAAAAATATCTAACTGTTATTATTGCTACAGAGTGGTTGAGAGAACAGAATATATATATCTGACTATTTTAATGTCAAAGATTTCTCAAGGCGAACGACTGGCAGATCTGTCACCACTAGCTTTCTTTAAAAAACTGAAGTAATAAACTTTAAGATTACGTTGAATGAATGTCTGATATGTGGAATGAATACTGAACTCGAACTGTCGTGAAGCGTGTTGTAAGTGCAAGTGGTGTGCTTGCTCTGTGTTATTGTCAACAAAACTTTACACGATATTGATTGGGCAATGGAGCTCCCAATGCCAATAAATAACAATCGCTGCAAAAAAAAAAAACCTTCAGCGCCTTACGCACTGAATCATCTGGGCCTGTTCAAAACTGGTCCCTGTACACATAACAAATAAATTAAATTGTCTTACCTACAAAGCAGCAACGGAGAAACGCGATATATTCTGGTCTCTCATGATGAACAAAATATTCTAGCTACATGCTCAGCAGTGTGCAATATCGGCTATAATATTGAAAATCCGCATGATATTCTTCTGGCTGATAAAGGAGACATTAAGAAATATATGACCTGGACAGGTAGGTGGTACTGATTAAGGTGAATTACTAACACTGAGTTTTTGTTAGAAGCAAAATTATATTGCCAGTTTGGCTTTTCAAAAACATCTGACAATTGAAGTTACATTACGCACAATTGATTCACAAACAATGAGATTTAAATAGCAAGTATCATCTAACTTCACTAATCCAACATAAATGCACATCATCAAATTACATATATCTCTGTTAATAAATCTTAGCAACATTAAAGAAGTGAAATATCTGATTGGCCTTTTCATCAAGTCACTCTACATATATTCTGGGGTTATTCAACAATTACAACTTATCCGACGACTCATCTATACTAACACACTGGCAAAAACAGAAATAATAATTATTTAACAGCTTTACCTTGGTTGCATGATTACTTCTGCTTCCATGTTCAACAATACTGACATACCTTCATTAATCTAACACTTGGTGGCTTCACACAGTGCACCACAAAGCCTGCCTACGCCATGGTCTTTCTCTCACAGACAGCTACCTACAACTGTGCCCCAAGCGCTCACTTACTCCAACACTAGCAGTATCTCTGGGTTTGCAATCTAAAGCCTATCAAAGACATAATTCGTTTACAAAAATCGCCTTCGGGTGCCACACACAAATGTGCCCAAGTATACTTCTTTCAATATTTATTGTGTGTTCTTGTTCTTCTTACATGTTCTATATCCTGCAGGACCTCCTCAGTATGGAGGAATTGGAACAAAAAGTGCACCTAATCTAATGTAAATACAAACATCTGGCTTCAGGTACTTTGCAGTTTGCAAGACCTTGCATCAGGTACATGTATACCATGAAACTTCCTGGCAGACTAAAACTGTGTGCTGGACCGAAACTCGAACTCAGGACCTTTGCCTTTTGCGGGCAAGTGCTCTACCAACTGAGCTACCCAAGCACGACTCACACCCCCTCCTCACAGCTTTACTACTGCCAGTACCTCGTCTCCTACCTTTTCGATCCGGCACACAGTTTTAATCTGCCAGGAAGCCTCATATCAGCCTACACTCCGCTGCAGAGTGAAAATCTCATTCTGGAAACACGTATACCATGTTCAGATTAGAATATACACTCCTGGAAATTGAAATAAGAACACCGTGAATTCATTGTCCCAGGAAGGGGAAACTTTATTGACACATTCCTGGGGTCAGATACATCACATGATCACATTGACAGAACCACAGGCACATAGACACAGGCAACAGAGCATGCACAATGTCGGCACTAGTACAGTGTATATCCACCTTTCGCAGCAATGCAGGCTGCTATTCTCCCATGGAGACGATCGTAGAGATGCTGGATGTAGTCCTGTGGAACGGCTTGCCATGCCATTTCCACCTGGCGCCTCAGTTGGACCAGCGTTCGTGCTGGACGTGCAGACCGCGTGAGACGACGCTTCATCCAGTCCCAACCATGCTCAATGGGGGACAGATCCGGAGATCTTGCTGGCCAGGGTAGTTGACTTACACCTTCTAGAGCACGTTGGGTGGCACGGGATACATGCGGACGTGCTATGTCCTGTTGGAACAGCAAGTTCCCTTGCGGTCTAGGAATGGTAGAACGATGGGTTCGATGACGGTTTGGATGTACCGTGCACTATTCAGTGTCCCCTCGACAATCACCAGTGGTGTACGGCCAGTGTAGGAGATCGCTCCCCACACTATGATGCCGGGTGTTGGCCTTGTGTGCCTCGGTCGTACGCAGTCCTGATTGTGGCGCTCACCTGCATGGCGCCAAACACGCATACGACCATCATTGGCACCAAGGCAGAAGCGACTCTCATCGCTGAAGACGACACGTCTCCATTCGTCCCTCCATTCACGCCTGTCGCGACACCACTGGAGGCGGGCTGCACGATGTTGGGGCGTGAGCGGAAGACGGCCTAACGGTGTGCGGGACCGTAGCGCAGCTTCATGGAGACGGTTGCGAATGGTCCTCGCCGATACCCCAGGAGCAACAGTGTCCCTAATTTGCTGGGATGTGGCGGTGCGGTCCCCTACGGCACTGCGTAGGATCCTACGGTCTTGGCGTGCATCCGTGCGTCGCTGCGGTCCGGTCCCAGGCCGACGGGCACGTGCACCTTCCGCCGACCACTGGCGACAACATCGATGTACTGTGGAGACCTCACGCCCCACGTGTTGAGCAATTCGGCGGTATGTCCACCTGGCCTCCCGCATGCCCACTATAGGCCCTCGCTCAAAGTCCGTCAACTACACATACGGTTCACGTCCACGCTGTCGCAGCATGCTACCAGTGTTAAAGACTGCGATGGAGCTCCGTATGCCACGGCAAACTGGCTGACACTGACGGCGGCGGTGCACAAATGCTGTGCAGCTAGCGCCATTCGACGGCCAACACCGCGGTTCCTGGTGTGTCCGCTGTGCCGTGCGTGTGATCATTGCTTGTACAGCCCTCTCGCAGTGTCCGGAGCAAGTATGGTGGATCTGACACACCGGTGTCAATGCGTTCTTTTTCCATTTCCAGGAGTGTATTTTAGCCAGAAATTTACAGGAGAGACTCGTCCAGTAAAAATACTACCAAGCAGGCGTCACACCTGTGACGAGAAGTCAGACACAATAATTCGCTGTGTAGCTGTGGTCACTAACACATGTCCAGTGACGCCCCTCTCGGAAATAGACACTGAACACTAGTCTAATAAGAACTGTAGAGTAAACTTCCACTACTTACTGTATTCCTGAAACTAAAACTATCTGTGTACGCACTGTACTCTGTACGTCGAGAGAAGAATATGTCTGGCAGCTGCCATCGCAGTTGCCAGCATTCGAATCGGACGGTCAGCGAGCCATCGCCGGGCGGAGCGGGTTGCCAGATCTTCCCTTCCCGTCCCACCCTTCGGCCCGCGCATCACCCGCCTCCTTCAGAACGTGACAATGCCGCGTCGTTCATTGCAGCATTCCTGTGGGGCAGCATTCTGCTGTCCGATGTGTTCCTTGATGGAATATTTTTGTCACATGCGCTACCAGTGTTTGTCACCCTACACAACACACACACAAATATTTCCTTAAACTATGTTGCAGCCATTTGA
Source organism: Schistocerca americana (assembly GCF_021461395.2). Classification (NCBI taxonomy): domain Eukaryota; kingdom Metazoa; phylum Arthropoda; class Insecta; order Orthoptera; family Acrididae; genus Schistocerca; species Schistocerca americana. Next base: position 525,670,976 of record NC_060126.1, read on the forward strand.
CTGCAACAGTTTTTATTTTATTGTTATACAGTTCAGATTTCGCTGCATTTCGTACCAGTCTGATATCTTTTGACATATAAAGAAGTTACTGTACTTGAAAATGGTCTCTGGCCGAATTCCAGATCGTATAACAATAAAATAAAAATTATTACCTTCAAACGGCGGTAACATCATTAAAAAAATTACTATGACTATGATTACAGTCAAAATAAAAATTACACACAGCCAGATTTTCAATATTAAGAAGGTAAAGCAAATCGCACAGATGTTACATGTAAAATATAGGCTAAAGACGTTAACTCTACTTTTCGTGTGGGAGAACGGAAATCCCAAGACCATCGTCATCTGATGGGTCATCTCTCGTCACTATCACTTAGTCTTCGGTATCTTCGCTGCTGCTGTCCTCATCGTCTGATAAAGGAATTACAATATCATGAACGGAGTCTCCTCTTACACCTTCTTCGATGTTTCACGTTGTAATCTCTTTTCACACTTGGTTCACGACGTTCTTCTAATTTTCTGGCGTTATTCATGTGACAGCCCCATTTACCAGCCTCTCTGTGCAAAATTTGTGGTAGGATCTTATGGGACCAAACTGCAGAGGTCATCTGTGCCTAAGCCTACACACTACTTAATCTAACTTAAACTAACTTACACTATGGACAACACACACACTGATGCCCGAGGGAGGACTCGAACCTACGACGGGGGGAGCCGCACGGACCGTGACAAGGCACTTCAGACCGCGCGGCGCCTCTCTGTGTCTCGCAACGTGGAAGTTCTGTTTCGCTCCCGCAACATCTGCTTTTCTTTGAGCACAGGTGAGTTCAGTTGCGTTGTAATGGCCGTGGTACGGTGGAGCACGTGTAACTTCGTGGCCGTGGTTCTCTGCTGATGTACCAATCACATTATGAGTCTTCTGTGGCTTCCATTGTTACACTAATACCAGAAGTTCTGCTTTCTGCATATTCTGTTCAAAGTCTATTTCATTATCTTTCAACCGGCTGACTATTTCGTCTCTCCTTGCAGCAGCCGTTAGTACCTTATTTAATTGTACAGAATGGTACAGCGCATTGTCCATTACAAAAACACTACCAGAACTGACGTTTGGCAGCAAACGAGTAACGACCCAGTCTTTGAATGTATCTGCATTCATCTCCTCGTGGTAGTCGACAGTTGTTTTTGACTGAAACATCATCACAGCACCAGACACAAAACTGTTCATAGAGCCAGAATGAAATACAGTTAGTCGCTCTCCCTTACCAGATGGCGCATAGTCCCATGGCGCGTGTCGTCTGTCCATGCGACGGAACGTACATGACGCACGTTGACCCATGTTTCGTCAAGCCATATTACATTTTCCAGGTTCACTGCTAGCAACTTGCGCAGGAAACGACATCTCCATGCTACAGTGACTCCGCATTCCATTAATACCTTCCGTCCTGAGAACTTTTTCCAACGTATGACAATTTTTTTCAAAACAATGGGTGAGAACAAACCACTGTCCAACAGTGATGCCATCAACATTTTAAGTGTGGGATACTGCTTCCTGCTGTAGTACACGTATATGTGTTGCCTGATAGCACTTTCGTCGAAGTTGTCTGCTTCAGTCACACTACAGTCTCTTCCTTGAATTTCCAGGCCTCACAGTAACAGGATTCGTGGCTGAATTGGCAGCCTCTTTATCATTTTTGACTCTCTTCACTGTCGCTGTAGAGATGTTCAATGCTTCTGCCACTCAGTCAACCACTTTATTCACTGATATCAAAGGCCCACCATTGTCCCTTTCCCTTTCAAAGTAAACACACAATCAGTACATAAATTAGTGTGCTCGGGATTTCAGCGTAGCTCGTGTCCCAAAAGCCCTCTTCTCTGCACTACAGGCACCCATTTTTCATTTATACACACTTATACACACTTTTCCACTTATACACACGGCAAGCAACTCACAGAAGTAGCGGAATGCATAAGTATACACACACCTGAAAGTAGCATGTGGCACAACTGACTGGGAGCAGCGATCGCGCAAAACTATGGCAACACTGGGGCATTGCCACAGTAATGTAAACAAAAGCTCAGAATCTGATTGGCCGTCGTCGATGCGCGAAGGATGTGCGCCAAGGCTGCATCACGTGTCAGGACTCTTTTTTTCTCCTTACGGAGAATAGTACCATGCAAACTAACACAAACGTAAGAAGGTATTGTCTAAACACTTCCAAAAGAAACAAAATTTGAAAACAAAAGCAATAGAACCGACGCTTCATATTTTTTGCTTCTTTTAAAGTCCTCTATTCATTCCCCAGAGCTTTCTACCATATTAGTTAACACTCTGTACACTAAGAAAGTTTACTTTATGTGATATCCCAAAAAGATCGCTGAATCACGCTGAAGTTGGCAACACACACTAGTACCACAGACACTAGCGATGTGTTACCTCTTGCTACAATCCGCAACGACGAATAGGAGAGGTTAAAAAGACACACACATTTGTCTCAGCACAACAGTGCCCTCGCATGGAGGTCAATATAGGACTAAGCATGGAAGCTCTCTGCCCAGTTAGTGACCTCAGCTGATGCAGTCAACATCATCGAATAGGAGCAGTGTTAGTCAAGTCTGAGATGGACATGTGCTTTTGTATATGTTGAATATTACACTTTAAGAGAAGAGTTTGTTAATTAGTACATAAAGTGATACTTTAATAGTCAATGACAGCTGTAAATTTTCAAGTACTCCTGCGGCAAATGATTGTATCAAGTTCTACATCTACATGGATACTCTGCAAATCACGTTCAACTGCCTGGCAGAGTTACGTAAATCTTTTTATCGTTCATGTAACGAAGTGAACTAACATTTTATGTGTTGCAGTTAAGATAAGCCGTCTCCCAGAGCCATCAAAGAACCCACAGTTATGGCTGGACGATTGTAGTTTCACGTGGTCATAACACTTGAGATAACACACAGCAGTGGTATGATAGCGAGTAAGGGATAGCTGCATAATAATGAAACATATTTCTCCCTCTTTCTGAGTTACTACATACTTAGTCTTTTGACAAACTAAATGGGAAAATGAGATTCTCAAAATGGAAGCCAAACATTATTGTCGAGTTTCAGATCTCAGTAGATAATGTGTGCAGTCACAGATGTTTAAAGAACATAACGTTAACGGTTTACAGAACGAAATTTCTTTGAAAGAATTGGTAAGTCAGAGATCACGTTATGCTAAGGAGAGACTGTGCTAGTGTGATGTTTCCTGCAGCTCTAGTCTGGACAAAGCAGAAAATTTGTATGCTTTTACAAGACGTCGCGCCCAGACGAAAATTGCTGTTTGGAAGCGAATATAGAAGACCCACGAAAGATGCTGCCGTCCTAGAAGGGCGTCGACCTCCCAGGAAGAAACGTTAAGAAAATACTATAATTAAGTTTTGTGAAATGCAGTGCAGTTCATTTAAAGTTCTATGAGAGTTCAGATAAAATTGTGATTCTTCGAAGAACTCCGCTAACAGCTGGTAATACTGTTGTTTATTAAAACATAACCGGTTCTGCAGCCTGCTGTAGCTGGAGAGTAAGGCTACAGAATTGGAATTACTTAAGAAGCTAAAGCGAAACGGAATGCTGTGTATGAAATTTACAAAGGGAGGAATCTCCATGGAGAATTTCGAAAGTATCATGGACTACGAAGAATACCAGACAAATTCTTGGAACACACGTGAATGAGCAGAGGAGCATTCGACTATCTCATCAATAATTTGAATACGAATGTTTTTTTACATGATCAAGAACTTTTAACAGCCAGTAAATGCGGAGGAATGACTGGCTATGATAAATAGAAAGATAAGCACACAGACTGATGTCATTGACCACTAGTTAGCTGTGGTGTAGGGATGACGTATACACGTCGTAATTACTGGTTACTAAAAGGTCCTGGGTTCGATACCAGACTTCTTATATTTTTACTGACTCAGTTACGAGTCTGTATACTACGTTTTATGTATACTGTTTACACTGCATCGCTAAGAATATTTTTACGGTCTTGCCAAAGAACTCTATCTTCACACCTATCCCAGTATATCACACACATTTAATTCCTAATAAATTACAATGAACCATGAAATTTTACAGACATTTGATGCTGCGAACGCAATTCTTCAGCAGTGTTAAGACTAAACATTTCATTTACTCTAAATAGTCTGTAAAAGTGAACCTTCCAAAATTTTTTAAAAGAACAACAAACGTTTTGTTTAATAATTTGTCTAAAAGTATGAAATAAAAAATATCAGGGAAACGTTTGGTGCACCTCATTTTCGATTCATGATTTTGAGCATCATTCAGAGGCACGTAGAACGTTTCTCTGATCTACTTATTTATTTTACGCAAATCATTTCATAAAATATTTGACTGATTTATTCCATTTATGAATTTCAAGTTTTATTCAGAAAGGATGATCTTACTGACTCCTCGTTTGCCTTCCTAACGTACTTGATTCGAAGCAAGACTTTTTGACATTTAAATACCGCACCAATGTATCTTTTATGTGCAAAATACCTAGGTCTTGAACAGAAGAAATTTTTGACACTTCATTTACAGCACCTTTTCGTGAAATTTTCCAATTTTTCTTCGGCTTATTAATTAAGTTTTCATTCATTACCCTGATTACTTTCAAGCAGTTAAATATTTTCATGCCAAACTAGATCTCTTGCTGGACACTTTGATACCCCGTTTACCTGTTTCTCTCCCTTTGTTTGGCTAAGAAAATTTGGACAAAACCTCATGGTCTAAGTTATAGGGAGTCTTGTTTTCGCTCCCCGCACGCGTTCTCAAAAACGTATCAAGTGTTAAAACATATGATAAAATAGTTCTTTCTACGTGCTGTTATTTCCAAAATTCGTCGTTTCCGTACCTTGAACCTTCTATGCGATACGACGATTTTTACGACCACTTGATTCCCGAAGTGCAGGAAAGGTTCGGACACGACGCGTGCGACCCGTCCGCGGATATAACAATCAATATCTCAAGAATGAAAAGAGATATCATTCCTGTCTCAACTTTAAATACAATTTAGATATATTGGTTTCACTGCATACACAATAATGTATGGCCGTAAGTGAACTATACGGAAAGTCTACACAATGTGATACACTCCTGGAAATGGAAAAAAGAACACATTGACACCGGTGTGTCAGACCCACCATACTTGCTCCGGACACTGCGAGAGGGGTGTACAAGCAATGACCACACGCACGGCACAGCGGACACACCAGGAACCGCGGTGTTGGCCGTCGAATGGCGCTAGATGCGCAGCACTTGTGCACCGCCGCCGTCAGTGTCAGCCAGTTTGCCGTGGCATACGGAGCTCCATCGCAGTCTTTAACACTGGTAGCATGCCGCGACAGCGTGGACGTGAAGCGTATGTGTAGTTGACGGACTTTGAGCGAGGGCGTATAGTGGGCATGCGGGAGGCCGGGTGGACGTACCGCCGAATTGCTCAACACGTGGGGCGTGAGGTCTCCACAGTACATCGATGTTGTCGCCAGTGGTCGGCGGAAGGTGCACGTGCCCGTCGACCTGGGACCGGACCGCAGCGACGCACGGATGCACGCCAAGACCGTAGGATCCTACGCAGTGCCGTGGGGGACCGCACCGCCACTTCCCAGCAAATTAGGGACACTGTTGCTCCTGCGGTATCGGCGAGGACCATTCGCAACCGTCTCCATGAAGCTGGGCTACGGTCCCGCACACCGTTAGGCCGTCTTCCGCTCACGCCCCAACATCGTGCAGCCCGCCTCCAGTGGTGTCGCGACAGGCGTGAATGGAGGGACGAATGGAGACGTGTCGTCTTCAGCGATGAGAGTCGCTTCTGCCTTGGTGCCAATGATGGTCGTATGCGTGTTTGGCGCCGTGCAGGTGAGCGCCACAATCAGGACTGTATACGACCGAGGCACACAGGCCCAACACCCGGCATCATGGTGTGGGGAGCGATCTCCTACACTGGCCGTACACCACTGGTGATCGTCGAGGGGACACTGAATAGTGCACGGTACATCCAAACCGTCATCGAACCCATCGTTCTACCATTCCTAGACCGGCAAGGGAACTTGCTGTTCCAACAGGACAATGCACGTCCGCATGTATCCCGTGCCACCCAACGTGCTCTAGAAGGTGTAAGTCAATTACCCTGGCCAGCAAGATCTCCGGATCTGTCCCCCATTGAGCATGTTTGGGACTGGATGAAGCGTCGTCTCACGCGGTCTGCACGTCCAGCACGAACGCTGGTCCAACTGAGGCGCCAGGTGGAAATGGCATGGCAAGCCGTTCCACAGGACTACATCCAGCATCTCTACGATCGTCTCCATGGGAGAATAGCAGCCTACATTGCTGCGAAAGGTGGATATACACTGTACCAGTGCCGACATTGTGCATGCTCTGTTGCCTGTGTCTATGTGCCTGTGGTTCTGTCAGTGTGATCATGTGGTGTATCTGACCCCAGGAATGTGTCGATAAAGTTTCCCCTTCCTGGGACAATGAATTCACGGTGTTCTTATTTCAATTTCCAGGAGTGTATATTACCTCTGCAAATTCTTAAAAATTTCGTGCAGCCATGTACTCAAGTTCATGCAGCACAGTAACAGTGAAGAATAACGAAAATAAATTCTGACCTTTATCATTTATGGATATCAAGCTATAGGTCGCGGAAGAATCAAGAAAACACGTGGCTGTCTCTCTGTGTTGCACATGCTGCAGTGAAAAGATTCAAACACGTTTGAATTCGAACGTCGCCAGTTGCAGCAGCAGACAGGCAGCGACACAGATGTCTCTCACGTAGGACACTTCTGTAACTACACCTGCGGTTGTGTTTTGTCGCCTGAAGCTGCTGCGCACTGTCGCTCACTTCTGTCGCTCACGTAGGACACGACCTAAAGCTACATCTCAGGTACAACCTACACGGTAAAACACAGCGTCACCACATTTTGTGAATATTAAAACTACTAAAGGAACGTCTAAAATATACCCACAAAGTTGATAGATTCTAGGCGTATCAATCGCTCCTAGTCAAAATTTACTTTTCAAGGAATGTAATCAACACTACAGCGAGCTTAAAGTAAAGACATGCTCAATTCTTTAAAATTTGTCTACATCGAAACAGAAAAAAAATTTATAGTGAGGGGATGCTAAATTTTTTAAAAAGGGGCCGAATTGGCGATAAATTCTTGTCACTGCTAACATGATTAGTTGCGACATTATGCAAATTACTACATCTACAGTATCGTGTGGCACTGTCTTACCAGTGGGACAGCAGTACACAAGAATATCGTCCTTCCCATAGCGGATCAGAGGCAGATTTTATAACACTTAGACCAGCCGAGCAGACAAAGAAACGCTTTTTTTTTTTTTTTTTTTTTTTTTTTGCAGAGTACCGAATCTGGGTGCAATATCCAAAAAATGGCATATACATCAGATCTAGAAACACTATTCTAATGTATTCTGCATTTTTGGTTCTAGGCAAAAGAAACAGGCACAAGGGAAAAGCTGTGGTAAATAGATATATTGAAGCGGGTGTATACTGCATTATACTCAATGCTTCCCCTAAGAAATATATAGACGTGCACGTGTTCTTTACCTTACGCACTCCATAGTATTAACGATCTTCTCTGAACAGTAAATTTTGACTAGGAGCGATGGGTATGCCTAGGATATTTTAGTTGTGCGTATATTTTAGACATTCCTTTAGTAATTTTAATATCCAGAATATGTGGTCACGTTGTACTTTGCGTTTTACCATGTAGGCTGCACTTGACGATGCAGATTTAGGCCGCGGTACCTATTGTATTTTATTAAACAACAGTTTTACGAGCTTTAGGGGAGTCTTCCTAACATCATGCCTTTCAACAGCGGCGGTTACCCAGAATATAAAACAGTTTCCGATAAAATTATATTGTCAATCAACAGTGGTTCTTCTGTATATACCATCAGAAGACTATATCACAAGTCGTAATATGTGAAGAAATTGTTCAAGTTGTGATTCGAAATGGACGTCAGGAAACTACACGCGGTGGCGACAACTAGAGCAGATCTAAATACGTGCGTACAAAAAGTGAGCCTAAAATAGATACAGTCTTATAAAGGCAAAAATTCTGACAGACGAAACATTACACTACGTTGTGCTGTTGTTAACAAACCGGCCTTCTATTTCGGATGGTAAAAGCTCAAACTGCCATTTCAATTTAGTTTTTCTACGGTTTCCGTAAATTACCTCAGACAAATGCCGGGATGGTTTCTGCAACAGGAACATGCTATACTACCTGCCCCAACTAGTACTGTATGTAAGTGAGTGTAAAATAAGTACGAGTTACGTATTTTATCTACATGTGTAAAGCCATGACATGCCCAACATCTTTTTTTAATTTTGAAAGTTGCCTGTTAACCGGCACTTTTAATAATTAAAAAGTTTTGCTATCAATAACACACAAACTGATGTTTGCTAACTTTTTGCAAAGACTTTCTTTCACCAGTACCAATATACAGTTTAGTCTTTGTGTCATCCGTGAACTTGAAGCTGGTTATAAGGTCGCGTCCTCGTAATTCAATCCGAGATATTATGAATTCAGTTTCGTCGCTCTCTCCTCCAACTTAGGCCATTTTACGTTTTGCTGGAACTGCTGTCTACGAACGTAAATCTGTGTTACCACCGAAGTTCTCGACTTATATTCCAAGTGCAGGTTAAAAATCAAGTGTCTCATGTCCATTGTTTGCCTGATTTGAAACCAGCATACATCACTTATTTGCGTTTGATGTTACTCGTTACTCTTTTCCTAAGTTATTTATTTAATATTTATGCATACTTCTAGGGTACCTTTGTCTGGCGCCATAATCTGCGCCCATGTCTTCTTGTACAGTTTTTGTGGATATAAAATGAAAATAAATTAATCCTCACATAGTGATAAGTGCTGACAATACCCTGTTATTCGCACGAAAATCTTCAGGTGCGAAGTAAATTTTGTCGTAGGCTGCTGAGTGTAGAGCAGCTATTACTGATCCTTCACAGTGTGCATGTGTTCAAGTTTCGTGTACACTGACGGGAAAAAATCATAACATCAAAAAAAAAATTAATGTAGAGTAATGTACGCGCGAGCTAAAGCGCTACAAATTTGAAATGTTGGTAAATTTATAACCGGTGTAACTGTCAAAATGTTGAATGCGAGCATGGAATCTTGCATGCATTGCATTGCATTGCACAGTTGCCGGATGTCAGTTCGTGGGATGAAATTGCATGTCTGTTGCACTGGTGAATCATACAGGAACGGTGTAACGTTGTTGCTTTAATTTGTGGTGTAAGCGGTGCTCATGATCAAGAGCATAAAAGTGGGTTAAAAGCTGTGAGCTATCTGAGGAAGTTAACCTTGCATTACTGTGCAACTGTTTCACCTGGAATTCAGTCTAGCTTATCAAATTCGCAACCAGACTAACATTAATTATAATTTTTTAATCATCATACGACAACCGGTGATATATATATATATATATATATATATATATATATATAAAAAGAGAATTTAAATAAAGGAAATAAATCATTTTATATTTGGAAATTTATTTTAACATTGATAATTGAAATTTCAGCATATCAAGCTTGTTTCATAACTAAACTGGTGCCTTATTTAGGATTGTGAAAATGTGAGTTTGTAATCTTACGGAACACATCAAATATGGAGCCAAGATTGGGAGACTGCATACAACACTGCATTCATAAAATAACACACAAAGAACGTTGAAACATATGCAAGAGGAAATTAGCCACAACCAACCGATTCAATTTTCACCCAAAGAAGTTGCGTTCGTAGCACAATCCTGTCCATCATGTAATTACCACACACTGGTATACTAGATTCATACTAACTCTCTGTGAAATCTCCCCGAAAAGAATAGCTGAGGGCTAATTTGATGATTACACCACATTCTTCACGTGGTCAACTTTGTTTACACAAAGAGTGTAACTCCACAATAATTTTGATAATTAAAATAAATTAGATCGAAAAGCAATTTACAAAAGAAAAACCTCGAACTGGTTACTATCGTCTTACTGTTAACCTGACAGGGTCAAACAATTGTATAAGCATGTGGTACTGGTCTCACAAAGTACACCCCACGTGGGTTGAACATAAAGAAAAGTTGCTATATTGAAAAATATTGTCAAGACGAGACGTTATAATCTCACGCACATTCGGATTTAAGATTGATGATCTTAGTTAGAGTTACTGACAACACGTGGTTCCACTTTACTCACAAAGTAGTGACAAAGCAACTACCGGAACATATTCTGAACTTCATACTCGAATTACACTGCATTGCAATTTAAGATAACATTAGATATTTTAGAGCTAAACCTGAACTAAAGGTGATTAAATTTTCAGTTAGGCTGATCTTGAGAAATCCATTGTCCTATGGACTTATCAGACACGTGCTTAGCCGGAGATCTTACCACTTCAGACGCTCGCTGCGGACAGACTGACCTGCTGGGCTCCTACCGAGTGTACTTCAGAAATACAAACGGAAGTGACCAGAGAGGCAGCTCCCTATACCAACATGACAAGGGACAGACAGGACCATACTAAAAATAGAAACCTCTCTGCTTTTAGAAAGTGTAGCTACCTGTTCCGACGTTGGTCCTACTGTTCTCTAGCAGACAGGCTTGTCTGCTAGCATCAAGCATGCAACTAGAAATACATTTGCTCATTCATCCTCTCACACAGAAGGGAAGGGAGATGACAGTATCTTATCATATACAGTATATAAAAGAAAGCGGATGTAGGTTCCGTATGAGACTGTGTGACATGAATTACATATAAACTGTGTTTTAAAGTGTAGTAGTGTGACAGATCATTCTTGATTACGTGTAAAAGTAACACGTTTCACTGCTCAGTCTCCTCCCAGATAGTCAGAAACACCACAGTAAATTTAGAAGAAGAATTTATGCCGTAAATGACAACAGATTTAAGAAATTAACATGAAAGGGATCCAACAGAGACCTTTCAACGGTTAATGCTGTTTGTGGATGTCACTGGAGTTGCCATCCGATTATGTCACCTAAGCTCGATTGGAGGCAGATACGGTGATCGAGCATGCCAAGGCAACATTTTGACATGCTGTAGAGCTTGTTGTGTTAGACAGCGGTATGTAGCCGAGCGTTATCCTCTTGGAAAACACCCCTTGGAATGCTCTTCATGAATGGCTGCACAACAGGTCGAATCATCAGACTGACGTACAAACTTACTAGCACGGTGTCTGGACTAACCACGAGGGTGGTCCTGCTGTCACAAAAAATCGCACCCCACCCCTTAACTCAAGGTGTAGGTTCAGTGTGTCTAGGACGCAGACAGGTTTGGTTGCAGGTCCTCAGCTGGTCCCCTGACCAACGCATGGCCATCACTGGCACCGAGGAAGAACTAGCTTTCATCAGGAAACAAAACAGGCCTTCACCCTGCACTCCAATGAGCTCTCGTTTGGCACCCTGAAGTCGCAAATGGCGGTGGTTTGGCATCCGCGGAATGTACGTCATGACCTAATACACAACTTCGTTCAAACTCAGTGAAGTGCTGATAATAACGTCTTTGTCACCTCAAAGGCATTTTTGACTAACATGAACTCCCCACGTCCAGTCTCGAAGGTAAGTTACGCTTAGGACAGTTACAGTGTGTATTTAAAGTAAACTTACTAGCGCCAGTCATATGCGACTGCCGCGGAATTTGAATAGACATCATCATTCATATGTAGAAACACGCCTACCAACATTCGGTTACGTCGCACGACTCCTTAGTATTGCGATTTCCCTTCTGTCAGTGTAATAACTTCCACAGAGCATTGCACTAATGTGCTCAGAACTCCGAGACAGACATACATATTCCTTCGAAACGTGTCGCCATTAAAATAATTTGGAGACGTATATTCAGCAGCTAGTCATTTATCTAAGTATTGTAATTATAAACGGAAAACACGATTCCCACTGCTCAGTGTAAACTACAATCTGGCCTTTGTTGGACTCTAGTAATTTCTATAGGATCTTGCGAATGATTTTCACAACGTTCGACATTAAGTTATACAAGTTAAGCATGATATTGAGCATTTGCTCTATTTAATTTAAATGTGAGCTGCTCAGTTGGTTTCTCATTCATTTTCTAAGTCAGCGTTACAAAATTCACCATTCAGTCAAGAATTGGTTTTTAACAAGGTAAAATTTCACTACGGCTTAAAGATACGATTCGCATAGTAGTTAGATATCTACAAACAGTAGCCACCTGTAAAGTGAACCACGGATGATAGAAACCACTATGAACGTAATCATAGAAGGGTGCTGTTAAGTTGGTGGTATCAGCCTTCGCCCTTGTTGGTATGGCGGTTGCTGCTACATCTGGTTGACCGAACGCTGTTGGATAGCTCTGTGGCTTCACATAGTTTTATCGTAAATATCAAGACAAAGTTTTACGCCCGGTATCCCACAATTCCTTTTATATATTTCTAGGAATTTTGATGGGACTTGAGGTATCATTATGCGATTCGATGAAATGTGAAAGGAAGAATTATTTAACACCAAACAAAGTTTGCAGTTTTATTTAATGAGAGGTACGTATTAGCAGAACAACAGCACATTAAGTCGTCATAAGGACAGTGCGACGTACAGCTCGGATGATGCTCTAGAGTGCCCACTCATAAAGTGGTGCCGCTGTTTCCACTGCCTTCTTTAGGACATCTCGCGAACAGCATCTGCAGACAATTACAGTATTTTACTAAAATTGACCAGACACGTAAGAAACACGTCGTACTTAAAACATACACAACACAGTGTTATGAAAACAGACACGCGCCAGAAAGTGATAGGCTCGTACCCAAACCGTTGCAACACTTTGAAATTACACTGCTAATGCGCACATTTTACGAAGGTTGGAACTTAAATAGTTGCAACTATTTATTCACAACCGATACAAAAGAGTTTGTAACGGAACTGAAATGATGGTGGGCTGACAGTAATTTGGAGCCCGCGCGTCGGAAACGGGCGCGCTGGTGTGAGACTGCCAGGGAGTGGACCCTGATGCCATCTATTGGCGAAACTGGGAATTAGCGCTACCTGTCAGACAATGCACTAAGCTCTCGGAGTCACATGTATTCTTTTTCTTGGTAATTATAAGTTATTACTGTATAATTTAATGTTGTAAAGCGCTAGTAGTAAATCATTATGACTGGTATGAACTCCAGGGTAATAAATATAAATATTCTTAAATACTAAATGATTTCGGTAAAAAGGTGGTAGGGGAACGCCCCCACTCTTGGTGATAGGAGCGTAGCTAGGGGTAGCTGGAGACACAGGGACTCAACAATGGAATGGCCTGGGGAGTGTTGACGTGATCGGACGTGCGTAACTGTGCTCACGCAAAAGTGATTGTGCAACAGCGAAGAGGCGAATATCGTCGCCGTTTGTGGAGTAGAACGTGACGAATGATTATCGAAGCCGCCTCCATGCCACTGGGGCTGATTGTAAGAGTTCCTGCGCCCAGATTTTATTGCGGACGTGCAGTAGCTTATACGAGTGCTATAGCTCGTAGTTCCAGCCGCTATTAAGGGCATGAGGCGTGAAGAGCTGCGTTAGCCACATGCATCTCACCACCAGCACCGACACGTCTACCCAAGGCAAGACTGCTTGCAATTGTTAAGTCGAACTTTGTATACATGTAAAAGGAGAATACCAGTTTTCTCTTATGCGATTGCAGAGGACAGAATATAGTAATGAGTAAAATTACGACGCATGTTGTTAATTGTAAAGTGTAGTAACGTCAAACGTAGTATAGTGAAATCAGACTGAGGCCACCATCGCCTCTTTCATTTACAATTCTTTTGGTTGTAGAATACTTTAGCGTATAAGAATGTTGAAAAGAGCAATGGTCACACCAGAATGAGTCGCCTATTTAAAGTTACTTAAATTTTTCTGAGTAACCTTTCAAGTAAAGTCACTTAACTAATTCTATATCAATTGTCCAAAGAGTAATATCCAAAATCATTAAATAAGTTGAAGGATAGAATTTTGTTAACCTGAGTTGCATAAATTGTCTTGGTAGTAATTACCAAGCCAACTCACAGAAATTGAGAGAGTATTTTCTTTGTAGAATCACCTAGAATGATCAGAAATAGTAATATTCAGAATTAAGTTTAAATTCAACTCAAGCCGTTTCACTTTGAAACGAGCCAAAAAATTGATTTATTCTTTTGCTCCTTCAGAGCTGGCGACCGTAGTTATAAGTATTTTCAGGAGGATTCGACGGTAAGTCTGCTGCTCTCGTCGTGCTGATAGGATTATCCACTGCTGCTAGCAGTGGTGATTGGATACATAAGCTCACTACCAAGTTAAGTGGGTCAGGTAGGCAGTGTTACCGTGTGAACTGTAGGGCACTGTAGGCCGTGGATCGAACCCGTTCTATCATCACAGCTCTTTGGGAAATAGTCCTGTTAGGAGTGTACTAATCATTAGGTAAATACTGGCGAGTAACGGTCAAAAAATGTATACGCAAGTGAATCTAGCAAGGTCCACGTAGCACCTAGTTAATGTGGTGCAATGGCGAGGGTAGGAGTGCAGTAAAAGTGACCTGAGCTTGTGGCAGCCGTGCTGTATTCAAAGATTAACAACGTGAATTCACTACTACCTCTTACCATTAGGACTGAGCTATTTACGGTTAAAATACGTAGCAGTAAGCGCAAAGGCGTGACAGCTACAAATCCGTATTGGCTTTATACATACGGAATTAGGAAGTGGGTCATTCCGTCAGTGGAGGGGGTTAAAACAACCGAGTGAGTTGAGAACATACCCCATTTACTGATGGAAAGATTCAGCGGTTCGGTCGCAAGTTACATGTTTGCACCTGTTGCTGTCCTTCAGAGTAGTCAGCAGCGTTGTGTAGAACCCGTTGCCAGCGATGTGGAAGGCGTAGTATTCCGTTAGCAGAGCCTGCTCTGTTGATGGTGCGAATTGAACGGTCTACTGCCTGTCGAATCTCTCGAACAGTTCTGAAGCGAATGGCACGAAGTGGTTCCTTCATCTTCGGAATCAAATCAAAGCTACAAGGGCTTAAGTCCGGGGAGTATGGTGGATGGTATAGTACTTCCCAGTCCTATCCACCGAACAGAGCAGCCACAGCTTGCGCTGTATGCGCCCGCGCATTGTCGTGCAAAATGATGGGTGGGTTGCGCACAAAGTGTCGCCGCTTCTTTCGCAAAGCTGGTCGCAGGTGATGCTGCAAAAACGAACAGTAATACTGTGCATTGACGGTCTGCCGTGGAGGATCGCAATGCGTTACGACAACACCATTACAGTCGTACACGAGAATCACCGTAACTTTAGACCGCTCTATTCGCACCATCAACAGAACAGGCTCTGCTAACGGTATACTACGCCTTCCACATCGCTGGCAACGGGTTCTACACAACGCTGGTGACTACTTTGAAGGACAGTAACAGGTGCAAACATGTAACTCTTTTCTATATTATAGTTGTATTAATATCACAGTCGTTTGTGAATGAAAGCACCAAATTTAATAGTCTGCGCAAATGTGAAGACTGCTATTCATTAGGTTTAACACCACACCGCGAGATTTGGAACACTAGCATTAAATAAATGTAACTGTTCACATGCAACTGCACTTCGACCGTGCGACAAACACAACATCCTCATACACACATCTAAGAGATGCACACAGATCTTTAACTTTTGGCTTATGTAATACAATGGACAACATTGTCCCAGGAATGGATGGGATATGTTGATTTCCCCAGTCCCGTTCAAGGCTTTATGGAGGTTCCCTTTGGTTATGTGGCGATTGCCAGAACTGGAATATCATTCCAATTTCCCCTCATTGGAAATCCCATTGTCCAAGTCAAAGCCTGCTGGCATACGAAGTGTTTAAGAAAAGTATTCTTCTTGTGTAGACCGGTGTGTTCATGTATTCCAGATGCCCAGTCAGAGTTTCAGCTCTGTACAGCCATCACGTGGGTTTTGAGAGCGCCATCAGTGGAGTTGTGTTTTTGTTGTGTGTTACGGAAACTGAACAGCTGGATTTAGAGCAACTACTTACCATCAAGTTTTGTGTTAAACTTGGATAATTCGTGAGTTGAAAAGTTCAAACAGGCCTGGAGGGAACATCACTTTTGAAGAACACAAGGTTTTCGTTGGTGCAAGTAATTTTCTTTTCAAAAACTGGCCGAAACATGTTCTTATGCGCGTTCTTATCAGATCAAGCAGACGTTTAACAATAAGAATGACCTGTTAAATACTTTCACCGTACATCACATGGTAAGGTTTGTGCCAAAACGGTGCCAAAAACCTCCCAACAGAGCAGGAGAACAATCGATGAAACGAGTGCCTTGATCTTCTTGAGGCGGCTGCCAATGACCACGACTGTTTCAGCAGTGCGACCACAGGCTAGAATATGAACGATTTTTCAGTACGGTCCTGAGACAAAGCAGTACAACGAGGTGGTCCACACTGAGACATCCCTTCAACCGAAAAAAAGATCGAGTGAGCGAATCAAAGGTAAAAAAAAAATACTGTTTTTCTTTTTTGGCAGTAGGTGTATTGTACATAAAGAATTTGTTCGTCCAGCACAAACTGTGAACCATGTGCCTTACTAAGATGTACTTGAAAGTAGGCCAATAATAATAAATGAAAGTAACTAATAATAAATAATAAATGATAATAGATAATGATAATGAATAATAATAAAGACAAGTATGATTTTGAAGCCATTACTGTATTGGAATTTGGGGTGAATTTTCTTGTGGAGGTGGGCCAATAATAATAAATAATAATTAATGATAATGAATGATAATAAATGATAATCAATAATAATGAATAATAATAAAGACATGTACAGTTTTGCATACATTGTGCTGTTGAAGTTCAAACTTCCCGCCTATTTTTTCTGAAGGCTTAGGTTAGTGAATGTAGCCCAATTGATCTATTTTCCCGCCAAAATTCAAAATTCCCGCCATTTTTTCTGCAGGTTAGGGTGTAGTGCACTACTGGAGTTCAGAAACTGCCTTATGTCAGCCTTACATATCGAAACCTTTGAGAAGTAAAAGTTTCAAAAAGATATGTCCCAAATAAATAAAGTACACTCGTTCCTCCTTCCATCAGCCTAGGCACTGAAATTATTGTGGAAAATTAGCAGTTGTTTGGCTATTTGGACGTAAATGTGTTGCATTATTTACGAGCGGCTCGCATGTCTGTAGGCTGGGCTATGAGTTATTTTTAACAGTTTACAATTAGCAAGCGTGTGTCTAGAGCATTATAAATGAGTTATGTAGGAGTGTTTTGCCGGTCTGTATGGTGTGGAACATGTTGGTGTGATACATATACTCCATTCCTAAATAAAGTAAATTGGGTCCTCCATCCATGGGCCTAGTGCAGGGTGAGTCCTTTTACCCGAAATGGGTACAAAGAGGTTGAGCGCTGGTGGCTTAGTTTAGCGGTGATGAGCTTGGTTTCCAACAATTTTCTTAGGTTGGTGGCGGGAGCGCAAGTGAGCTTTGTTTACTGCCAGATTTCAAACTTGGCACTGGTTTCGATGAGGACGTGGCAGTCGGGTTGCTGAGGTTAGTACATGTGCCCTTTATTTACAACAATTTTGTTAGGTTGGGAGAGAAAGCAGAAGTGACCTTTCTTTACTGCCAGAATTCAAACTCTGCGCTGGTTCCTAGGAAGAGGTGGCTGCCTGATCCTCGAAAAGTAGTTGAAATTAGGTAGTTGAACACCTTTGCATACGTATATGAAATTGTACATTGAATTATTTAATATGATTAAAAACGAAATGGAATTAAGTACTTAGGTATTTTCAGAAGACTAGGTCCATCGTGTGTATGGAGGGTGTGTGACGTAAGCGGGGCAGCGGCGCAGCGATTGTACACTTATTCCACACACGCAAGAGAGAGTCAATCGCGAGCGTTCTAGTGCGGTGCAAACATGCTGTTATACATTTATGGCGGATTCCACTGTCGAGCAAACTTTGCCGCCAAAAGTGTAGCACAGCGTTCTCGCTCGCACAGGGACACGTGGTGGATGGTGAGCAGTCGGCATCGACAGGTTTGAACGTGACCAGGACAACAACTTTTGTTCGAAAAGTGTAGCAGGGAACAGCTGACCATTGTGTGATTCAGCTCCAAGGGAAACATTTTTGGCGGGAAACGTGCGGAGGCGACGAATACACGCGTTGAGCGGACAAGGGACCGCTGTGACGTCAAACTCGGCAAGTTCCATCGTTTACGACGTGGGAGCGATCACTGGGCTCGCCCCCAGCGCGAATGGCCGACCGCCTCACGTGACAGGCGTAGGCAGTGTCCCTGCACGCTGGCCAGGGGGTGGCGAGGATTTGAACTAATTCAGTTGGAGCGCGGACGTCGTGGTGACTGCACTGCGATATCAAAGATGTGTGTGCTGACTGTGTTGGAGAACAAGTGATGACCGTACTGCTTGAAATAAAGTCTTCAGTCCCTTCCCCCCTGCAAAATCAAAGGACGTGACTTACGTTACTATAAGTGCAGTTTACTATTTGACGCGATTATGATAGGCTACCAGCGAAAAAAGATAAGTGATGGAGAAAGCTCGTTCATATGATCAATTATGGTGTTGGGATTTGAACTTGTGACAGATTTTTGTTATGGATGTAAGGAAAATGGCTTTCTCGCTGAGAAAATCGGACATCTTGAATAAATAATAAATGATAATCATAAATAGAAGTACACTTTTCGAGAAATATCATGTTGGAATTTGAATTTGGCGCAATTTTCTAGTGGAGGTAGGCCTATAATAATAAATGACAATGAATGATAATAAATGACAATGAATGATAATGACTGATGTTGTTGTGGTCAATTGGGCTATTTTCCCACCATAATTCCCGCCATTTTTTCTGAAGGTTAGGTTAGTGGACGTAGCACAATTGGCCTATTTTCCCGCCAAAACCCACCATCGTAGATGACGTCATGCGATGTTGCCAAGTCTACATACCGCCATCTTGGATGGCGTCATCGATGCCATCTTGAATAAATTTGGCAACAATGCAGCGTGTCTTGGCACATAGGTTGTCCCACTACTATCGATTGCTACAAAATGATAACTGTACATATACTGCAGTAATATAAGTCTGCTTTCATTATGCACTCCTATAGAAATGACATGCTTGTCATTTAATACGATAAGATCTGAAATATGACATACAATATAGTACACAGTTTTCATGTATGTTATGCTGTCAAATTTAAGCAGGTAAAATTCTTGTTAATGTTTGACAAAACTGTCATGTAGAGTTAACATGGAACTGTCAGGAAATTTCTAAGAGCATATTTATATATGTCTGTGACATGATTTCATGTAATTATGTAATTTACAATTTTTGTCAGTTGGCATGTAAAGGTAGAATGTACAAAAGGCATGAGACTCCAGAATAATCTAACATATGTCGTCAAATTACACAATTTTTACGTGTAGGTGTGGACTAAAAACCAAAATTATTTGGTAAATACACCTTATTCTGTAACTCTATTTGTTCATTTATGTTGTTTGCTTGTTATGTCAATACGTTTGTATATTTTAATTTCTTCTAGAATATCTAATAATCTGCCATTTTCTGCTTTCTGGAGAATGGCGATGTCTTTCTTAACATCATTAGAAGAATGCTTGTATTCTCTTAAAAATTTGTGTAATTTGACATCATATTTTGGGTCATTCTGCAGCCTTATTCCTTTTGTGTGTTCTACCTTTACATGCCAATTGTCGAAAATTGAAAATTATGTAACTACATGAGTGCATTTCACAGACATATGTAAATATGATCTTGCAAATAACTAAAGACTGGTAATATGTGACATTTACGTCAAACATTATCAAGACTGCCTAAATTTGACAACTTTAGCGTGCATTACAAGCTGTGAACTACGTTATAGGACATATTTAAGGTCCTGTTGTATGTCACTGCTGTAGAAGAGCATAATGCAAGTAGACTTCTATTACTATTGTATATGCACATTTATCATTTTGTAGAAATCGATGCACATACAGTTGTGAGATGCCACTGATAACGGGTTATAAACAAGAAAACCGGTTAAAGCAAGTAAGACGCTTCTAGTCCAACTGATGGAGTACAGATGATGCCGCGCGACTGCTACGGTCGCAGGTTCGAATCCTGCCTCGGGCATGGATGTGTGTGATGCCCTTAGGTTAGTTAGGTTTAAGTAGTTCTAAGTTCTAGGGGACTGATGACCATAGATGTTAAGTCCCATAGTGCTCAGAGCCACAGATCATGTCCTTTAATAAACACCGGAAATGGTAACGGTCAGCCCAGTCCTACCGAACGCCATAAATGCGACAGTATCGCTATTATAGTTTTACGAAGAAAGGCAAGAAACACATCTCGCGAAGTTTGAGAACAGAGGCTATTGCTCATAAAAATGTATGCTTTTTGAACAGAAGGTCTCGGCGTCAGTCACACGGACGCCAAACCTGTGACGGTCGGTCGCCGACATAGAAGGTCGCATATTCGCATCTCGGCTCTTCGCAGCCCCGATCGGGAGGAAGACAGTTCAAAGCCGCATCTGCCCTTCCTGATTTAGGTAACCTGCGATTTTCCTAAATCGCTCCAGGTAATGACCGGGATGGTTCCTTTAAAAGGGCACGGCCGATTTCCTTTCCCATCTTTGACACAATCTGAACTTGTTCTCCATCTCTAATGACTTCGATGTCAACGAGACGTTGAACCCAATATTCCTTCTTTCCTCTTCGCAGTTAGCACTGGTACAAGCTTGACTTGTCGTAGAACTTGAATATCTTCAGATCTCTTTTCCTTTGATAGCTGAATCCAATACATAAATTTTTATTTGTGCGACATCCACAACTGTTCTGTAACATGTTCATGGTAAACAAACCCGCTCAGTCCCTCACGCGGCTCGCCACTCTTTGGTAGCTTCGTGCTTGCAGCGTTTTATCTCTTCCGCGCTGCATGTCTATGCTCTTGCTATTCTTTTTCCCCTCCCTAGGGGAGAACATGTCTATGATGTTATTTCGAATGTTCCGCATTGTCTGTCGCTGACCTAAGAACAGTCTCACCTATGTTTCTAGCTCCCTTTCCTTTCTTCGTTTCCCTTCTCCTCTCGTTCCGCGGCTTCGGCGTTTGAGGTTCCTATTTTTCTTCTTCCTCCTTGTCCGCTCCTGAAGACCGGCCCACGCCTCTGACGCAGAACAGGTGACTGGGTAACGCGTAATTCCCAGCCCTGCGTCGACAGGTAGGGTTCGCACGTACCCCCTGGTACAGGCCAGGCACAGGAAGGTGATTTCCTGAGCTGCAACCTTCACAGAATGCCGATCGGTCCGCCTCTGTCAGATGTTCGGGAAGTGTGACCTGAGGTGTGCACAATCACCTACGGTGGGTGCCTCCCTTGTGAAGGAAGCTCCAGTTGGAAGGAGCGCACCATTGGAGACGCTAGCAGTCATGGGGGATTTTCTCGGAATAAGTCAATCATCTTCCCAATCAACGTCTACGAAACGTAAACATAATGAGGCTAATGATTCGAACACCCTTCCCGCTGCATCACGGTTCCTCATGGTCACATACTGAAGATGGTCAGTCTTTAGCCACGGTAAATCCGTTTATTATTCAGAAAGGTGTTGATGCAATTGCTGGCCCTGTGAAACCCTGCTCTCGTTTATGGAATGGCACTTTGCTTTTGGAGACTGCTTTTGATTCTCAAGCACAACAACTTCTTGTTGCCTCGCTTGTCCACGGCTACCCTGTTCATGTAGAGGCCCATACAACTTTGAATTGTTCCCGTGGTGTAATTTACACCAGGCTGCGCGACAGTCTAACTGAAGCCAAAATCCAATCTTACCTCTCTGATCAGGGTGTCATTGGCATCCGTCCTGTAACGAGAAAGGTAGATTCCTCCTTAATGCCCACCTGCAATCTTTTCCTCACCTTTGATAGAGTGGTGCTGCTGTCTAAGATCAAAGCAGGCTAGGAAATTATCACAGTTAGGCCATACATTCTCAACCTGATACACTGCTACCAGTGTCAACGTTTCAACTGCACTCGAATGTCTTGTTGACACCCAGCAAAATGTGGAACCTGTTTTAGGAATGCACATGACACCGATTATCTGCCTCCTTTTCCCCACTGTATCAACTGTGATGGCGGCCATGCCACCCCCTCTCGGGATAATCCCGTGTGTCCTGATGAGCGAGTTGTCCAAGAGATTCGGGTAAATAAAAAAGTGCCTTACCCAGTAGCTCGCAAATTACTGGCTAGTCGCAATGCCTGTGTTCTGGCACCTATAGTTCTGTTCTTGTTACCCCTCGCTCCATGAAGGACGTGGCCACGCTGACATGCGACCTCAAATTCGGCTCTGAGGTTGTGAAATCACCTAGTGTCAAGGTAGAATCGCCATCCCCCGTCCCACAGTGCAACAAACCATCAAACTGTCGCCTCAAGGGACAAAGCCACCAGCTACACAATCAGTAGGCAGGAAATGACCAAAGTAGTACTCCCGTGAAGACTTCCTCCATCCCTCCAGCCAAACAACACCCGTCTTCCTCTAAACGGAAAAGCTCGAACAAGTCTACGAAAGGCAAACGGTCTTCTCCTTCGCCAACTTGAAGATCCTGTTCGACAGTGTAGCCATATGGTACCTTAGCCTGGCTGGCCTCTGTCTGGACGGTGCGCACCACCAACCGTTTTTCAGGTTGGAATCCATGGACTGGCCACACAAGCAAGCCGATGCTTCTGTGGACCCCATGGAGCAGGATCCTCCTGCTTCTGTGCCCTGTAGTAGCGACTCAACACTGGCTGTCACTGGGCGGCCGCCGAGTTGACACCCCTACGTCTCTACTTCCTCATGACTGTCCTCCAATGGAATGTTCGCGGCCATCGGTCCCACAAACAGGATTTACAGCTGCTTTTAGCATCGCAGCATACCCTTGTACTCTGCCTTCAGGGCCGCGGGGGAAGCCATGATGTCTAAGGCAACTTGCATGGTTCACAGGGCTCCCCCTATCGGAGGTTCGAGTCCTCCCTTGGGCATGAGTGTGTGTGTTGTCCTTAGCGTAATTTAGTTTAAGTTAGATTAAATAGTGTGTGAGCCTAGGGACAGATGACCTCAGCAGTTTGACCCCACAGAAGGTACCACAAATTACCAATTTTTTTTCTGCCTTCGCCGGCCATTGTGGCCGAGCGGTTCTAGGTGCTTAGTCCGGAACTGCGCTGCTGCTACGGTCGAAGGTTCGAATCCTGCCTTGGGCATGGATGTGTGTGATGTCCTTAGGTTAGTTAGGTTTAAGTAGTTCTAAGTCTAGGGGACTAATGACCTCAGATGTTAAGTCCCATAGTACTCAGAGCCATTTGAACCATTTTTCTGCCTTCAGGAAACGAAATTGCGTCCTCACGACCTCTTTGAGCTTTCACATTACTCATCTATTCGTTTTGACCTTTCCCCTAAGGTCGGCATTCCATCTCATGAGGGCGTCACGTTGCTCATATGGGATGACATTCATAGTCAACACATCTCCATGACTACTCATCTTCAAGCTGTGGCAATTCGCACTTTCCTTCCGCACCCGACTTTTTCCCTCTGTGCCATTTATGTCACTCCATTCATTCAATGTCACCAGGGCAGACTTCCTTATTGGGGAGCTACCTCCCCCATTTTTGCTACTCAGTGACTTTAATGCGCATCATCCCCTTTGGGGTTGTCCCAGGACCTGTCAGAGAGGTGCCCTCTTGGCTGACCTTCTTAAGTTTCAAGCTCTTCCCACTATCACCCTGCCTTCCTCCGTCGGAAACGAGTGGAGGAGGCTCGGGCAATTCCCCTTCTCGTCTCTGAATCATGAGTGCTACAATGCCGCCTTTACTATGAGAGAGCTTGATCATGTTCTCATTTCATCCCGATCCTGTGCCCCAGGCCAGACGCTATCCACATTCAGATGGTGCAGCAGCTATCTCTTAAGGGAAAGCACTCTCTGCTTAACACATACAACCGCATCTGGGCAGAGGACACATTTCTTGGACGCTGGCGTGAAGCCACCATCATACCCATACCTAAGCCCGGTAAGGACAAAAACTCTCCTTCTAGCTACTGCCCCATCATTTTTACCAGCTGTGTTTGCAAGGTGATGGGACTTATGATTCATGCCCGACTGGTATAATGGCTTGAACCTCGCAATTTACTGACGAATGCACAGTGTGGATTTCGAGCACGGTGTTCTGCAGTTGACCATCTCGTTACTTTGTCCACTCATGTCATCAATGGTTTTCTGCGAAAATCCCAGACTGTGGCCATGTTTTCCGATTTGGAGAAGGCCTGTGACACCTGCTGGAGAACTGGTATCCTCCGTACTCTTTACACATGGGTCTTCCATGGTCGCCTGCCCTGCTTGCTGGGGATTTTTATAATTGCTTCAAGGTGAGTGTGGGTTCTGCCGTGTCGGACACCCTTATCCAGGAAAACGGTGTGCCTCAGGGTTCCGTACTGAGTACTTTCCTCTGTGCTATCGCCATTAACCCTATCATGGCCAGTCTCTCACTGGGCATCTCCAGCTCCCTTTTTGTTGAATATTTTACGTCTATTGCAGTTCTCCACGGACCTGTCTCACTGAGCAGCGTCTTGATCGTCTTTACTTCAGGAGTATCTCCAATGGTTTTCGCTTTTCCACTAGTAAAACCGGTGTATGAATTTCTGGTGACACAAGTGGTTTCTCCCACCATCCTTACATTTTGGGCCTGTTGCCCTTCCGTTCATTGAAACTACGAAATTCCTGGGGCTCATGTTCGATAGGAAACTCTCTTGGGCCTTCGATGTATCTTACCTGGCAGCCCACTCTACGTGGTTCCTCATTGTCCTATGTATCCTCTATGGTCCTTCCTAGGGTGCCAATCGAACCACCCTCTTCCGTTTGTACCCGTCCCTTGTCCATTCGAAACTCGACTATGGGTGCTTTGTTTATGCGTCTGCACGTCCATCCCTCTTACACTGTCTCAAAACTATCCACCATCGTGGCATCTGTTTGGTCACAGGCGCCTTTTACAGCAGCCCGGTTGAGAGTCTGTATGCTGAAGCTGCCTGTCCTAACGCCGTGATTTTCTCCTCTGCAGGTATGCATGCCGTTTGTCTGCCATGCATGGCCACCCATCCTATGTCTCCATCTTTGACGATTTCTTTGATCGTCAGCGCCCGTCCTTCTTCTCTGTTACCTCCTGGAGTCTACTTTCGGCATTTGCTATGGCGGCTTAACTTCATACTACCTCCACCTTTTCGAGTGGGTGTGAACCCTTCATCACCTTAGCTTCGTGAAGCTGCCAATGTTAACCTTGGCCTCCATTCGCTTCCTAAGGACACTACTCCAGCCTCGGTCTATCGCCTTCAGTTTCACGACCTCCCCATGGAACTTCGCGATACTACCTTTGTATACACTGATGGCTCTCGGACTGATTGTGGGGTCGGGTGTGCCTTCGTCATTGTACCACGCGTGTCCTTCGATATCAGCTTCCGGCACACTCCTCAGTATTTACAGCCGAGCTCTTCGCCTTGCATCAGGTCACGGAGTACATCTGGCGACACAGCCTTTTCAATTGCCCTATGCTCAGACTCACCCAGTGCCCTTCAAAGTCTATGTGCGCTGTTCACCGCCCATCCCTTAGTGCAGCGGGTCCAGGAAAACTGACAACTACTCACTCTTGGTCGAGCCAGTGTGATGTTTCTGTAGGTTCCTGGTCATGTCTGTCTGCCAGGAAATGAGGCTGCTGACGCTTCTGCCAAAGCCACAAGTATATTCCCTCCGATGATCTCTGTGTTGCTCACTGTCAGGAGCTGGTGCCCTGTGGCATCGCCAATGGTCCTCCCTTCACTGGAATAAGCTCTAGCTTATTAAGCCTCTCCCAGCGGCTCGGACGACCTCCTCTCGGCCTTCCCGCTGGGAGGAGGTTATTTTAACTCGGCTGCGTATTGGAAACTGCCTTTTTAGTCATCGTCATTTGCTAATTGGCGCTACCCCACCACTTTGTATACATTGCACTCAAGTTTTAACTGTCCGCCACTTACTGATGGAATGTCAATTTTTTACGCTTTTACGTTTCATTTTGGGTTTGTCGTCTGAGTTATCGGTCGTTTTAGCAAATGAGGCGTCGGCTGTCGACCGCGTCTTACTTTCTATGCGCCAAAGCAATATGGCGAAGGCTATTTAATATTTAGTTTTGGACATCCGTTTATGTATGGTGTCTTTTTTTCTAGCCCTTTTTCCACGTGCCTGTTTTAGCTGTCTTCTGTTGTATCAGTTTGGACTGACATACAGTCGTTTTTTAACTCCTCTCTGTCTTCGTGTTCTACAGTTTTGACTTGGGGGCGTATGACCCCAGTTGTGTTTGCGCCCTACAGCAAAACAAGAACAGAAACCCGCTCAGTTGTAAAATTCTTTATTGAAAAAGCCTTGTACGATAGAAGTCTCTGTACACTACCACGGCTTCAGGGACTTGGCCAAATTATGAGGTGTATATGAAAATCTGAAGTGTAACACAGTTCTAATCACACTGCCCGCGAGGACCACGCCTCCTGGAGCAGCGGCGCCACTAGGAAGAGAGACGCGCGCTTAAGTTGCCGTGCACAAGCACAAGTTGTCAGAGTCTGTCACGTAGGAGACCTGACAGTGTTTACTTGCGAGTACGCGCTCGTCGTTAGTTACGGTCACGAGTTTTGCTCAGCGTTGCTTAGCAGTAGTGTCTGAGCCGACGTTAATTTTTCGTTCGCTTTCTAAGGCACCGTTTTTTCTTTCTTTTCGTACGTGCCTCTTTCTACCGGGGATTTATAGGCGTCAGGCGTTAGTATATTCTGACTGCCAGTGCCCTGGCTACGTTAGTCGGGCCGTGGAAAACCATGAATAGGGCCAAGGACAGGAATCCGCGGCTCGGCGACTCCTCCGCCGCCTTTCGCGCGGCAGTGTGGCACCGGCCGATCGACGGCCGTTCCGGCAAGCCGCCGGAGGCGCCGCTACGGACAACACGCAGCGGACCGAGGACCGAGCGCATCGGGCCTCCCGCCATAAGTCACCGGTAACCACTGACAGTGTCCGCCCCAGTAGCTGAGTGGTCACCGTGACGGATTGCCGTCCTCTGGGCCCGGGTTCGATTCCCGGCTGGGTCGGAGATTTTCTCCGCTCAGGGACTGGGTGTTGTGTTGTGTTCCTCATCATTTCATCCCCATCCGGCGTGCAGGTCGCCCAATGTGGCGCCGAATGTAATAAGACCTGCGATATGGCGGCCGGACCTGCCCCGCGAGGGGCCTCCCGGCCATTGACGCCAAACGCTCATTTCATTTCATTTCACCACTGACAGTGACACCGATTCACGTGAACCAGTCCACAGCCTCGCGTGACGGACCGATCTTCCTCTTCGTCATCCGACGACTCCTATGGCCGCCTGGTGATAAACGTCTCACCCAGTGACAGTCAAGCCCTGTTGGTCCCCAACATTGATACAACCGACCACCACATGGAAGCTCCGTCGGTTGCTGCTTCTTTTACATCACCTCGTCCGCCAAATGGGCCTCGTGAGGACTCTTACCCTGTGGGTCCCCACCTCCCACCCCCTTGTGGTCCAAAATCTAAACGGTTTTCCGCTAGTGCCCATCGCAGCGGCCGTGACTGGGATTCAGATGACTCCACACCTTGAGCAGCCGCACCTGTTGGTGCCATGTTCCAGGACATGGGTCCCCTCCCGACTCCTTCTCATAAACCACTGCTACAAGAAGGAGAAGATCTCTCCTGTTGTGGTTTACAGTCCCACAAACTACATTAAAGTGAACACGGAACTCCAACGCCTTATTGCAGGCCAACTGCAGCCAGTTCACCAGAAAGTCCAAGTCAAAAGTCCCTGACAGAAAGTCCTTAACTTTGTGAAGTCGAGGGCTATGGACTACTACACTCATCAGGCTTCTGGCGACAGAAAAACAGAATTCGTCATCAGAAACCATCCCTGCGAAGTTATAGAAACTTACGTCAGGGTTGAATTATTCCATCTCAGGTTTCAGGACCCTTTGGTCCACCAATACAACAAGAGGGATCCTGTGACCCAGAAGGTAATCCCTATGCCCGCCCCTTATTAGGAGAGAGGACGTCGAATACCTTCAGCAAATCTGCTATCTCCTGTGTGCCAAGGTTTGTATTGAATCATATGGAGGCCACAGTGCCCCCTCCATCTGCCGTACATGTCGGTGTTTGTGACACACCACAATTACTGCTCACTGCCTTTTCGATGAGTCAAGTGTGCCAGCTCGCATCTGTCAGAGGGCTGCAAACTCCTTACCTTGGAAAAACCCACATGTGCAAACTGTTCAGGCACCACTCACGACCCACACCATTTGATTTCCAGGAGGGGTTTCTCTGTATACCAGAAGGCTGAGAAGGCTTGACACCCTGAAAGAAGGAAACCAGGGACTAATTGGTCACCCCTGCCTTCTTAGACCGCTCCCATTTCTCCATCTGTGACACAGGAACCCCCTCTAACTCAATGCCCTACAACCACATTCGCTGCTGCAGTTCAGTATACTTCTGCTCATCTGCGTCCTGTGACGAATACCAATGCCTGCCAAACAGACAGACTGTCTGCAGCCTCCCACCCCCACCTGTTGAAGTGCCACAGGCCTCTATTGTGGCACCTTCTACACACGTAACCATGCCCAACCCTGCCCACTGATGAGTCAAGCAGCCCACCCAAAATATTCCCCCAGTGATGGATACAGATGCTTCTTTCTGGGATGACATGAGAGAGATCTTCCAGGTCATCTCTCTCTTCGCACAGCCCCACATCAGGGCTATCATTCGTGAAACATGTCAAAAGATCCATCTGTTGGACTGGCAGATTTTGTTATGATGGTCAATCACCCACTGCACAACCATCAACCCACTCGGGATCTAGTTGTCTGTATTTTTTATACTAATGGCATTCAACATATGAAGACTGAACTGAACACCTTCCTCTACGACCACCATGTGAACATTTTACTTGTCTCAGAAACGCATCTGAAACCTGCCAACGATTTTCGACTCCACAACATGGTTTGCTATCGCATTGACCGACTCCATCGACGAGGTCACGGCACAGCAGTGTTCCTACATAGGACTCTCGTTCACAATCACGAATCTCTCCAACCACTAGAACATATAGAGGCTAAGGCGGTCACTATTTCTACCCGTCTTGGGTGCTATTACTTTCACTGCGGCGTATTTCTGCCCTAACCTACCACTTTTTGAAACAGACTTCTGTACATTGACATCATTTGACAAACTCATTGTTGGGACAGATATCAATGCCAAGCATCCAACTTGGCATTCTCACATTCCTAATGCCAAGGGTAGACACCTCCTCGAACTGGAAGATCCTCCAGCACTTTTGGTCTATGGGCCCTGTAAGGTGTTAGGCAAATCCAACACCTTCCACGAAAACCCTGGCATGATAAGCAAATCCAGTAGTATGTCACATAGCTCCGAATAAATTAACCAAAGTGATACGAGTAACGAGTGAGCAAGTGGAATACCACAGACTAACACAAGAAGGCCGAAATGCATGTCATACCTTCCCACTGTGAGACAGATGCAGTTCCGAAGGGAGAAACGAGAACAGAAGCCGAGAGCAGAATCGTGTTAAGCTGAAGGCCCTACGATAAGAGACGGACACCCACGTTGCCAGCTAACCGCTAGGACCACCCCCCAGCCCATGTTAAAAGCTAGAGCCCTCCAGAAGAACAGTATAGATCTTTTGATAACACTAAAAGGACCACACCAGCTGCAAGTTTTAGCGTGAGACTTTTTCGCGTCTCTGTTACGTCAGGACCACCCTCCCAGCCCATGATAAAACATAGAGCCCTCCAGAAGAACAGTATAGATCTTACGATAACACTAAAAGGACCACACCAGCTGCAAGTTTTAGCGTGAGACTTTTACGCGTCTCTGTTATGTTGCAAACTTTAAAAAACATTGCCCCACCACGAAAAGTTCAACGTTTCTCATTGGATAGACAGAATATTTGTAGGCGGAACTTAAGGTTAACATTGAAACCCTGACTGGTCAGATGAAAACACAGCCAGATAGGTTTTTAAGCCAACTTCGGTAAATTGTAGTAACGAGAAGTTAGGAGAGAGTTGCTTCCGAGACGGTGAGATGAGCGGAGCTGTGCTGCCCGCCGCCCCCTGACGAACACCGACAAGGTAATGAACGCATGCGATGCCGCATAACAGTGCATAAAGCTTCTCTCAGAACTGCAGAAGTCTCATCTGTTACACCCCCTTTTCGCGTAATACTAGTGTCGATCGTCAATTAAAGCTCATGGTGTTCATATTTGCCACTTGAAGTAAAAATCTGAAACGCGATGATTTTTCTGTTATAAAGTTATTGAGAAGCCACATCAGCCACTGTAATTTACGACAAGTTAGATAAGTAATTAAAGATAATTGAGGGTCACTGTAGACCATTTTGATAGTTTTCTCTTTTGTGAAACTTAATTTAAACCTAGATTATAAATGTGATACGGCATAGGTCATCCTTCGATCCATTGTAGAATTGGAAACCCATTCAGGGAATATTCGTTCACATTGCTGTTGAACGCAGTTGGTTTTTACCATCCTGTATTAAAAGATTTCCTTTTATCAATAGTGCAATTTATAAACAATGTTTTGTGAGTAAAATAAAATTTCCAATGGTAAACTTAATTGCTTTTTCGACGTTATTTTACCAGCTAACTAAAAATAGGAAAGCCTTGAACCCCTTCCACTAAATTTAGTTAGTATTAAGAGTCTTTTACAGGGAGTGCAGTGGAGCTGACGCTGAAATCATTGAGTATTTGGTTATATCATCGCTAGTCTCACTGAACTCTTCTTAACACTACATGTCATGTGTGGTCTGGCGTC
The DNA here is from genome assembly GCF_021461395.2 of Schistocerca americana. NCBI lineage: Eukaryota > Metazoa > Arthropoda > Insecta > Orthoptera > Acrididae > Schistocerca > Schistocerca americana. The sequence goes on from NC_060126.1 coordinate 525,701,939, forward strand.
TCCTTACCAGCAACAGGTCCCAGGTTCAAACTAGTCAATTCCCTAAGAAACACGCTCAGAGCGTCGTTGTGCGAAAGTGGTAGGGAGACACGATATAGAACAAACAGACACCACGCAGAATGTTAGATGCCAAGGGCAGACACCTCCTTGAACTGGAAGATCCTCCAGCACTTTTGGTCAATGGGCCCCCATAATCCCACCCATATACCAGTTCATTCCAACTGCCAGCTGCACTTTCTGAACTGGCCTCTGACCCAGCCATCACTGACTGGGACAAATTTTTCAGGATCCTAAAAAATACCACCTGGCAAAATCTCAATCTGACAACATCTACCAATCTGGTTAACACTGGTAACCACGAAAATCCAGAAGGCAAGGAAGGCCTCTACTTCCATTGTACCAAGGTCTTTAACCCCACTGAATTACTTGCTCCTCCTCCTGTGAAAACCAAAAATCCGGAAGAACCGCTACTGCAGGTGGTGGAAGCAGTTTCGTGTCCCTCAGGATAAGTGTAATATGAGGAGTTTCCAATGTGAATTCTACTACCACCTCGCTTATTGTAAAACAGAACAATGGGAGGACGAGATGACTGCCTTGGTTTGTTGTGACAGCCCTATGGCGCTCTGCACTGAGGACCAACCACGCTATCCACACAGTAGATGGCTTAACTGAAGATGATCTCCAAGTGGTAGAAACTCTGGCTGATGCCTCTGGGGCTCAGAACCAATTGCACTTCCTGGACCTTACACTCGATGAACTCCAGGATGGACGCCATATTGTGGAGGCCCTGGCAGAAGTCTAGTGGATCCTCCAGTAGAAGCGTGGGCAGTCAGCTCGAGGTTTGAATGGCATCTTAAACGAACACCTCCGTCGGCTCCTGTATAAGCCATTGGCTTTGTTTACCAGCATCCTGAACTGCTGTCTCACAGCCGTCCTTCCGCCCCCCCCCCTCCCCCCCCCCCCACAGCAGAAGCAGGTCAAACTGATTGCCATCCCAAGCCCGCAAAAGATCCTAGGGTGCATTCTAACAACAAACAAATTAGCCTTCTGAATACCATGGTAATGGTCCTAGAATCTTTCATCCTCCACCACATTTCCCAGCCTCTGGTAGCGGCTGAGACAATCCGTCCGCAAAAATTCGAATTCGCTTCCCACCTGCTGGCATCTCCAAGTTCCTAAGATAACGGAACATGTCAGCAAGAGCTTTAACCGCACCATGTCGATGGCAGTGGTTTTCCTGGATCTGCAAAACGCGCATGACAAGATATGGCAGGATAATCTTGTGCCCAAAATGCTGATACAGAAGACCACACCAGTCATCTATATCAAGATCGTAGATGATTTTCTCCACGACAGAACCTTCTTCGTTACTCAGCAAGGAAAACGCTCGAGCTTATGTCACATGTCCCTGGGTACCCATCAAGGCTCTGTGTTCTCTCCCATCCTCATTAACATTTATGTTAATGATATGCCAGTCATCCCACACTGCAACCTGGCCCAGTACTCCGATGATACGGCGCTTTACACGACCGATCCCAACACAGACCAGCTCATCACTCGTCTCAAAAAGTAGATGGATGTGACTGTCACCTGGTGTCGTTCAGATAAGATTTCCCTTAATGCCACCAAGACTACGGCAGTCTATTTCACCAAACAGAGCCCTATAACCTTACACAACATCACTATTAGAGGCGTCCAGGTCCCATACCAGGTATCTACGTGATTCGATGGTTACAAAGCTGCTCTTCCATCGCCATAGAGAATACAACACCTAAAAAGGACAGAAGCTGATAAAAGCTATGTACACACTCTTCAACAGCAGGAAAGTGAACTTAGACACCAAGTTCAGATTACTGGTCGATTGTCCACCCTTCCCCCACCTATGGCTCCTCCATTGTGGGCCACGATGGTGCTTCCCGGATGCAGACCCTCCAGAACCTGCAGAATAAAGTGCTTTGGTTGAGCCTGTATGCCCCTCCCCTCACGACGGTTGTCACCCTCCATGAGGAAACAAACGTGGTAACTCTAAAGACGTCCATTCGAGATAAGACAAGGCAACTCTGTGATAAAGTAGATGCGCTGCACGACATGTTCACTGGCTTAAACCACATTGGCAGCACGACTCCCCGGCACTGCCACCGCCACCCTGTTCCTCTTACCATCCTCGAGGAATCTGGACCATGGCTAACGATAGCCCTGTTACGGCCACTGATAAAGTGGCTACGACCAGTGATGCCCATATTACGACCGCCGATTTCAGTACCATGTAGTTGTGTTCCTTGTTGCCTGCTGCCTTAAATTCCATCGTCGGAGAGTGGTACAGGGCTTCATATTCCACCACCACACCTTAAACGTACACTCCAATGACGTCACTGGAATGATGTCATTGTAGACATAAAAATTTTACCCTTACACCAAGATAGTGAGACCGAGATCAATCGGTGACGCTGTACCCTAATGTACCACAAAAAATGTTGTCAGTTGCAAGATGTAAATCAGTCCGAGCCTTCCTAGGGAGTTCCTACAGACCGTTTGTCGTGGTTTCAGTCTTTGAGTCGTCGAGTTAGATAGAAATCGTGGCCAATAGACAGACAGTGGTTAGACTTCAGCAGGAACAGAACAGTGAACAGAATTACCGTGTATGGACAGAGGCCGCCTACCTTGAGTTTTAACTGAGTACTGTTAGTTTGGAACTGTTCTTCGAGCAATACCTCAGTGCAGAAGATGTCTTCTGCGGACCTGAGTTCAAAATACATTATTTAGTTTGTGTTCATGGAGCTGTAGTCAACGCAGGGCAGATTGGCTAAACTTGCATTCTACAACTGCTGTAACCAGCGTTACCAAAGTTGAGTGGTAAATTTTGCTATTTACTGTTGTGGGATACTGAGTGTGTGCTGCCCTTGAACCCACGCATCCGCCTTTCTAAGACCCCTTTATTACTCTTTTTCAACAGCAGCGAGATTTTCATGGAAGTAGAACCCCTGAGTTCACAACACGTCCGTCATAGGTTATTTTTCTACCAAAGTAACAGAATTCCTTAACTTCATCTAAAACTTATTTTCATAAAATAAAAAGTGAGATAGTTAGCACAAAAAACAACTGACCAAAGTGCCAGTTCTTCGAAGCCATTTTTTTATCCTTACAATTAATAAAATCGTAAAAGTTCTTTAACAGCATGGTAGCACAACTCTTCGCCAAAAAATTGAGTCTAAATCGGTTACTGTAGGGGCAGCTATCGAGAGCGCGTTTGTCTCAAAAATCTATGTATCTCGAAGAATAATTAATATATTCTGATTTCTCAAACAAGTATTTTTTTGACTTACCAAGGGCTATATTTACAGTAAATAGCAACTATGGAAACATGATTGTTAATGCGTTGTACAGAACTCGATTTTTAGGGATTTTTTCAGTTATTTAAGAAAAACCTGTTTTTGGATTTTTGCTGATTTGTTTTGCCATGTTTGCCACCTTGGTTTGAGTTTAACGAAAAATAAGCTCCGTCTAAATTTTAATTTCCTATATGCTTATATTTTTTGTTTTCAGGCAATTATTTTGGCAAGTTTAAGATTAGACCGTCACAGAAGGCTTCGTCTATTACTGTTTCGTTCAACAATGCCTAGGCGCTACCGCTCATGCACCTTTATGTGAAACAGTTGTTCAGGTTTCGTGTGGAATAGTCAAATGCAGTCGAGTCACACCACAAGTATATGATCAGTTTGCAGATTTGGATAAGATAAGAGGTTCGAAGGTTTTGGTCACACAGTAAAGGAAACAGTCACTGACTAATCGCTTTATTTACGGCGACTGTGCGAAATTAGGATCGGATTTTTAGGTTTTTATAAAATGGATTTTAGCGCCTTATTTTCTTGGAATACCCCATATTAGGTTGAAACAAATTATCTCCCCGTTTTTGGGATCTTTTAATCAAAAGTACAATGAACGCTAATTTTAACATAGAAAATGTTGCTATAGTTTTATTTCTTTGTAGAAAATAAACAATTAAATACTTCCTACAAGGGCACTCGAAAAAATGCATAAAAAATTGAGATAATTGAGATATTTACGCGTGCTACAATTATTTTTTGTTTGTAACATTTTAATAAAAAGTGTTTCTCACAGTAGTTTCATTGAAAGTTTTTGCGTGTCACTCACACAGAAGTACATTGGAATCATGTATCTACAGGGTGTGGCTAAATTCCCTTTACAGACTTTGAGGACAGCTTCCTTACAACTCCTCCCCCCCCCCCCCCCCACCCCCACGTAATAGCGGACACTTTCTTCATATCCGGGATTCGTCAGACGTATATTCCTTAATTTAGTGACGCATATTATTCCCTCTGGACCAGGTATTTCCTCCAGATACATCTCCATCTCGGAGATTACATTTACTGCTTGGGTGCGGGCGCTAGGCATTGAACTGCAGCAGATAGATGTTGCAAGTGAGCTCTTAAATATGTCAAGGATGCAACATTATTAATGTTCTTAAAGGCAGTCTAGGGTTTTTTAGTGAAAGCTGATTCACTAGAGTCGGATGTGTCTAGTACCTCTTTGACTTTTTGGTAGTATTCTGCATTCAGCCAGGTCCACAAATGTGTAAGTATTGCTTCAGGTGGAAGGAAGATGTTTGGAGCTATTTCCGTAAACAATTGAATGCGGAGAGGAGCTCTAAGAAATACTTTCTTGTCACAGAAAATGACACCACCGCCGCCCCACACGGAACCCAGTGTTCGTGTGCGGTTGGGCCCCCAGTGGACTCTCCCCCTCCTCCCCAGGAACGTCTCATACCAGACGAGTGTAACCCTAAATGTTTGCGTGGTGAAGTAATGGTGGTGTGTATGTACATGGAAACGGTGTTTGTGCAGCAATCGCCGACACAGAATAATTGAGACGGGGTAAGGGGAACCAGCCCACATTCGCCGAGGCAGATGGAAAACCGGCTTAAAAACCATCGACAGGCTTGCCTGCACACCGAACCTAGACACTAATCTGCCGGGTGTATTCGTGCTGGGAACCGGCACACCTTGCTGCTCGGGAAGCAGCGCGCTAGAGCCCGCGGCTAGCTGGGTGGGCCACTTCAGACTTTCTGACTTCCTCTGCCAGATGGCACAGGCCTTGGCAATGCGGGTGCCGTGGATCGTACTGACATGTAATTATTTCAGTGTTGCTCCCACTTTTAACATATAGCCAGCACAGCAGCACGAGTCGCCCCTGGAAAGTCCTCTTTAGACCCTTTTAGGCCTTTTTGTACCATTTAACCCCTTTCGGGCTCTATAATGTTAAAATATACAAATCCGAGCCCTAGTAATTAAGCACAAGTCATATCGTCAATCTTACTCTTGGTTAGTAGCATCCGTTGGCGGGCTACAGTATTATTTAAGCAGTTATTAAAGCTACCACGAACCGTTTTAGCATAATTGGTTGGACTGGAAAAAAACGGTACAGCAATAAGAAACTCTAGTGTGAAAGTGGAACTAAATTTATCTGTTAATATGAGTATGAGTCTAGCCATTGTTAGAAAGTGAGTTCAATGAACGAAGTGAAAGGTACGAGTTACTATCCTTTTCACTTACAACGGAAGAGCTTTAAATTTCCTAAAGAAAAGAGATTCGTTTTCGTTGTAGGCATTACGATCAGCCAGTTCTCTTTCTGTTTATCATTCCCTACGCATCTCCGAAATTATTCTGTGAACGGAAAATATCTTGTGGCACTAGAGGAAATTCTTATGCTGAGGTGCATACATAAACGTCTGCATTTCAGTGGTATAATAAACGAGAAGTGTTAAAATGATTTGTGTAACAGTGACACGCGTGTCTTTTAATCATGAACGTCTTAAAAGTATTTCACACCCAACTGCGAATGTAGAGTTCAGCGTACTACGAATGTGAGAACCAGAGGACCTATACCACGTTGTGATCAACAAAAACACGCACTGGGGATTCCACTTTGTCGGTTGCTGAACTTGGAATATGAGAAACCTCCTTCTGTCTACCACAGACGTCTGTGTCAAACTACTACTGATCGCTCTTACTGCAGAGAGTGGGTGACTGAATCGCGAAAAAAGAAACCTTTTTTGGCCTGTCGACTTACACGTACGAGGTGCAACATGAAGAGTTGTAATGAGTGAGTTTGCTCGGCAGGATCGGTGGGCTATTTGTGTAAGAAAGAGAGTGCTCTCAGGATGGTGATTTTGTGTTACATGTGGCAAACCATAATGGTAACTGTGAAGTACGTGAGAAGGCTTTATGATTGTCAAATAATTGTCAAATAATTAAACATCAGAAATTGTTAGTACAAAGTGTACTGAGACAAGTCACGTATTTGCACGCATTGGTTTCCTTACAGAAAGTACACTGATCAGAGAGAACATTATGACCACCTACCTAATAGCTCGTATTTCCACCTTCGGCACGGATAACAGAGTTGACACGTCATGACATGGAAGCAATGAGGCCTTGGTAGGTTGCTGGAGGGAGTTGGTACCGCATCTACACACACAAGTCACCTAATTCCCTCAAATTGCAGGGAGGGGTCGCTGAGCTCTGACGCCACGTTCAATCACGTGCTAGATATGCTCCATCAGGTTAAGATTTGGCGAGTTGGGGCCAGCAGCACATCAACCGGAAATCGCCGCTGTGTTCCTCCTGTGTTCCTCCAACCACTCCATCACACTACTAGCCTTGTGACATGGAGCATTATAGCGCTGAAAAGTGCCACTACCGTCAGGGAACATGATCGTCGTGAAGGGGTGTGCGCGGTCTGCAACCAGTGTACGGTATCCCAGGTCATCATGGCGCCTTTCACGAGCTCCACTGAACGCACGGATGCAGACGTGAATGTTCCGCAGAGAATAATGGAGTGGCTGGCAGCTTGTTTCTGTCCTGCAATACAGGTGTCAAAAAGCTGTTCTCCTGGAAGACGACATATTCGTGCATTCCCATCGACATAATGAAGATGGTATCTGGATTCATCAGATCATAAGTCGCTCTGCCATTGCTCAGAAGTCCAGTGCCAATGCTCACGTGCCCATTTCATAGGTAGTTGACGACGTCGTGTTGTTATCATTGTCACATGAATGAATCATCGGCTACTGAGGCCCATCGTTAGGAGTGGTGGGTGGACTGTGGGTTCTACACAATTGTACTCAACCCAACATTAATGTCCGACGTTGGGTCCGCCACAGTTCACCGCCTGTCCTGGTTTACCAGACCGCCCAGCCTAGGACATCCAACATCTGTAGTGAGGGGTGACCTCCTAATTCGACGACGTCTGGACATGGTTTCACCTTGGTTTCGCCATGTGTTGAAGACACTCACCACACCTAAAATGCAAGTGTCAGGTCTCTGGGCAGACAATCTGCCATTGGTCAAACTCAGTTGTATACATGGACAGCACACCCACTGATACTACATACTACATACTACATACACCGTGCATGTGTCTCACTAGGAATCATTCCTCGCCAGGTGACGCTACTATTACCGCCTGGAGGGTGTTTATATCGATAGTAGGTCTGTGGTCATGATTTTCTGGCTGATCTGTGTAGTCAATTTCCCATTACATATGGCGTTGTCATCATAGTGCTAGTACACACACTCTAGCCCAATTTGCAAAAATTGGGGTTTAAGTGTCCACTTAGTACTATAGACAATTTGTATCAGGCCATTTGTAGAACACTTTAGTGAACGTGACAAAAGTTATAAGAAAAATATAATTCAATAGAAAACTTTCAGACTTCAGTACTTACATATTATCTACACTTTGGTATCATTGAGCACAAAAAGTTGATACCATCAGAACCACATCTGCAGACGTTACAACCAAGAATAAACGTTGATCCTGGGGTACAGTTGGTCCCTGTAGGTACAAAACAAAAATAACATCATAAAGGAAAATCGATCCACGGAATATGGCTGGCATTGCCAGTTACCAGCAAAGATAGCAGTTGCAGTATGTGATAAAAACCCTGAGTTGGCTGATGCCAGCGCAAAATATGGAAGACTAAAATATTTCCTGATGGGAGCTTGTTGGAGAATTTGTCAACTATCACAATAGATGTATCAAGGAATTTTGACGTCAACCTGAGACACTATAAGTAAGTAATCTAATGTCCCAAGTTGCTGTCAAACTGTCTGCTCCGTATATACGCTCACCAGACAAGGTTTTAGTGATGTCTCCCCCCTTAAAAGAACACACAGGTCACTTTGAATAATGTAGATGTAATGTAATGCTTCTACCATGTAGTCGTGTGACTACTCCACCCTTCATGTAAGTGGTGGCAGTGAAGTCCTTGCACTATGTGCCAGTGAGTTGTAAGGAGACAGTGCCTATTATGGGTCGACATGCAGACGTGTAGACGTCACAGAATGCCAGGCAGTAGATTTCGTTGCTTTGTTGATTGGGGCTGGGGGCAGAGAGGTCATCCGTCCCACAATCGCTGGTAGCTGAAACTAAGGGAGAAAGAACACCAACAACATAGTCCTGTCGATAGGGCAAACAAAGAGGCAGAAGGAACATTCGGAGGGCAGGAAGACTAAAAAACACTAGGCGGGGAAAGATGTGGAGGGACGACAGCAGGGGATTTCCCAGGAGCGCTACACGTTATGGCAGAGGATGGTAGATTCCACCAGGAGAGATGGAAGTAAGAGTGTACATGGGGGGCATTCCCTCAATTGCACGAAGTTTGTTAGACACGAGGGTGGTCACCAAGAGTTGGCCTATGACTGAGCAAAACGGAATTTGATGTGAAGCCACAAATTCACCGACATAGGAGTTAAGGAGAATGGGGTTGGGGGTAGATTGCTGCTGCCCCTAGCCAGATGACTGGCTAGTTCATTACCTGGGATACCCACATGGCCAGGAGCCCAAAGGAAATCAGCCACATAAACAGCATGGCCAAAATCAGCGAATAGGTTGTGGATGGCAGAGACAAAGGGGTCTCGGTTAAAACAGTGGGCAATAGCCTGATGTCCACTATTCGAATCCATACATAATAAAACTCGAGCGAGGGAGAACAATTTAATAAATCAGAGGGACCAGCAAATGGCAATAGGTTTTGCAGTAAGCATACTACACGTGGCAGGCAAGAAATAGTGTTCCATTCCAACCGAAGACGTGAAGGCATATCCCACAAGATCAGCAGATTTAGAGCCACCGTCGTAAAAAGCGGTGGCATCCTGAAACCCCTGTAAGAGCAGGCAGAATCAACCACAGAGCACCAATAGAGTAATGGAGGCTTTTGGACCCTTGGACAGATCCATCCTAATCCAGGAAGGAGAAACTAATGAAGTGTGTGTGTGTATGTGTGTGTGTGTGTGTGTGTGTGTGTGTGTGTGTGTGTGTGTGTGTGCATGTGCGTGTGCGTGTGTGTGTGTGTGTGTGTGTGTGTGTGTGTGGTGGGGATGGGGGTGGGGGTGTTCAAGAGAGGACATGTGAAACACAACAAGGAATGGAAGATGGAATCATGGTGGAAAGAAGCGAGGTGGAACCTAACCAGAAAACCCACCCAAGTGACGTCAAAGGGGCAGTGATGTCCCAAAACCACGAAAAGAATAGAATAGTAGGATTGAGCTACGAAGAGCTGATACCGAGAATTTAGCAAACCAGGAACTGTGACTGCTCAACTGAAAAGGTGAAGCGATCCTTGGGTCAGCAAGAAGACTGTCGTCAGGGTTAGTGTGAAACAGACTGTTAGCGAAATGGATACCACAATGATGGACTGGGTACAAGAGGAGCATTATGTAAGGGACTGCTGAGCCATAAACCTGAACATCATAGTCCAGATGAGACTGAACTGAGGCCTGATAAAGGCGGAGAAGAGTTGAACGATCCACAGGAAAAATGTATGATTAAGGAAACAGCTAACCTTCAAAAGACTGATGTGGGGTCGTCAAGTAAGCTTTTGGTCAAAAACAAGACCCAAGAAACAGAACTGAGGGATCATGGTCAGGCGTTGGATGTTGAGGTTGAGCTATGGATCAAGATCTACCATTGCACAGCGACAGACATGCGACATGCGATTTAAGTGTAGAAAAGTGAGGACTGTGTAAGAGAGTTCACACAGGAGTGGGCTGGATGGAACCCAGGGGCTTTCATCCCACAGAGGGCACTCAGTGGGAACTAGCCCAGATACAGAAACCGTCCACATACACAGCAGGGGTGAATGACAGTCCGATGGAGGCCACAAGTCCATTAACAGTAGTGACGTAAAGGACACGTAACACAGAATCCTATGGAACGCCATTCTTCTGAGTCCACAGGGATTGGGAATGGTGCCAACCAAAACTCATAACAACCTGGGATGGAAGACAGCCACTGGAAACTTGGAGAGGTAGAATATATCCCACACTCATGACGATGGGACAGAAGAACGTAAGGAGAAGACAAAGTATTCTCAACATACACACTTACTATGTTTCATTAAGTAACAGGTTTAGTGACGAAGGTACTTAAAGGTATTAACACTGGCTGAGGTTGGGTGCCACTTAAGGTCTTGAAAATCTCGCCGGCGAATACAGATTATTATGGAAGTGACCATGCACCACCACAGGACCTGCAGGTGATGAAAGACGCCCGTCGAGGGGAGAGGGGGTTGCTGAAGGGGGTCTTTTAGGGCTGTGGGCGCAGGTGGCCTGTCAGAAGGGAGATCGATATTACAAATTATCACTGCAGTGATCGTCAGTGAACCCGACTGTAACTTGCTTAGGGAGTCCTCTTTGCCAAACTTGTCTTTAATATTCCCCACGAAAAAATAACTATTTAAAAGCTGTGAAAGTATTGCTGTCAGTCCTTGCATTGATGAGGTAGCAGGCAAAGGGTTTCACCCCAAACCAGTAAGCCTGGCACTCCTCCCAAGGTGTAGCCAGGGAAGGGAAGGCTGCTGGATCCTAATAAGAAGCACTAAAGGGTGCATTCCTAACTTAAGACATGGCCATAGAAGAACGGCCAGTTGTATGAGCTTAATACATTTCATACACAAAGTGTCCCTATGATACCACCCACTCCGAGCAGGGGCTCTCCCCATGGGCGCCACCAGGCCACAGCAATGGCTGTCTGGCATGGCGGCCGTTGCCGTGAGTTCTGGTGCTGCAAAATGACACGCAACCACTCCTAGACATACACTGGAAGATAGCAGCTCAGGTATCAGTAGCGTAATCCCTGTGTTGTCACTGGGCTCTATCAAAAGGGTACATAACGACCTCACCACATGGACTGGCTACTGGGCTGGCTGTACAGCAATGAAGGACAATGGATCCGAGCAAAAAGATTGAAGAGGCGGTAAGGTCACACCCTGAAGACGCTAATTAAGATGGCCTTTGAAACACCCCCGTTTAAATTCTTTATTGGGTTTTATGTAATTTATCGAAGCCGCCAAACAGTTAATTATTATGATTATATGACCGTGTGCTTAATGGATGAAAGGCTATCGGCTTTCTGCTGTGGTTTCGGGGGCATTTCAACCGAGTGCGGCTGTTTTGCAACTGAATAGTGGAATTATTATTAAGGACCATAAAGGTTGCGGTATACAAACTGCATATTTTCTACTAACACACAAATTCTGAGGCAGTTGCTACCTTCGCCTTACACATCTAATTACGGTTATATTTCTTATTGGTTGCTGATTTTCAGGTACTTCGTCACACGCAATGATGATGGTTAACATCCACAACAATCCTCACTGCAATCCATGGTTGTTGCTGGCCGACGCGGTTGACGCGAAACACGTAATTCGGCACTTGCCACTTTTGGTTTCATATCACTCGCGAATCGGTATCGATGAGGGTCCACCCCACGACGATCAGGGGGACGCGTTCATCTGTCACACTTCGGTGAATTTACTCGACCACCATTCTTGGCCGTCTCTCCAGCACTACTTCTCACTCGACACTCTCCCCTCCCAGTACTACTTCGCACTCGACACTAGTCTCACTGCCTCCTGCAGCGCTTGACAATCGACTCGTGTCTCCTATCGACCTGGGCGTCGGATACTAGCGTCTAAGTTCGTGGGATCACGGATCCCTTGCACCTTCCCCAGTTGCCTCGCACTCTGGGGACAAAATGTAGAAGGGGAAGTCAAACCCCGAAGAGGATTAAAACCGCTGACAAGGAAAGGTGAGAACGAAAAACAAGAGGAACAACATTGTAAGGGAGAGCAGAAACCAGGGGGGCAGCACGGTCGGTGTAAGCAAGGACACAGAGAGAGGAAAGGGAAGGAGCAGAGGGGAATGCTGAATGACAGGGAGGAAGGGCTCAGGGGAAGGGAATGCAGGCCAGAAAAGAAGAAAAGGCAGCAGGAGCTTGGGGCCTCATGTACGCCACATACAAACTCATGGAAGAGCCATGAGTCCCCTGGGGAAGAGGAGGTATTTGTGCTGGACTTGCCGATGACCACATTTCTGATCTATCCCCTTTTGTAGGTGTCAAACGCGTTTTCAAGGAATTGTATACCACTCGCAGCCATGTAATATGATATGAACAATGGTCACTAAAAATCCTAACCAACAGTGGCTGTGGACGACTGATGCGATATGGAAATGCAGTTGGTTTCAAACAAGACTGGAGTTGTCGCTGTAAGTGAATTCAGGCCCGTCTCAAACAGTTCCTTAACGGGCACTGGAAAGCAAACTGCATGCAGTGGTTATTTGGAGTTCGATACTTCTCAAAGGACGCTTTCTCGCTTTCTCATAGTGGCACATAAAGACAGTTTCCAAAAGAAAGACAGAAGAGAAAAGAAACATTATAACGGAAAGGATAACTGGAAAAACAGAAAACACAGCAAGCAGCGATTCACTTTCTTTGTCTATATGATAAAGCAGAGATGAGAATAGCGATGCATTTTACAAGAGAACCACTCTAACTGCACAGAAACACACAGTTAAGAATAATTCGGGGTTTCTACGTTAAGTGTTTTGTTTATTGTTACAGATATTAAGTGAAATTTGCGGCAGCATTTCATCGACATCACTATCATAACCATACAAATGGAGTGCCCCAAGTGAGCCTGTGACGGGCGTGTACTATAAGCTGTTTCTGTAAAATATTGCGAGCTAGAAAGTTCGTCAATGAAGTCCTCACATGCTTACAACTGGTGTTCTCAATCCTTTCCATAACGCAATACCGCATATTGCCCTGACAGTGAGAGAAACGCTCGACAAAGATGGATGGGAACTATTTCCCCAGCCATGATACATTCATGATATGGACCTACTGGATTTTGATTTGTTTCCCAAAGTGTATAAACGCCTCTGTGGAAAACATTTTGATACAACTGATGACGTTTCCATTGAGGTGAACTGAGTAATCAGAGATACAATGAAGGTGCTCTACCCTAAATACACAAGTTACCAAAACTTTGGGTAGCTGTCGTAAACAAGAATGGAGATTGTATTGAAGAGCTGTGAAGGTATTTTGTAAAATAAACTATTTTCTTCAGTTCTATCTTACTTTGTGTGGAACATCCCTTTAAGATGCCTCACTTACCTCACCTCAATGCCTACTACCTGGTTTTTCCAAAATCTAAAAAGAAATATGGAGTTAGAAATATAGAGAACTTAAAAGTGTATAAGAATCGAACGCATGAGTGAGTGACTGGTAAATATAATTTTTCGAATATAAGGAACTTCATAATTAGTGATGTAGAGCAGAAACGTAGTAGATAAAGTACTGTGCAAATAGCAAGTAAAAATTACAGTCAGTCTACCAGAAAATGAACTGTATGTGTACAATGACAAAGTTTTAATTATCACTTATTTTCAGTACCAAAAATTTGATGAGTTGATTAAAAGTAAATATGGACAGTATGTGTTTCAAACTGCAAAAAACTGTTAAACGAAAATGTTAATTTATGGAATGTGTTTTGGATAGGACCTAAATAAGATTTATTGTATTTAGAATAATAGTGTGTCACCATTCCATTGTTTACTGATTTTACATGAGAACCATTTTGAATTAGTCAAACACGAAAGTCTTTTGTATTTCAGTTTCTTAGTATAGGACTGTGATGGTTATGAACGTTTCTTATATATGAAATATTGTTTATTATAATTGAGAATACATGCACCTAAATGTAGAGAAAAAGATTGAACAGAATAATTTTCTATAATAATTACTTACATAAGTATTTACATATTTTTACTATTCTAAAATATGTTTATCTTATGTTATGTGGAAGAATTTTCATTAATACCTGTGTCTGTGCGTCATTTGCAAAAATATATAAAATATCTCCTTAAAAGTCTGATATAAAAACTAAAATTAAGGAAAATATCCTTAAAAATTATGATTTGTTTGTAAATTGAATGAGAATGAGATTTTCACTCTGCAGCGGAGTGTGCGCTGATATGAAACTTCCTAGCAGATTAAAACTGTGTGCCCGACCGAGAATTCAGAATTTCATTCTGGAAACATCCCCCAGGCTGTGGCTAAGCCATGTCTCCGCAGTGTCCATCTTTTGGGAGTGCTAGTTCTGCAAGGTTCGCAGGAGAGCTTCTGTGAAGTTTGGAAGGTAGGAGACGAGATACTGGCAGAAGTAGAGCTGTGAGAACGGGGCGTGAGTCGTGCTTCGGTAGCTCAGATGGTAGAGCACTTGCCCGCGAAAGGCGAAGATCCCGAGTTCGAGTCTCGGTCGGGCACAAAGTTTTAATCTGCCAGGAAGTTTCAAGTACAACATGGTTTCGATGTTTGTGAGTTTAACTTCAAAACACTGCTCAAATGGTAACACTTCTACACAGTGTACCAAATACACATGTCACTGTGGTATTTCGTCTCATGTTAGTTTTGAGAACCGGTGATGAAACGAAGGGGCATGAGTAATGATACATATATTACCATGGATATAAGTTTTCCAGACTCAACTTTTGCTTTTTGCATTTCCAAGAAATGTCCATAGTGTAGGTAAACTGTTACAGTGCAGGTGCCAGTACGGCTATAAGGTATGTGCAAGCTCATTATGTCTAGCGGCAATGGTGAGAGTTAATGGAGTGCGACAGGACGAGCTGATACTATATTATAATGTTAATTGTAATTAATTTAACGCATTCTTTGTTTTGTTTTACCTAATGTTTGTTAAAGATTAAGATGTTTAGTACTTAAATTATGTTGTATATAAAACTAACAGTTAAAACGTATTGTCGAAGTATATATGTTATTAACGAGAAAGTAACTGCTGCAGAGAAATAAATATTACGACACTTACGGGATTTATCGTTGTACAAAGATCTCGATATGATCTAGCCTTCTGATTGGAATGTCTAAGTCAGTCTTTGCTTGCCTTTTTGAAGAACTGTTTATGAGAGCGTTTTGAGCAGACAAGGAATAAACCTCAGATAAACTCTGTAAATGCTGCTTATGGAACTGAAAATTATTACGAGTTGTTCCCCATTGTGATGGAATATGTTGGCTCTATATCTGCCACTATTAAAAGACAGCTTTGCACTGATGGAACGGACGTCATAATGCAGCTTGTTAATGGTTGCTACCTATTTGTACGAAGGACCTAGCCACCTTACATCGATTATGGGCTGTTACATGCAGCCAAATCAGTAATTGATTATAGTTGTGTGAAATAATGTAGCTTCAACAACAGAGGCATATTAACTGCCCATTGAAGTAACTATAAAGATAAGTAATTCTTATTACTCGTATTGTGCAACCAGTGGACATATTCTCAGGAAGCCGTTATGCGAAATTAAGTTTCTGTTTCTATCAAGCCAATCTCTCTCTCTAGTATGGAGCTTTCATTTGCACAATTAGCTGCTAAGTCACTGCAACTAGTCTGACATGTTTCATTATGCGAGTAGTGAGTGCATCACAATCCAGTGTTCCATGTCGTTAAAGTTTTCTCATATTCAGCAGTTACAAAAGAAAGTTGGTACAATCTAGAGTTAATATGTTTTAAAATCGAGTAATACAACAGATCCATCTAAATAATAAATTGACTTTCAACCAATGCAACAGATCCGTTAAATAATAAACTAACTTCCAGTAGCACATGTGTCAAATGGCTGTTAAATATGCAACGAAACATATTCAAAAGGCAAAGTGCCTGAGTCACTATTAAGCAAAATAATTAATTACTGAAAATTTGTTATTCTGGTACTGTTCATTCTGACATGTTTAGTGCGTCAACCTGGTTTGTGAGTACAGATGCACGTAGTTTCAGACATTTCAGTTAACGTGTTCCACTTGTGTTTGTGTACCACCAACAGGTACCTCGGAGTTAGGAAATAATGATCAGAGCAGATAGTCCTGCTCTCTTCATGTTCAAATTCTAATTAATTATTTCATGTGTGAAAGCTTGCCTGCACCATGTTGTAGTTAAGTGCTTTGTGTAATCGTAATTACAGAGCAGCTGAAACATGCAATCCTTGCAGTTTCACAGTCTGGTGCCTCAGGGCCAAATAGAGGTTGCTCCTGCTGCATTTCAATGAGTTTTGTATCCGTAATCATTTGACTGTCAGGATGCCGTGTTCCATGTACTTAAATGCGGAATCCCACTCTGTGCTCAGTTGAAATTCACTATACGCGTTAATTTGTTGTGTAGGCTAATACCTTGCGCCTCATATGACACCCGAGTTCCAGGACCCTCGGCGTGGACTATCTGAAGACGTGGATTACCGTATACGCGTGTTGTTTACTATGACTATGCTTAGATACGACCGATAACCACGCGCGTTAGTTCAGTATCAATTTATAGCCTGAATTACCGTTTTCGCTTGCGAGAGCGCAGCATTGTAAATAACATCGTTGGCTAGTAAGCGTTCGGTGGTTTTTAACACGCTTGTGTATTCCGTGACATTGCTAATGATAGTGGATTTGACTACGGAAGGACGTATTTTCAGAGGAGATGTACTTCTATTGTTAAAAAAGAAACGACAGCCGCCATTGCTGCGATGTATAAGAAAATATTAGTTTTTGTCAGTATACGGTCTTGCAAGAAGATGAATATAATAGCTGAGCACTGAGAAGAACGTTTTATGAAATAATAATTGTTATCTTAAGAGGTAAAATTTTTCTCATTTTTGAAGTGAATATTATGCTCATCTTTCCTCTAATAGTAATTATGATACAAAGTGCATGCAATCAGAAGGCTTAGCATTTTGAATGCAAGTACTATGCGATCCCTGTTAATATCACGGTCTTTTGGAATGAACAAATTCTCTTTTATGAGAAGCGAAAATTTGTGGACTTGCCCTACCGACACAGACCATCATAGTTGTTCAGAATCGTATCCGTCTGACTTGCTCTTCAACAATAGCGTCAAGAATTTTTGAGAGCTACATTACGGCGCAGATCTTGAAAAGCTGTTTCTTATGCTGGCTGCTAAGAAGAACTTTAACCATGATTGCGCTCGATTGCACTCCGAAGACGCCACGCATTACTGAAATATTAATAATTTACTATTTTTCAGCCAAGAAGGCAGTAACCAAGATCCACAGCACGAAATATTTTATTTATGATGAAAAGGTCACTTTCAATTTTCAAACTAAAAAGTAACACCAAAGGACAGATTTATTTAAATCATTTAATACTAGGAAGGAAAGAGGGCCTGGTAAGAGTAGAGAACAGTAGTTACAATTAATTTTGCAGCTAAGAGTTTCGAGGCTGCCTACCTATTTGTTCTTTGTGCTCTTATCAGGAATACTTAATAATTTTTCTAGCGGCCAAGGGAGGGTCATTAGATAGTCTGTAAGGTGCGTTTCATTTGCGTTTCGTTGTAACCGTTTCTGCAGAAATTTCCTACGATGCTATGGTATAGCTGGCAAGCTCTTGTAACAGATGAACCTGGCTCTTTGTACTACGATGTTTAGAACTGAGATGTGCTGCACTGGGCAGTGGCTACTCCGGACATTAAGCTGTAGGTCCACGTGCATCTTCTTGCTGTAGATCAGGCCTGGCCAAACAGCGCTCCGCGAGAGCGACCATTCCATCCGCGCTCTTGGCTCTCTCTCCATGCGCATCGGCGACTGCGGCTGAGTAAGGAGGAGGAGGAAAATGGAATTTTCAACCGGACACTGTCAGACCAAAGGAATCGCCTTGTCACAAACCAAGTGGTTTGCTAGCGCTACTATTTGTGTAAAATTAGATGTATATTCTGCTTCAGGAATGCTAAGCCATTTGTATAACTTATCCCAACAAGAGAAACTGAAGACATCACATCATTCAACGCTGAATTGGAATTGGTTTATGTTTTATACAGTTTGAAAGCCACGAAGGTCGATTGATACGCCATCGCTGTTCAATGAGTTGGAAAAACACGTCTTATTGGAACTTCATTACAACACCAGCCATGAAGACAATATCATGTACTTCTCTTCTGACGAACGACTAACAATGATGGGTGAACTGAAAGCGGCCAATACGGAAATTTAGTGGTAATTAGAATGTTGACCAAATCTTTTTTGGTCAACATCACCAAGTATCTGAATTCATCAAGTGTGTTAACGCAAGGGAAGAATTACTTGGCAAAAGGAAGGGGGGACAGCACTGATGCTATCAAACAAAAATTAACTCTGTGGAAAAATCAGCTTCAGGTTCATGACATTGACATGGAACATTTTGCGTAACTCAAGGCACTTATTTATGAAGGACACATTATTGACTATGTTTCCATAACTAAAGCATTTTGTCATGAGTTCTCAAAGCAATTCTAAGACATTGCACGACTGAAGACGCATTTCCGTTTATTTGTCAGACTGTTCTCGCTTTTGAGTGCTAATGGGCCTCATTACGTCCAGCTTGAGCTGATATCTCAACAAGCTGTTTGAGTAATCCAGGTATGTACATGACTTCTGTAGAATGTTACCTCAAGAACTATATGATCTTCACTGCACAGACAGGGCACTAGAATTATTTCAGTTTTCGGTTCAACACACGTGTGCAAACTTTTTTTTCTCTTATGAAATTGACAGAGTGCCACAAACGCTTGGGTTTAACATTTTAATCTCAGTAATTCCATGTGTCTGATTGTATCACGAACCATACTCCAATATATATTACACATTCTAAAATCTATGTGTGTATAAATTCATAAACATTGCAACTTAATATTAAATACCTGTATGTAAATATTTTTGTAGTTCTGCTCAATGTGTTAGCTCTATCTGATACACTCACACTTATACAATGAAGTAAGAAAAGTTATTGCTTTAGCAGAAAGAAGAAACGCTGAAGATAATAACCTGTGATAACATCCTGCTTATAAAAGAATGCTGCAACTTTCGTCTTTTTACAGCTACTTCACTGTGTTGCAAGAACGACTTTCTAAGATTAATGTATGTGTAACCTTTGGCGTATTGTTGTCTAACTCGCACACATGCTCGGATAAGAGCAGTTGGGGGGGCGTGGGTGGGGGTGGGGTGCCAGAGCGTTGAGCAGACTCGCTTGCACTTATAGAGTGCAAGTACACTCCAGGAGTGCAAATTCGGCCAGGCCCACTGTCGACTGAATGTACTAATGTGACATCCGGATTTCTCTTGATCAACATGCCCAAGGAGGATACGCTTGTGTTCCCTTCCATCTCTGGTGTATGGTATGCCACTGAGAGGATATAGGAGCTCCTATAGGTTTTCTCCCACATGTGGCCACTTCACAAAGGGACAGCGTACTTCACCTCAGTACAGCATGAGATTCCGCAGTTGCAAAAATGTGACAGGAGTGCTCCGTTCTGGAGGCGGCGACTTCGGCTAACAGACAGCAGCTTGGACAGACAGCAGGATTAGAGACCTGCAACAGGGGGTTACCTCCCCCACCACCAGCGAGGCACCCTCTTCTGCAGGTGCGTGATTGGCCTGCCTGAAGAAGTGCTCAGTGATTACATCGGGTATACAGAAACACAGAACACGGAATCCAGTGAAGATTACATGTACGAAACTTACTGAAATGTTGCGACGAGATGGCGACACCACTCGGTTCATCAACTTAGAGGATTTTATTATTGGAATACTCTAAGAAAGTCTCCAAGCACATTCACAATTTATTCAGTCACCTTGTTAATTATATCTGGGATGCAATCTCTTGAAACCGATTAATATTTTCATTTTACTGCTCTGTTTTATGATTCACAAGACCCATTAGTATCAAAGATGACCAAGGTGACAGAAGAGGTAATGGGTATCATAAATGATTGTTTTTCAGTTTCTGTAAATTAACATGAGAGATTTCAATCGAAATCGGATATTTACAGTTTGAAAAATATTACGAAATTATTGCATGGTACAATAAATTTTATCCCTCAAATGGACTAAATGCGAATAAGTGCTACAACTGTATCTTCCCTCAAAAGTGAAACACAGCAAAGAACAAGTTTGACTCACTTTGCAGTCCACTAACTTTGACCCAGCCATAGTGAATACAAAACTGAGAACGTATACTATCAACGAAACTGAAATAAACCACCTGTCTATGCCCCCCTGCGGGTTTGGGGGTTAGAATATGCCCGCAGTATTACTGCCTGTCGTAAGAGGCGACTACAAGGAGTCCCAAACTTTTCGGCCGTATGTGATGGTCCCCTGTTGGGTTTGACCTCCATCTCTCAAAATTTTCCCGAAGAGCGTGCCGATTGGGGAAGGGGGCCTTACTTGGTTCATTGTGTCCATCTAGCGATCAGACCTTTCGCCAGCTTCTTTGTCGTTGCATTGCAGTCCTGCCCGCTCTCCATCTCTTGGGCATGGATACGTTCCTGCATGCACTTTCCACCTTGCGCTGTGCAGTGCCACTTTCTGCAATGATGGCGACCATGGACCACATGCCATCTAACATCCAGCATGGTAGCCAGTCCGTTGTGGTGGGGCCGCAATGTACCCTGTTGGTTGTAGCCCCCTGACAACACAGGGATCGCTCTACTGATGCCTGCGCCGTTAACTCCCCACGTATGCCAAGGAGTAGATGCCCGTCTCCCTGGGGCATCAGGACTCCCGGCAATGGACATCCTGCCAGGTGGCTATTGCTGCGGCTGGGTGGCGCCCGTGTGGAGGGCTCTTGGTCGGAGTAGGTGGCATCAGGGCGGATGACCCGCAATGAAGCGTGGTACATCATCTCTCGCTGGCGGCCAGCCGCCAGCAGTCTCTAAGCGTTCTCAGGCTCAATTTAATGCTTAGAAGTACGATGCGAAAACGTTCCTCTCTCTGGCCACGCCGTGGGAGGAGCGTAAGTCTCAGGATGGAGGTAACGGTTATTCGCCCCGATTCTTAGTTTGCATGAGAGCTGATGGGGAGTCTTTTCTATCCACAAAGCCTCAGTTCTTCGTCGAGCATTTAGAGGACAAGTTTGGGGAGGTGGAGGGCTTGTCCAAAATGCGCTGTGGGTCAGTACTGATACAAACGGCATCCTCCGCCCAGTCACGCAGGTTACTTGCTTGTGACAAGTTACCATTACACCACATAAGAGTTCAAATATGGTCCATGGTGTTATTTTCCATAGGGACCTACTTTTGCAGTCTGATGACGAGCTGCGCGCCAACTTAGAGCGTAGAGGTGTTCATTTCGTCTGGCGTGTTCATTGGGGTCCGAAGGACAATCAGGTTGCTACCGGTGCCTTCATCTTGGCCTTCGAGGGTGATACATTACCGAAGAAGGTCAAGGTGATGGTCTATCATTGTGACGTCAAGCCCTATATCCCTCCCCCGATGCGGTGCTTTAAGTGCTGGAAGTTCGGCCATATTTCTTCCCGCTGCACTTCCAGCCTCACATGTCGCGATTGCGGACGCACATCACATCCCAATACTCCATGTGCCCCGCCTCCCATCTGTGTCAACTGCGGAGAGCATCATTCACCTTGCTCGCCTGACTGCAAAGTCTTTCAGAAAGAGCGCAAAATCATGGAATATAAGACCCTGGACCGGCTGATCTATACTGAGGCCAAAAGGAAATATGACAGACTCCATCCTGTGAGACTGACATCTTCTTACGCAGCTGCTACAACAACTGTGGTAGCCCCATCAGTTTCGAGACTTCCAGCCAGCTCGATGAGCAGTACGACACCTCCTACCCCCTTGCCCATGGGGGGCTCTACCCAACCGGTTGCTCCTGCACCACCTACCTCAGGAGCAACATCCTCCCACCCATCGGGGACGTCCGTCCCCGCTTCTCAGCCGGAGAAGCAACTAACTTCTTCGGCTACTCTCGCCCGTAAGGGTTCCCTTGGGTCCCTCCCTTCCCAGGTTTCCACCAGCGGGAAGGATGACGGCTGACAGTGGCATAAGTCCCCACCAGCGGCCGGGCGTAGGGCTTCAAGATCCTCCTCTGTCCCGGAGATTGGTGAAGCCTTCCCAGCCGGTGAAACCCAAGGTTCAGCGAGAGAAGTCCAAGAGAAAGACCTCTAAGGCCAAAGACCTTGTGGTGGCACCGACCCCACCGCACCCTTCGAGCTCTGCGTCTGAGAATGAAGTCGAGATTCTGGCGTCTGCTGAGGACCTTGATCTCGCCGGTCCCTCAGACGCCATGGATGTTACTCGCACGGGTACTGAATTGGTGGCAGTGAGTGAACAAGCGGCGTAAATTGCCTTCCCAGTCCCTTCACGCCTTTCTCAGCCATGGAAAATATCATCCTCCAGTGGAACTACAGTGGTTTCTTCCACCATCTAGCTGAGCTCCGACAACTTATCAGCCTTCACCCTTTCTTCTGCATTGCTCTTCTGGAAACTTGGTTTCCAGCAATGCGAACCCCCGCCCTCCGTGGCTATCGGGGTTATTATAAGAACCAGGCAGCTTATGAAAGGGTGTCTGGTGGCGTCTGCCTCTATGTCCTTCACACTCTGCACAGCGAGTCTGTCCCTCTACAAACACCTTTAGAGGCTGTCGCTGTTCGGGTGTGGACGCCACAGGCTGTTACCGTCTGCAGTCTTTACCTTCCACCGGATGGTGATGTCTCGCAGCATGTCCTGGCTGCGCTGATAGCCCAATTGCCGCCACCTGGGGGTCAGTGGCAACAGGTCGAAGCGCCACCGTTGAGCATTTATTGTCGCAGCTCGATCTCTCGATTTTAAATGATGGTGCCTTCACACACTTCAGTGTGGCGCATGGCACATACTCCGCCATTGACCTTTCGATCTGTAGCCCTAGCCTCTTACCGTTGGTCCAATGGAGTGTGCATGACGACTTGTGTGGTAGTGACCACTTTCCGATCATTCTGTCACTACCACAGCGTCATTCTTCTGGGCGCCCTAGCAGATGGGCTATGAATAAGGCTGACTGGGACTTGTTCTCCTCCACTGCCGCTATTGAGCCTCTCTCTAGTGATGACACTGATGCGGTGGTTCAATCGGTCACCACCGGCATCGTTACTGCCGCCGAATCTGCCATTCCCCGTTCCTCTGGGTCCCCTCGGCGGCGGACTGTGCCTTGGTGGTCGCCTGAGGTCGCTGCAGCGATTAAAGATCGCCGGCGGGCGCTACAGCGTCACAAGCGACATCCCTGCATTGAACACCTCATCACATTCAAACGCCTGCGTGCGTGGGCCCTCCGCCTTATCCGCCAAAGCAAGCAGGAGTGCTGGGAGCGGTATGTGTCCACCATTGGCCTCCATGTCTGTCCATCGCAGGTCTGGGTCAAGATCCGGCGCCTCTATGGCTATCGGACCCCTGTCAGCGTCCCTGCGCTCTCACTGAATGGAGCAGTTTGTACAGACTCCGACGAAATTGCCAACAGCTTGGCAGAGCATTTTGCTCTTGGTTCCACTTCTTCCAATTACCCACTGGCCTTCCGCTCCATTAAAGGGCGGATGGAACGTCGGAGCCTTTCGTTTCGCACCCACCACCCAGAATCTTACAA
This sequence comes from Schistocerca americana, assembly GCF_021461395.2. NCBI lineage: Eukaryota > Metazoa > Arthropoda > Insecta > Orthoptera > Acrididae > Schistocerca > Schistocerca americana. Next base: position 525,725,701 of record NC_060126.1, read on the forward strand.
TGGTCCATTCAGTGAGTGGGAATTTCGCAGTGCCCTAGCCTCTTGCCCTGATACCGCTCCTGGGCCAGATGGCATCCACTGTCAGATGCTGAAACACCTTTCAGTGGACTGCCAGCGACGCCTCCTCGACCTTTACAACCGTCTTTGGGTCGAGGGGGAGTTTCCTTCGCAATGGCGGGAAAGCATTGTCATCCCCGTTTTGAAACCTGGAAAGAACCCTCTGGAGGTGGACAGCTACCGTCCCATTAGCCTCACCAACGTTCTTTGCAAGTTGCTTGAACGGATGGTGAGCCAGCGCTTGAATTGGCTACTGGAGTCTCGGGGCCTTCTGGCTCCGTCTCAGGGTGGGTTCCATAAAGGCCGCTCCGCCACCGACAATCTGGTGAGCCTGGAGTCGGCCATCCGTACTGCCTTTGCCCGCCGTCAGCACCTGGTCGCTGTCTTTTTTCGACGTGCGGAAGGCGTACGATACGACATGGCGTCATCACATCCTTTCTACGCCTCATGGAAGGGGGTCTTCAGGGCCCTCTGCCGATTTTTATCCGCAATTTTCTGTCGTATCGTGCCTTCCGCGTGCAAGTCGCGGCCTCATCTAGTTCCTCCCACGTCCAGGAGAATGGTGTGCCACAGGGTTCTGTTTTAAGTATCTCCCTGTTTTTAATAGCCATTAACGGGCTCGCTGCGGCCGTGGGAAATTCTGTCTCCGCTTCCCTGTATGCTGACGACTTCTGCCTTTACTACAGCTCTATTGGCATTGCAGCTGCTGAACGTCAGCTACAGGGTGCAATTCGCAAGGCGCAGTCTTGGGCTGTAGCGCGTGGTTCTCAGTTTTCGGCTACCAAGACCCGCGTTATGCATTTCTGTCGGCGCCGACCGGTCCATCCTGCGCCGCGGCTTTATCTTGCCGGCGAACTTCTTGCTGTGGTGGAGACCAACAGGTTTTTGGGTGTACTTTTTGATGCCCGGTTGACTTGGCTGCCTCATATTCGGCAGCTTAAACAGGCGTGTTGGCGGCATCTCAATGCTCTGCGATGGTTGAGCCACACCAGCTGGGGCGCCGACCGATCTACCTTGTTACGGCTCTACCAGGCGTTAATCCAGTCCCGTCTGGATTATGGGAGCCTGGCTTATGGCTCCGCTTCCCCATCTGCGTTGCGGGTACTGGATCCAATACTACACAGCGGGATACGACTTGCCACTGGTGCCTTTCGCACCAGCCCTGTGGACAGCGTACTAGTGGAGGCAGGTGTCCCTCACCTGCGGTTACGGCGGCAACGTTTGCTGGCCGCTTATGCTGCCCATGTTTTTAGCTTGCCTGGGCATCCAAACTATCGTCTCCTGTTCCCGCAATCGGCCGTCCATCTGCCAGAACGTCGGCCCCGGTCTGGTTGTACGATCGCGGTCCGCGTCAAAGAGCTTCTCTCCGGGCTTAGGGTTTTCACTGTTCCACCTCCTTTCCGGGCCACTTTGCGTACACCCCCATGGTGTGTTCCTCGCCCTTGCCTTCGGCTCGACTTGGCACAGGGCCCGAAGGACTCAGTCTCTCCAGAGGCCTTCCGCCGCCGCTTTTATTCCATCCTGGCCACGTATCAGGGCTCTGGCATTGTTTACACTGACGCTTCGATGGTTGCTGGTCGTGTCGGGTGTGCGCTCACTCTAGGGGACCATTCCGAACAACGTTCCTTGCAGGATGGCTGCAGCGTTTACACTGCTGAGCTGGTTGCCATCTTTCGTGCCCTAGAGTACATCCGCTCCTGCTCAGGTGAGTCCTTCGTTATCTGTAGCGATTCCCTGAGCGGTTTACGAGCTCTCGACCAGTGATTCCCTCGTTCTCGTCTGGTGATGACTATCCATGAGTCCCTCCATACTCTTGCCCGTTGCGGCCGCTCTGTGGTCTTTGTGTGGACCCCCGGTCATGTCGGTATCCCGGGCAATGAACATGTTGACCGCCTGGCCAAACAGGCCACCAGTGAACCCACTCTAGATATTGGCCTTCCGGAGACTGATTTGAGGGCGGTCTTACGCCGCCAAGTTATCTCGCTCTGGGACGCTGAATGGCGCGGTCTGACCACCCGTAACAAACTCCGTGCCGTCAAGGAGACGACGACTGTGTGGCACTCCTCCTTGCGCGTCTCTCGCAAGGAGTCTGTCGTCCCATGCCGACTGCGCATTGGGCACACACGGATGACCCACGGCCACCTATTGCGACGTGAGGGCCCTCTTTTACGTCGCTGCGGCTCCGTTTTGACAGTGGTCCACATTTTATTGGACTGTCCACTTTTAGCTGTGCTCAGGCAGTCGTTCGCACTGCCTGACACGCTCCCTGCCCTTTTAACAGATGACTCTGCTATGGCTGACTTAGTTTTATGTTTTATTCGGACAGGGGGTTTTTATCATTTAATCTGAGTGTTTCTGTTTTATTTTATTGTTTTGTGTTGATTCTGGCCTTGGGGCCTACGATTTTAAACTGATTTTTTAATGTGTTTCTAAGTGGTTGGCTTCTCCTTTTTTAATTCTATGGTCGGCCGACCACCGTCACACTCTGTGTGATTTTAGTTCGTTTTGTCTTGTCTTTGTCTAAGTTTCTCTTGTTCTGTATCGTCTGTGATCTATTCTGTTAATCGTTTTTATTCTCTGTGGGTATCCTTAGTATTTGGAAAAAGCGACCGATGACTGTAGCAGTCTGGTCCCTTTAATCCCACAAACCAACCAACCACCTGTCTATGAATGAAATTATAGTCTAGAAGCAAAATTTGGAAAAAGATTCTGGATTTTCCGACTATACACGCCCAGAGACAAACTTTCTTGTACCTAATGAACATTGGTCTCACCTAGCTCATTTAATATGAAATAGGACCAGACTGATCAATAGCACAAGAAAATTACCCAAAGTTTTAAAAATCATAAAGACCTAGTTACGAATACCACAAACACAGTTTCCTTTCATAGGTACATATTGTTTTGTATTTTATGTCGTTGACTTCTAAGTTTACTTTCATAATGTTTATATAGATTTTGTATTTATGTCTTGTAAAAGAATGTTTTGGGATTAACAAAATTTTTTTCAGCTCTTCATAATGTTCTTATTTTTCCCTTACATTTTAGTAACTGGATCATTCTTACAGAGTTTCCACGTTACAGCGAATAGATTGTAAATGTGGTTCCATATAATTTTCATTACCGTAGGGTACCTTTGGACTGTATTCACATTAATAGCGTTTTATAAAGTATTCATGAATATATTTCTTCAAACCTTAAGTTACTTATTTCAGGATATCATGTTTATTATAAACACTTTTCATCGTTACATTGTGCATGGAATTTCATTAATCGATTTTTATGGCTAAGTTTTACAAATAATACCTGAATGGCTAGTACTAAATCGGTGATCCCTTGATGCCTCTGAATCTGTCTGAAGAGCTGATCAGCTGTACCACAAATTTCTCTTCTCCACAACTCTATTCATTACCTCCTCATTAGTTACATGATCTACGCATCAAATCTTCAGCATTCCTCTGTAGCACCACATTTCAAAATCTTCTATTCTCTTCTTGTCTAAATGGTTTATCGTCCATGTTTCACTTCCATGCATGGTTACACTCCATAAAAATACTTTCAGAAAGGACTTCCTAACACTTCAATCTATACTAGATGTTAACAAATTTCTCTTCTTCGGGAAAGCTTTCCCTCCCGTTGCCAGTCTACATTTTATACCCCCCCCCCCCCCCCCTGCTTCGACCATTATCTGTTACTTTTATTTCCAAATAAAAAACTCATCTACTACTTTAAGTGTCTCATTTCTTAATGTAATTCCCTCACTATCCCCTGATTTAATTCGACTACATTCCAGTATCCTCGTTTTGCTTTTCTTGATGTTCATCTTATATGTTCCTTTCAAAACACTGTCCATTCAGTTCAACTGCTCCTCCAAGTCCGTTGATGTCTCTGACAGAATTACAATGTCATCGGCAAATCTCAATGATTTTATTTTTTTCTCCCTCGACTTTAATTCCTTTTGAAAGTTTTCCTTTTTTTTCGTTGCAGCTTGCTCAATATACAGATCGAATAACATCGGTTATAGGCTACAACCCTGTCTCACTCCCTTCTCAACCACTGCTTCCCTTTCATACCCCTCGACTCTTATAACTGCCACCTGGTTTTTGTACAAATTGTAAATGGCCTTTCCCTCCCTGTATTTTACTCCTGCCACCTATAGAATTTGAATGAGGGTATTCCAGTAAACATCGTCAAAATCTTTCTCTAGGTCTACAGTTGCTATAAACGTAGGTTTGCCTTTCCTTAACTTCTCTTCTATGGGACGGCTTGGGGTCAGTATTGCCTCGTGTTTTCCAACATTTCTATGGAATTCAAACTGATCTTCCATGAGGTCTTCTTCTACCAGTTTTTCCAATTGGTTTTAAAAAATTCGTGTTAGTATTTTGCAGCTGTGACTTATTAAACTGATAATTCGGTAAGTTTCACACCTGTCAGCACCTGCTTTCCTTGGAATTGGAATTATCATATTCTTCTTGAAGTCTGAGCGTATACCTCCTGTCTCATACATCTTGTTCACCAGACGGAAGAGCTCTCTGAAGGCTATCAATAGTCCTAACGGAATATTGCCCACTCCCGGGGCCTTGTTTAGACTTAAATGTTTCAATGCTTTGTGAAATTCTTCACGTAGCGTCATATCTCCCTTCTTACCTTCTTCTACGTCGTCTTCCATTTTCATGATATTGCCCTCAAGTACATCTACCTTGTATAGATCCTCTATATTCTCCTACCGCCTTTCTGCTTTCCCTACTTTCCTTGGGACTGGTTTCCCATTTGAGCTCTGAGTATTCAAACAGGTGGTTCTCTTTTCTCCAAATGTCTCTTTAATTTTCCTGTAGGCAGCATCTATCTTACCCCTAGTGATATATGCTTCTACATCTTTATATTTGTCCTCTAGCCATTCCTGCTTAGCCATTTTGAAGTTCCTAATTTTTTAGATGTTTGTGTTCCCTTTCGTCCGTTTCATTTATTGCATTTTTATGTTTTCTCCTTTCATCGATTAAATTCAATACCTCTTGTGTGACCCAAGAATTTCTACTAGCTCTCGCCCTTTTACCTAATTGATCCCATACTGCCTTCACTATTTCATCTCTTAAATCTACCCATTCTTCTTATAATGTATTCCTTTCCCCTTGTTCTAGTCATTTGTTCCCTAAAGCTCTCTCTAAAACTCTCTACATCTCTGTTTCTGACTGGTTATTTGTGTCCCATCTCTGGTTCTGACTGGTTATTTGTGTCCCATCTCTTTCAATTACTGTCCTTTTGTCGTTTCTTCAGCTTTAATGTGTAGTTTATAATCAGTAATTTGTGGTCAGAGTCCACATCTGTCCGTGGGAACGTCTTACAATTTAAAAGGTGTTTCCGAAATCTCTGTTTTGCCATTATATAGTCAGTCTGAAGCCTTCCGGTGTCTCCAGGCCTCTTCCACGTATAGAGCCTTCTTTTATGATTGTTAAATCAAGTGTTGGCTATGATTAAATTATGCCCTGTACAAAGTAGTAGCTTCCTCTTCCATTCCTTTTCCCCTGTCTGTATTCACCTACTGCTTTCCCTTCTATTCTTTTTCAGTCCATATTCACCTATTACTTTCCATTCTCTTCCATTTCCTACACTTTAATTCCAGTCTCCCATGACTATTAAATTTTCGTCTCTCTTAAATTTTCAATAACTTATTTTATCTCATCATACATTTCCTCAATCTCCTCATCTGCATAGCTAGTTGGCATATAAACTTGTACTACTGTGGTGGGTGTGGGCTTTGCGTATGTATTGGCTACAATAATGCCTTCACTACGCTATTCACAGTAGCTTATCCGTGCTCTATTTTCTTAATACATTGTTAAATCCACTCCTGCATTACCACTCTTTAATTTTAAATTTATAAGTCCGTATTCACCTGGCCAGAAGTCATGCTCCTATTGGCAGGGAACTAAACTAATTCCCACTATATCTAACTTCAGCCTCCCTTTTAAAATTTTCTAACCTATCTGCCCTATTAAGTGTTTTACCCAAGATGATGCCATCATCATTTAATCACACAGTAGAGTTGCATGCCCTCTGGAAAAAGTACGGCTGTAGTTTCCCATTGCTTTCAGCCATTGGCAGTACCAACACAGCAAGGCCATTTGGTTGATGCCACAAGCCCAAGAAGTCAATCATCCAGACTGTTGCCCCTGCAACTACTGAAAAGGCTGCTGCCCCTCTTCAGGAACCACACGTTTGTCTGGCCTCTCAACAGATACCCCTCCGTTGTGGTTGCACCTACAGTACGGCTATCTCTATCGCTGAGGCACGCAAGCCTCCCCACCAACGGCTAGGTCCAATGTTCATGAGTGGGGGGGAGGGGGGGGGGAGGAAGTTGGCAGTATATCGTACGATAAAAGAGCAGCTGAGTTTCACGTCAGTGATCCTTTCTGAAACCGTCCTGATTCGTGAACAGAAACCATTCCTTCTCAGGAAATGTATCATATTCGATCTGAGAATATGTTCAAGAATTTTACATAATCCGATGTTCAGGATATTCATCTGCGTAATTCTGCAGGCCCTTTGTTTCACCATTCTTACGAGTATGTACAGAAGCCATCTACACTTCTTTCTTGTCGCTTGGGAGCTTTTGCTGGCCACATTATCATTGCTTGAAATGAAACCAGAAGCAGAATGACTTTCTAACCAAGATGATATTTCATTGTTCATAATTCATGATGAAGAAAACAATACTCAGTTACTTTCACATAGAAATATTGAAGTTTTCTCATGCGAGACTGTGCGTACAAATTCCTCTAAAGAGGTGATGCTCAGTTATCTCCACGAAAGAAAAAAACTGCATTTATTTTTAAAAATAGTAACTGTCGTTTTGTGACACTTTTTTCCGTTAACTGGGCCCGGATTTTATTAGTAATGTAACATTAATAATTATTGCACTAACATCGTACTAAGGAATAGCAATAATGACCAGAGGTTTTCGACAACATTGGAGAAGTTGTGATCAGCAGGAACCATATATGGTCTGTCATGTTCAACTGTATTAGATTCAGAATACATATTTTTCCTTTTCCATATTGTATTAATGACAGATAAAGTTCTTGGTACTCTCTTATAGGAAAATAATTTGTACATAAGTTTTAGAAAAACTATACCATGAACAAATAAATAAGGTGTAATTAAAACTATGATATAAACATAATTTCTTCTTTTTTAATATTTTCCATTTAATAGAGATTTGTAGTTAAAAACCTACTCTTATTGCCTATGTGAATTCCAAATATTCAGATTAACATTTACCCACCTGTCCTGTAAGATGCATCTGATCTACTCTCTTCTGCCGTTACTCCTGAAATAAACAATAAAAATAACGCAATTAAACTCAAGTCTTTTGCTGTGTGATTCACTGCAAATCGCGCGGTTCCAGACTGTAGCGCCTAGAACCACTCTGCCACTCCGGCCGCCTTGCCCACCGGGATCGCCCGACATGGGTCCCAATGAAAATTTGTGGGACACATTGGAGAGGTCAGTTCGTGCACAAAATCCTGCACCGATAAAACTTTTGCAATTACCGACGGCTATAGAGGTGGCACGGCCCAGCTTTTCTGCACGGGACTTGCAACGACTTACTGAGTCCATGCCTCACGAGTTGCTGCGCTATTCCGGGAGAAAGGAGGACCGGCACGATGTTAGGAGGAGTCCCATGACTTTTGTCACTTGAGTGTACGTGGGAAAGAAGATGTATGTGCGCGCTGACCACCAAGCGCTAATGTTCCTAGCATCAGTAAGATTCACGAGCAACTGCGTCATGTGTTGGGCAATACTGATTCCAAATACGACCTCTAGATCCGACTCTTAAAATCTAAACAGGCCAAGTAGTTGATTGGCTGGGCTATGATGTGGGTGTTTGTGGCACTGACGGCACACTGGGATCAGGCATTCATACAGAATTATTAAAGGAAGACATTAGTGGAAAAAGACGTACAGCCAAACCTAACAAGAATAAAAGGCTTTCAGGCGCTCAATTAAGAGACTCATATGCCTCACGTGGAAAGTGAAGGACAGTGGGTGGAATGGTTGGCTACCAGAGTAGTTCATCCTAGCAATACCAATATATTTTCCGTAACGTGTACTACCAAAGGGAGAGTTAATTAATTGTTAACGTTTCCTAACAAACCACTTTTTAAACAGTTGCTGATGTTTAAATAAGGTCCAGAATCTTAAAATGTCTCTTAGAACAGTCTTCACAGTCCCCCGTTCCGTAGCCAAGGGGCAATACTTTATGACGACCACAAAAAAATTAAAGAGGTACAAATTTCATTGTCACTGAGTTTTGTAAGAAGAGTCTTCAACGTGAAAATATGAATATGACATCGGTGCGAAAAGCCACATCCACTACTAACACTTAAATTTTTGTGTTGAGTTTCACTGAAATATTTAAGTCAATTATAGAATCTGGTAAAATAATAACAATTTTTCTCAAAATTTTTAAGTATGGTGCACACGAGTAGATATTTTGAATAGGTGGGCATAAAATTCCCTGCGCTCCCTTGGTAATGTGAGGGTTAATAGAAGACGTGATAAGAATGTACCATAATCATCTTGGTCACGGCTAGACCAAAAAATTGAACAGAACTGTTGATGTGGTACTGCAGGGCAAGCACTACTGAAAGGAACTGCAGCAATCATAAAGAGCTGTGACACGTGACAGAGGGCAAAGCGCGAGAACACTCGAGCTCAAGGTGAGGTTCAGGTTATAAAACCACCCACACTGACTATCTTCTGTGTGTGGATTTCTGTTGAGCGCTACTCAAAGGGCAATTTGGGAGACAATACATCCATGTTTTGGTGGATGTGTCCCTAAACGTATGCATCTGAATGCAACAAACAGTACCATGACGAATCTCCAGTTTCCGTAACAATGGTACATATCAGAAAGCCAGAAGCCAAAAAATTGTAGTAATTATCCACTGGGTCAGGATTTTTAGTGGGCGTGCTGTGTGAGCGTCTGAGGTGGTGACGCAACGGGTGCAGGAAGGCGAACTCGGGAGCTGGTGTGGGTTGCTGTCGGATTCCCTAAAGTGTTAGTTGAACAGCTTTGTCTGGAAACACATTTATTACTTGCGATTTTATGGTGTGGACAGTCTTCAGCAGCAAGGTGGGAGGCGCAGTGAATCACTCACTCTAGTGTGAAGAGGAATGTTCGCTGCAACTGTCAGTTGGCTTTGTCCACTGTACAGGTCAGAAGTGGGATAAAGCCTGCATGAGGACAGTTTCTTACGATGGGTTGCCTACATCAGGGGCAAGCATACATACAGAGGCAAAACTTACTGTTCTGATCCGTGTCAGCCCTCAACATATGTTCTCTTATGATTGACAGATCCTTAACATATCGGTATACCACATTTTATATCAAACTGATATCAAGTTAATTAATTAATTACCCCCACCCCTCCCCTCCATGATCAGCTCACCCTACCCCTCAAGAAAACTCCAACCCCCCACACCCCCTCGCCAATAGAGTAATAATATCAGGCTTGAGTTATTCACATAGTCCCCTCACAGTCTATCAATTATCAAACTGATATCAAATTAATTATACAAAATAATTAAAATAATCAATTAATTACCCCCATCCACTGATGAGGACTTAGGTTTTCCCCATCCGGTACGTGCATCACTTCCTCCAAGACTCCTCTCCCCATTCACCTCTGGAAATGATGGGACATTGAAATTTTGGCAGAAAATTCAAAAAGTGGCGAGAAATTAAAATTTATTGTAGGAAATATCAAATATTGTGTGCTCACCTTGAGGTTTGGAGACCGACTTATATACTTTATAATGTCACTACGAGAGGACGCTGTTGTCCACCCCTCTCCACCAACACCCCACCCCTCCCCCCATTACTGCACCCCCACACCCTCCTGCTCCACTTGTGAGGGAGCTTCAGTCTGTGCAGAGCTGCCTGAGAGGACAGATGTAAGTCTTTAATTTCAATGCAATACAGTATATTGTTTATTCAAACAATTTGAGCTGCGATTGATCAAACACTAGGCAGTGGCTCCATCCAGTTTTGTCAATAATAGCTGGATGTGGAGTGGATATTTTCGCTATTAGTCTAGCATTGGGCAGTTGCCCTATTCCATCTAGCCAGTAGACCTATGTGTTAGTACGGGTTGATAATAATAGCAGAGCAGCAAGCTATCACTGAAATACAGGGGAGTAGCCTCCTGCCGGTCTACAAGTGCATACCTGCTGGTGTGGAGAGGATATTTTCGCTTAGTGCAGCACTAGAGTGTTGCTCCAGCCGGTCTAGCCAATAGCCCTATATGGGAAGGATGGATAATAATGGAAGGACGGCAAGCTATCACTGAAGTACGTGGGAGTAGCCTCCTGCTGATCTACAAGTGAAAAGCTGCTGCTGAGGAAAATAAGGATGGGTAATAATAATATTAGAACAGTGACTAACTGGCCCACTGTGTCTGTATTTCCTTTCCTTTTTTTCCTTTATTGCAATTTCAACCCACTGCCTCATGTGGGAGGGGGTGCGCTGGGAGCTTCCCTCTGATGCCGCTTTACAGCCGAGAGATTTTAAAAAGGACAAGAAGATATAATGTGAAAGAAATATATAAAACAAGAAAAATGTAAATGGGAGACATTGTCACAAGTGAAAACCACAGAGAGCATAAAGGAAAACCTCACTGGATGAAGTTGTTTTAGAAACACTGGCGGCACTTATAAAAAAATGAAAACGTAGATCACAGCATTAAAACCCACAAAGTAGGAAAATAATTTAAAACATTGTACTTGTAGCAGGACATTTAAAGAAATCAAGGAGCACTACACAAGCTAAACTGGAAAGAACTGACAAAGGAGGGGAGGGAAGAAGGAGGGAGAAGAATAGGGAGATGAGGAGGTAAAAAAGGTGGCAAGGGCGAATTGGCGTGCTACCTACAGCAAGCACGGGAAGTAAGTCAAACAGTTGGCTGCCAGCAGTGACTGAGGCAACAACTTTGTAGAGCAGGAGAAGCTTTGCCTGCAAATTCGAACAAAAATGCCTCAGATGAAGACTGCAAGCGGCTTATGGCATTCCTGTAACTTGTTGGGATACTGTATGTAAAATTGAACGATGCCAAGAAGAGAAATTGAGCCCATACAGCAAGATACTTGCAGGCTGTACTGTGGGTAGAGTAGCAGTCATGACTGTTCGCCACACCCAATCCTACAGCCATCAGATCAATTTTTTTTTACTTTTGTACAGAGTGAATCATTAATTTAAACTGTGTTTTAATAATCATTCTTGAATTTTGAAGAAACTGGTTCCCCCTTTTATTTCATCCTAATCATACACCTATATAGGGTTCCTTCCTTGTGTTTGATTAATCCGAGTATACTGTGTTACAGATTTGTGAAGTGCAAAGTCAATATAAAGAGTCGCCATTTAAATTGTTTTTGTCTTTTTTTGACAATTGCAAAGGTAAAGGTTTGCTTAAGTAAAATTCAATCAGAGTGTGTCCAAGTTAATAGAATCTGTTAAATGACTATACAGACTTAGTTCAAAGAACGATAGCTTTTGAAAGTAAATTCCAGTAAGAAAGAGGTTTTCTTGAAGTGCTCACTGTAAAAAGTGTGTGCTTTAGTATCTAAGTATTTTAGTATTTAAGTTTGTTGATTATATAAAATACTTTTCTAAAGGTCCCCCCTGGCCAAACTTTTTTTTGGTTTCCTTGAAGTTGTCTACCGGACCGTTTCTCTTTTAAAAATGTAGTGTATAAGGGTGCAGCCAAACATTGTGTAAGTGGAGTAATATTTATTTGAAGAACGAAATTAAACAGTGGCAAGAAAGTAGGTAAAATTCATACTCCTGCGTTTCCAATACTTCACTGTTTCATTGCCAAGATACACTGGCGACCATTAGTACGTGTCTTAAACCACTAACTGAACTTGGAACTGAGTTGTCCTAGCTTCAATATAATACTGTTTATAATGAATTTCGTTCTAACCAGCCGCTGGGTAAGATTTTAGGAAACGAATTGAATAATCTGATTTACTTATCCATTAGACACAACATACGGTCAAATCCTGTAAAAAGGGTAAATCTGTTGATTAGCTTTTCCTATTAACAGGACTATCCTCTCATAGCGTACTTTATTTGGAAACTAAACTAAATTTAGTAACAGAGTTATACATGGCAACGTAGAGACAACATTTCCTTTTCTTTATGTAAAGGCACACTAAATTGCAATAGTAGTGGAAGGGTTATACATCTACATCTACGTCTACATCTACATCTACATCTACATGGATACTCTGCAAATCACATTTAAGTGCCTGGCAGAGGGTTCATCGAACCACCTTCACAATTCTCTATTATTCCAATCTCGCATAGCGCGGAAAGAATAAACACCTGTATCTTTCCGTACGAGCTCGGATTCCCCATATTTTATCTTTGTGATCGTTCCTTCCTATGTAGGTCGGTGTCAACAAAATATTTTCGCATTCGGAGGAGAAAATTGGTGATTGGAATTTCGTGAGAAGATTCCGTCGCAACGAAACACGCCTTTCTTTTAATGATTTCCTGCCCAAATTCTGTATCATTTCTGTGACACTGTCTCCCATATTTCGCGATAATACAAAACGTGCTGCCCTTCTTTGAACTTTTTCGATGTACTCCGTCAGTCCTATCTGGTAAGGATCCCACACCGCGCAGCAGTATTCTAAAAGAGGACGGACAAGCGTAGTGTAGGCAGTCTCCTTAGTAGGTCTGTTACGTTTTCTAAGTGTCCTGCCAATAAAACGCAGGCTTTCTTTAGCCTTCACCACAACATTTTCTGTTCTTTCCAATTTAAGTTGTTTGTAATTGTAGTACCCAAGTATTTAGCGGAATTTACGGCTTTTAGATTAGACTGATTTATCGTGTAACCGAAGTTTAACGAGTTCCTTTTAACACTCATGTGGATAACCTCACACTTTTCGTTATTTAGGGTCAAGTGTCACTTTTCGCACCATTCAGATATTTTTTCTACATCGTTTTGCAGCTTGTTTTGATCTTCTGATCACTTTATTAGTCGATAAACGACAGCGTCATCTGCAAACAACCGAAGACGGTTGCTCAGATTGTCTCCCAAATCGTTTATACAGATAAGGAACAGCAAAGGTCCTATAACACCACCTTGGGGAACGCCTGAAATCACTTCTGTTTTACTCGATGACTTTCCGTCAATTACTACGAACTGTGACCTCTCTGACAGGAAATCGCAAATCCAGTCACATAACTGAGACGATATTCCATAAGCATGCAATTTCAATACGAGCCACTTGTGTGGTACAGCATCAAAAGCCTTCCGGAAATCCAGGAATACGGAATTGATCTGAAATCCCTTGTCAATAGGACTCAGCACTTCATGTGAATAAAGAGCTAGTTGTGTTCCACAGGAACGATGTTTTCTAAACCCATGTTGACTGTGTGTAAATAGACCGTTTCCATCGAGATAATTCATAATGTTCGAGCATAATATATGTTCTAAAATCCTACTGCATATCGATGTTAACGATATGGGCCTGTAATTTAGTGGATTACCTCTACTACCTTTCTTGAATATTGGTGTGACCTGAGCAACTTTCCAATCTTTGGGTACGGATCCTTCGTCGAGCCAACGGTTGTATATGATTGTTAAGTATGGAGCTAATGCATCAGCATACTCGGAAAGGAACCTAATTGGTATACAGTCTGAACCAGAAGACTTGCTTTTATTAAGTCGTTTAAGTTGCTTCACTGCTCCGAGGATATTTACTTCCACGTTACTCATGTTGGCAGCTGTTCTCGATTCGAATCCTGGAATATTTACTTCGTCTTCTTTTGTGAAGGCATTTCGGAGGGCTGTGTTTAGTAACTCTGCTTTGGCATCACTGTCTTCAATAGTATGTCCATTGTTATCGCGCAGAGAAGGCATTGATTGTGTCTTGCCACTAACATACTTCACATACGACCAGAATCTCTTTGGATTTTCTGTCAGGTTTCCAGACAAAGTTTCGTTGTGGAAACTGTTATAGGCGTCTCGCATTGAACTCCGCGCTAAATTCCGAGCTTCTGAAAAGGATCGCCAATCTTGGGGATTTTGAGTCTGTTTAAATTTGGCATGTTTGTTTCGTTCTTTCTGCAACAGTGTTCTAACCCGTTTTGTGTATGAAGGAGGATGAGCTCCGTCGTTTGTTAGTTTATTTGGCATAAATCTCTCAATCGCTGCCGGTACTATTTCTCTGAATTTAAGCCACATCTGGTCTACACATATATTATTAATTTGGAATGAGTGGAGATTGTCTCTCATGAAGGAGTCAAGTGAATTTTTATCTTCTTTTCTGAATAGGTATATTTTTCGCTTATTTTTCGAGGATTTGGGGATTACAATATTCAATCTCGCTACGACAACCCTGTGCCCACTAATCCCTATATCGGTTTTGATGTTCCTTATTAAGTGAGGATTATTTGTTGCTAAGAGGTCAAGTTTGTTTTTACAACCGTTAACTGTTCGCTTTGGCCCATGAACTAACTGCTCGAAATAATTTTCAGAGAATGCGTTTAGCACAATTTCGGATGACATTTTATGTGTACCTCCGGAATTAAACATGTATTTTCGCCGACATATCGAGGGTAAATTAAAGTCACCTCCAACTACTATCCTATGAGCCGGGTACATGTTTGAAACTGGAAGCTAGGACAGTGGTGTCAGTATGTTCATGGACCTTGGCGAAGATGGTGTTGTCAATGCGGGGATCGTCAGGTATGGAGAAGACGTCAGAGAGATAGGATGCAAAATGAGTAGCCTTACTGAGGTTATCACAAAAGGGGTGGTTGTCATATAGGAGTGGGTAATGTGGGGCAACGTTGCTGCCAGTGGGGAGACGTAAGATGGACCAGTACTTGGAGGAGTTGATAGGGAGAGTGGTGTTGAGGCATGCACAAGTGTGACGCCATTTCCGGCGTTTCTTTGCTGTCAGTCGCTGCAGATGAGTTTCTGAAATTGTTCGTGACAGAGGAGTGCATCACGAGTGTGTAGGTGGGAACAGTAGAGCGGATGGGTCTCACAGAGAAGGTGTATGGTCCTTCGGGGTGGGGGGGGGGAGGGGAGGGCTATGTTGATGGATCGCTTTGACAGGAATGTTGGCTGCCACAGTACCAGACTGGATCTTCTGGAGGATGGATGAAGTGTGGGTGATGCCACCAGTATGTTGGAAGGTGAGGGGGTGAATTCTGACCTAGGTGGCAATGAAGTCCTGGTAAGCATTCCAGTCGGCCCAGGGGTAACTGTGAATAACTTTGGGCAGGGGGTGATGGAGGGCGAGGGGTGAGGGAGATGATAAGGAGGGCTGCGAGGTGATCAATGATAATGAGATCGAGGACTTCGGCGGTATGTGACCAAGGAGGTTCAAGGAGGCGAGGACGACATCAGAGGTGGTGTTACATCAGGATTTGTGTGCTGGAGGAGGAGGAGAAGGAGGTCACCTTGGATGAAGTCAACAGAGGTATGTGGGGTCATGGGGAAGCATGTTAAGGCATGCAGTAGTCACATAGGTGGAGGAGGTGCAATCAGTAGGTGCCAGGACGTAGTATGGGATGAGAGTAGCGGGAAGAACATAGATGGTGGTGCAGATTATAGTCAGGGTGAGAAGAAAGACTATGAGAATAAAGTGTTCAGTAAAGCCATGAAGCAGGGGGTTGTAGTCAGTCAGGGATATGCTTCAGGTGGCCAATAGCAACCCCATCTCACGCTAATGGTCAGGGGTTGTTGGTACTATATAGAACAAAGGAGAGGTGCAGACAGTGTGGTAAGGTTAAAGAAAGGTTTCATTGAGGATGAAGGTGTCTACATGATGGTGGGACCAGGTATGAATGAAGAGGGGCTTCATAGCAAGGAAGGGGAGCATGTTTTAGTTAATGATACTGTACTGCTGTCATGTAGTGAAGGAGGATGAGGGAGGGAAATGAGAGTGACGAGGGTTTGAGGTGAGTGAAGATAAGGCATGCTTGGTTTTGGGAGAAGGTGTCATAATTGTTAAGATGAAAGATGCAATGGGTGGCAAGGGAAATATTCTGGAGGGTGTGTGCCTGCTGGAATGGGTGGACGGTCTGGAAGACCATGGTGAGGAAATAGATGTCTTCAGCAGTAATGGTGGGCAGAGAGAATTGTCAGAGTGGATTGGCTAGTTTAAGGACAGGCAGGGACGGTGAGTTCGAGTATGGTGGAAGAGGATTTATCTTTACATTTCTAGAAGTATGTGGGGTGAGCTTCATAGCAGACATTGCAAGAAGGAGGGGAGGTGAGGTTGTCTTCATTGCAGTGAGGGCAGGTGGGCAGATTTCTGTCGACAGAGGTGAGATGGTTATTGTAGATATTGTAGACAAGACGCTTATGGCAGTGGTAGGTTTGGGGATAGGATTGGGACACGTCAGATTTACGGCAGTGGTCGTATATGAGGGTTCCCTCGGCTAGGAGAGGGTAAACGGAGGAGACGGAGTCAGTAAGGTCGCTCATAAGGAAGGTATGGCTGGAATCGTTGTAGATGCGATGTATGGAGAGCCAGCAGGGGCGTTGGGGATGTACTTTCTGATCTCAAGGATGAGGGAGCAGGCTTCAAAGAACTTTGGATCAGGGCAAGAGAGGAAGAAGATGTACACAGCAGGAGATTTGGAGGGGGGACAAGGAGTAGTGGGCATGGGGTTAGAATGGTTGGGATGGAATGGGCCTTTTCAATGGAGGTGGCAGGAGCAGGGTCCACAATGGGGCGGTTGGTGGGCTTTCTGGTGAGGGTGAGATGGGAAGGAAGTCGAGGGATGGGCTTGACAGTGCTGACCCTGGAGATTGGTGGCGCTATGAGGTAGTTGTCGCAGTGAATCACTGGGTGTGGTGACGTTGGATTGGGCAGGGGACGCATGAGTTGGCAGGGTGAGTGGTGGAGGAGAAGGTGGTCAGGGAGAGATGGAGCGATGAAGGATAGGCAGACGAAGACGACAAACACAGACACAAGGATGGCGATGGCGACAGTGACGAGGCATCAGACTCGTAGATCACTTCACAGGGCAGCCCTGGCAAATGAATAGACGATGGTGGATAACTGCCCCTTTTTTCTTTCTTTATTGAATTTCAATTCTGGTGTCTCAGGCAGGCTGGCATCAGCATAGGTGCTGCTCTTCAGCCAAGAGACAGAAAGTACATGACAGGAAGACATTTAAAACAACATAAAGGAGAAAATATGGCGAAACGGAGATATAAGAAGGGCGAACAGAATGGAAGAGAACATACAAAAGGGGATGACTGTTGTTGTTGTTGTGGTCTTCAGTCCTGAGACTGGTTTGATCCAGCTCTCCATGCTACTCTATCCTGTGCAAGCTTTTACATCTCCCAGTACCTACTGCAACCTACGTCCTTCTGAATCTGCCTAGTGTATTCATCTCTTGGTCTCCCTCTACGATTTTTACCCTCCACGCTGCCCTCCAATACTAAATTGGTGATCCCTTGATGCCTCAGAACATGTCCTACCAACCGATCCCTTCTTCTGGTCAAGTTGTGCCACAAACTCCTCTTCTCCCCAATTCTATTCAATACTTCCTCATTAGTTATGTGATCTACCCATCTAATCTTCAGCATTCTTCTGTAGCACCACATTTCAAAAGCTTCTATTCTCTTCTTGTCCAAACT
Organism: Schistocerca americana; assembly: GCF_021461395.2. NCBI lineage: Eukaryota > Metazoa > Arthropoda > Insecta > Orthoptera > Acrididae > Schistocerca > Schistocerca americana. The sequence goes on from NC_060126.1 coordinate 525,743,433, forward strand.
ATTTATCGTCCATGTTTCACTTCCATACATGGCTACACTCCATACGAATACTTTCAGAAATGACTTCCTGACACTTAAATCAATACTGGATGTTAACAAATTTCTCTTCTTCAGAAACGCTTTCCTTGCTATTGCCAGCCTACATTTTATATCCTCTCTACTTCGACCATCATCAGTTATTTTGCTCCCCAAATAGCAAAACTCCTTTACTAGTTTAAGTGCCTCATTTCCTAATCTAATTCCCTCAGCATCACCCGACTTAATTAGACTACATTCCATTATCCATGTTTTGCTTTTGTTGATGTTCATCTTATATCCTCCTTTCAAGACACTGTCCATTCCATTCAACTGCTCTTCCAAGTCCTTAGCTGTCTCTGACAGAATTACAATGTCATCGGCGAACCTCAAAGTTTTTATTTCTTCTCCATGAATTTTAATACCTACTCCGAATTTTTCTTTTGTTTCCTTTACTGCTTGCTCAATATACAGATTGAACAACATCGGGGAGAGGCTACAACCCTGTCTTACTCCCTTCCCAACCACTGCTTCCCTTTCATGTCCCTCGACTCTTATAACTGCCATCTGGTTTCTGTACAAATTGTAAATAGCCTTTCGCTCCCTGTATTTTACCCCTGCCACCTTTAGAATTTGAAAGAGAGTATTCCAGTCAACATTGTCAAAAGCTTTTTCTAAGTCTACAAATGCTAGAAACGTAGGTTTGCCTTTCCTTAATCTTTCTTCTAAGATAAGTCGTAAGGTCAGAATTGCCTCACGTGTTCCAGTGTTTCTACGGAATTCAAACTGATCTTCCCCGAGATTGGCTTCTACTAGTTTTTCCATTCGTCTGTAAAGGATTCGTGTTAGTATTTTGCAGCTGTGACTTATTAAACTGATAGTTCGGTAATTTTCACACCTGTCAACACCTGCTTTCTTTGGGATTGGAATTATTATATTCTTCTTGAAGTCTGAGGGTATTTCGCCTGTCTCATACATGTTGCTCACCAGATGGTAGAGTTTTGTCAGGACTGGCTCTCCCAAGGCCGTCAGTAGTACCAATGGAATGTTGTCTACTCCAGGGACCTTGTTTCGACTCAGGTCTTTGAGTGCTCTGTCAAACTCTTCACGCAGTATCACATCTCCCATTTCATCTTCATCTACATCCTCTTCCATTTCCATAATATTGTCCTCAAGTACATCGCCCTTGTATAGACCCTCTGACTGTAAAAATCTGAAGAAAGTTGTGTACACAGAAAACCACACACTGTGACGATTAAAAGAACACAAGGCAAAGCACAGCTGGAGTGTAAAAGTTGCAATGGCCGTGTATCATAGAACAATCACGAACAGCAACGCTATGTACAAGTCCAGCACATGAATAAAATCACAGCACTTGATGTCACTGTAGAACAGCACAGAATACAACAGTGATGTGGCACACTGATGACAAAGAACAAACTGGGAGGATCTGCCAGGGGTACAGATGTGAGGGAGAAGGGAAGAAAAGGGGGAATGGTCAGTGGTAGAGGGAGGGAGAGAAAGGGAGAAGGGGGGGGGTGCGATGGAGCGATCTGGGGAGGGAAGGACAGGAAACGGAAACAGCTGAGGATTGGTGCAGAGATTCAGGGGGGGAAGGGGGAAAAACCGCTCTGGGGGAAGGAGGAGAGAGGATGAGGGGTGACCTTGGGAGGGGGCCAAGGCCAGGCTACAGTTGGCAGGAAGAGGAAGCATCGTGGTGAAGTTCATCACCTGGGAAGGGGAGATGCTGGAAATTGCCCTGATGGAGGGTGTGGAGGTGGAGAGAGGGGGCATACAGCGATAGATGCACAGAAATGTGTGGGGAATGGAGACAAAGGAGGACGCCAGGAGGTGGGGGGGATCAAGGCTATGGGCAGTTTAAAGGAAGTGAATATGTTGGAGGAAAAGGAGGAGGTGGGTGAAGGGGATGAGGTCATACAGGAGCCATGTATGGGACAGAAGGCGGATAGACGAAGGCAAGGTGGAGCACATGGTGTTCTAGGGTTTGGAGGGCCTTATAAAAGCTTGTGCGGACTACACTTTTCTTTTTTTCCCTTTATTGTAATTCACACTCATGCCACAATGGGCAGGGGTGGGCTGGCAGTGGCAAAGTTCGCCACTCTGAAGCCTAGTGACTTTACAAAAAATATAAAAAAAGGGGAATGCATACATAAAAAGGGTGAGGAAAGGGGGATATGTAAATACAGTAAATAGAGATAATGGAAGTTAAAATATACACTAGCATAGGGACATACACTGGGGAGGGGCGGCAGTTAAAAAAGCCTACATTAAGTTAAAGAACCCAGCTGGCAATTTGTGTGGCACGTAAAATACACTTTAGTCACACACATGTAAAAAGTTGGCCACAGTATAAAAACACCACTGTAAACGACAGAGCACACACAAAGAATAAAAACCACAGGTAGGGGCCTGCTGAGGGACAGTAGGCCTGAGAGGGAGGAAAAATAGGGGAGGAAGGTGCAGGGGGGCTCGGGGGATGGTAGGAAGAGGAAAAAGGGAGGCAGGGGGCACACCAAGAGGTAAGAGATGGGTGGGGTGGGAGATGAAGAGGGAAGACAAGGCAGGAGGGAACTCAGAATCACATAATGGGGCATGGGAAAGGGAGGTGGGTGTAGGAGGGAGAAAAACTGCTCAGGGGGAGAGGAGGAGAGAGGGAGCCCTGAGGAATTCATAGAAGGGGTAGATTTCAGGGCAAAGCTCATCATATGGGAGGGTAGGTGCTGGAACTTGGGTTGGGAAAGGAGACGGAGGGTGTGGAAATGGAAACTGTGCGGGACACAATGGTAAAGGTGCGGCAACAGGCTGGGTCTGGAGAGGAAGAGGGACACTAGGTGACGGGGGGGATTGAGTTGGTGGACGACATACAGGATGCAGATGTGTTTAAGGAAAAGAAGAATGTGGGGAAAAGGGGGTGAGAGCATAGAGAATGTGTGTGAGGAACAGAAGACAGATATGGAAGGCGAGGTGGAGTGTATGGTATTCTAGGACTTGGTGGTGGGTTTTATATAATCTGGGAGAGGTGGAAATCAAAGTAACACTGGCATAACAAAGGATCAGAAGGATAACAGATTTATAGGTGCGAAGGATGGTAGAAGGCTGAAGTCCACATGTCCAGCCAGACAGGAGTTTAAGGAGGTAGGGTCTATTGTGGGCTTTGTGTGAGACTGTAAGGAGATGGGGACTCCAGGCGAGGTGACAGTGAAGTGTGAGGCCAAGGTATTTCAGGGTGGGACTGAGGTGAATATGACTACTAGAAATGTTTAGGTAGAAATCTTGAACACAGAAGGAACTGGTGGTGCGTCCTATGATGATTGGCTTGGTCTTGGAGGGGTTGCAACAAGTGGTGAACTGGTGAATGTGGGTTTTGGGTACGTTGGGACCATTGAAGGGTAGGATAATGGGCCAGGAAGGCGGTGGAGCTGGTGGGGGAGGTTTGGGCATATTGACAGTATACAGGAGATAGAGGAGAGGGGAAAAGATGGACCCTTGGGGCATGCCAGCAGTGGGACAGAAAGTAAGGGAGTTGGATTAGTGGGTGTGACATAAAAGGGACGAAAAAAGCAAGGAGATGTACGAAACCGATCGGGAGAGCATAGGTTTGGAGTTTGCAGAAGATGCCGGGATGCCAGATATGGTCGTAGGCGTTCAGGAAGTCGAGGGAAACGAAGATAGCAGAGTGATGGGAGTCAAGTTGGAGGGAAAGAAGATTGGTAAGGTTAAGGAGTTGGGTGCTGGCTGAGAAGGAGGGCGAGAAGCCACACTGGGTAAGGGGGAGGAGGTGGTGCTCATTAAGATGGTGATGAATATGTAGGAAGAGGATGGACTTCTTACCAAACTTGGAGGTGAGGCAGATAGGACGATAGAAAATGATCTGAGGGGGATTTGTTGGCTTTAGGGAACAGAAATACATGGGAAGTCTTGCACAGGACAGGGTAAAACCAGTGGAGAGAAATTGTGCAGGGTAGCAAGGGCAGCCAGGAAGGACAGGGGGGATTCCTTAAGGTCGCAGTGGGTGACACTGTTGTGACCAGGGGTGGTGTTGCATTTGGAGCAGAGGACGAGTGTGATGTTGTGTATGGTGATGGGAGTGTTTATGTCTGAGGGGGTAACTAATCCAAGTACCAGAAACTAAGGGTGAGTGGCACTACAGGCTATCATTGCATTCAAGGACAGTGGGGAGGAGGGAGTAATCAAAATGGAGATCGTCAGGAATGGAGGAAACCTCAGAGCAGTGCGAAGCAAAATGGTTAGCCTTACTGAGGTTGTCAGGAAAGGTGGGGTTGTCGTGGAGAACAGGATAATGCGGGGCTGGATGGCTACTAGTAAGGCGGTGGAAGGCAGACCACTACTTGGAGGAGTTGACAGGGAGGGCGGAGCTGAGGCATGTACATGTTTGGCACCAGTCCCAGCGTTACTTTGCTGCGAGGATGTTCTGGACGTGTTGTTGTAATTGCAGCTGACGGAGGAGTGTATCCCGTTCACAGGTGGGGAGGAAGGAGTGGTAGAGCCTGCGAGACTAACAAAGAATGAGGACAGACTGTGGAGGAAGCATGGGGCGGTGATGGTGGATGAGTTTGGTAGGAATGGTGGCCTCTACATCGTCAGTGATGGTCGTCTGGAGGAAGGAAGAGGCATGGGTGACGTCATCGGAATGGTGAAAGGGGTGGCTTTCGACCTGTGAGGCAATGGATTCCCAGTAGGTGTCCCAGTCGGCGTGGCAGTAGTCGAGGATGCACTTCGGAGGGGCAGAAGATAGGGAGGCTCAAGGGGGTCTTGGGTGGACGAGATGGTGAGAAGGATGGGGAGATGTTCACTGTCAATGGGATCGAGGACGTCCGTGGCGATACGATGCCGGATATAACAGATATTAAGCCAATTAGAGCAGATTTTTTTTAATGATGCGAGAATACTTAGAGAAAATATGTGCTATGCCGTATTGTTACAGTATTTTCCCCACAAGTAACAACACTTAAGTGATATGAAAACGCGTGTGCAGATTTCTTCTGCCTTCAAAAATAATTCGTATAAAAGCGAAAAAATCTACATTTCGCGTGAGAACAACATGATCAACAACATTCATGTCTCGAAATGAGTAAAGTGAACTTTTATACAGGTGTGTGTGTGGGGGGGGGGGGGGGGAGGAGGGGGGATGGTCAATGTGGCGGTGGAATTCGTTCGAACTGCTGTATACATCCAAGCCGCAGCTGTTTGTCTTGCAATGTGCAGCAGCTGGCAGCATGAATGCTCGGCCAGCAGGACGTCACAGATTAGCTTGATCTGTGCTGTGCGCAAGTCCATAGCTGGCCCTCTCTTCAGGTACACAATACACATTGTAAATGAATGAACACCACAGTTGTGAAATATATTGTATAATATATTTCCCATGTTTCTGTTGGCTAAGATGCGACTTGCGTCTTATTAATAGGTATGTTTCAATCCCAGATGATGTTTCTACAGGAGTCCTGTTTACAGGGGCAGAATTTTATGGGTCAGTGGCATGAGACGTTTGAAACTCCTCCTTCCACATGGAAGAATTTGTAGTTTGGGCTACCTTCAGAACATACCGATTGGAAGAAGTATCAGTGGCCCTGCCCTGTGCTGTCTCTTCACCTCCATCGACATCGCCACTGCACGTTGCTGCTGTTTGCTGCCACCCACTACTTCGTGGAGAGCTGCTGCTTGCCTACCTCCGCTGCCTGCCACCATCGCCATCGCAATCGCAATCGCCACCGCTGTCACTGTCATGTCGCTGACCCTCGTTGCTGTCACTGCCACTACCGTCCCTGCAGCTGGCCTTCTTCACTGTCGCTGTCGTCGCCTATCATGTGTCAGCATCCTAGTGCTGTTTCTCCCTCTCCATCTTCTTCTGCTGTTTTGTCTTCTTGTTCATCATTTCGCTTCCTACCTTGGCGACACCCATCGCTGGAAGGCTCATCTCCCTTTCATCACTGATACCCCAAGCACCACCATCATATACACCCCCTCTTCCCCTGTCATCAGCTTCAATTCATGGAGTTTCTCCTCTGGCCTTGCTCCACACATCCAGCCTCCCACTCCCACCTCCACCATCTGTCCTTTGCCTACAACCACCACACCTTTTTCACCCTCCCAGTTCACAGCCTGTCAGATCACAGTAGCACTGCAGAAGCATTACTGTCACTACCTCATTTTGTCACCACTGCAGCCTGAGAAGGGCCTGCCTCCCATGACATCCCATTCCAACCTGCCCTCACTCTTCCTCCCAGGCCTCCCTCACCACAAAACACCCTAAATGGCCCAGTGTCAACCGCACCTGCCCCCACCAACATCAACCTCCATTCTTTCTTACCCCTCATTGATACCACCCCTGTTCCCACATCCCAAACCCCCCTCCATGCACACCTCCCAACTCATCCCCCACAAAGACACCATCCTCATAAAATCCCACAATCCCTCCCTCCATACTGACTTACTCGAAAAGGTCTCCCATGCTAACTTCACACCCTTCCTTAACCCCTCATCTCCCCACCAGCTCCAACCCCCTTGCCATCCTCCAACCATCACCATTGTGATGATTAAGCTCAGCCCTGTGGTCACAGAGGTGTTGGTGGAACTGAACGCCCACCCTGCCACATTAATAATGACTCTGCACCCACCTTTCTCATCAGTGTCTTCACAGAATCGACCACATATTTACACAGGGAAATCTCATCTATAACCGCTGCCACCCTGTTGACCATCACTGCTTCCTTCCCCAGTCCCAGCAGTGCCTAAAGTTCCTGGTTTACAATAATCACCTCTCCTCTGAAAGTAGAAATCCTCCCACCTGCCCCCACTGTAAAGCTTCTTACTTCTGTAAACAATGTCCCACCTTTGCCTCCCCTTATTCATATAATACCTGTTATGAAGCCCACCCAACCTATTTCTATAAATGAAAAGCAAAACTCCCTCCCACCAAACCCAAGCTTATGATCCGTATTGGTACCATTGACCAGCCTCTCCACCCCAACAATTCTCTCTGCCTGCCCCTCCCCCTCAGCTGAAAACCATCCGTTTCCTTGCAGTAGTGCTTCAGAACATTAACCACTTCCAATGCCCACACACACACCAGCACATCTTCCTACCTGCCTGCTCCATTTTTTACCTTAACATGCACGCCACCTACTCCTAGAACCAAGCACACTTTGTCTTTACCCACCTCGACACCTTCGCCTAAGCCACTCTCTTCCCCCCTCCTTCCACTTCCATCGTGGTACAATCACGGTATCATCTCCTTTACCAAACATCTGCTCCTTCCCTGCAAACAAGCCTCTATTCACACGTACCATGTCCCCACACCAGCTTGACACCTTCATCCTCAATGAAACGTTCCTCCAACCTCTCCTATGCCCTTCGCCATACCGATAGTCCACTCCTCTTAGTGCGAGTTGGGGTCACTATTGGCCACCTTAAGCATATCCCTGTCTGGCCACAGCCACTGCTCAATGAACCTATGGAACACCTTATCCTCAGCAGCTATTCCCCACCTGCTCCATCACCTGTGCCACCATCTACGTCTGTCCTGCTGTTCTCCATTCTCTGTGGCTTTCTCTGCCATATTGATCGCACCTTCTCCACCTATGTGATTGCTGCAGACCTCATCATCCATAGCTGAAACCCTGCCACACTTTTGCAGTTGCATCAGGTCCCTTGCACCACCCAAGATGACCTCGTACACATCCCTCAGCCTGATAGTAACACCACCACCTATGTCGTCCTCGTTTCCCCCAACCTCCTTGGGTGTAGCACTGTGGAAGTCCTAAAGCCTAAAGTCCTTCTCAACATCTCCTTTGCTCCTCGCCCTCCTTAAGCTCCCCAGCCTGTTGTCCCTTCCAAGGTCGTTCACTATTACCGCCGTGCTGACTGGAATACCTAACAGGGATCCATCGACACCCAGTTCAGAGGTAATCCCCTCACCTTCCAACATCCTGATAACATCACTCACACCTCGCGCTTCCTCCAGAAGATCATCTCTGCCACTGCAGAGGTCCACCTTGCCTTTAAACCTACTCACCCCCACCATTCTATCCTTCCTACACAGGCCATACTAGTCTATGAACCCTGCAGGCCCTACTGTTCCTTCTTCCACACTTGTGACTGGGACACACTCCTCTGCTACTGGTAACTACAAAGACATATTTGAAACCTTGTGACAGTAAAGAAACGCCAGGACTGGGGCCAAACATGCACACAACTCAAAGCTATCCTCCCTGTCAGCTCCCCCAAGTACTGCACTGCCTACCAACACCTAACTGGTAGCCACTGACTCTCAATTGCCCACTCTTCCATGACAACCGTCCCTTCCCTGACAACCTTAGTGAGACTAACCATTTTGCTTCCCACCACTCTGAAGTCTTCTCCATACATGATTACTCCCTCTTCCCCACCGTCCTTGATCACACTTGCTCCTGACTTCCAGTACTCAGGCCCATTACCACCCTCAGAATTAAACACCCTTATAACAGCACACAACATTAAACTCATCTTCCGCTCCAAGTGCAACACCACCCCTGATCACAATTGCCTAGTGACAACTCAAGGAATTTCCTCTCTTCTTCCTCACCACCTTGCCACACGATTCTCTCCACGAGATTTTGCCCTGAACTGTAGAAGACTTCCACACCACATTGTTCCTTAAACCCAACAAACCCCCTCCTGACACATCCTCCTATCATCCCATATGCCTCACATCTGTGTTCTATTGTCTGAATGCATCCTTTCATGCTGTATCCACCACCACCTACCCGAATAACACTTCCTCCCTCTTACCCAGTGTGGTTCTGGGACCCCCTCCTCCGCTGATGACGAGCTCCTTAACCTTACCCTCCTCTTCTCTCTCCAGCTTAACTCCCATCGCTCTGCTGTTTTTGTTTCCCTCGACTTCTAGAATGCCTATGAACATGTATGGTATTCTGGGCTCCTTTTCAAGCTCCAGACCTATGCCCTTCCTATCCGCTTCATCCATCTCATTGCATCCTTCCTCTCCCACCATCCTTCCTACGTCACCATCCATAATACCAATTCCCATACCTTCTACCCTCCACAGACATGCCCCAAGGCTCCATCCTTTCTCCTCTCTACCTCCTGTGCACCGCTGATATGCACAAACCACACCCACCCATCCATCTCCTTCAACATGCTGATGACACCGCCTTCCTTGCCCTCTGTTCCCCTTCAACGGTCCCAGCGCACCCTTCAAACTCATTTACGCCAGTCTGTCACTTGATGTAACCAGTGGCTCCTTTGGATCAGTCCTTCAAAAACAGAGGCAATCTTTATATGTTGTACCACCCCTTCCTTCCATGATTTCTACCTAACCGTCTATGACCATCATATCCAACTTACTCTCACTTTGAAATGTCTGGACCTCACCCTCGACTGTCACCTCACCTGAACTCCCCAACTCCTTTCCATCAACTGTAGAGTCCACAATGGACTCTATCTTGCGAAACTCCTGTCCAGCCAGACATGCAGATTCCACCCTTCCACTATCCTTCATACCTAAAAACCCTTGATCCATCCCACCCTTTGCTATGCCAGCGTCACCAGGATCTCTGTCCCTCCTAAATTTTATAAGGCCCTCCAAATCCTTGAACACCACGATTTCCACCTCACCTTCTATATCTGTCTCCCAATCCCCATGAGGATCCTCTATGACCTCAATCCTTTCCCACATCTCCTCCATTTCCTTGGACATTTCCTATCCCAATGAAACTTTCAGCGTCTCTCCAACCCAGATAATGAGCTTCACCCCATTATTTAACTTCCAGCTCTGGCTCTACTTCTCCTTCCCTCCTTCCTAGGATCCCTGTTCTTTCCCACCCCCTTACTGTTTCTTCCCTCCTACCCCCCTGACTTCTCACTTCTCTTTTCCCACTCTTTGCGCTCCTTCCTGGATTGCTGCCTTCCCCACCCTCCCTGTCTCCTGACCCTTGGTGTGCTACCAGCTCCCGCCTTCTGCCCTTTCCTGCCATACCCGCCTCAAATGAACCCCTTTCCTCTCCCTCCTTTTCCATTCCTTTCTGGATTCTCTCCCTTTGCCGGAACGATTTGAAGTGGAATGATCATATAAAATTAATTGTTGGTAAGGCGGGTGCCAGGTTGAGATTCATTCGGAGAGTCCTTAGAAAATGTAGTCCATCAACAAAGGACGTGGCTTACAAAACACTCGTTCGACCTAGACCTGAGTATTGCTCATCAGTGTGGGATCTGTACTAGGTCGGGTTGACAGAGGAGATAGAGAAGATCCAAAGAAGAGCGGCGCGTTTCGTCACAGGGTTATTTGGTAAGCGTGATAGCGTTATGGAGATGTTTAGCAAACTCAAGTGGCAGACTCTGCAAGAGAGGCGCTCTGCATCGCGGTGTAGCTTACTGTCCAGGCTTCGAGAGGGTGCGTTTCTGGATGAGGTATCGAATATATTGCTTCCCCCTACTTATCCCTCCCGAGGAGATTACGAGTGTAAAATCAGAGAGATTCGTGCGGGCACGGAGGCTTTCCGGCAGTCGTTCTTCCCGCGAACCATATGTGACTGGAACAGGAAAGGGAGGTAATGACAATGCCACGTAAAGTGCCCTCCGCCACACACCGTTGGGTGGCTTGCGGAGTATAAATGAAAAAGTAGATGTAGATGTGCTTCCAAGATTAATCTAGTTTACTCTCCGTCGTATTTTTGTGCCCGCCGTATGTGTTAGTTACGTGTATTGTGTTTCAAATGTCGTCGCCAGGTGTGACTTTTAATACTGTGGACACCGTTTTTTATCGTGTTCTCTGTGCCGCCGGTGTTCCTGTGCCACATCTTAGTCATATGTGACTTTATTTATATGTGGACTTTATGCAGAAGAACCTCGTTGAACTCCTCCTTTTTGTATATTTACCTCCAATTGTTTCCCCTTATCATGTGATAAATTCTTCTGTTAACCCCTAATTATCTGCTTTTATCATTCTCCTATGTCGTTTACACAGTCTCTTGCGTGAAGAGCGATGGATTGTTCCGATACCAGGCCACCCCTTCCCACATGAGGCAGAGGTATGAAATTACAACAAAGGAAAAAAACGTGTAGTAGGACAGTGGGTGCTGTTCTAATATTATTATTAGCCATCCTTATGTTCCTCCCAGTAGCAGCTATTCATTTGTAAATCGGCAGGAGATTACTCCCCTGTACTTCAGTGATAGCTTTCTGTCCTATCAGTGTTCCCATCCTTGGCTCATCTCTGAACAGTTGAACGTCTATTTACCCATACACATCTCAGCAGCCATCGTTGATCACTGTCATCTATGGACCATGGTGTAACACAGTTTCGTAGGGCCTGTCTGCCATGCGTGGTATACTTTAACCACGGTGGAATGTGAACATTTTAAAGACTTAGTCGTTAAGGAAATGCTTCAGTCCTTGCTCCAAAACCCAATGATCATTCCCTTTTGGACGACAAATAAATCGCTCCATTTCCGAATTACGAAAACGATTGCACTGCTTTCCGCGTCCCCGTCCCGCCACCTGACTCGTCTTTTACTTTCCATTGATAGTACTACCACAGACGGCTGCCAATATGTACACAGAAAGAATAAAGGAGTAGAATTTTAATAACGTTTGTTTCATTTCAAAAGCCTTAAGAGTTTCCACATAAAATTTTGGGGTCTTTACTTTTTAACGTGCCCTTATATTATGAGTTTATCTACTGAAACTGTATATTTTGGAAGCAGCAAAATTATGTTCAGGTCTTATAATGTTACCATATTTTTCTTGCATTTTAGTGACTGTATCATTCCTTTTGATTATCTATATTACAATGAGTCGATTTTGAATGTCCTTTCACATAAATTCCTTAGTCATATGTCGTTTTTTCACTACACTCATATTTATAGTATTCCCTAAATGTTAAAGTGTACATTTCTTGCAAACTTAGTGTTATTCTGCAGTAAACACCTAGTGTGTTGTGGGGCGATCACTCTGTTGTATAAATAATTCAGAAGCCAAGATCGCTTAAACACTGTTTATTAGATGACCGGTTTCAACATACTAAAGGTGACACTTATTTATCTCTTTGTATCATATTGATTATAAACTCTTTCCATTGTTACTTTGGGTATAGATTGTTTTTAATCCATTTTCATGACAATGTTTTACAAGTAATAACCTAAAACTCTTCATCCTGTTTTAGTTGTAAAGAAGCATACTGCAAGACTGACGACTTTCATTTAGTTGTTTCTGGTCTTGATACACGGAGGGATGATCTTCAGACTTGATGGTCACCTAGAGTCAAAACCAGCCTATCAGATTGTACTGCTAACTGCATGTACATGGACTCAGTAATAACTCCTTTTAACTAAACATGTCATGCAGGTAACAGTACAAAATGAAGACCTCCTCTTCATGTTGCCTGTACTCATATTTGATAATTTTTTGACCAGGATGCTCTTTAATTGTTGACAATTCATGATTAAGAAAACAGGAATCTGAAGTTTTGACATAAACATGTTTAAATTTTTTCATTTAAGCCTGTGCAACACAAATTTCCACATAAAAAGATGAGGCTCTGTTTTCTGTGGGAAATACGCTTCATTTATTTTAAAAAATATTAACTATTGGGTTTTGACATTTTTTTCAATCAGCTGGTGCAGGATCATGTTAGTAACAGAAAATTAATTGTATTAGCTTCCTATTAAGAACTCGCAACAAATCCCCAAGTATTTTTTGACAATATTGGATTGTGACTGAAAGGAACCATCATCTGCTGAGTCATGTATGAGGCATAGGAAATAATTTAGTGGTATATTGATGCTGTATTAATTGGAGGGAAAGTTTCTGATAATCTCTAATAGGAAGAGATATTTACACATGAATTAAAAAGGAACTATAATATGAGGAATATTTAAATAAGATTTAAATTAAAAATTCTTATGCAACCAAATTTACTACTGATTATTAATTTTTCACTTGATACATGTAAATAGCTGAATAAAAATTAGAATTATTGCTTAAGTGAGAGCCAAATACTAAGATTGATGTGTACATACGTCTCATATTAGATTCAGGTGATTGAAACATTTCTTGGTGTACACCTGAAACAAAGAAGAAATGCAAATTAGGAATCTCATGTCTTTCGTTCAGCGCTACACTGCAAAAATGCAAGACATTGTGTGGTGATTTCTGTAAAGTCGCATGTGTAATCGCAATTCTATAACATCTGCTGTAACAAGTACAAGTGGAATTGTCCATAAAATTCTGAAACTCTTTTAGAAGTTTTTTAACACAGTTTTCTTGAAAATAATTCATTTGAAAGTCATGAAGTATTTGTGAAGCAATCTATTGTTCCCAGTTTCATTGGAAGAGAAATTCAATCGTTTTAGAACCTCTACACACCTCAATCATAAGACCACTACCTGTCAAAGGCATATGTCATGATTACAATAATATTACAGGTCAGCACAATGTTTTAATTTATCTGGATGTATTATAGTTCCTCGATGTTTGCTAACTCCTAGATAAAACAGTTAAAGAGAAGAAACAGTGCCATGTATTAAAATTCTCTAATATCTAAATCACGATTACTTGGTATACTTTACCAATTGCTCTTCATGTCACTATGAGATTGATTAAATTTCAGCTCATTACAATGGAAATGAAGCTGAAAGGATTCGGTAGAATTCAAGTAACGTATAAAAGATGTAAATTCCACATACCTGTAACATATTGGAATGCAACATATCAGAAGATGGTAGCGAACTTCAGAAAGACAGACTATGGATAGACAATCGCTGACGTGGGCGTCAGCTATTAAAGACTTTCAGAAACATATCTTCTATTTGGTATCTACTTTCAAGCGACTAAAAAAAGATCGTCTTCTGAAACGCTGTCCATTTCATTTAACTGGAGTCATCAGTAGAAACAGCTTTCGAACACTGAGAGATGTGTAATAAGCATATACAGCTGTGGGTGGCTATCTGCACTTTTGTTTTTGCGCAGTGAAGCGACACAGAATCAGTTCCACAGTACTCACGATATTGTTTCTTCAACTGCAGTATGTTGCATCTTATTGTTTGTAAGCAGAAGTTGAGTGGCCAACACAGATGGAGGATCCGGCTTCGGTTCCCACTACTACCAAGGATTTTTCCTCTGTGGGAGTCGTGGTATGGGGTGTACTCAGCTTCAGAATTCCAATTGAGGACCAACTAGATAGAGTAATAGCGTCTCCACGGTCTGAGAAGTCTGCAAAACGGCCAAGGCAAAAGACGACACGGCGACCGGTAGACAGCCCTTGGGCCTTCACGGCTTGGAAGAGGAGCTCGAGATACAAGTAACAATTCTTTTGTTGTTTTCAATCCATAAAACTCTCTCTTTCGCATACAATGTCGTTTACACTATTTTGTTTTTCACTTTACGTTTTTACCATTTCACATTGTACGTTCCACAGGCTTGCGCTTTACACTATTTGGTCTCTTTTTAATCAGCAATCCTCGACGTACGAACCTCATTGGTCTCTATACTTTGTTAATGGAGACAGATAATATTCACACCATTAACTTACAAACCATCACTAGCAATAACATCGCTGCCGCATTCCAGTGTAGAATGCCCAATTAGAAAAACGTTGCTATTTTTTTCTCATGCATCAAATGCTTTATCAGAGTCGCTGAGGACCCTATCCCCCGCGGTGAAAATATTCTTTCTTCTGAAACGAGCCTACTGGGGTACTCTTGCATGTTGCACCCCAATGTGACAATATTATTAATGCAAACCAAAATGGAACTATGATTTTATGAACGATGCATGCCTCTGATAGGCTTTATAATGCGAATCGCTCACTGTGCACGACCGCAGAGCCAAAAATTCTACTTCTCGCCAGAGACTTCGTGTTGGAGGAAGCTGTCTGTGGGCGAAAGACGATAACGTAAGTAGTTTTTGTGGTGTGCTCTGTGAAGCCACCAACTGCTACATTAATAAAGGAATTACGAGAACATGAAAGCTGAAGTCTTCGAGCAAGCAAGGTAAAGATGTTAAATAGTTACGATTTTCGTTTTGCCAGTGCGGTAGTATAAATAAATTGGCTGATAATTTGTAGTTGTTGAGTAACCTCAGAACGTCCATAAACTGATTGATGAAAAGGCTAATTACATGTATCACTTTTGTAATGTTTCTAAGATTTGTTAACAGAGCTATATGTACTTTGATGATCTGCATTTATGATGGTTTAATGAGGTTGGATAATACTTGCTGTATAAATCTCATTGTTTGTGAATCAATCACTAAATATGATATATTATTCTGACCAATGTAACTTAACTTGCTATATATTTTCATTTAAAAAAATCTGTTAGTAATTCACCGCAATCAGTACTGCCTCTCTGTCCAGGTCATACGTTTTTCAAAGACGTTGGATTTTTTCATTTATCAGCCAAAGAATTTCATTAGCATTTCAAAGTATTACGGCCAGCATTTCACACCGCTGAGTCTGAATGTAGCATATATACATATACATATATTTATATTTATATATAATGAGAGACCAGAATATATCGCGTCCACCGTTGCTGCTTTATGCTGCTTTAGAGATCTGGCAGTTTAAATATTGGTATGCACTTGACGTCATTCAAAGTATTCTATATACAGCACAATAATTTTAATAAGTATCCAAAAGATTTTATTGAAAATGAACGTTACACTGCTTTTCTGTCAGAGTTTTCTATTATGGACTTTCGCACCTTTTCTCTCCACCAAATTCTCTCCTTCATTTTTCATTTTCCTTTTGGAATATTTTAAACATCAGTTCGAGTTTTTCTTTTTCAAAGTATATATTGGCT
The DNA here is from genome assembly GCF_021461395.2 of Schistocerca americana. NCBI lineage: Eukaryota > Metazoa > Arthropoda > Insecta > Orthoptera > Acrididae > Schistocerca > Schistocerca americana. The sequence goes on from NC_060126.1 coordinate 525,759,287, forward strand.
GTCCTGTACCACTGCATTGACATACCTCTCGATTTCAGGAAGAAATTTAACCCATTCTGAGTGTCTGATACTAATATACTAAAGTATACGCCCAATTGGTGCATAGATATTTGAATCATAATCTGTTAACGGTTACGAATCGATGAGAATGAAACATGTATTCCATTCTTTGGCAATCTGCTCTTCCACTGCAGCAAAGTGAATACTGTGGCGCGACCTGAGAGAATACGTTTCGGCTTCCTGCATTCAGGTATGTGCTGTTAATTAAGATCCAGAGACACTGCGTCATTGAGCTAAAGTTAGTTGCATATGGACGCACTAATTTAGTGAACACATCCACCAAAGCAAGGGCGTATTGTCTCCGAAATCCCCCTTTTGGTAGCGGTCGATAGAAATCCAGGCAGAGCAACTCGTTCATTTGATGCACATGGTTTTGTAGCCCGAAGGTCGCCACAATTTGGAGTAGTGTTTTGTGGAATTACTCTCATGACAACACGTTATTGTTGTTGTTATTCTCCTCCGTAGTGGCTTGCACTTCCTTCCAGACCAACAGTTCTGTAAGCTGTTTCCGTACTGCTGTAGTAAAGACGAAATGCCGTGTGGCTAGGGCCTCCCGTCGGGTAGACCGTTCGCCTGGTGCAAGTCTTTTGAGTTGACGCCACTTCGGCGACTTGGCTGTCGATGGGGATGAAATGATGATGATAAGGACAACACAACGCCCAGTCCCTGAGCGGAGAAAATCTCCGACCCAGACGGGAATCGAACCCGGGCCGTTAGGTACGACGTTCCATCGCGCTGACCACTCAGCTACCAGGGGCGGACGTGGCAAAGGTAATAACGTTCCATTCTTATCACGTCCTTTACTAACACTTCTGGTAGCCAAACCTCCACATTCTATCGTTCACATTTTACTTTAAACAGGTACCTCTCTTAATTGTGTATATTAAGAAGATATTTCGTGTCCATGGATCCTCTCCCCTACTTCGTTCTGAATCAAGTCCTTTACTCTGGCTCTATTTAACTGTAGCTTTTGTGCCATTACAATCTCCCTTCCATAACAATTTTGTAAAGCATACCTGGTCCTAGTGTGTCATCATTGCCAGTAATACGTCATTACTAAGCTGCAAGCACTGGTCAACACCGCTCTCCACCTGTTCACAGCAGAGCCAGTCACTTAGCTTATTTTGTTTCGCCGGCCGGTGTGGCCGTGCGGTTAAAGGCGCTTCAGTCTGGAACCGCGTGGCCGCTACGGTCGCAGGTTCGAATCCTGCCTCGGGCATGGATGTGTGTGATGTTCTAGGGGACTGATGACCACAGATGTTAAGTCCCATAGTGCTCAGAGCCATTTGAATCATTTGTGGACTAGCATGTGTAGCCGATACGCGACGACCGAGTAGCAAAAGGATATCTGAACATGAAAGATACATCAACCATCTGAGACAGCAGACCAAGTCAGCGGTGGTGGCACATCAGTATGAGCGCGCAAACCGATAATATTTCGACGAACCGCGTACTGACGAAACAGCCACTTACCTTGAGGAAGAAGATTAGAGAGGCGATAGAAATTAAGCCATCCTTCAACGTAACTAAAGAAGACGGGCACAGATTCGCAAGGAATTGGCTGTCTGCAGTAGCAGATCTACGAGACGACAGCGTTCTCAAAGGAATCGACATTGGCGTGCAGGAGCCCACAGCTGTGGTACTCACACAGAGAACTGGCATGGCTCTGCCGGTACCAGGAAGCATATAAACAGCGTTACGTTGCAACTGCCACCTGTTTGTCGTTCGCCTGTTTCCAACAATAACAATTAAATACGTAAACACAAATGAAAGATTTCTATTTCCACGAATGAGAAGAAATAAAGTAAACACCAGTAAACGATGTCTTCCCGCTCATCTCCAATACGCTATCAGATTACGAAAACGGCTTCTTCCACTTGTAAATAAGAAATCAAGTTTTTCTCGTTCAGTAGTCACCACAACAGCCCGAGGAAGGCCATTTGCACCATTGCCCGAAACTTTGGAGAATCCAATGTATTCACTGTGTGGTGACGTGCTGAACAATTTTATTAATACTGAAAACGGACGCGAAAGCCTACGCTCACAAGGTCTTGGAAGTTATTGCTGCACTTGGGGTCACATTGAGACCAAATAACGCCAAGCTATACGTAACCCATATTAAATTAAACGGACTTGAAGTCTCACAAAGAGAATCTGTCTAGCGAATGAAAAGGTCACTAAATTTTTAACAAGTAAAAACCGTCGAGACGACGGGAAGTTCCCAGCTTTTAGGATTATGTTCCTTTTGCCAAGGACATATTCTAAATTACGGACATTTATTGGGTTCTCTGTGCGAGCTGCTCAAGCAGGGAGTAAGTGTACAAGGGGTGAAGAGCAAGGGGGGCGGGGGGGTCATTTAATAAGGCCAAGGAAGCATTTCAGGACTGTGTGCATGTGGCACACTCAATCACTGTAAGGGTTGGGGCATGTTTGCAATAGGTTGATCGGGAAAGGGATTTTCAAATAGTAGCAACAAACAGCAGAAAACTACAAGCTAGGGAGACGTAGTATTTCATAACGAAATTAGAGGTGCTGTGCGAAGTGGCTGCCACAAAGCGATTCAGATATTGCATTTGGGAAGGAAGACGTATCTACATACCGGCCAACAAGTGCTGACGTTTCTAGAGTAACCCAGATTCACTGTGTATGGCACCACGTATTGCGCAATGTTGATGCGAGATCACGGCCTCGAGATTGGATTTTGTAAAGGAAACAAAAGAAGATAGGTGACGACATCTGCTGCGATCCAGTGCAAGACGTCACTGATGATTTTTATTTGCGGTATAGTGATGACGTCTTAATGGAAGTGATGTCAACTGGGAACAGGTGTGCATCCAGATTAATGGGAGAAAGATTGTAACGGCACAAGAATTACAACCAAATATAACAAGAGTATACGAATTATGGCCCTAATGTATACAATTAAGAGAGAAGCCTGCTTCAAGAGGAGTGTGAACAATAGAAAGTGTGAGACCTGGCTACCAGAGGTGTTAGTAGATGTGATAAGAACGTAACATTTTCATCTTGGCTATAGCGGTATCGACAGATTGTACAGACTGTTGATGTGGAACTGAAGAGCCACCAGCTCGGATGTCAATTCCGTCCCAGTGACGGCATCCATGATATCAAAGACCAATTACAATAGTATTGTACCAGCTTGCATCAGCACAGGATTCAACTGTTTGTGACACCCTTCCAAACCGAATCAGTGCACGCATCCAGGCCAGAGTGGCTTCAATGTGATACAGGTAAGTAGACCCTTAGCGCCAAGCTATTTGTACATTTAGTTCGATTTTGTAATCACTGAAATAACATCAGTTTTATTTCCAACCCATAAACTGTCATTTCCAATATCCTCCAGTTCTGGGTGCTTCAGTACTTCTGTTAGGCAGCGTATCTACATTAGGGTCACACATTTATTTGACTTCTTCTTTGCCATGCATGCCCCCCCCCCCCCCACCTCCAAGAGACTAAACTGCAAGTAATTTGGGGCTTAGCAGAATAAGGGTATGGGATGTCCATAGGCATCCAGATTTTAAAAATATGACGTAATGTTATGGCACAGAATTGTAAGGAGTTGAAAAATAGAAAATTTTACTAAAACTCATTCAGCTTGCTACAGCAGTTAATAGCCTGTTTGGCGAATATGGCAGAATAATAAGGACACAGGCGGTCATTACGAACTGAGCATCGCATTGTAGCCTCCCGTTAGCTCCATTTAAATACTCGAGCTCTCTAGGTCTCAAGGAGTTGGTCATTGGGATGGCGTTCACAGTGACAGCACTCGATTACATGATTACGATCCTGAAGCGAATCTATGTCCTAGATACTCCAGAACAGTCTACGAAACAGCCGAACATGTACCTCAGATGACGGTCTTTGCCTGATGAACTTCATACTGCTCGCCTCCTACCATATCTGATGGAGAAACTGACTGTCTGCCGACAGTACCACATAGCGACATGCTGCCAGCAGGAAACCGGCAGCAGGGCCTCGTGGGGTCCATCTTCCTGCTCAACACTTTGGCGCCTCCGGGTGCTGAAACCTACCTGGCCGGTAGGAAGGGGATCGACCGACCACACAGCTTCCGACAACACCGCATCGTGAATGGGTCATCAAGGGTCAAAAAGAATTCGGAGTCGGATCGAGCACGCTCCAGCAGGTAGTAGCAGACTATTCATGCTGGACGACATCCGCGGCGGCAGCGTGAGGTTACCCACTGTTCGCCTAGGTCTGCAGACGAGAAGCTGACTCGGCAGCCACCGGCGGGAATCCACCTTGCAACTGAATGAGGCGTTGGCTACAAGACTGGTGTGGAACAAGACGACTGTAAATATGGCTAATAAATAATTGAATTTTGACAATGTTTTACTAGCGTCAGTGACGCTTCACATGTCATCATCATCATCAGTTATCTGCTATATTAGCAGGTGCTTTGCCTCTCGATTTTCTGCGATCCATTGCTTCCTTCTTAAGGCTGCTGTATGTTGTACCGTCCATCATGCCATCCAGTATCTGGAATCTCTTCCTTCCTCGCTTCCTTTTCCCTTCTACATAACCTTCTAAAACTGTTTTTATCAGTCCGTCATTCTTTCTTAATATATGCCCAATCCAATTCCTTTTTCTTCTCTTTATTACATCTAGTAACTGTATTTTCTCTCCCACTCTTCTCAGTACCTCTTCATTTTTTACTCTGTCCATCCAACTTATTCTTTCCATCTTCTTCCATGTCCAGATCTCAAAAGCCTCCAGCCTTTCTCTGTCTTTTTTCCTCATAGTCCATGTTTCAGCGCCATATAGAAGAACACTCCATACAAGACATTTTATGAGTCTCTTTCTGAGTTCTCTGCCCAGACCGCTGCAGAAGATTCTCCTTTTCTTATAAAACGCCTATTTTGCCATTGCTATCCTTGTTTCAATTTCTGTGGTGCACTTCCAGTCGGTGTCTATCCTGCTTCCAAGATACTTAAAATTTTGCACCTGTTCTAGTGTTTCTCCATTCAGTACAATTTTTATTTCCTTCACATGTACCCAACCGCTATCCTGAGCCATGCAGAGGTGCCTCCGTTTGGGCACTCTGTAATACCTTATTAGTATCTTATTTAAGAGTGAACAGTGACAGTTTAAATCACAGTTATTTTCATTCTGTTGCGGGATGTTCTCAATTTTGATTATCATGACGATCATGTGCTAAAAATTAACTTATGCAGACCACATGCATTGCTAGTTCTTGGAACCATTGGATTCTACCAAAAGACAACCATTATGAACTGGAGTCATCATCACTAAAAGAAAAGAAGTCCTATAGAAAGTAAAAATTGCAGAAACTCAAAAACTTTTCTGTAGATCTCACTTGTTTTTTTATTTTAAAAACGTTGTTCATTAGCAGCTGATTAACCAATAACTTTATTACTTAACATGGTTGTTAATATAGTTCAATTAATGTTAATAATACAATCTATGATGTCTTGGATAACTGTACTTTGGGATGATGTCCTTGTTGTCTGCGAGAGGCCACGGATCAGAACATCTTAATTAATGACATCAATCGCGTCATCAGCTGCCCTCACAGCAGCTATCTTGAATGATGTCAATCGCGTCACAGTGCAACGTCTTGGATAGGTACTTTGGGGTGATGTCCTTGTTGTCTGCGAGAGGCAGTAGTTCAGAGCGTCTTAAAGTCAGTTTAGAACCTGACAAAGACCTCAAAGTCGTGGCAGAAAAACAAATGTTTGGCAGCGTATTAGAGTAGAAAAAAAATAATGTTTCAAACAACGAGACAGGGTCACAGGCAGCGTCTCTTGGTGCTTACAGTATTGTCTGTGGGGTATACGATCATCCTCCAACAGTACAGGTGATGGAACTTTAAATTGGTCTGTACAGTTTTCATTCTGTTGGGGGAGGTTCTCAATTTTGATTATCATGGCGATCATGTGCTCGTTGCCTACATGCATACGGTATTTGCTTTCGATATGCGGGAGGAGGGAGATACGGTAAAAGTCTTACCTAGCTATCTATTGGATGAAGTTAGTTGAGCTCGTATAGGCCGTAATTTTTCTCTGATGGATGGTACAGAATAACAAAGATAGCGTGTTGGGGAGATAGATGTCAATGGACATGGATCTGTAGTATTTGTATGAAGTTTGGAGAAGCATCACAATGCAGTAGCAAAATCCACGTCCTTCCCCCGGTTTCATACTGTCTTTCATACTACTTCAAGTTGCAGGAGCAGGCCTCATTTCCGTCGAATGGTCGAAACACAGTTCTGTCGCAGTAACTCAGCTTCGCCTGTTTCTGCACGGATTACAGGAGGTGGTAGATATAGTTTCCTCTGACCCCTACTCAGTTTCGACATACACTAGAACGATCACGTGGGCAAAGGTGCAGGGATGGTAGCGTAGAGTCTGAGGAGGCATTTGCAGGAATCATAGGGGCTACCCAAAACGACACTGTAATTTTGCTGTAACAGATAGATTCGAGAAAGGCGGATCGTTTGGAGACATGAGAGAGTCTGAAATATGGTTGAGTAGTGGTTGTAATCATTAAAGGACTCATTGCAGGTATGTGCTCGAATGGAATGACTAGATTCCAAATCCCAGATAGGATTTCTAGCGGATAGCGTGGCATTAGAGGTCTGAAAAGCTTGTGTACATTTCTTACACCCTCAATCATCACACCATCTACTAATGTTTGTGATCCTTCTCAACCCACCATTGCCATAGCCCAGTGGATATATGACCGACCCTCTGACATTGCATTGAGACAGAATGTGTTATAAATACTATAGAATTATCTAGCTGGGGCGATGTGAGAGAGTCACAAATCCGCTTACATACCACGTTCCTTAGCCGAATCACTTTGAAAATGCGGTAATTTTATCACGCTGTTGCATCGTGGGCTACGTGTTGGTCTAATGATGCACATTCCTACAATCACCGTCTCGGTATTTGTCCGGAACAACCACCTCATTCAGATGTAATTTCGTACCTCGATTTATAAAGCCAGTATAGCTTTTAACATGGATACTTGTATGCACCTGTAGAACCAAGGCCGCTTGTGACAGTAACATACAGTAGTTGCTGCGATCGGGTTTTTTTAACATCTGGCCGATTACATCTTACTTTCTAAGACACAGTGGTAGCACTCGCAAGAAAGAACCTATGAGACATGCCCACCCATCACTGATTTTCGGTCAGTATTATTTTCCATCGTGTGGATTCATTTATTGGTCAAGTATTATACTTAGTAGTAGGGAATGTGTCATGTGTTCACCTTGAGCATCAGGCTTATAATGTACTTGTTTGTGTTCCGACATGTGCAAAAGTGAATGACTATGTCCAGTTGTAAGGAAGGTATGGATTTGACGTCGAGTACTGTGATAGCAAAGGGAAGAGTATGTCAAGTCATAAGAATGGTATATATATTTCTATTCCCAGAGCCACAGCCGTCAACAGGGTGTATTTCTGATGCTTCACTCATTGTCGAATGTCGTTCAACTGAGACACCAATCGCAACATTTAGCTATAAGTACATGGATAAAATATATACACGACCGGTTTCCTAGGGTGACGATTCTGCGTGTGCATGCTTGGCGTGCTGGGCGCGCAGTGCTGGTGACCCGTGTGGGGACGATTCACGTTTCCCGTTAACGGTAGGAGCCCTCCAAATGGAGAGACCAGTTGGAGTGCAGGAATGCAGACGTCTTAACCAGATTGTCCCCTAGACGACAGAATAGCGAACTAATACTTTTATGAGTTGGATAGCTTTCGTGATCGCGTATAAATTTGACTAGATTCAATATGGACATGTGTTTGCACTGGGCCATCATTCCCTCCCATGGGAATTGTTTGGTTGACTGCTACTTCACATTTCACATCTTTATTTAGTTGAGAGAACATCGATTGTCTTGTGTGCATCTAGCATGTAGATGACATGTGTGCCGGTTCTCTAGACATGACAAACACCTTATTTGACCTTGTAAATATAGGGATGATATGGAATCTGCTAGATCACTGACATCGGTATTCGAGAGTGGAAATATTAGTGCCCTCTATTTGTATCGAGTTCTCGCGTAAAGGTCCCCGCAGGCGGAATAAGTGCTAAAGTCTTGTGTTTGTAGAGAAATAATTTCCAGTTTATAACTTCGGAATTGTGTTCCACGAGTGATCTTTTCAAAATGCGAATGTTGGCGGTTCAAATGCGCTGCCGAATAGCACTGAGGAACATGTTTCAGACACCAGTGCATTGTTATTACAATTAATGCAACAAATGGGACAAAAGCTTCAAAAGTTAGACACAATGGAACAAAATCTTCAAAAGTTAGACACGATGGAACAAAATCAGAGACAAACACAGCAACACCTTCAAAAGTTAGACTCAATGGAACAAACGCTTGACCAACACGTGAAAGTTTAACTGCTGAGTTACTTAAAATCGAATCGAAATGTCAAAAAGTCTGTAATGACGTAAAACACAAATTTGTGAGCATTTTCAACCTATTTTTTCGCGTCATGAAAATGCATTACAGAATCACGAAGCAGCCATAAAAGAACTGCAAACTATTGTTCATGAAAATCACGACACGTTGTAAGCTAAAATTGACTCAGTTGCATCTACCGATTCGGTTACGCAACTTGCAAAAACTCATGAAAACTTAAAGGACACAGGAGATACGATTTCAACACAAATGGACAGTCTGAAACTTGGTTCAGAAAAACACACTGAGGAAATCAGTTCACTATCGGGGAAAGTAGCCGAACTTTCGGATCAGTTCACTAACTTATCTACAAAGGTGGATGATGATCTGAATGACACAAGACCTGTAGCCTTCACTGACACGGAAGAGTATGAACAAATTAAGAAATTCAAACAAAATCAGAATCAAATTAATACGCAACACAAAAGAGAAATCCGGGAAGTACAAGATCAGTTGGCACAAGTAATTCAAGAATTACATATTTCAGAGGACACTCGCGCTACAACACGGGAAGAGGGACTCAGAAATACGGAAAAGCCACAAAATAATAACACAGGGCATTTCGGAAAATATGAATAAAATTGGCAAGGTGCACCAAATTTTGAGATGGAACCGCCGACACGACGTAACAATGACCGATATGCGACTCGCCGATGTGATGATTTTGACTAGAAGCTGTTCATTACTACACGTAAATTCAAAACATTTCAGAATTCCGGCAACGACATTCATCCACAAGCGTGGCTTCATCAATTCTCTCATTGTTTTCCTCCCAACTGGTCATTAGAACACAGATTAGAATTTATGTGTGGCTATTTAGAGAATTAGCCAGCTGTAAGAATGCCATCGGTCATTCACGACTGTCACAGTGAAGAATGTTATCATGCCTTCCTCTCAGCATATTGGTCTCAAGCTACACAAGACCGAGTAAAACATAGCATCATAATGATGAAACATTTCGAACAGTCTGAATTTTCCAGTCTTGTCAAATATTTCGAAGACATGTTACATAAGAATCAGTATGTTTCAAACTGATACAGCCCCTCAGAACTAACAGTTAAGTCCCATAGTGCTCAGAGCCATTTGAGCCTCAGAACTGATCCGCATTTGCTTAATCAAATTGCCTGACCATTTACTACATATTATTTTGGCAGGACGTTGCAAAGACGACATTGAAGCTTTTCAGAGACTTACAAGAATTGGAAATTGACACTGACAATCGCGGAACTCGAAAACAGGAGCACAACAATTACAGGTCACATCCATCACAATTCCGCGATGACAGAAATAATAACTGGACACGACAAGGCTATTCTTACAATCGTGACCAGACAGACACCACCCGTATGACAACCGTTGGAACAGTAGTAATAGTTACAGAGAAAGATCGCATTTCCGTAGTAATGAATACGACAGAGACAATCATAGAAACAGACAATATGATAACCAGAACTATTATTATCACGGGAGACAGAATAACTTCAGACGCAATGGTCCACCGTGCAGTGATAATTCAGGGAGAAATTCTCCACCACATGATCGACAAAAAAGAAACTATGGAATCTACCGACATGACGACAGACCATATGATCGTAACGACAGACTTGAATTGCATCAGAACTGGCGGGATTCAAACAGGGCAGGGCCCTCTCGACAAGGTGAATTTGTAGAAGTTAGGTCTCCTAATCCCAAAAACGGCGCGCGCCAACAAAGAAACAGACAGTGACTCACACCGCAGGCAGCCACGTGCGCCGGCTCGGCTTGAGAAAAATAACATAAGCTAACATTGAGAAAAATTCTAGTATTCCTCACCGACATATACCACATGATAATTGCGATGAAACTGAAACTCTGCATACTAGGAAGAGTAAAGGTTTACACAATATTTCACACATAAAACCGTTTATTGAAAGATAATCTGCTTTTTAACTTAGTCTTTGCTATAAAATTTTTCACTTCACGTTACTAGTACTCTTTGTCACTCTTTTAACATGCAACTTTTAACATGCACTGTTAACACACAACTATGTTTTAAAGTTAACTATCCAGTCAAGAATCTAGGGAACTTATTTAGACAAGTAATTACATATGCATTGTTATAGTAAACAGAGGACACAGCGTTACTGTGAGTATACATTCTTGCAACGACTATAAGGCTCACATACTTAGAACATATACTGCTAATGAGATTTTAATGCAACATTTTGGTTTACTTGAAAAGACATTCTTTATTTGAAGTACTTTCTGTGAGATTAAAGATGACTTAGTATTTGGTTTCTTTGTCAGCTACACGATTATATCACGGCGCTACTAATGTGTGACACAATTTACATTGTTGCTTTTGTGGTGTATCTGTTTTATATCTGCACAGTTTTTCTGAATTCTTCTGGAGAGGAAAACATGTTTTGGTAGTAACTTTTGTGGTATAGCTACAATGAGACAGCCTTTTCTGTAGCACAACAATACGTTACAGTACAGTACTTACTTCATCACGGCAACAAGCGTAACAACTACGATATCTATACGCATAGCAATTCACTTTGTTTATTATGAGGTAAGTACATTGACTTCTACAGAACTTTGCCTACGGATGACGATAATTACGACACTTGGCACATTTTTTACCCTTAAGTAATGACAGAGATTGTCTTACAACAAGACGCACAGTTTAGCGCTACAGTACAAGTATTTGAGTGATTGATTTTGCACTTAAAACATTTATGTTTAAAGATTTTTGAATTACAGTGATACAAAGGTTTTCCGGGATACATTTCATTCCATTGCTGTAATCTGTAACACCTGAGAGTAAAATTACATTAATCCTCAGGGGGATACACACTTACTTTGTGTACCATGTGTTTGGCAAGCACAAGGAGCCCTAGCTAATATGGTATTTGCTTATACAACTTTACACATCGGTACCATATTCCTCTAACACAGAATAACACAGCTATCTGATTATTTAACAGAGAAGCAAACATTTTTCTTACTACATCAGTGACATGTTTACGTAATTACACAGTTGGATAACCTCACACTTATGAAATTGTATTTTGTCTGTACTTTGTGAACTGTTCATATATTTTTCGGCACCATTGTGATACTATGAGAGCTTTGAATGTCGTATTTGGTATGGGATCATGATTTTTAAAGTACATTTGAGGTAGATGACACTATTGAACTAAGCAGAGAATTTTTCTTAGGTCCTGAAATTACTGAAAGAAGCTGCGACGATTTTGAGATGTGATTGGTCTGTTATGATGTTATTATTACGGTGATGATGTGTATTATGCTGTTGAGGTATGTTTATGATCAATAAGATGATGCTACAGTATATGAGGAATGTGATTACGTGTTTATGTGTATATGAATAAAGAGTAGTGGTTAGGGACTCTGATTTGTGGAAGAGGATGTTGGAAACCAAGGATCGTACTTTAACAATTATGAAATGTGTGTACATGTGCGAATGTATCACAATGCCACTATTTTTTGGCCTCTGTTATATTGATAGGATTTTGTTTCTACACATTTGTAATGCAAATTCTCGACCTGTGAAATTTTTTTTATGAGACTGTCACTGTAGCACCAACTGCCGTCGTAAATATTTCGGTAAGAAAGCTAAGTGACCTTGACGCAATGCGCTGTAGGCACCAAGCTATGTGACAGTCGCCTGGAAAAAAAAAGCCATGCCTTTCAGAGGCACAATCAAAAAAGGAGAGGCCATTGTCCTCGCTATTGACATTTCTTTGTAGAAAGCATCACAAATACGACATTCTCAAACTTGAAAACATATGCTTACACTGTGGAGCTCTTAATTTGTGGTATTTACTAAAATGCCTAATGAAATCATGAGAAACATTTTGCATCTATTGTCTTTCTAGTTGAGAGATTGCTCATTTTGTTTAATATCTAGTTTCTAGCTGCACTGCAGCATTGGTTAAAATAAAATTTAATAGATATGCTAATATAGTTATTTTATGCCTACGGATCCAGTAAATAATAATTTTATGATATACTTCCAAGAAAACGAGGGAACATAAATAGACATTTCCCTTCCCTTCTCTGCCTCGTGATGACTGGGTGTTGTGTGCTGTCCTTAGGTTAGTTGGGTTTCAGTAGTTCTAAGTTCTAGGGGACTGATGACCATAGATGTTAAGTCCCATAGTGCTCAGAGCCAACCCTTCCCAGGAATTGCATAAATAATTTTTTTACAATTTGGTAACTTGTCAGCTGGAGTAAGTTCTCGTGATGCATCACTCCAGTGTTAAGATGTGACATAGGTATTAAACATGGCCATTTTTACTGTAATATTTTTTTCTAATTGAGCTTTGTAATGTTTAGGTATAAGTTATTGTGTTTGCTTCTGCTGCTTGCCAGGCATAGTGCTATTAAATTTCACTTTGTATTACTCTGTTAAGCCAGTTTTACTACTGATTTATTTATCTTTTTGCTGCACATTGGCTCATATTAGTGATAATGTTGCATTTCCTTTGCTAATTTATGTATATTGCTGCTTGCTTTGCCAATTTGCATTTTTTTGTCATTGCTATTTGTGTTAATTGTTTTGTGCTGCTGCATTGCCTTGTCCCTTAGTTTATCATCTGAGCTCAGTAGATTTAAGTTAGCTTAAGAGGGAGTAGGCTATATAAGAAAATGAGTTGTGATGAATTGGAAGTAATGCATTGACAAGGTATAAAAAAAAAGTGAAATAAGAGGAAACATCTATGAAATGAAGTTTTGGGTTGGACTGCAGTACCAAATGTCACACTGAAAACAAACCCTGTCCTCTCCTTTTGTGTCATTCCACTATGTGTCATTGTACCTGGTGTATTTGTGTTCTTCCTGTCTTTATGTGTTTATCTGAAACACTTATGTTGTAGGATTTTTCTAATACTCAGCTACATTCACTATGATGAGGAATACTGTTATCCACAAATATAATTTGTATTTATTATCTTTTATTTACTTTGTAAAGATGTTTAGACATTATTTGTTCTGTTTTGTTTTTATGCTCAAGTGTGAAGTTGATGTTTCGAAAGTTATTCTGACGTTTTATGTATTTACTTATGCCGTAATTCCAGGGACAGTGATGTATATGTTGTTTCGATTCTCTTGTAAAGATCAGTGTTGATCAGAATAGGTAAAGAGCGAAATGTCTGAGTACGTTCAGTTTTGCTCAGCTGTTTGAAAATCAATAACGTAAGGGGTTTACCAGCACAGTAATTCAGAAACTTTTCTAAGGGGACGTTTCAGAGGTAATAGTTTTATGCCAAATGAAAGTGCAGTAGAATATGGAAAAGGGATACTCAGGAAATACCATTAATAATACGAATAACGGGCGAAAAAAATTGGCCATAGGAGTGCGTTACTGCAGCGTACATTCAATGTAGCGCGACTCCGATGCTGGTATATGAGCAACGACATGCACACGGGGTATTAGTGTGAATTAGTGTCTATCCGACGTACCTGCGGTAAATGCGGAAACGTGATTTACGGCGACATTATTACGAAATGCATCCAGACAGATCCAAAGGGCTTTTATTCTTTTTTTGGCTGCCTAAGGGCAAACACCGGCAGACATCCGTTGTAAAATGAAGGATGTGTATGGGGCAGCATGTCTCTCGAAAACCACTGCAACAGTGGGTGCCGCTGCTTCATGATAACGCACGTCCCCACATCGCAAATGTTGTAACGCAAGAGTTACGCTGGCTCAAGTGGGACACACTCCGGCACCCGCCCTTCAGCCCCGATCGCTCCTCATGCGATTATTACGCCTTCGATTCCCCCAAAAAAGGTCGAAGATTCCTGTGCAGCAGGCAGCTGCGGACTTCTTCACGCAGCAGGACAAAATGTTTTACATAAGGGCTCTCCTAAACCTGGTATGCCGGTGGGATGATTGCCTCAATTCTCACGGCGGTTTTGCCTGATACGGACAACGATTCTGGGCTGTACGGCCTCCGAATGGAGACAGATCGCCCTTTATGTATCAGATGTGAAATATTGGAAAGCACAAGCACAAGATGAAGGTACAGACGATGTATGTTACGAAACGAATGAAGTTCGCTACTAGGTGTTCCCAGATTCGGATGAAACCCAGCGATATTGAAGTAACTGGTTACAGCGACACCACTCCATCAGAAGTTACAACGATATCCAACCTCCTTTTTTTTTTTTTTTTTTTTTAGGAAGAAAGGAATGCAGACGGGCATGGCAAACAAATACCTGCAAGGGGATCCTACATTGGTACCAGCTTTTGGAGGCAGAAACAGGAGGACTACTGTGCAAGTTAGTATTGATTAGATTTGACGTCGCCGATCGCTATACATGATGGTCAGAAACAGTCTGAAAAACTTGTAATGGCTTTGCAGGGCAAGCTATGCTTAAAATAACTGTTAGGAAAGAATTCGGTGCATTGCGCCGTTTCTGATTTATATAACATTGAAGTTAGCCAATCCGGTCAATGCACGCACATTTTGAAGCACATACACACGATGAAATGCGGTAATGCACAGATGTCTGTGGACCCATGAGTTACAGTTGTTCAGATGCTCGCTACCAGTTAAAAAGTGCCTTTTTCGGATGTTATAATTTTAAGCCTGTGGTGCATGAATTTCACTGCAGTGGACAACTTTTAATGGTCAATTCTCTGGAATTTCCAATCAGTCATGAGGCTGAAAATGCATGCAGGACTCAACACCAGTAGGGAGTCCCCACTGCAGTGAACTGTGTGCATTTGCAGCCTCAGGACTGATCGAAAATGCCAAAGAAGCGACCATTAACAGCTGTCCACTGTAGTGGACGCAATGCGCCACAGGGTTAAGCTAGTTGAACAAGGGCTACGTGTGTTCGGTCTGAGGAAACCAAACGAGGAAAGAAAGTCAAGGCAGTGTATGATGTTACTTCCATCAATCAGGACTTTAATTTGCTGATATTAAATTTATAACAATTCCTGTAGCAAGGGTCTTTTGATGGATTTTGTATCATTTATGTTTTACTAACAATGAAACAGTTACCTGTTTACTCTGTGTAGTCGCCACTAAAATGCAAAGTGTCTACTGGACGTCGAAAACAAACATTTTTCTTACACCAGGCACGCCTGATAAACGTAAATTTAATGCTTTCAAGCGCTTTCCAGCCATCATTCGTTTTATTTAGTCACAACTGGAATGGAGTAAGAATTGGCAGTGTGCTTTGTTCTGCATATTGTGCTGCGTACCAGGCGTACTTGAGTAAATTCGTTGAATGTAGTGATGCAAGCTGAAACGCTGAAATGACTGAAGTTTAACAGCACCGTTCCGCTGACAAACCTCGAATGAGAAAGAGTTATCAGAACTTATATTGTGCAAAAATCTTCTGAAAATTGCTTTACGCTGAAGAAATCACACCACTAGTACTGGGTGTAATCCGAATTATGTTAGTCTTTTCGTCGTCCTCCTAAGGACAGAAACATAGTTATATCCAGGCCAAGGATCCAACAAAACCAATTGATTATTTTCTGCAAATGGTAAGATGATACTTCAAATGTAACACTAAAAATGATTCCCATTTTTCCAGATTTTGCTACGTCAATTAAAAGATATTTGTAAGTAAACAATCCTCTTTCAATGTTTGGTCGTATTTTGCCTTGAATTTACTGGACACAGATGTGAAGCTGTAGAAACAGTAATATTCTGGTACTTATCACTGGCATTGTGGTATGTGCATGTCTCTTAGCATTCACTGACAAAACCAAGTGACTCCGTATTTTTTTCGTATGAAGTAATAAAAGTGTGGTTTGCAACCAGTTCTTGCACAAAATCTGACTGACTAGGTGCTGTTAGCAACTATGTACGACGAAACCACAAAGAAAATTCAGTTTTATTTCTTTTGTTAACACATGACTTAGGTCATAATGTTAACCGACCTCTTAGCTTGTTTTGGGTTATTTCGTTTTTAACCATTTTGTGAAATCAATAGATAATCAAAACGGACCGCAAATTCGTTAGACGATATGTCTTCTTGTGTGTAAAGTAAGAGTTGACATTGAGCAATATAGAGTGTGAGATCCTCGACACCAGTACAAAGTGAATTCCGTTGAAATTCTTTTATACACTGCTGGAAAAGAAATTAGTACACATTTTTATAGGCTCGATATATTGCTGCAACAGTGCATATGGCATACACGAAATGATTACATTTATACACTGAAGCGCCAAAGAAACTGGTATAGACATGCGTATTCAAATACAGAGATATGTAGGCAGGCAGAATTCGGCGCTGCGGTCGGCAACGCCTAAGTAAGACAACAAGTATGTAGC
The DNA here is from genome assembly GCF_021461395.2 of Schistocerca americana. NCBI lineage: Eukaryota > Metazoa > Arthropoda > Insecta > Orthoptera > Acrididae > Schistocerca > Schistocerca americana. Next base: position 525,776,120 of record NC_060126.1, read on the forward strand.
GCAGTTGTTAGATCGGTTACTGCTGCTACAATGGCAGGTTATCAACATTTAAGTAGGTTTGACCGAGGTGTTATAGTCAGCGCACGAGCGATGAGACACAGCTTCTCCGAGGCAGATCAGAAATCCGGTAAAACATCAAATCTCCGACATCGCTGCGGACGGAGAAAGATCCTGCAAGAACGGGACCAACAACGGTTGAAGAGAATCGTCCAACGTGACAGAAATGCAAGCCTTCCGCAAACTGCTGCGGATTACAATGCTGGGCCGTCAACAAGTGTCAGCATGCGAACAATTCAACCAAACATCAGGGATTGGGCTTTCGGAGCCGAATGCCCACTCGTGTGCCCTTGATGACAGCAGGACACAAATCTTTACACCTCGCCTAGGCACGTCAATCCCGACACTGGACTGTCAATGACTGGAAACAAGTTGCCTGGACGGACGAGTCTTGTTTCATTTTGTATCGAGCGGATGGACGTGTATGGGTATGGGAACAACATCGTGAATCCATGGACACTGCATGTCAGCAGGGGACTGTTCAAGCTGGTGGAGACGCGTGCAGTTGGAGTGATATGGGACCTCTGATACGTCTAGATACGACTCTGACAGGTGACATGTACTTAAGCACCCTGTCTGATCACCTGCATCCATTCATGTCCATTGTGAATTCCGACAGACTTGGGCAATTCCAGAAGGACAGAACGACACCCCACATATCCACAATTGCTACAGAGTGGCTCCAGGAACTCTCTTCTGAGTTTAAACACTTCCGCTGGTCACCATACTCCCCAGACGTGAACATGATTGAGCATAAGTGTTCTGGCTTGCAACATGCTGTTGGGAAAAGATCTCCACCCCTTCGTACTCTTAAGGATTTATGGACAGCTCTGCCGAATTCACGGTGTCATTTCCTTCCAGCACTACTTCACATATTTGACGAGTCCATGCCACGTCGTGTTGCAGGGCCCTTTACGATATTAGGAAGGTGTACCACCTTTTCTGGATCTTCAGTTTAGATCAAGAGCACAAGCCGTTCTGAAGAACCGGGTATTGAGCCACGGTGAATCGTCCATGTTGTTGTAGCTTCCACTGGCTACAATGCAGGCGCTGTCTGTGGCGTCCAGACGATTGTACGGATAGCGGACCTGGGAAATGTTAGGCCATGCCTGCTCGACCTGTTCATGAAGTTCTATAAGAACTGTTGGTTGGTGAGCCTCACAAATCACTTCTCATCCCATTACACACCACACGTGCTCGACTGGAGACAAGTCCAGAGATAGAGCTGGCCAGGGAAGTTGCTACGTTTCTTTCCGGGCACGTTGAATTTCACGGGCAATGTGTGGGAGAGGATTACCCTGCAGGAGCAACACATCACCTTCCCGTTTCAAGAACGCCAAAAGAACTGGCCTAACAACATTCTGCTGGTTAGCGTCCCTTCCAGAACCGCCAACGGTGAACAGGTGTTGCAGCTTATCTTACCTCAGACCGTAAGGACGGAGTTGGGGCCAAGGTACTCTACGCATTGTACGAGATAGCGCTCACCCGATCTTCCTCGTACGCGCATACGACCTTCCCCTGCGTGCACGCAGAATCTGCTTTCATCGCTGAACAGCGCCATTCCATCTTCCACGTCATGCTCTGACAACACCAGTCGAGCTGGGCATGTCGATGCCGCGACATGAGCGGAAGGCGGGCTGGAGGTGTGGTGTCCGTAGTCCCACTGCTATTAACCAGTTCGCCGCAGTTCATGTGGACACGTCTGGTCCCATACGCCCTTTTATCTGTATTGTGGTAGCTGTATGATCTACCACTGCTGGCCTTTCAGTTCGATGATCCTGGAGGGCTCTGTGCTGCGAGGATGTCCACAACGTGGTCTAAGAGTGTGAGAATGTTCACATGACCACTGATTGCAACATCGTTGCGCAATCGACGCAGCACATCCAACATATTTAGAATTTCTCTGGAACGACCATCCCGCCACTCGGAAGGCCACAATGTTACCCCTTTGAAACTCGCTTACTAGGCTTCAGGAAGCACAAGTCCGTGTCTGTGGCATGATTGCCTGCTTGCTTCACACAACTGCACCGCACTGAGCCTGTAAGTAGGCTGTTTATGTTTTCTTATTGGTAACGTTACGTAGCGCTCTGTATGAAAATCACTGGCTGTGCTGTGTGCAGTCTGTGGCTAGTTTGCATTGTTGTCTGCCATTGTAGTGTTGGGCAGCTAGATGCGAACAGCGCGTAGCGTTGCGCAGTTGGAGGTGAGCCGCCAGCAGTGGTGGATGTGGGGAGAGAAATGGCGGAGTTTTGAAATTTGTAAGACTGGATGTCATGAACTGCTATATATATTATGACTTTTGAACACTATTAAGGTAAATACATTGTTTGTTCTCTATCAAAATCTTTCATTTGCTAACTATGCCTATCAGTAGTTAGTGCCTTCAGTAGTTAGAATGTTTTATTTAACTGGCAGTAGTGGCGCTCGCTGTATTGCAGTACTTCGAGTAACGAAGATTTTCGTGAGGTAAGTGATTTGTGAAAAGTATAGGTTAATGTTAGTCAGGGCCATTCTTTTGTAGGGGTTATTGAAAGTCAGATTGCGTTGCGCTAAAAAATATTGTGTGTCAGTTTAAGCACAGTCTTGTATAAATAGTTCAAAAGGGGACGTTTCATAAGCCTTCTTGCTGCGGCGATTCCACACTGAAGGGTAGAAACAGATGGTGCTCTGGTAGCAATGTCACTTCGCTGTCTGTTCACGTAAGACGTTGAAACCGTTAGCAGTACATCTACTACCCCCCCCCCCCCCCCCCCCCCCCCCCCAGGTAGCATAATCCGTCGTCGGATCAAAATTGATGTCCTCTTTTCAGGTGTATAAATATTTTCCGCTACTGTATTACGAACGATTCAAGTTTGGGGGTGGTCGATTCAGCTACACATCTGTTGATTAGAACCAGAACATCTTAAATTGAAATGACCGTATAGAAAATTTTATAGTGAAGGCGAAAAAAAAATTGCGTTTGATTAACAGAAGACTTACAAACAACTGACACTACGCTTTTCCTAATCTTCTGCAGTACTGCTGTGTATTATTTCATCATTAACGGGTGAAACTGATAAAAGATGTCAAAAAATTTCAAAGAAGAGCAGTTCGTTTTGCTTTACCACGAAATACGGGTTAGCGTACGACGGATATGTTAAGGGAGTTGGAAAGGCAATCATTCAAACAAAGGCGTTTTTCATTACTACAAAATATTTCCATGCTATTTCGTCAACAACTTTATCCTCCGAATGACAAGGTAATTTGTCATGTCGAATTAAAATGGCAAGAATAAATCGTCGCGAAAATAAATCACGGCATACGTCTACATCTACTTGGATATTCTGCAAATCATATTTAAGTGCCTGGCAGAGGGTTCATCGAACCACCTTCACAATTCTCTATCACTCCAAACTCGTATAGCACGCGGAAAGAACGAACACCTATATATTTCCTTACGAGCTCTGATTTCCCTTATTTTATCGTGATGATCGTTTCGCCCTATGTAGGTCAGTGTCAACAAAATATTTTCGCATTCGGAGAAGAAAGTTGGTGATTGGAATTTCGTGAGAAGATTCCGTCGGAAGGGAAAACGCCTTTCTTTTAATGATGACCAGCCCAAATCCTGTATGATTTCAGAGAGACTCTTTCCCATATTTCGCGATAGTACATAACGTGCTGCCCTTCTTGTAACTTTTTCGAAAAACTGGAAATTTGTGGTAAGGTCTTACGGGACCATACTGCTGAGGTCATCGGTCCCTAAACTTACACACTACTTAATGTAACTTAAACTAACTGACGCTAAGGACGACACACACACACCCATGCCCGAGGGAGGACTCGAACCTCCGACGGGGGGAGCCACAAGAACCGTAGCAAGGCGCCTGAGACCGCACGGCTACCCCGCGCGGCGAACTTTTTCGATGTACTCCGTCAGTCCTATCTTGTAAGGATCCCACATCGCTCATCAGTATTCTAAAAGAGGACGGACAAGCGTAGTGTAGGCAGCCTCCTTAGTAGGTCTGTTACATTTTCTGAGTGTCCTGCCAATAAAATGTAGTCTTTGGTTAGCCTTCCCCAAAATATTTTGTGTGTGTTCTTTCCACTTTATGTTGCTCGTAATTGTAATTACTAGGTATTTAGTTGAATTTATGGCCTTTGTATTTGACTGATTTATCGTGTAAACGAAGTTTAACGGATTCCTTTCAGAACTCATGAGAATGACCTCAAACTTTTCGTTATTGAGGGTCAACTGCCAAGATTTTCGGACCATTCAGATATCTTTTCTAAACCGTTTTGCAATTTGTTTTGATCTTCTGTTGACGACAACGTCATCTGCAAACAACCTAAGACGGCTGCTCAGATTGTCTCCCAAATCGTTTATATGGATAAGGAACAGCAAAGGGCCTTTAACAATATCTTGGGGAACGCCAGAAATATTGTTTTACTCGATGATTTTCCGTCAGTTACTATGAACTGTGACTTCTCTGACAGGAAGTTACAAATCCAGTCACGTAACTGAGACGATGATCCATAATCACGCAGTTTCACTATAAGCCGCTTGTGTGGTACAGTGTCAAAAGCCTTCTGGAAATCCAGATTTAGTTGTTCATCTTTTCTATGTACTAATCGAGAGTATGATGCTAAAGGTGCTGTTTGAAAGTGCCGTCTTTACCCTCTCACATTCACCCAATTATGAAGTTCAAGGTAATTCTGTAGATGGAAACGTTGATTACAACCAGAGAGAGAAAAAAATTGAACACTGGTAGGGTGGTGGGCCTTTAGTTCTCGATTTGACGTCCGTCAGTGCAGGCGCAGACTGGACAGCAGTACCCACCTCCTTCGTTCCTCGTGGGATCTGTCAGCGCAGTCCCCCACAAGACGCTGATCAGGAGAGCCGCGAACTGCATACTGTGGTCGCTGCTGCTGCTGCTGCTGCTGCTGCCCGAGTGGCAGCCGCCTCCGGCTTAAGTACTCGTCTCAGCCTCCCTACCGGCCACCGAGACGCGGGCGCCGGAGGCACCTGGGTTGATGCCGTACTCTGTTTTAGTGCACTCATTACAACAGCAAGTTACCTTACCTTACTGGCAGTTTTAGGAAGACTTAAATGACCTTACGTGCTCATTTACTTATTTACTAGCTTAGCGCCCGCTGTTTCTCTCGTGTTTGGGTAGTAATTACACCAAATATAATTTTATAAATATACATAACGTCCGCTGAATAATTGATATATATTAACGAGCCATTTATTCTTATACTGAATTCTGACAAAGATAATTTGTCGTAGTGTTGGTTAATAAGGTTTCTATGATTTAGTTCGCAAACTGCAACGCCTTTTATAATTTTCACGGTAATTAAGGCTTCTAACGCATGGTAACAAAATTCTGATCAAAATATAATTCTGATCAAAAAGAGATTCTGGAAATTGGAGTCCAAGGTTCTTTTCGTGATATTTCCATATAAACTTCCATCCCCCACCACATATTTCTTTATATCTAACCGAGAAGTGAAATACCAGTTCTCACAGACTTAGCTTTTTTCTTATATATATATAACGTAATATTTCCTTAAAATCTCCTTAAAATTTTTCATCCCTTATTTCACTCCCCTTCCAAAAGCATTGAAACAAGTATTTCGTTTCTTCTTAGTCAGAAAACAGATACCAATTTTCGTAGCTCTAGTTTCAAAATTGTCTTAATAGCTGAGTATTTTGAAAAAATATTTCAACCTCTGAGGGGTGAAATTTCAAAAACTGCCTTCATAAACAACGTCTACAGTGTAAGATCCCACACCTTCTGCAAATTTCAAGCTTCTGTCCTTTGTGTTTGCGTTGGGTGATGATCAATCAGTGAGTTCGTCAGTCGGAACATTGCCTTCTATATTGTATATAGAAATCAGAGACTTCACGACCATATCGGAACACGTGGTATTTGGCCAGTACTTCGAGCCATAGCTGGTAACGATTAAGCGACATACAGGAAATATCGACAATGTATGCGACTAATATCGATATTTATGCCTTTCCATCTACATCACTACTCTTCAAACCTGTGTGAAGATCAAGGCCGAGCTTACTTCCCACTGCACCATTCAACAGGGTTTCTTCCGGTTCCACTGTTCGAAACGCGTATTCAGTGCGACAAGAATGGTTCCTGAAGCACCTCTGTACACATCATACTTAGTCTCAGCTAGTCTACTCGGTCCCTACTGGGGCGATACATTGGGGTTTACAGTACGTTCCTAAATTCCTCACTTCAGGATTGTTCTCTAAACTTTTGCAAATAGTTGTGCATGTATCTTTAACTATCTCCCAGTTCAGGATTTCAGCATTTCAGGGACACTCTCCCTTGGGTCAAAAACCCTTCACTGCCCTCCTTTGTCTAAGTTCAGTGTTTTCTTTTAGTCCAATCTGGCATGACCCCACACGTTAGAACAGTAATCTAGGACGGGACATACGAGTGTTTTACAAGAACTGTCTTTGTAGACTTGACCCAGACCAGTGAACCCGAAGTATGCCACTTGCTTTAAGTACGTCTGAGCTATATGCTCATTTCCGTTCGAGTCCTCCCTTGAGCATGGGCGTGTGTGATGTTCTTAGCGTAAGTTAGTTTAACTTGGATTAACTAATGGGTAAGGTTTGGGACCGATGACCTCAGCAGTTTGGTCCCGTAAGACCTTACCATAAATTTGGAGATTTTCTCATTTCCATTTCATATCGTTACAAATTTTCACATTTAGATTATTTCTATGTGTTGACTGATTTGTGACTTACTGATATTGCACTCATGGGATTCTATATCCGTCCGTTTCGTAAACTGCACAATTTTATTACACCTCCAATTCTCTATATTAACAATACGGATACATTTCCAAGATGTCCCATCGCTCGTGCACCGACTATAACTTTCTAACTCACTTAAATCTTGTAACCTGCCACTGTAGCAGCAGTGACCAATATAACAACTGCACCAGATATTATATACCATTATATGCTTATATAATTTTATATACTTATACACTATATACTTATATACATCTTGAGTTTGCATGTCGATCAGACCAACTTGGCAACGACTATTCATTTCTGAATGGAGTATAGGTTTCGAAACATGCCCCCTTTTCTTAATGCTCCTTTTCCGCTGACAAGTTTCACACATAGACAGATAAATGTTTATCATCTCCACTGTTATGGTTCAACGTTTAATCTGTCTCGACCTCCATGACCAACGGCCTGATGAGCTGCTTCAGTAATGTCGAAAATTTCTTCGACACATAAGTAGTACTTTACAGGCTCTTTTCTTGTCACTAACCTCCTGGCCCCTCAAATATTAATAACCTTGAATCGATTTAATCTTCTGTACTGCTTCTGTGTCTTTTTCTCAGCTGACTGTGCTTCTTCAATTTAGTCCAGTAATTTATCGTAAGATTCTTTTGTCATAACATTGTAGTGGTCTTCTCTTTTGTCTTTTGTCTTTTCTCTTTTCTTAAATCTATACTCGATGCTAACAATCAATCTGTAACATCCTTCTCACAAATTCTTCTTTCCATCGTCTTTCTTGATTTAGATCTGCCATGATAAATTCGTACAAGCTTATCTGCACCTGCTTAACCCCTAGACCGTGTTGTTTGTCGTGGCGAAAAGCGCCCAGTGGCGGCTACTGTCAGCCACTGCAGAGCTGCTCAGGCGGGAGGTCTTGGCGCCTCTAGCGCTTATTGTAGCGGTGCGTATTTCACACGCTTATGTGCGATTGTTGTGGGGGCATGTGATTATCTAACAACTGAATACCTAACAATTCGAAGGTTTTCACAGCAATAACGCCGCTGCAGAATTAAAAATTATTTATTATTAATTTTTATATAATGAGGAAGGGTTATAGGGGTAGATCTAAAGGAAACATAGTTTCTTGAAGACTATTTATTGGAAATGACTCTTTGTATGGTATAGCGCAAAGCATGTTGTTGTTGTTGTTGTTGTTGTTGTGGTCTTCAGTCCTGAGACTCGTTTGATGTAGCTCTCCATGCTACCCTATCCTGTGCAAGCTTCTTCATCTCCCAGTACTTCCTGCAACCCACATCCTTCTGAATCTGCTTAATGTATTCATCTCTTGGTCTCCCTCTACGATTTTTACCCTCCACGCTGCCTTAAAATGCTAAATTTGTGATCCCCTTGATGCCTCAGAACATGTCCTACTAACCGGTCCCTTTTTTTTGTCAAGTTGTGCCACAATCTCCTCTTCTCCCCAATTCTTTTCAATACTTCATCATTAGTTATGTGATCTACCCATCAAATCTTCAGCATTCTTCTGTAGCACCACATTTCGAAAGCTTCTAGTCTCTTCTTGTCCAAACTATTTATCGTCCATGTTTCACTTCCATACATGGCTACACTCCATACAAATACTTTCAGAAACGATTTCCTGACACTTAAATCTGTACTCGATGTTAACAAATTTCTCTTCTTCAGAAACGCTTTCCTTGCCATTGCCACTCAACATTTTATATCCTCTCTACTTCGACTATCATCAGTTATTTTGCTCCCCAAATAGCAAAACTCCTTTACTACTTTAAATGTCTCATTTCCTAATCTAATTCCCTCAGCATCACCCGACTTAATTTGACTACATTCCATTATCCTCGTTTTGCTTCTGTTGATGTTCATCTTATATCCTTTCAAGACACTGTCCATTCCGTTCAACTGCTCTTCCAGGTCCATTGCTGTCTCTGACAGAATTACAATGTCATCGTCGAACCTCAAAGTTTTTATTTCTTCTCCGTGGACTTTAATACCTACTCCGAATTTTTCTTTTGTTTCCTTTACTGCTTGCTCAATATACAGATTGAATAACATCGGGGACAGGCTACAACCCTGTCTCACCCCCTTCCCAACTGCTGCTTCCCTTTCATGCCCCTTGACTCTTATAGCTGTCATCTGGTTTCTGTACAAATTGTAAATAGCCTTTCGCTCCCTGTATTTTACCCCTGCCACCTTCAGAATTTCAAAGAGATATTCCACTCAACATTGTCAAAAGCTTTCTCTAAGATTACAAATTCTAGAAACGTAGGTTTGCCTTTCCTTAATCTTTCTTCTAAGATAAGTCGTAAGGTCAGTATTGCCTCACGTGTTCGAATATTTCTACGCAATCCAAACTGATCTTCCCCGAGGTCGGCTTCTACCAGTTTTTCCATTCGCCTATAAAGAATTCGTTTTAGTATTTTGCAGCTGTGACTTATTAAACTTATAGTTCGGTAATTTTCACATCTGTCAACACCGGTTTTCTTTGGGATTGGAATTATTATATTCTTCTTGAAGTCTGAGGGTATTTCGCCTGTCTCATACATCGTGCTCACCAGATGTCATGTCTTTCAGTGCTCTGTCAAACTCTTCACGCAGTATCGTATCTCCCATTTCATCTCCATCTACATCCTCTTCCATTTCCATAATATTGTCCTCAAGTACATCGCCCTTGTATAGACCCTCTATATACTCCTTCCACCTTTCTGCTTTCCCTTCTTTGCTTAGAACTGGGTTTCCACCTGAGCTCTTGATATTCATACAAGTTGTACTGCAAAGGTCTCTTTAATTTTCCTGTAGGCAGTATCTATCTTACCCCTAGTGAGATAAGCCTATACATCCTTATATTTGTCCTCTAGCCATCCCTGCTTAGCTATTTTGCACTTCCTGTCGGTCTCATTTTTGAAACATTTGTATTCCTTTTTGCCTGCTTCATTTACTGCATTTTTATGTTTTCTCCTTTCATCAATTAAATTCAATATTTCTTCTGTTACCCAAGGATTTCTACTAGCCCTCGTCTTTTTACCTACTTGATCCTCTGCTGCCTTCACTATTTCTTGCTTCAAAGCTACCCATTCTTCTACTACTGTATGTCTTTCCCCCATTTCTGTCAATTGTTTCCCTATGCTCTCCCTGAAACTCTGTACAACCTCTGGTTCTTTCAGTTTAGCCAGGTCCCATTTCCTTAAATTCCCACCTTTTTGCAGTTTGTTCTGATTGATCATTTATATAATCTATTTGATACCTTCTAGTATCTCCAGGATTCTTCCATGTATACAACCTTCTTTCATGATTCTTGAACCAAGCTCAAAGCATGTATTGCACACAATCCAACATCGCACTCTTCACAATACACACGCGTTTCTCTTCTTATGTTTTTCCCGTTGTCATCCAGTTTGCAGCAACACTCACCATTTTCGTGTCGGCATGTAGAATGAAGAATAAAATATATAGACAATACTTAACTTTGGATTTACAACGAGTTGCCTCAAACGATGGGCGACAAGCAAATAATCAGTGTCCATCAATATGTACAACGTCGATGTAAGCCATTGATATAGTGTCCATCTACCACTGTCCGGACGAGGCTGGTAGGAGCGGCGCTTACAGTCTCTTCTTGCAGAGGCCGTTCCTGTCGTGGTGGCGTCCTCGGCAGCATGTTATTCGCTGACGTCGTCTCACAGCCTTCTTTGCTCTTGTGTTCTTCACCTTCGTGCCAGTGCTCGTTGTTACGCCGGAATATTCCTCCCCCCCCCCCCCCCCGCCCCCTACCAAAGCGACGGACGATCGTCGTGTAGGGAGTGTGACCACTGCGGGGGAGGCAGGAGTGGGGGCGGATCGCCGGACCGAAAGCTGTGGCTGCAGGGGAGGTCAAGCTTCCGGCCGTACCCCGCCATCCGGCCTTCGCTCTGGCGGAAACGTCCCCTAGAAAGCGACCAGAAGGGCACACGTGCACCTCCTGTTGCCATGAACCAGATGAAGAAGACGGCGACTGCTGCGGTGTGGGCCAGTCCAGTTCCATCGGTAGGACGAGAGGGGGCGGAGGAGGCGAAGGCTCCATCTCCATGGGGTCGCCCACAGTGTCACCTGGATCCGTGAATCTGGGGGAGAGACACTGAAAGATTATCGTGCACATGACAGAGGCGAAGCTGATTGCGATGTCGGCGATGCAAGACATCTGGACCTGAAATAAGATACATGCAATCGCCAAGTCGATGGACGATCTCGCCTCGCGCCCACCGTCTGCGGCCGCTAAAAACCCTGTAAAAGACAATACCAGGCGGCACGAAGCGATACTTGCGGCCTTCATTCGGCACCGGATGCTGAGGAGGATGGAGTAGTGTCCGATGGCGGCGACAGTGAAGCAATTCCGCCGGTGGTGGTCCATCTCGTGGGTGAGAACGATAGGAGGGAAGAAACAGTTGCACTACTTGATCCCTGGTGTGTGCAGCGAGAAGTTTGGCCATATGCTTCTTGAAGGTTCGGACAAAACGTTCCGATTCGACGTTTGACTGCGTATGGAACGGTGCGCTAGTTAGGTGCTGTATGCCATTGCGGTGACAGAATCTGTCACATTCATTTGAAGTGAGCTGAAGCCTACTGTCTGATACTATTGCTTCAGGTAAACCTTCGAGGCAAAAAATAGAGGACAGCACCTGAATTGTGCTACGTGACGTTGTCGAGTTCATTGGCACAGCAAAGGGAAACTTGCTATAAGAGTCAACCACAATCAACCAGCAAGTGTTCCAAAAAGGTCCTACAAAGTTTATGTACACATATTGCCATGATGATTGCGACTTAGGCCAAGCAGAGAATTTTTGTGGCGGAGCGGAATGATTTTCCGCACATGTCTGACATTGTCCCGTCATCTGTTCTATTTGGGTGTCCATACCTTGCCAAGTACAGTTCGACGCGCTAACTGTTTCGTACGAACAATCCCCCAGTGTCCTTGGTGAAGTAACTGAAACAGTTCTTTTTGCAAAGCTTTAGGTATCAACACACGTGACTGCAAGGAACGAGGCCAAGATGTGCGACTGAATTGTAGCAAAATGTTCATATGCGAATAAGCTTCCGAGGCCTGTGCAATTTTCCTGTAGTTCGAAGTCTTTATCAGGGCCAACTGCAAGACGTGAAAGGGCATCTGCATTGCCATGTTGAGCCGTCGGACGATACAGAATGTCGTACAGGTATCGAGACAACGACAAAGCCCGTCTTTGCAATTTTTGGGCAGTTCGTACAGGAATCGGTTCGTTGGATAAAATAAGGACTGCAAAGGCCTGTGATCCGCTACTAAGTAGTTCTGCGATAGAAATAGTGGTGGAATTTGGTGACACCATACACAACAGTCAAAGCCTCTTTTTCAATTTGTGAACTGTTACACTGAGCGTTGGACAACACTTTTGATGCGAAAGAAATAGGCCAGTCAGTATCACCAATGGTGCACCGACGCTGTAAGAGGAAGCGTCAACTTGCAACACAAGAGGTTTATCAGAATCAAAGTGAACTAAGGATCGATCACTGAGTATTGCATCTTTGCATATATTTCAAGATATCGATATCTTTCGAGATATCTATTTATTTCGAGATATAGATTTTGAGAGATATCGATTTATTTCGAGATGTCTATTTATTTCAAGATTTGGAAATAATTTGAGATACCGGTATATCTCGGGATATTGATATATTTCGAGATTTCGATATATTTCGAGATATGGATATATTTCGAGATACAGATATTTTACGAGACATCGATATATTTCGAGATACAGATATATCTCAAAACATAGTTACATTTCGAGATATCGATATATTTCGAGATACGGATATATTTATGGATGTCGCTACATTTCGAGATATCTACAGGTTTCGAGATATCGATTTCTTCAAGATATCGATTTTTCCGAGATATAGATATATTTCGAGATATAGATATTCGTCGAGATATCGATATATTTCGGGATATCGATTTATTTCGGGATATCGATTTATTTCGATGTATCTATATATTTCGAGATGTCAATACATTTCGAGATATTGATATATTTCGATATATCGATATATTTCGAGATCTCGATATATTCCGAGATATATAGATATATTTCGAGATGCTGATATATTGCGAGACGTCGATATCCTTCGAGATAATGATATACTTTGAGAAATCGACATATTTTGAGATATCGATAAATTTTGAGATATCGATAAATTTCGAGGAATCGATATAATTCGAGATATTACAATTCGTGACAGATCGTCAGGCGCGACTGCAGACGTCCGCAGCGTTTATGCAGCGAGCGTCTTGGCTACGGAAGCTCTGACGCCCACGAGAATAACCGGAGGTAGAGAGCCCAGCACGGCTCGTTTGAAGGACATTTTCAACTAGTGTTGCCAGAGGTGTCTCTTTTTAGAGATACTACGACTCGCCGCACGTAAGCTTTAAGCGGAAAGCCGAATGCTAACATTTCGAAATACACTATCCTATCAGTAAGTGTACAGGCACCTATTAGTGGACATTAATATGCAGTGTGTCCACCCCTTGTCTCTATGGCGGCTTGAACTCTGTGCGGGACACTAAGTAAGGTGCCTGCCGACAATTTACGCACCACACACGGAGATAGTATCTACGTGTTTGTCTTTGTACATGCCAGGCAATACATTGCTTAGCCAGATTGCCATGCCTTTCACCAATTTTGAATTTTTTTTAAACCAGGTCGCGGTTTTGACGATGTAACGAACCAACTGAACTGAGTTTGGTACGATATTCGTCAGGATCCGTTATTGACTTATCAATTTGTGAAGCTCTTTCTCTTGAATAAATCATCCATTTTTTCTGCAACTGTAATCATTCATTTGCCCCTACACGTACATCACGTGTATCAATTTCCATCGCACTGGGGTAATTCCTCCGGGATACGTTTAATGTCCTTAGTGTGTAAATATATTTGGAGCATGTCATTCAAAAACGTTTGAAACGAAATAGAGGGGAACGGGTTGTTGTTAGGAGAACATAATGTATTAGACTCGCGGATCATGTGGTGTTATTGGCAGAGTGTGAAAGAAGTATGACTGAAATGTTAAAAGAATTAAACAAGACACGTGAATAAATTGGAATGAGAAATAATAAGAAAAAGGCAAAATGTCCAGTGATAAGTGCCAGAAAAGTAAGAACAACTATAATGTTAGGCAGGAAGATACAGAACAATTTAGTGTTTTTAGATAACTGCGACACGCTATTATGGACGACATCGGAAGTAATAAGGGGGTGAAAACACGTATAGCAATTGCCAACGAGACGTTTCATAACAGGAGGCTTTTATGTGGGTGCGTAGATAGGGGATAAAATAGGCAGGCACAGTAAGAAATGAGGTGGTGTTAAGTGGGAGAACAGAGAGAAATTTTAAAGGTAGCAGGATGAGGAAACATAATTGGCATGGACACTAAATGAGAAGAGATTGTTTATTGATGGTATGGAGGAAATAGTGAATGAAAGAAGAAGGAAAAGAAGAAGAAGAAGACGACGCAGAACATACTAGATGGTGGATAGCGTAAGGACAGTAAATAGTTGTGAGAAAACAAGAGGGTAACAAATGATGGGACTGCATGGAGAGGCACATGTGAAGACCTGCCCTAAGGCATAACACACATGAGGGGGGTGGTGGTGGTGGTGGTGGTGGTGGTGGTGGTGGTGGTGGTGGTGGTGACGACGACGACGACGACGATGAAGAGGAGACTTATTTAGGACATTTTCCAAGACGCCCATTTTCTTGTAATCCAATTTAAACAAAAAATAGGCAGCATATTATCTGTACTCTACAAACGACTGCGAACTGCATGGCAGATGGAACTTGCCATTATACCAGTTATTAGGACTTATTCCCACTCCACTGACGCATGGAGCGTGCGAATTGTGACTGCTTAAAAGCCTCTGTGCGTGCTGTGCTTAGTCTAATCTGGTCTTCACGCTTCCTACACTTACGATACGTAGGCGGTTTCAGTATATTCCTACATTCATCATGTAACGTCGGTTCTAGAAACTTTCTAAGTAGGCCTCCTCGCGATACTTTGCTCTTCCACGGGATAGTCTGTGTCTATCATCAACTGTCCGTTAGTTCAGTTCTTTGAACACCTTCGTGATATTCTCCTATGGGTCAAACAAACCTGTGAGCATTTTTTGCTGCCCTTCTCTGTATAAGTTCAATATCCCCTGTTCGTCCTATCTGGTACTGATTGCAATTCCCCAGTATTGTACCAATGAACCGCACGCGCTTTACCTACAAATATGCTTATATGATCGTTCCATTTCATACCCCTACAAATTTATACACTCAAGTATTTACACGAGTTAACAAATTCCAGCTGCAGCGCACTGAAGCTGTAGTCATAGGACTACGTAGTCTCATTTTGTGAAATGGTGATTTTGTTGATACCGTCACTGTAGAATATTTGACTATGCTAACAGAGCCTCAACCTCACCTCTGCTTGCACGGCTTCGAACTATAAACGTCCTCGAATGTGTTCCGTAAGTTTTGGAGACAGATGAAAATCGGATGGGACCAAGTCGGGGCTGTGTGGAGGTCAATCGATGGCAGTGAACGAACTGCATCGGAGTGCTGCAGACGTCGCAGCGCTAGGCTGTAGTTTGGCGTTGTAATGCTGACCAACTCTTCGAATTCGTGCTTTCAGTTTTCTGAGCTGTTTCTCACGCACCGACATAGTTACATCACACACCGCTATGTTACACGGTACAAATCGGATCCCTCTAGCAGCAGAGGGCTGCAGATATGTAGAATAAAGATGTAGAATGTTAGTAACGTTGTTTAACCGGAAAGCTCAAGAGTTTTCAAAAAAAAAAAAACATTTCAAGTAATTACTTCTCAGCACGCCCTCGTGTTATATGCACAAAACTAAGAGACTGTTTCCGAGCAAAGTATGCTATCCATTTAATTGAACATCTTTATAACGTACATCAGTAGTAAACCTTATGGTGATGGTGAAATTTAGGATTTATATTTACATTGAAAAACGATTAATCTGTGGCCAATACACAATTAAAATGGCAGTAGCCAGGTGGATATTAACTGCAATACCGCCCACATTGCCGCGGTAAGTGGAAGAATTTGTTTTCCGACACATGTCGCCATGTAACAGTCGCTCATGGCGATACATTAAAGAGTTCTCTGTCTCCACGTCAGAGAGCCAGTACCCGGCATCACTCTAACGAAATAAAGACGCAATTTCTGTGTGCCGCATTTGAAGGTGAGTCTGTAAAGGCTACAAAACTAGTTAATGGAATTAAAAATATTTCAAAGAGTGAGTTGTTGCAGTTTTCCATTTTTATATTCAATACACTAGTCACAGGCTCTAGATCCTCAGTGGATATGCTTAATCGGTTGTGATTCTATTTGAATTGTTGAGCTCGTGATGTGTCCCTCCGAGATTAATTTTGCCTGGGCTTTAAGCGACTCACCGGTCAGCATTTACAGAGCTGTCAACTACATATCGCATATTATTAGGCTCAGTTTGGACCGCAGCTAAGGGAAGCGAACGCAGATCGAACGTGCATTCGCAGTCATTCCCTCTATTGACTACCATTCGCCTATATTCAACATTTAAGGATTCCTCCGAAAATATTTCAAGTAAACTTTCTCTGGATATATTACGTTTGTTTCCAATCGCCTGCCAGTTCAATTTCATCAGAAACTCTGTGACACTCTCCAACGGGTCAAACAAACCTGTGCAATATTGGGGGATGGGTCACATGAGTGATTTCTAAGCAATTTCTTTTGTACACATATTGTGTTTTCCTAGAATTCCACCAACGAATGGCAGCCTGCCACCGTCTTTCCGTAAGACTGCGACTATGTGGCGGTTCCATTTCAAATCTCTAGAAATTTTTACACCCAGGTATTCGTGTGGGTTGAGCGATTGAGAATTTGACTCGCTGACACTATACCCGTAGGATAAGGTTATTTCGTTTTGTGAACCGAACAATTTTACATTTCGGGAACATTTGAATCAAGTTGTCATCCTTTGCACTACAGTGATATCTTATCAGAGCGTGGCTTCTTTCAGATAGTACTTCATTACAGACAACTGCATAATTTGCGGAAAGTGTGAAGTTTCAAATAGACCGCGTAACCACCACCCCCTTCTCCCCTCCAAATTGCTATCTGAAGACTGGAAGTCCCATATGTAAACCGCCTTCAGAAGTTCGTTCACTTTCCGTATCAGTTAATGTGTTAAATACTTGACCTGCAAATGTGTTGCGAATAGAGTGAGTAGTAAAGAAGTAATAAATTCAAAATTCATGCCTAATGCTGACGCCTTACTGCATGAACAGCTAAAATGTAGGAGCGATAAAAGTCTTTTTTCCTTTCATCATTCTGTCAGGGATGTTGTTGTTGTGGTCTTCAGCCCTGAGACTGGTTCGATGCAGCTCTCCATGCTACTCTATCCTGTGCAAGCTTTTTCATCTCCCAGTACCTACTGCAACCTACATCCTTCTGAATCTGCCTAGTGTATTCATCTCTTGGTCTCCCTCTACGATTTTTACCCTCCACGCTGCCCTCCAATACTAAATTGGTGATCCCTTGATGCCTCAGAACATGTCCTACCAACCGATCCCTTCTTCTGGTCAAGTCGTGCCACAAACTTCTCTTCTCTCCAATCCTATTCAATACTTCCTCATTAGTTATGTGATCTACCCATCTAATCTTCAGCATTCTTCTGTAGCACCACATTTCGAAAGCTTCTATTCTCTTCTTGTCCAAACTATTTATCGTCCATATTTCACTTCCATACATGGCTACACTCCATACGAATACTTTCAGAAATGACTTCCTGACACTTAAATCAATACTGGATGTTAACAAATTTCTCTTCTTCAGAAACGCTTTCCTTGCCATTGCCAGCCTACATTTTATATCCTCTCTACTTCGACCATCATCAGCTATTTTGCTCCCCAGCGGGAAAAAAAAGTTTCGGAAATTTTCGAAATTGTGTGAAGTTTGTTGCAAGTCGCCAAGTGCTGCCATTTACAAATGCACGGTTAATATAATCTGGATAATTTTCGCGCCATGAAATTATGCTGTCTGAGACGTGTACGCAGTTTCTAACTTTTAACGCCCGACTTCTTGCGTTAAACCTATGCCTTTAAATGAGGGATGGAAGGAGGATTGTATTTAATGTGCCATCGATATTGAGGTCATCAGAGACACAGCAGGAAATGGCACTGCGTCAAGGAAGGGTAAAAGAAGTCCGCCGTGCCCTTTTAAAGGAATCATCCCGACATTTACTTGGAGTGATTTAGGAAAATTACGGAAAACATAAATCAGGGTGGCCGGACGCGGATTTAAACCGTCGTCCTCCCAAATGGGAGTCTCGTAGCTAGCGTTTCTGCTCTGGAACATGGGATTCCGGGTTCGATTCCCGGCCGGGTTGAGGACTTTCTCCGCCCGGGGACTAGGTGTGTGTGTTGTCCTTATCATTTCGCCATCATTCGTGAAGGTGACGAGATTGGACTGTGTAAAGGTTAGGGCTTTGAACAGGCGCTGATAACCGCGCAGTTGAGAGCCCAGCAAACCAATCATCATCATCATCATCATCATCATCATCATCATCATCATACAGTGTACTAACCACTGCGCCAGCTCGCTCGGTATACATTTAAATGAGTAAATTATGTCAGCATTTTTAGTATTTACATTGACTTCATTCTTCATAAATGAAAGCATGAACTACGAGCAGACAAAGGAATTGGGATAACGAATGAGAAATACCTGATTGTGCTTCTGTTTGTAGATTACATGATTCAAGTGAATGAAATGACCTTCAAAGATCTGCATACTACCTGAACGAAATATGCAATGAATGCAACTTTAAAATTTCTAGTAATAAAACGAAAATAAGTGCACTTCGAGGAAAATATTCAGTCAGATTAAAACTAGTTTTGGATAATCCTGCTTTAGAACAGGTCTCTTAATCTTTCATTTAGGCTACGCTGTAAGATCTGATTTTTATTCTGATACTGAAAATAAATTACACAAATTCTAAGCTGTCTGTGGCACCATTATCAGAACATTGGGCAATAAAGTACAAAAAGAGATTGTCCCGAAATTCTATAAAGTGGTCGCGGTTCCTGTGTTATGCTATGAAAGCGAAAACATGGTTAAAACAAAAAAAATTCAGACGGCAGTGATGAGGTTCCTAAGAAATTCGAAGGGCTGCAGAGCAAGAAATGATTAGGAATGAAGATACTAGAGAAAAATGAGAAAAATTAAGTATTTTCAACATAAACTAAAAAATTCAAAAATATTGTGAAGACTGGTGAGAATGCTAAGTCCCAGACTTCCCCAAAATATTCTGAACTACAAGCGGAATGAGAGACATGATATTGAAAGGCCTCGGACGTGGGAGCAATTTCGTTTGAGAGACTATCCCGCGTGGCGACTACTGAAATACATCATAGAATTCTTAAGTTATACACCAAAATAAGTAAGTTTTAATGTAGTTTACGTTCACTGATGTAAAAAAAAACATTTCTTGCTTTCTAAAGTGGGCTATGTTCTTTCTCAGGGTTCAAACTGTCTCCATGCCAAATTTGAACAATATCTGTTAAGTGGTTTAGTCTCGAAAACGAAACAGACTGTGTTACAAAGAAGAAAAACAACTGAGAGAAAGAAGCGGAGTCACTTTCTGCAGGACGCGCCCGTCATTTTGCAGGACAATATTCGGCACGCTTGGTGCAAGTCGTGATTCATTTGTTCGCTATGTGGGGCTGGAAAGAGCCGCACCACACACCCCGGACTTATACCCTCGCGATCTCAGCTTGATTCCTAATGTGAAGGACGAACTCTGGGGTATTCGGTTCGGAGCTGTTATGGAGATTCGTCGGACAATAGACCGCTCCATTCGAACTACCTATACAACTTGCGTAGCTACGGGTATCTTGCTCTTTCGACATCACTGGCGACGGCCTATATACGAGAGCTGCTCAAAAAATATCCGATCTCTAGTAATTGTTGAAATCAACAATGGTATCAGGGCGTGCGTGTGCTCATGTTTTCAGGCATACATAGCACACATACCTGATTTTCTCCACTACTTCGGAACACTTGGAAGTGGTACACGTCGGATTTAGTAATGTCAGCAAAATGACGTCATTGCATGACATTTGGCTTCAAGCCCGGCGATTCTCAAGTTGAAACCGTCATGCGATTCAGGACGAAGTAATGGGTAATACACGGCTAAAGGAGTGGTACAACCGTTTCAAAGGCGGCCACTAATCAATGAAGACAGAAGCCAGTTAATGTACGCCCTCAATATCCGCATATCAGGTCGTTACTGACCCCGAAAGATCCCTAATGAAGCAGAATAGACGAATCACAACCAGAGAAGTTGCAGTCTAATCTAAAAGCCGTAAATTCAACTAAATACCTAGGTATTACAATCACGAACAAGTTAAACTGGAAGGAACACATCGAAAATGTTGTGGAGAAGGCTAACCAAAGACTGCGTTTTATTGGCAAGACACTTAGAAAATGTAACAGACCTACAAAGGAGACTGCCTACACTACGCCTGTCCGTCCTCTTTTAGAATAGTGCTGGGAGATGTGGGATCCTTACCAGATAGGACTGACGGAGTACATCGAAAAAGTTCAAAGAAAGGCACCACGTTTTCTATTATCTCGAAATATGGGAGAGAGTGTCACAGAAATGATACAGGATTTGGCCTGGACATCATTAAAAGAAAAGCGTTTTTCGTTGCGACGGAATCTTCTCACGAAATTCCAATCACCAACTTTTCCCTCCGAATGCGAAAATATTTTGTTCACACCGATCTACGTAGGGCGGAACGATCACCACGATAAAATAATGGAAATCAGAGCTTACGGAAAGATACAGGTGCTCATTCTTTCCGGGTGCTATACGAGATTGGAATAAGAGAGACTTGTGAAGGTGGTTCGATGAACCATCTGCCAGGCACTTAAATGTGATTTGCAGAGTATCCATGTAGATGTAAGTATAGGTGTTCACATTATTTTTCCCATCCCCTGTATGTGCATATCGCTTCCCACGATCTTTGTTACCTCAATGTCGATATCTGCACCATTTTCGAAATACGTAAGCTTACTTATATTATCTGTAATGTTAATATACAACATGAAAGGTAAGGCTCCCAACACACTTCCCTGTGGCACACGTGGCTACTTTTACACGTACAGATGAACCTCCATTCAAGATGAGATGCTGTGTCCTCCCTACAAAAATATTTTACTGGCCGTACTTTATACGATACAGGCAAACGGTCAACTACAATTGCTGTTAACTGTGCGGTAACTTCTAGCGTATCAGAAGCGGTTTAGGAAAATTGTTTCAAATGAGTATACGCACTCGTATTTCGGCAGGTGCACAGTTTTGGCTTTCAATTTTTGCACGTTTCCCAGATACCTTTTCGAAAATGTCGAGCAAAACAAATCGAAATGTTTATTACATCATGTAACAATGAAGAAGCAAATGCGGGTTTGTTCGCAAACCCGAAGCAACATTTGGTGCAAGAGTCATGGGTTTTAATAAAGTAGCTGTCGATAGTTTTTCTTTTCGTTGCTAACAAATGTAACTGGCAAACACATACTAATGCCTTCTCAAATATCTAATTGTGATGGAATAGGCGTTTCGGTTAATCCTAAAAACCAATCGAAGATCGCAGCTTGCAAGGGGAAACGTCAAGTAGGATCGTTAACATCTGCAGAAAGGGGCGAAACAGTAACCAGCCTCATTATTACGTCAGCAAGCGGAGCTTACATGCCTCAAACTTATTTTTCCACGAAAGAAGAAGCAGAAAAAAATTTAGTTAGGACTGGCAGAAGGAGGTTGCGCTGAGGTCCACAGCACCACATGGATGGCCACAGAATCATTCTTTGTATGGTTTCGAAAATTTGTGGAATTTTCTAAGGCATAAAAGGACTTTTCAGTTCTCCTTATATTAGATGGCCACTCAGCACATACGACATACACTGACGTTATGAACTACGCGAGGGAGAGTCGCGTTTCGTTGCTATCTTTATCACCACATTGCTCTCACAGACTTCAGCCGCTTGATGTTTCTTTTATGAAGCCTTTAAGCCTTCGTTATAGTGATAAGCTTCGAAAATGGCTACGAAGCCATGCAGGGAAAGTCGTAACCATCTTTCAAATTTCAACGCTTTTTGGTTCAGCTTTCGTCTAAAATGCAACAATGAAAACCGCTATTAAATGTTTCGAAGCTAATGGAATACGGCCCACGGACCCATCCTTATTCACCGATGCAGACTTCCTTCCGGCAGACATATTTGACATCGGACAAAATAGGTCGTCAGATAAAGAGATTATCATATCTGAACAATTGGAATTGCCTCCACCTAGCACAGCAGCTAAAAAAGACGACGCCAACGGGCTGGATAATCAAGCGGACGAGGTTTCAGCGAATTGTAACAATGAACTGCCGCCTAAGAAAGACAAAGTTATTGAGGCTAATTGTTCTAATCCTTGATGCTCTTGGATGACAACTGACAACACGACCCCCTCATTTCATATTTCACCTGAAATTCTGATGCCCTTGCCAAAAGTTAACAAAAGCAAGAAAAGAGCGAAATGGAAGAGGGGGAAGACTGTTGTTTTAACTGATTCGCCGTACAAAAAAGGAGTTAGAAGCCATTATTAAGGAAAAATAGAAAAAGAACTTTGCCAAAGAAGAAAGGGCAAAGAAAAAACTATTTGCAAAAGAGAATAAGATTATGAAAAAAAAGAAAGAAAGGGCCTGAAGATAAATGGAAAAAAGGACAGAATACAATACTAATGAGAGTGATTATGAGAAAAGTTCCGACTGTGAATGTTTATATTGTGGTGGGTTTTACTCAAAATCAGTTGAAGGTTGGGTCGCTTGTTCCACGTGTAAAAAATGGACACACGATTCCCGTGCAGGAATAGATAGCGAAGATGATGAGTTTTCCTCGTGTGTGAATTTTGTAAACAGCCTTAAGAAAAGGATACAATACATGAAAACTGTAGTTTGACATTAATATTCACTTTAAACTAAATAAATACCGAGCAAGCCAATATTTTCTGCATTTCCGATAATTTTATACGGTTTTATAATCACTTGTACTTACCACCCCATTCTGCCGCGTGCACAGGGCAGAATGGGACAAATGACATACATTTCTGTTTTTGAGTGAAAAATATTGTTGTTTTATTTTATGGCAATGTTATTGTATTTTTGTGATTAATACATCATAAGGTGTTCATATAAAAATTGGTAACTCTCTTATTTATCACTTTTGTACATTTAATCAAAGTTTTCAATTTTGCACCCCATTCTACCCCAGGTTCCCGTATGTGTCGGATAAGAGAGATAAAAATACAATCGCTACTCGTTTATTTAACGACAATTTAAGCTGTGCTCTCGGGTTCCTCCCATCGTTCATCACGATATATTACGAAAAAAATCATAGTTAACGATCATTATAAATTGCTCTAGAAACGAAGGCAATCACAGTTAACATTTAATAAGGCGACTGGTATCCTTCGAAACGCTAACTAATGATCGTCATGCTAAACGTCATGGGTCAAAGCGGACGAGTGGAATCGAAATACGCCCTTTGCCCACGATCGCTACTTTCTGTCAAGTTGTGCCATTAATTTCTCTGCTCGCTAATCTGTTTTCGTATCTCCCCATCAGCTATTCGATATTGTTGGAATTATGTAATACATTTATATCGGATATGAGAAAGTTCCAGAACATCGTTCTAGAATAAGTTGTATCGAGTATGTTCGAGAACTATCGATTGTGGTGACAGCTATGTTTGTGTATATATGCGTGAGTGACGAGGCGCAATAGATAGTCTTCGTGTGTCTTTTGTAAAGTGAACATATGTATATTTTAATAAAGTATGTTATAAGTAAAAGTGTGAACGTGATTCAAAACATGGTAGCAGAGTGTGGTTATTGAAAAGAAAAGTAGAAGTTAAATATTATATTGTGGCCATCGCGTGTTATTCAGAAAGTTCGACATGGCTGATATAACTACTCCTGTATTTGATGGCGAGGACTATGGGAACTGGAAGCAGCGGATAATCATGTACCTAAAAATGAAGAAATGCCATACAGTGATTACGAGGGCAAAAGTGAGCTCAGACAACGAAACATGGGATGAAGAGGACTTGAAGGCTATCAACTATATTTATGGTGCAATCACAAATAAGCAACTAGAATTCGTGAGTGACAGAGAAAGTGCTTTCGAGATCATGAAGAAATTTGATGAATTATATTCGAAAGAGTCTACAGCCCTTCAAATATTATGCAGAAACAAGTTGGATAAATTGAGGTTAAGTGATTACAGTGATACGGGGACATTTTTCAGTGCATTTGAAAAAACTGTAAGTGAGCTGAAATCTGCAGGCGCTAAAGTAACGGAAAAGGAGAAGTTAAAATATATGCTGCGAACGTTACGAGAGTCAATGAGCTATATTGGGGACTTAGTGGACGTCTTGAAGGAAGAAGACCAGACAGTTGAATATGTTAAAAGTAAGATTCAATTATTGAATGCAAAAACTGGAAATGAAGAGGTAAAATCAAATGCATTTCACACAGAAAGAGAATTGAATTCAAGGAATCAGGAGCAAGTATGTTATCGATGCGGCAAAGCAGGTCACTTCAAACGTGATTGCAACCAGGGAAGAACAAGTAACAGAGGCACATGGCATCGTGGAGTACATTTTCAAAGTAGCGACAGAGGTAATGGAAATATGCAGCGTGGAGGCTATAGCAATGTACAGCGTGGAAATTACGGCAACATGCAGCGTGGAGGTTATGGCAGCAGGCAACGTGGTCGAGGAGAGCAGCATGGTTTTAGCAGCGGTCGGCATCACAGCAAGCAAGGTTACCATCAGAGTGATCATGGTATGAGTAGTTTTATAACAGAGGTTAAGTCTATGATAGATCAAAATAGAACAGTAGAGTCAAGTAACAACAATCAAATTCAAATCAATTGGTTATTAGACAGTGGCTGTACTGATCATGTTATTAATAATGAGGAATATTTTTCTAAGAGTATAACTTTAGAACAACCTATAAATGTAAAAATTGCTGATGGAAAAATTTTGCAAGCTACTAAAGTTGGTAATGTAATTAGTAATTTTCCTGTCTATGATCAAATGGTTCCAATTAATATGCGAGATGTTTTCTTTGTAAAAGACATAGACAAAAACTTGATCAGTTATGCCAAAATTACAGATAATCACAAAATTGTATCGGTAGGGAATAATGCTAAAATTTTTGATAAAGCTAATGGATTGATTGCGATTGCATGGAAAGAGAGTCGGTTGTATAAAATGAGTAGTACTATTAATAAAGGAGAAGTTAATGTTAATGTTATGAGTAAAGACAATAATATGACAACAAAGGAAAAATGGCACTGCATTTTGGGACATGTTAATTTCAATTATCTAAATACTTTATGTAAACATCAATTGTTAGATGGGGTTCCTTCAGAACTAGAATCAGAATTTATGAAATGTAAAATCTGTATCAAAAACAAAATGCATAATGTTCCTTTTAAAAATAATTGAACCAAAGCAAAAGAAATCTTAGAAATTGTTCACACAGATCTAAATGGGCCTCTCTCAACTACTGGAATGCAGGGGAAAGATATTTTCTTTCTTTCATTGATGATTACAGTAAGGCAGCTCGTGTTTACACCATAAAATCTAAAGATCAAGTATACAATTGTTTTGTAGAGTATATTAATGAAGTTGAGGATCTCACTGGGAAAACTGTTAAAAAGATAAGATGTGACAATGGGAAGGAATATTTAAATGAAAATGTCTATGAATTTGTGAGACAAAATGGAACTGTATTGAATGCTTGTCCACCTTATGTGCATGAGCTTAATGGTACTGCTGAAAGGTATAACAGATCCATCATGGACATGTCTCGGTGTCTGCTAGCCGAAGCGCGAGTAGACACGAGATTTTGGCCTGAAGTGGTTTGTGCAGCAGCGTACCTCAAAAACAGAACTTTAGCTAACACCATTGAAAAGAAAACTCCTTATGAGATATTACTGGGGAAAAGACCTAATGTTAATCATTTGATGTTGTATGGGAGTAGAGTTTTTGTAAGAGTACCTGAGCAACTGAGGAAGTCGAAATGGGATAGGAAAGCCGATTTGGGGGTTTTAATGGGTTATTGTGAAGTAGGCTACAGAGTGCTAATAAACAATAAGATAGTTGTTGCTCGACATGTGGACATTGTTGATAGTGGTGTTAAATGTATTGGGTTTAAAGATTATGATTCAGTAAGTGAATATTCTAGTGATTCTGAACACGAAAGTATAGAAAATGAAACTGAACTAATAGAAAAACAGAAGGAAATTGAGAAAAATGAAAAGCTTTCTGATAATCATGAACCAGAGAAAGTACTTGAGTTGAGGAGATCATCTAGAGAAAGAAAACCAAAAATTTTAAATGATTATATTTACTGCAATTTTATTTATGTAAACTTTTGCAGTGCAAATAGTCCAGAAAGCTTTGAGGAGGCGATTAACAGCGCTGAATCAAATTATTGGGAAAAAGCGATGAATAAGGAAATTGATTGTTTGAACAAAAACAAAACATGGGAATTAGTAGATAAACCAGTTGATAAAGAAGCCATTGATGTAAAGTGGGTTTTCACAAAGAAATCAGAAAGTGTTTACAAAGCAAGATTAGTTGTTAGGGGGTTTCAACAAAAAGAAGTCGTTGAGGATATTAATTCTCCAGTAACAAATATGCAAACATTAAAGATTTTGTTGTCATACTGTTGTCAAGAAGGTTTGGTTATAGAACAAATGGATGTAGAGACTGCGTTTCTAAATTGTAAAGTTTTATCTGAAGTTTATGTAAAGCAGCCAAGAGGATATGATGATGGTATGGATAGAGTCTGTAAATTGTATAAAGCATTGTATGGTTTGCGAGAAAGCTCACGAGCTTGGTACAATTGTCTTGACGAGTTTTTAAGAAGTTTAGGTTTTAAAAGGAGTAAATATGATTATTGTCTTTATGTATTGCGAGATGGAGATGTCTTGATTTATTTGATTATTTTTGTCGACGATTTGCTCATTTGCTGTGTGAGAAAAGAAAAAATTGTTAAGATTAAGAACTTATTGTCAAAACGATTTAATATGAAAGATTTAGGTGAGGTAAAAAGATATCTTGGCATCGATATTAATTATGATTGTGAAACAAGAGTTATGAGTTTGAGTCAAGAAAAATGTATTGATTCGTTAGCTGCGAAATATAAAATTGAAGATTCGATCTTGTACAAAACTCCAATGGAAGTAAATTTAAAGTTAGAACCAGCGTATGAAGATTGTAATGACGTTAGATACAGAAACTTGATAGGTGCACTCTTGTACGTAAGTTCGGGTACTAGACCAGATATTAGCTATAGTGTGAATTACTTGAGCAGATTCCAAAGTTGTTACAGTAGTACTCATTTTAAATATGCTTTGAGAATTTTGAAATATTTATATTTAACTAAAGATTTGAAATTAAACTATTGTAGGAATGAAAGTGCTGAGATATTAGATTGTTTTGTGGATTCAGATTGGGCAGGTGATAGTGTGGATAGAAAGTCAACTTCTGGTTATGTAATTAGATTATTTGGTAATGTTGTATTTTGGAAGTTAAGAAAACAAGTGAGTGTTACAAAGGCTTCAACTTTGGCAGAATATGTAGCATTGTCTGAAGCTGTAAACGAGGTGAAACTTGTACATGATATTTTAGACATTTTTAATGTTAAATTTGAAAAACTTATTGTCATATATGAAGATAATTCAGGAGCATTAAATATAGCGAAGTCTGGTAATTTTACAAAGAATTCAAAATACATAGATGTGCATTACCATTTTGTGAATGAGTATTATTTACAGGGACTCATTGATATTGTTAAAGTAGATTCAAATGAAAATGTTGCAGATATATTCACAAAGTCGTTATGTAAAGAAAAATTCATTAAAATTAGGAATATGTTAAACATCGCGATACAAATGTAAGGAGGTATGTTGGAATTATGTAATACATTTATATCAGATATGAGAAAGTTCCAGAACATCGTTCTAGAATAAGTTATATCGAGTATGTTCGAGAAGTATCGATTGTGGTGACAGCTATGTTTGTGTATATATGCGTGAGTGATGAGGCGCAATAGATAGTCTTCGTGTGTCTTTTGTAAAGTGAACATATGTATATTTTAATAAATTATTTTATAAGTAAAAGTGTGAACGTGATTCAAAACAGATATAAACTTTTTTAGCATTCTTCTACACCACCACATTTCGAAAGTTTCTAGCCATCTCCTGTTTGGAGAACTAGGCATATTAACTACTGATTCGCAATATATTTATTCCGAAGGGCAGAAGGTACCTCGAAAACAATGAAAATATTTTTTTCATTGGTGATTGTACCAGTTTGATTTACACTTAGTGCGAATATAAAAGCATTTTAGTCCAAATCCTTATATGAAGGTCCTAAATGTCGGTTTAAATGGCAGCTTGCTATGTAAGACTTGCCCACTTGTTTCTTTGTGACAGCTCTTCTTTGAGATGATAAGCCTAGGGACATTTTTTCCCGTTGCTTTGAGCTTTCACCTATTGAATACATTTTTTCTTGTCTCGTAGTCAGTTGTTTGGTACAGTAATAACGTATCATGGGTGTTTCTCGTTTCTGAACAAAACAAATTCCAAGATCTACCCACAAAGTTTTCGAGAGAAGTTCTAGAAGACTTGCAAGAAAGAAAATAGTGAGTATCATGAAACAAATGTTTTGTTTTTGTATGGCATGCGTACTATTGGAAAGGAACGAAAAGCTTTACGAGAGATGTAAAAAATTTAAAAAAACTTTACAGTGCGCTGCTTGTAATAAACAGGAGAGAAATCTATGACACATGCAGTGAAAGAAACTATGAATTTAAATGAGTGCATGTACGTCGCTAAGTGCAATACAACTTTATATTTTCCGTAGCTTTTCTAACTAAATGTACCTTTCCTCTCAAACCATTTATCCTAGAACCATGGAATTCTAACGGTCAGTTGTCTTACTGGAGGGCATGAAGAGTTGACGGGCATGAAAGGGAAGCAGTGGTTGGGAAGGGAGTGAGACAGGGTTGTAGTCTATTCCCGATGTTATTCAATCTGTTTATTGAGCAAGCAGTAAAGGAAACAAAAGAAAAATTCGGAGTAGGAATTAAAATCCATGGAGACGCTTTATTATAAAGAACACTGTTGCCTTTTTATTTTTGAAATTTGCCCATAAAACCTGTCTTTCTAAATTTTTCCAAAAATTTCACCATTAATATATTATTCATGAAAATTAGTCAGCTTGTAGGAAAATAATGGAAATGCATGTAAGAAATGTTTTATGTTTTACCGTTAATATAACACAGCTTGAGATAAGGGACGTGGAAATAGATCAATTTAACATGGTGGAGATAGAAGATACCTTCTCCCCTTGAAATTTGTCTTTAAAAACAAATGAATATTTTCAAATCAACAGCTCATTTCAAGTAGTCATTACTAGAAACATGTACAATCTCCACAAAATTTTGGAAGTTAATTATTTTGGTGCAAGAAAGTCTCCATCATTCAGGAAAACGAATTTTCAATAACTTGGCAGGAGCCATAAAAAGCTTTACTACTGACAAATTTCAGTTTAAGAGGAGCCTAAAGGATTTATTAAACCATCTCCTCCGACACTATTGATGAATTGAATTTTTTTAGTAGAACTAGGGCGCACGCGATTGTGAGTGAGTGAGAGAGAGAGGCGGGGGGGGGGGGGGGTGTCAAGTAATGCGAGTACAATCACAAGTATGTCTAAATTTTCGTTCCTCATTCCATGTCCATGATCAGTCTACTTGCGATCTGTGGAAGGTAAATTAGCATATTAGTTTGCCACTGAATATCTCCTCATTATGGATCAATTGCAACGGAAAGTACATATAATCTAATCTGACCCTCTTGTCTGTCCCATTTCTGTTGAAGGTTACACATCAGACAGATGCCTTCATATTTTTGTTGTTGTAGTCTTCAGTCCAGAGACTGGTTTGATGCAGCTTTCCATGCTACTGTATCATGCGCAAGCTTCATCTCCCAATGCCCACTGCAACCTACATCCTTATGAATCTGCTTAGTGTATTCATCTCCTGGTCTCCTTCCTCGATTTTTACCCTCCACGTTGCCCTCCAATATTAAATTGATGCCTCATAACGTGTCCTACCAACCGACCCCTTCTTCTAGTCAAGTTGTGCCACAAACTCCTCTTCTCCCCAATACTAATCAATACCTCATCATTAGTTATGTGATCTATCCATCTGATCTTCAGCATTCTTCTGTAGCACCATATTTCTAAAGCCTCTATTCTCTTCTTTATCGTCCATGATTCACTTCCATACATGGCTACAGTCCATACAAATACTCGGATAAAAGACTTCCTGATACCTAAAGCTATACTTGATGTTAACAAATTTTTCTTCTTCAGAAACACTTTCCTTGCCATTGCCAGCCTACAATTTATATCCTCTCTACTTCGACCATCATCAGTTATTTTGCTCCCCAAATAGCAAAACTCATTTACTACTTCAAGTGTCTCATTTCCTAATCTAATTCCCGCAGCACCACCTGACTTAATTCGACTACATTCCATTATCCTCGTTTTGCTTTTATTGATGCTCATATCATCCTTTCAGGACACTCCATTACGTTCAGCTGCTCTTCCAGGTCCTTTGCTGTCTCTGACAGAATTATAATGTCATCGCCGAACCTCAAGGTTTTAATTTCTTCTTCATTGATTTAAATTCCTACTCCGAATTTTTCTTTTGTTTCCTTTACTGCCTGCTCAATAAACAGATTGAATAGCATCGGGGATAGACTACAACCCTGTCTCACTACCTTCCCAACCACTGCTTCCCTTTCATGCCCCTCGACTTGTATAATTTCTGTACAAATTGTAAATAGCCTTTCGCTCCCTGTATTTTACCCCTGCCACCTTCAGAATTTGAAAGAGTATTCCAGTCAACATTGTCAAAAGATTTCTCTAAGTCTACAAATGCTAGAAACGTAGGTGTGCGTTTCCTTAATCTAGCTTTTAAGTGAAGTCGTAGAGTCAGTATTGCCTCATGTGTTCCAGTATTTCTACGGTATCCAAACTGGTGTTCCCCAAGGTCGGCTTCTACCAGTTTCTCCATCCGTCTGTAAAGAATTGGCGTTAGTATTTTGCACCTGTGACTTGCTAAACAAATAGTTCGGTAATTTTCACATCTGTCAACACCTGCTTTCTTTGAGATTGGAATTATTATATCCTTCTTGAAGTCTGACGGTATTTCGCCTGTCTCATACATCTTGCTCATCAGATGGTAGAGTTTTGTCAGGGCTGGCTCTCCCACAGGTGTCAGTAGTTATAATGGAATGTTGTCTACTCCCAGGGACTTGTTTCGGCTTAGGTCTTTCAGTGCTCTGTCAAACTCTTCAAGCAGTATATCATCTCTCATTTCATCTTCATCTACATCCTCTTCCATTTCCATTATACTGTCCTCAAGTACACTGCCCTTGTATAGATCCTCTATATACTCCTTCCACCTTTCTGCTTTACCTTCTTTGCTTATAGCAGGGTTTCCATCTGAGCTCTTGATATGCATACAAGTGGATCTCTTTTCTCCAAAGGTTTTTTATTTATTTACTGTTCCATGGGACCAAATTAAGGAGAAATCTCCATGGTAATGGAACGAGTCAATATATGAAATTATAACACGATAGTAGAAACAGATAAAATGAAATATAAAAACATAATCAGGCGACAAGTCATAAGTATAAATAAAGAAAATCAACAATGTAACACTGGAATTAGCTTAATTCTGTAGCTCTTCGAGGAGCTCCTCGACAGAATAGAAAGAGTGAGCCATGAGGAAACTCTTCAGTTTAGACTTAAAAGATTTTGGACTCTTGCTAAGATTTTTGAATTCGTGTGGTAGCTTATTGAAAATAGATGCAGCAGAATACTGCACTCCTTTCTGCACAAGAGTCAAGGAAGTGCATTCCACATACAGATTTGATTTCTGCCTAGTATTAACTGAGTGAAAGCTGCTACCTGTTGGGAATCGCCTAATATTGCTAACAACAAACGACATTAAAGAAAATATATGCTGTGAGGGCAATGTCAGAAATCCCAGACTATTGAATAGGGGCTGACAAGAGGTTCTCGAACTTTAACTACATATAGCTCGAACAGCCTGTTTTTGAGCCAAAAATACCCTTTTTGAATCAGAAGAATTACCCCAAAAAATAATACCATATGACATACACGTATGAAAATATACAAAATAGACTATTTTTCGTGTTGAACTGTCACTTATTGCAGATACTGTTCTAATGGTAAATAAAGCAGCATTTAGTTTCTGAACGAGATACTGGACATGGGCTTTCCACAACAGATTACTATCTATCCGAACGCCTAGGAACTTGGACTGTTCCGTCTCGCTTATATTATGCCCATTCTGTCTGATCAAAATATCGGTCCTTGTTGAATTGTGAGTTAGAAACTGTAAAAACTGTGTCTTACTGTGATTTAGCATCAAATTGTTTTCCACAAGCCACGAACTTATTTCATGAACTACATTATTTGATACTGTTTCAATATTACACACAAGATCCTTCACTGCCAAACTGGTGTCATCAGCAAACAGAAATATTTTTGAATCACCTGTAATACAGAAGGCATATCATTTATATAAATAAGAAACAGCAGTGGCCCCAGCACCGACCCTTGGGGAATGCCCCACTTAACAGAGCCCCACTGCGACTGAACATCACTACCACTCTCAATACTGCGGAGAATTACCTTCTGCTTTCTGTTCTTAAAGTAAGAGGAAAACCAATTCTATGCTACTCCCCTTACTCCATAACGGTCCAACTTCTGCAGTAATATTTTGTGGTCAACACAGTCAAAAGCTTTCGTTAAACCAAAGAAAACACCCAGCGTTCGCAACCTTTTATTTAATCCGTCCAAAACCTCACAGAGAAAAGAGAATATAGCATTTTCAGTTGTTAAATCATTTCTTAAACCAAACTGTTGTAGTGGGGCTTTAAATTTCGCCGCGCTACACTCGTTCCCTCAGATAAAAAATATCCCGTCGCAGCGGTATGAGCGCTCGACGGCAGAGAAAATACTAAAATGGTAACACTTTTTCGTTTTCTATCCGTTTTTTGTTTGTCTCTTGATAGCGGTAGCTTAAGGCAGGCGTGATCGGATGCTGACGTAAAAACTTAATGGCTAATCTTGATCTGATTGTAATGTGTAGACATTGTGGAAGTTATTAAGAAATTCGGTGGATGGAAGTAGCAAAGTGAATTAAATTGCATACAGTGTCAAGATGATTTTAATTGGTATAAATTAGTGATCCCTGGACTATAACAAGATTTCGGAGCAGATTTTTCACGCTGAAATGAAGGAGATTTTTGAAGACGTGGACGCTGCCCGAAAGAAGATAAGTTAATCTGGTAAAAGGATGATCTCTCGTCTACGCCACTTCCCCCTGTCAGTTACATTCGGTTATTCTCTGTTTCTTTTCAATAACTTTTGTAGTGAAAATTTGCTTAACTTTTGCTCAAAAACGCCACAAGGACCACCCCAACAATAGCTTTTTCGAATAACGAAGTCCGATAGCTTTTCTGTAATACAAAGTCCGATCTGCATTTCTTTCATTCTTTCCCTTTTTCACGGTCTCTCTTCTCACATTTTTTTTATTAACCAATACAACTGGCTCCCGCGTCAGGACGCAATTTTCGGATGTGTCGTTTTTGAGCAAATTTGAAACTTTAATTTGTATTTTTTCCCAACAGAGAATATCAAAAAATCCTGAACTTTAAAGGGTAACTAAAACATCAACTTTATTGTACCTAAGCGAATGTAAACAATATTGTAAAGAATTTTTGTAACTAATTCAATCTGTTTTTCTTTGCATGGCATATGTTGATGCAAAACTGTTATTTTGAGGACTTTTGGTGATTATCCGATGGAGATGTATTAAGAAAATCCATATTTTGATGAATACGATTTACGCAGAAGTGTTTGACCAGCCGATGCAGGACAGAAAATTTAATGGTGAGTCACACAATTATGTTTCATTCAAGCATTCAATAGCCAACTGCAGAATCCATTTTTCCCTTTCCGCACATCCTGTAGTTTTCTTCTAGATTTTTCCAAAATTATCTATCTCTATTGTAGTTTGTGGTAATTATAGTATTGTTGTAGCATATGAAGATCGTGAATTTTACCGCCAAACAGTCATTTGTTACGAAAAATTTTGTCCGCCCTGCTGCAGCTTTCTCAATCATTGTTTGCAATAGAGCAATCATTTACATTGACGAGAAAATATTTCAACCTAAATTTGAGTCAAATTTTTATTAATCAGACTTATATTATTCCCTTTTTGACTTACGATTATACATTCTATTACAATGGAACGCGGTAAGGTAGAAATAGTTTCGGCAGATGAGTTAAGTGAAGTAGATTCATCTTTCAACCAACAAGAAAGTCCGCGTTTCCCTCCATGGACGAGTTCACAGATCAATGCAATGATTTTGCCTCAAACTCGCAACATTTGTGATAATACACAGATGGCGACTTTAAATGACGAAATGTGGAATGGACGCGAGACTAGACCGTCAGCGCCATTGTTAACATCAATGTCAGAACCGAATATGAGACAAATTCAGCAATGTGACACAAATCGAAAACAAGAAACTGACAAACTGGACCGACTATTCGAGTTATTTGCAGACATGAAACGAGACGTTAGTCAGAAAATTGACGCAAAACTGGACGCACTTGGTCAGGACTTTAAACAAAGGCTAGATAAAAGCGACGAAAAATTTGACGTATTAAATCGTACTATGACCGAAAATTTTGAACGAACGACAAAACAGATCACAGAATTAAATAACACCACTCAACAGCTCAGCCAGCGATTTGAGACATTGTCCGATCGAGTAAATAAACAGGAAGAAACTTTGGTTACATTCACACATGAAACAAAAAACAATATCACCCGATGTGAGAATCAGTTAACTCAAATAGTTAATGTGCAGCAGGAAGTGAACACTCGTGTGGAAGAGTTAGCTCAGGCTCAAACTTCAGCTAGCTCCACCCAAGAAAAGCTGACTGAAGAAGTGGGAAATATTACCCAACAGCTCACAAAGGCAGTTCTTGAACAAACCCACCTCAAAGAAAAGATAGAAAAATTAGAAGATCGAGCGGACCTCGCGTCACTAAACAACGACACCAACATGGCCGAAAGAATTGTACATGAATGTAAATTGTGTGACGACTACCTGGACAAAAAACTTGAAACAATTACACAGGACATACTTTCAAAAACAAAGACACATGTTAAAGACGAGACAAAACACATACAAGACGAAGTGACAAAATTACGAGACAATGTTGTGCCGTGTTTGGCGATAGGAGCAAACGCATCGTCAGGAAACGACAAAACAGCTAAAACCATGGCTAATGACACAGACAGAACACCACCTATTGTGGAATCACCTATTTCAAATCAAAATTACAATGTGCCGCTTTCTTTTCCACCGAACGAGCAATATTACGTTACCACACCTAGAGTAGCAAGTGACCTAAATCACATCAATACAGTTATGCCAACCGGCATGGCCGATGACACGTTTGTAAGACATGGGTATTTCCAGACATTTTCCAGTGAGGACAAGCACAAAGTCCACCCTATTGTGTTTATTAGATCATTTGACGGTGTTTTTCCACGTAGTTGGTCAGAAGTCGATAAAATCAGATACGTCACCAATCTCATGAGAGGACGAGCAGCTAAGTGGGGTGCCGCTATGAAGCGGCGGTGCCTTAGGTTGCAACAGTTCGAACAAGCCTTCTTGGACGAATTCTGGTCCGAGAATGAGCAACAGAGTCTAAGGAGAGAAGTGTGCAACCCCGAGACCTATGACCCTAAAAAAGAGACATTAAGACAATACTTTGAGAGGTACCTAGACAAGACGCTGCACTGGTCCAAACCAGCCGACTTGCCAGCGATAATTGACACTTTAAAGAGCCACTTACCCTTTCCATACCGAGACAGATTAATAGGAGTACCGGTGAATGACGTTCAGACTTTCTTAAACTTCTTAGATCAAATGGACGTAGTTTACAGAGGCGATTCACGCCATTCAAATTTTACGCATGTTAGTAAACAAAATCAGCACCCACCCCAAAGGAACCGTAGTGACGGTGGTTGGTGGAACCATCCGTCCGCGCCGCGACACAATACGATGCCTGCGCGCGAAACATATTCAAATGGAAACGTGTATGACAGTAGGAACAACCGCAGAAATTCGTGGAATAATAATAATAATAATAATAATAATAATAATAATAATAATAACAATAATTATCACCCATATCAAAATGGTAACTACAAGCAAAATGAAAATTACAGACAGTACAACGACAACAACAACAGGAGACGTGAGAATAACCGGTACAACCCGGGCTACTTTGACAGGAACATGACATATAACAGACATAATTACCACCAAAACAATAACAATCCCAACAATCACCGACAGAATATGTGGAACACACAACATTCACGCATGACAAATCATAACCCTCCACGGAAACCGCCTCCGTTCCCCAGTACAGTTATGCACTCCCCGCCACGAAGTAGCAATAACAATTGCGGCGCGCCATCAGCTGACGCGTGGGCGCCAACCGGCCGGAATGTAAACATAGTGGAGCTGGTCAATGAACCCGACCAAACACAGCAGACGAAGGAAAACAGTCGACGACCGAGCTAAGCGCTCGTGCTTCGGTCGTGAGGTGTTGTAAGAGCGCAACGGCTGAGACGGTTTGTTTCCTCAGGTACGACGACAAAATGACAGCAGAACAGGAATTAACAAACCTATCAGGTTGATGACCTTATTCTTTTGCGTTCACATCCCAAGTCTACAAAGTTAAAACAACTGAACAGAAAATGGCAGCTATTATATTCAGGTCCTTTCAGAATAGCAAGCATACCTCACCCAGGTTGTTACTCCCTAGAATACCCGTTATCTCACAAGCCGAGGGGGCTGCATCCCCACAGACATTTGAAACCCTTTGTGCACTAAAACAACATAATATAATGATAACTAACTTGAACATGAGCAAGTTGCTGTGAAAACGAGATCGTAAATATTTGTATTGAATACACAGACGTTAAGTTATACAGCCTAAGAACACAAACGTTAATTTATGGAAATTAT
The DNA here is from genome assembly GCF_021461395.2 of Schistocerca americana. Classification (NCBI taxonomy): domain Eukaryota; kingdom Metazoa; phylum Arthropoda; class Insecta; order Orthoptera; family Acrididae; genus Schistocerca; species Schistocerca americana. The sequence goes on from NC_060126.1 coordinate 525,813,280, forward strand.
ATACTGCAGTTACACTTGTACACATAATTATGAAGAGAATGTAAACTCAGGTGAGTACACTTACTGAATGAGAAAGTATATTCATATAGGAATGAGATCTATGCAGGTTACATTGGTTGTTAATTGTAAATTATAAGGTGAATCAACAACTAGTTAGTTATTTCAAGGCACTATAATGAGAGGAAATAATAGCTATTGACATCAGTAATGACATAGGTATGTAGCAGAATGAATGAGGATGTAAGAATGAATGATCAGTATGAATGAGTTAATATTTAAGTTAATATAAGAAGGTAAGTTACTGTGAAGTAGTTGATGGAGACAGATTATTTGAGGAAAATATTAATGGAGTTTTATGAGAATTGAAGTGCCAAATGGCCCCATGTATGTGATATATTAATGTTTGATGAGGAATATGTTTAATGTATAAGGATCTATATATTATGATGAATATGTGAGTAAGGAATGAGGGAGAATGTTTTGGTAATATTGTGCTACATAGAGAAGTGAGTAAACAGTCAACATCTTTAAGATTATACAAGAATTTCAGTTTGAAAGAAAACATTTGTGATGAGTTAGAACACGTGAGTACAAGACGTTAAAAGTGAATCTATTTACAGTGCCCTTGAAAATGAACAAATGTAAGAAAAGCAGAGTGAACATAATGGTGATTACAGCTGTTGAAAGAAGTGTAATAAGAATGTAACTTGGAAACACATTAGCTTTAATTTATTTCAGAAGTGTAACTTAGTAACCTTTCGTTAAGTTTTGTTAAGCCATTGTGTGGAAGAAAACATTTACAGTTGGTGTTCAGACAGGAGAATGATATTTTAAGGAACTTAAGTTGAAAAATAGTTTTTGCACAGCCCTCATGTGAATGCATTTGTATAAAAAATTTTTTTACGAAAGTGAAATTTAGTGCCATGTTAGCCTTTATTCTACTTACACATGACAGAAAACCCTGAGGAAGCAAAAGATAGGAGAGTTATTAAGGCTGTTTTGCGACTCGTACAACACCTCCACTTAAGCGAACAGATGACAAAATTACATCTATGTTGAAGACAACATTTGACTTTTCAGGCTATGCAAGGTAAGTGCAAAGGAGCAGTGACCACCCGTGCAACCGACGTCGAGCAACGGACAGTGAGAAAGAGACATTTTACTGTCAATTATAATAATATGTTCTTTATTTATGATTTACAGATAGAAATGATATATATATACCACATACATGATGTTTAACCTTCACTAAAGTAGAAGAAAGTTCATGGTTGAACTCTTGAGAGGAAATTTGATATGTTATCATACAATACACATTATGAGAGAGACAATCTCTGAGATACATTTTCCACTTGTATAGACGGTATCCGCAAGAAGTTGAGATATTGAGGATGTACTGAGCAGATATGTGATTTACTCATGCAAGGATTTGTTAAGGTATCATACACTTAGTCATATGAACAGTCAGAACACAAACAGAGAATCTGTCATGATGTTACACTACACAGACGTGACGTAAGGACACTTACATTTACCCATGATTTGGTAAATTGTAAGCACCCCCTTTCACACACCCCTTGAAGGTGATGCAAACATTATAATGTATTGTGTACTCTTTTTATGCATTAGCAGTAGGATTTGGCAGTTTTTAGGTAGTGAATAGTTTCTTCCAGTCTATCTTTCTTTCTTTCTCCATTATCCTACCACCTACTGCAGCTGGGTATTGTTTGTTTATGGAATGTAAGAATATAATGTGTGACAGTAAACTTTCAGGTATGAATAAAAAAGACATGAAGAAAACTGAGTATGGCATTACAAGCCTGGTCAACCACTAGCCAAGATATGGAATAAAAAAAAAAAAAAAAAAAAAAAAAAAAAAAAAAAAAAAAAAGAGAAATAATAAATGAAGGAAAGCCCGTGCTTTAAACATTAAGTCTTATATCCCTTGGCACGTCAAAACCTTAATAAAGAAAATCAAAATGACCATAAACCCCAATAAAAGAAAGCCAATGGGACATAGTATAATTTTTTTTAGTGTAAATATTTCACGTGTATATTCTTGTAAATTTATATGTATTTGTATATGTGTTAAAATTTTGCATATTGTCAACATATTTTGAAACGTGACCACGAAATGTAAGCTTTCATAATTAACGATGTAAACATACTTGGACAAAGTGAACTGTTAAAATGTAAATGTGGCAAAAAGTGTTGCAAACTGTGTTAAACAGTGAACGTTATAAACGACGAATTTTGTGTTGTTTGTGAAACTTTTGGTGCATAAACCAAATAACTGTTTGTAAATCGATATAAACTGCAATTTACTTCGACGATAATGAGGATTTCCACACTGCAAATGAACGTTTGTTGGCAAGTGTAAACAATGTGGTGAAACACCTACCTTTGCGAACATCGACGCCGTTGTTCCTGGCCGGCCTTCAGATGCTTGGAGACAATAAACTCAGCACCTGTCGTAGGCGATATGGAGGCTAAAAACTACATCGACCAAATATGCCCCGGGAACAATAGTCATGAAAACGCACAAGGACCTGGAGTGTTGTGTCGTAACAGAAGACATGGACGTTGCTTCAGATCACACACACGCTCAATCTTATGGTGTCACCGAACTTAACACGCCATTTATGCTGGAATAACAACTTGTAATGAACACTATGTCAGAGCGAATACTGTTGAAGACTGTCATAACACAGCGATTTTGAAACTGCCGCACGCGAAATTCAGTGTTGCCGCGCTACATCGCCCCCTCGACTGTCACACTAAAACATTTAGCGTGGCAGGCTAGCAAACAATAGAATAGATATACCTAAATGTCTATTATACATATTTTCCGAGGGGGCGATGTAGCGGGGCTTTAAATTTCGCCGCGCTACACTCGTTCCCTCAGATAAAAAATATCCCGTCGCAGCGGTATGAGCGCTCGACGGCAGAGAAAATACTAAAATGGTAACACTTTTTTTCGTTTTCTATCCGTCTCTTGATAGCGGTAGCTTAAGGCAGGCGTGCTCGGATGCTGACGTAAAAACTTAATGGCTAATCTTGATCTGATTGTAATATGTAGACATTGAGGAAGTTATTAAGAAATTCGGTGGATGGAAGTAGCAAAGTGAATTAAATTGCATACAGTATCAAGATGATTTTAATTGATATAAATTAGTGATCCCTGGACTATAACAAGATTTCGGAGCAGATTTTTTCACGCTGAAATGAAGGAGATTTTTGAAGACGTGGACGCCGCCCGAAAGAAGATAAGTTAATCTGGTAAAGGATGATCTCTCGTCTACGCCACTTCCCCCTGTCAGTTACATTCGGTTATTCTCTGTTTCTTTTCAATAACTTTTGTAGTGAAAATTTGTTTAACTTTTGCTCAAAAACGCCACAAGGACCACCCCAACAATAGCTTTTTCGAATAACGAAGTCCGATAGCTTTTCTGTAATACAAAGTCCGATTTGCATTTCTTTCATTCTTTCCCTTTTTCACGGTCTCTCTTCTCCCATTTTTTTTATTAATCAATACACTGTACATTTGACAGCAAATTATGTGAATTTAAATGCTCCAGTAACCTTGTATATACAACCTTCTCGATAACTTTAGCAAACACCGATGGCATGGAAATAGCTCTAAAGTTGTCAACATTATCCCTGTCTCCCTTTTTATAAAGTGGCTTCACTAGAGAGTACTTTAATCGGTCAGGAAACCGACCACTACTAAAGGAAAAGTTACAGATATGGCTAAGTATTGGGCTAACATACACAGAACAATACTTCAGTATTCTGCTAGATACCCCGTCATATCCATGAGAGTTCTTGGTCTTCAGTGATTTACGTATTAAGTCAATCTCCCTCTTGTCAGTATCATGGAGGAACATTTCAGGTAACAGTCTCGGAACACTTTTTTTCTAAGACCGCTATATGATTCCCTGTTGGGGCTAGGTTTCTGTTTATTTCACCTGCTATATATATGCGACTTATCAGTAACACGAACATTCACACTACGCACTGATTCTATATCCTCGACCTCTCTCTGCAGACCAGCCACTTCCTTTACGACTGACCATATGGTTTTAATTTTATCCTGAGACTTAGCTATTCTATCTGCATACCACTTACTTTTTGCCTTCCTAATAACATTTTTAAGCACCTTACATTACTGTTTGTAATGGGCTGCTGCATTTAGATTTTGACTGTTTCTAACGTTTTGATGTAATTGCCACTTTGTTCTATAAGATATTCTTATCCCTATAGACAGCCACCCAGGCTGCCTGTTTGTGCTAGTACCCTGTTTTGAACGTTCCAACGGAAAGCAACTTTCAAAGAGAACGAGAAAAGTCTTTAGAAAAGCACTATATTTACCGTCTACTGTATCAGCGCTATAAACATCTTGCCACTCTTGTTCCTTGATAAGGTTTACAAAGGTCTCTGCAGCAACTGGATCAGCTTTCCTACACAGTTGATAACTATATTTAACATGTGTTGCAGCACAAAAATCTTTTAGAGTTATAATTTGTGCATCATGACCTGAAAGGCCATTCACCTTTTTGCTAACAGAATGCCCTTCTAGTAATGAGGAATGAACAAAAATGTTGTCTATGGTTGTTCTACTGTTCCCTTGCACTCTCGTTGGAAAGAACAAGGTTTGCATAAGATTGTATGAATTAAGGAGGTCTACCGGCATCCGTTTCCTTGCAGAATCATTTATACAATTAATATTGAAGTCACCACATATAACTAACTTTTTGTATTTCCTATAAAGTGAACCGCCTCTGACTTTAGCAAAATGTTGTGAAATCGGCGTCTGGGGATCTATAAATAACAACAATCAGAAGTTTAGCTCCATTAAATTTAACCACACCTACACAACATTCAAACACCTTTTCAGTGAAGTACTTTGAAACATCAATTGACTCTAATGGGATGCCGTTTTCCACATACATGGCTACTCCCCCACACCGCAAACAGCTCCTAGAAAAGCTGCCAGCCAACCTGTATCCTGGTAAAGGAAGCCTCTGAATTACGTCCTTATTTAAGAAGTGCTCAGATATACCAATAATTTCTGAGTCAACATCTATAAGCAGTTCACTAACTTTATCTCTAATCCTTGTACATTTTGATGAAATATACTAATTCCCTCATTACTCGGATGCCTAAGCTTTGCCAAAAGTGGTTCTTTTGTTAGAGAGAATTCCCTTAACCAGGAATACCTATCAGCTGACTTCAATCTAAAAAAGGTGCAGCTCTAACACCCACTATTGCAGGAATTTTCCCGTGAGTGCTCCCACCACCCCCACCTATGCTGTCACTTTAATTTTCCTGTAGGCAGTATCTATCTTATCCCTAGTGATATGCGCCTCTACATCCTTACATTTGTCCTCTAGCCATCCATGCTTAGCCATTTGCACTTCCTGTCGATCTCATTTTTGAGACATTTGTATTTCTTTTTGCCTGCTTCATTTACTGCATTTTTGTAATTTCTCCTTTCATCAATTAAATTCAATATGTCTTCTGTTACCCAAGGATTTCTACTAGCGCTCGTCTTTTTACCTACTTGATCCTCTGCTGACTTCACTATTTCATGCCTCAAAGTTACCCATTCTTCTTCTACTGTATTACTTTCCCCCATTCCTGTCAATCGTTCCCTAATGCTCTTCCTGAAACACTCTAGAACTTCTGATTCTGTCAGTTCAACCAGGTCCCATCTCCTTAAATTCCCACCTTTTTCCAGTTTCTTCAGTTTTAATCTACAGTTCATAACCAATAGATTGTGGTCAGAGTCCACATCATCCCCTGGAAATGTCTTACAATTTAATACCTGGTTCCTAAATCTCTGTCTTACCATTATATAATCTATCTAAAATCTTGCAGTATCTCCAGGTCTCTTCCACGTTTACAATCTTCTTTCATGATTCTTGGACCAAGTGTTAGCTATGATTAAGTTATGCTCTGGACAAAAACCTACCAGGCGGCTTCCTCTCATTTCTTACCCGCATTCCATATGCACCTACTACGCTTCCTTTTCTTCCTTTTTCTACTATCGAATTCCAGTCACCCATTACTAGTAAATTTTCATCTCCCTTCACTATCTGAATAATTTCTTTTATCTTATCACACATTTCATCAATTTCTTCGTCATCTGCGGACTACTTGTACTACTGTGGTGGACTTGGGCTTCGTGTCTATCTTGGCGACAATAACGCGTTCACTATGCTGCTTGTAGTAGCTAACCCGCAATCCTATTTTTCTTATTCATCATTAGACATACTCATGCGTTAGCTTCATATTAGACTTCCTAATACTTATATCTATATTCGATGCTAACAATGACGCCGGTGGATAGACTACCATGAAATAACTGATCGTCGAGAAAGTCACGAATATAACCGACAAGCTAATGGGCCCTTCGCAGGAAAAGGTTTTTCGCCGCAAAAAGCGGAAAACTGGAATCCATCAAATGAGTAAAAAATATATATTCACTGACAATAAATTAGTATACGTGCACAACGTACACCACAGTAGTCTGAGATTTCTCTATTACGTAATAGTTTTTGTCTTTGTATCTTGCAGCTTTAGTTATTTTTAATTAAAAGAGATTTTAAAAGGACCGAAATAACATTTTGGACTACGCTACAGATCGTTCTGTTAGCACAGACTTGACTTCGTAATCACTTTCTTTGACGTCGGCATGACAAGAGAATGGGCTACATTACACTTGAAGTAATTTTATATAGATAAGGATCTCCATGACCTGTGTACGTCTAATATAAAAGATCTCCGAACCACTCTCCTCAAATAGATCGCAATCTTCACTTGACCCTTAACTGTTACTATTTCAGAATTAAAAACCGAATTCAAAGAAAACTTGGCTACCAGTCACAAAACTAGAAAAATAAAAATAATAAAAGTGAGAACGTGAAACAGGTTAGCAATAACCATAAACAGGAGATTCTACAGGAAATAAAAGTGAGAAAGGAAATTATTAATATTATCGACCGTTTAGGAACTGTAGGCTACGAAAAGGATGAAATCATTTGTCGAGTAATTGGTGGAAGAGTTAGTGTGTTTTAAGATTAAATCCAAACAAGAATTAGATAAAAATATATCGAAGCTAGGCCTATATTACGAAAAATTGCTAAATCTCGAGACAAATTGTGTCCTGTATTAGATGAAGAGTTTGTGCCCGTAGTACGGATAAAACAGTATCTGCAGCATCAACAGAAACTTCGGACATGTGTTTCATATTTCATCCAAGCCTGTGGGCTATAAATACTTAAACAAAATACCACTATAGGGAAATTACCTACGAAGAAGTTCTTGGTAAAGAAACACAGGATACAAATACGTGTGTAGGCTTAATATGCACTACAATTGTGTTTAAAAATCGCTATACTAGCTTTGGACTAACGACGAGCAAATATCAATATAACCTGTACAGCCTGTACGCTTTCCAAAGCTGTTATCCATGAAAAAGCTAAACGGCGTATCGTGAACAAAATACAACTGAACACCGAAACAATGAAATTAGCTGACAATGGGCACTGACTTTAGTCAATGGGCACTGTTGAAAATTTGTGCCAGACTAGGATTAGCACCCGAGTCCCCTGGTTACTAGGGAGAGGCAATGATCACTGTGTCCGAATTACGCAGTGGGCAACCTAATTGCACCAACTGCCCGAGCATGCCATTCATCAGATCCAAATTCTCAATTTCTCCATAGACTGCTAATGCAGTGCTCCTTGAACATTATCCTCCTCGCCTTAATTATACAGTATATGGAGAGAAAAAAAAAAAAAAAAAAAAAACCAGACACCGAATATATACAAACTTGGCCCTACGAACATTGCAGACACACGTCGCACTTCAAAGAATTGACCGTTGCATTGTTTACTATAGACCACGAATCAAGTAACGTAAAAAAATGCTCTGCGTCTATTGAGATCATGATTCAGAGTTAAAAAAAACTCTAATAAGTCGCCTACATATTACAGTTGCTGCCGAAAGAGGAGAACCACTATTTTCCCACAAACGGAAATATAGTTAAAATTACGCTTCTATTTCGGCTAATTTCGGCGCTTACTAAAAATTGTACTGAAAGTTACATAGTGGACTCTCCCCTGCCCCCACCAGAAACGTAGTTTTCGTGGCTGTTGTGCGACTTTTGTACACAGCTAGAGAAAATGTGTTAAATATGGCGCAGACGGAAACACTAGGCTACGCTACAGGGCAATCTGCTCGCACAACGTTTACTCGGCATTCATAATCGTTGGCATAAACAACTCTCAATCAAATTACCTCCTTACAACCTAACTTAGATCTCGGGCTACACTACCCATCGGCCTGTCATCACAACCAAAATTTCATTCAGGAGGGGGGATTTCCTGTATCTCTCTCTAGGCAAAACTGTCAGTTATTGTAGATTGATTGCCAGTCTCAACTATAAGATTTACTAATGATAAACACTTTCGAGACGGCTCATAATTTTAGAATAGTTCTCTTCGTCTTACTTGGCATAAATTGTTCGCTGGCGTCCCTACAGCTAGCTCCCTCAGTGTCTGCTTCTGCCATCGCGCCGCGCCAGTCTGTTGTTGTCTTAGCAGACCGAACGCACCGCACATCCGACACCTTCGGAACCACTCAATGGCCAGTTAGCAACTGAGCCGAGCACTGTTTACATCGTGGAAGGAAAACTATGCAAAGATGTACACTCAAATGGCACGACTGAGTAGCACACACACACACAGTAATATCTGTGGAATGTCCATCGACACGCATGGAACGAAATTCTTCTCGCGAACGTACAACGTCTCCGAAAAAAATCTCGTGACTATATTCCGGCATTACGGCCTGGTTCTCATTCAAATGAGCAAAAAATGGTACATTTGGAAATTTTTTTGAGACAATGAAAATACATTCGAAGGATCTGTTTGGGAATTGCGAGTGATCATACTATGAGCTTTATTTTAGATTTTCAGTAAAAAAAAATGGCGCCCGTAATTATGATTTGATCAAGGGCCTGCGAGTCTGAAGTACGCAGAGTGCGTGCAGTGTGGCCCCTCAGATGTTACCTGAAATCAAAAATGGATAACATCAGTTGATACTAAATTATTTCTCTGAAATTAAAAATGGATAACATCAGTCGATATTACATAAAATTTATGGGAGCGCATACCGAACCGCAATTAAACAACCTTAAATTTAACGATACAGTGCTAATTCGAACTTTGAGTTAGATTTTTGGGGGTTTTTTCACTCCTTATGCCCACACAAAAATTAGTTAATATTAACAAATGTCATATTATAGCCATAAGCTCCTAAGAAAAATGTTTACTTTTCGGGGTCCGAGGTAGAAGTTAAGAGGTTGAATCACTTTTAGTTTATGCTGCATGCCGTTCTGAGAAAAAAACGTTTCTCGAAAAAAAAAAGTGTTCAAAGTTTAGGGAAAACTTTTAGTTATATTATTACTTCGATTTGCATGAACTGAGTGATACATATATATTTTTAATGTCGCTGAACAGGAAGCTGAAGTCAGATTTTCAATATTCAAAACGGCTAATCCAATACGGAGGGCACAGGATTATGTTTTGACCAATTTTTACCAAAAATGCGTTTTCGTTATTTACGTTTAGTCTGCAATTCAAGGAGTGCTTATGAGCCCTACCTCTAGCTCGAATTGTTCCTACATAGCAATTCCCTGTTCTTCTTGGCAGGAAAGGCCGATCTGTGTAACTTGGATATGCAGCACTCGTTATTCGTCAGTATTTTCGACGAGTATGTTTGCATGCATTCTGTAGTATGAATCGTTTTGAGCACGTGCGACACGGGACGAGTTTTCATCTACATCTACATGGATACTCTGCAAATCACATTTAAGTGCCTGGCAGAAGGTTCATCGAATTACCTTCAGAATTGATAATTAATTGAAACCCTCAGATGCCGACAGGTTTTGTTGATACAACCTCGATTGGGACAGCTGAAAATGCGTGCCCCGACCGGGACTCGAACCCGGGATCTCCTGCTTACATGGCAGACGCTCTATCCATCTGAACCACCGAGGACACAGATAAACAGCGCGACTGCAGGGACTTAACCCTTGCACGCTTCCCGTGAGACCCACATTCCCAACTGTCCACAATCTACATACGTAATGTACGTAATAGGTATTTGCTCATCCACTCATTACTCGGGCACACTAAGGTGACGATTCCCGTAAGAGTTCGGGCAATCTTTGCGCATTCGCACAGACGAAGGTCAATGGCTGGGTGGCCTTTAACTACATATATGAAGATAGTAACTGTTCTCGAAGGAACAGATACCACTGATTACCGTGCAGCTTCTCTAGAATGAATGATAATTAATTGAAACCCTCAGCTGCCGACAGGTGTTGATATACCTCGATGGGGACAGCTGAAAATGTGTTCCCCGAGGTACATCAACACCTGTCGGCAGCTGAGCGTTTCAATTAATTATCATTTATTCTAGAGAAGCTGCACGGTCATCAGTGGTACCTGTTCTTTCGAGAACAGTTACTATCTTCATATACCTTCACAATTCTCTATTATTCCAATCTCGTATAGCGCGCAGAAAGAGCGAACACCTATATCTTTCCGTACGAGCTCTGACTTCCATTATTTTATCGAGGTGATCGTTTCTTCCCATGTAGGTCGGTGTCAACAAAATATTTTCGCATTCGGAGGAGAAAGTTGGTGATTGGAATTTCGTCGCAAAGAAAAACGTCTTTGTTTTAATGATACCCATCCCAAATCCTCTATCATTTCAGTGACACTCTCTCCCATATTTGGCGATATAACGTGCTGCCCTTCTTTGAACTCCGACAGTCCTATCTGGTAAGGATCCCACACCGCACAACAATATTCTAAAAGCGGACGGACAAGCGTAGTGTAGGCCTTCTTCCTGAGCAAGCGTTTCCGACTCAAGAGTGCCCCATGTCAACCGTCCGTCTGTGGTAAGCTCCTGTGGGACCAAACTGCTGAGGTCATCAGTCCCTAGCCGGCCGGTGTGACCGTGCGGTTCTAGGCGCTTCAGTCTGGAACCGTGTGACCGCTACGGTCGCAGGTTCGAATGTTGCCTCAGGTATGGATGTGTGTGGTGTCCCTATGTTAGTTAGGTTTAAGCAGTTCTAAGTTCTAGGGGACTGATGACCTCAGAAGTTAAGTCCCATAGTGCTCAGAGCCATTTGAACCATCAGTCTCTAAACATTCTGCGTGGTGTCTGCTTATTTATATCGTGTCTCCCTACCACTTTCGCGCAACGACGCTCTGAGCGTGTTTTTTAGGGAATTGACTAGTTTCAACCTGGGACCTGTTGCTGGTAAGGAGACGCCAGACCACACATGACATGTAGAATTCAGAAGAGTTCAGTGAGACTAGCGATGATATAACCAAATACTTAATGATTTCAGCGTCAGCTCCACTGCACTCCCTGTAAAAGAATCTTAATACTAACTAAATTTAGTGGAAGGGGTTCAAGGCTTTCCTATTTTTAGTTAGCTGGTAAAATAACGTCGAAAAATCAGTTAAGTTTACCATTGGAAATTTTATTCTAATCACAAAACATTGTTTATAAATTGCACTATTGATAAAAGGAGATGTTTTAATACAGGATGGTAAAAACCAACAAAAATGTGAACGAATATTCCCTGAATGGGTTTCCAAGTTCTACAATGGATCGAAGGATGACCTATGCCATATCACATCTACAATGTAGGTTTAAATTAAGTTTCACAAGAGAGAAAACTATCAAAATGGTCTACAGTGACCCTCAATTATCTTTAATTACTTATCTAACTTGTCATAAATTACAGTGGCTGATGTGGCTTCTCAATAACTATATAACAGAAATACATCGCGTTTCAGATTTTTACTTCAAGTGGCAAATGTGAACACCAGGAGCTTTAATTGACGATCGAAACTAGTATTACGCAAAAAAGGGATGTAACAGATGAGACTTCTGCAGTTCTGAGAGAAGCTTTATCCGCTGTTATGCGGCATCGCGTGCGTTCATTACATTGTCGGTGTTCGTGAGGGGGCGGCGGGCAGCACAGCTCCGCTCACCTCGCTGTCTCGGAAGCAACTCTCCCCTAACTTCTCCTTACTGCAATTTACCGAAGTTGGTTTAAAAAAAAACTATCTGGCTGTGTTTTCATCTTACCAATCAGGGTCTCAATGTTAACCTTAAGCTTCGCCTACAAAAATTCTGTCTATCCAATGAGAAACATTATACTTTTCGTGGTGGGGCAATGTTTTTAAAGTTTGCAACGTAACAGACGCGAAAAATTCTCACGCTAAAACTTGCAGCTGGTGTGGTCCTTTTAGCGTTATCGTAAGATCTATACTGTTTTTCTGGAGGGCTCTATCTTTTAACATGGGCTGGGGGTTGGTCCTAATGTAACAGAGACGCGAAAAAGTCTCACGCTAAAACTTGTAGGTGGTGTGATCGTAGCAGTTAGCTGGCGACGTAGGTGTCCGTACGTCCCTTGTCGTAGGGCCTTCCAGCTTAATACGGTTCTGCTCTCGGCTTCTGTTCTCGTTTCTCCCCTCGGAACTGCGTCTGTCTCATGGTGGGAAGGTATGACATGCATTTAGGCATTCTTGTGTTAGTCTGTGATATTCCATTTGCTCACTCGTTACTCGTATTACATTGGTTAATTTAATGTCACGATTTATTCGGAGCTATGTGACATACTACTGGATTTGCTTATCATGTCAGGGTTTTCATGGAAGGTGTTGGATTTGCCTGACACCTTACAAGTCCCTATGCTTACACACTACTTACAGTAACGTATGCTAAGGACACACACACACACACACACACACACAACCATGCCCGAAGGAGGACTCGAACCTCCAACGGGGGGGAGCTGCGTGAACCGTGACAAGGCGTTTGAGACAGCGCGGATACCCCGGGCGGCTCATGGCAGCCGTGACACTGCTTCAAGCAATGGGCTGTAGAAACTTTTGTAACGCAAGGATTAAAAAAAACCTTTCCATTCCAAGAGTCTAGACAAGTACACCCTTAAAGAAATGCAATTACAAAGAAATTGAATTTTTGAACGTTTTCAATCAGAACCTGTCCGTAAGGAACACCGTTGATCAAATGTCACAGGGATTATGTACTCAGGTTTCACATGTGGGTTAACAGTTTCTAATCAATATATGGAAAGAGCAGGGCTTAAAACTTTGAAGCGTTAAATTTCAAGGGCCGTTCTCTTGTTTGCAAATTGTTTCACAGCGGAAATTTCTCTCGTTTTTTCTTTTTGCTATAGGAAAAGGAAGATAGCAATGGGAGGAGGGGGGGCGAGAGGGGAGGGGGAGGAATCTTGCGTCTCCCACCTTGGAATCTTCAATACATAATTTTTATTCATTACGAGATTCTCAGCCACTTGTAGAAGTGATTTCCCTTGATTCTGCAAAACTTTCCCTTTAGCCAATCGTAGAAACTATAGGATTTGGTTCCTGCTGCATGACATGTCTCAGAACTTAAACTGACCAACTCATTTGCATAAAGAGCTAGCTTATCATCCGCTTCTTTACTTGCGTAGACTGTATGGTCTGCAAAGAATTTTTTTTCTTTAATCGTTTTTTATGTCTTTTGTAAATTGCAACACTTTCTTAACTTTTCACGCTAATTAACGCCATTGAAGCATGGTCTTTTACTGAATGTTCTTATGACCAAAAAGCAATGCCGATAGCTGCAGTCCAAGGTTTTTGTTAATCAAGCCGTTTGTAGTCTTGTGGTGATATCTCCGTAGAATCTTTCATTCCCTAACGCATATTTCTTTATATCTAATTGAGAAGTGAAATACCAGTTTTCATAGATGCAGACTTAAAATATTTTAATATAATGCAATAAATATTTCATTAAAATTTTTCATCCCCTTAGGATTGAAGTTCCAAAACCAGTGCAACATTAAAAAATTCTGACAGAGGAGCCAAATACGAATTCTGAGATATATTTAGTAATGCTTTCACAATGAAACATTTTCAGAAACATCTCACACGTTTTAGGGGTTGAATTTTCAAAAACAATTAAACATGTATTCTTCTATTTAGAACTGAGGAGCCAAATTCAAATCTTCATCGATTTAGTTCTAAAAATGCTTTCATAGTGAAATATTTCATAAAACTTTTCGTCCCCTATTTCACTCTATTGGTGAGTTAAATTTCCAAAAACAACGAAACACTTTTTTTTTTACATCCAACCGAGAATTCAAATCCAATATCCAATTTTCATAGATGCAGCTTTAAAAATGCTTTAGTAGTTCTTTAATAATGATTTATTTTCAAAAAACCTTCAGTAATTATTTTATTCCCCTAATGGAAGAATTTCGGAAAATGCTTAAAACCTGTTTTTTTTTTGTTTCTGACAAAGAAACCAAATGCCGTTTTTCGTAGTTTTGTAGTTCTAGCTTCAATAGGGACATATTTTAAAAAACCCTTTCAACCCATATTTCACCCCCTTAGGAGTGGAATTTCGAACAATCTCTTCTTGAATTATGCTTACAGCGTACGATTTACACCTTCATCAAATTTCAAGTTCGTATACTTTGCAGGTTGGGCTGGAAGGCGATGAGTCAGTGAATATGTGTGCCCTTATTGCACCTCATGGGAGGTTGTAGTTCCAAAAACAGTGAAACACGTATTTTTCAATAACACAATTTTCATAGATTTAGCTTTAAAAATTCTTTCACACTGAATTATTTTCATAAAACATTTCATCCTATATTCCGCCCCTTAAATGGGTTGAATGTATCAAAAACAGAGAAACATTTTTTTTTACTTCAACCGAAAAGCCAAATTCAGGTTTCGATATATTTAGCTTTAAAAATGCTTTCATAATTAAATATTTCATGAAACATTTCATCCTCTATGAAATGAGTTGTGGTAGTGACACACCAAAATCACAATAGTAATCCGTTGTAGTTGCTACATATTTTGTTACAATCGAAAGCATTATAAAATCACAATCACAATAATACAGGAGACTGCCTTATAAGGCCAGATCAGTTGGAAAAATAATAAATAAATTTCTTTACACGGAACAAGACCCGTAAAACTTGAAATTTGGATATGACTAGCCAAATATACTTAGTTAGCTTTACTTAAATAGTACAAATGTCCATAGAATTCCCAGCAGAACTCTCATTACTTCCAATCAGCTGAGAAACAGATTAAGCGTAAGAACACAGATTTTTTAACGTTTGGCTAGCCAACATTCCTAAACAAAACTATATACAAATGACTAAAACAATTAAGGAGGTGCTTTAATTTTGACCAAACCGATCTTCAAACTTGCTTACTCAGTTGATTAATCAACAATATTCTTAGAATGATTACAACTAGAACATGATCATATGACAATACCCCTAAAATGAGGTTGCTTCAAAATTTCGTGTGAATTGGCGATAGACATGAGCAGACAAAGGATTCAGATCAATACGAGAGATCCACGAGACAGGGAATGACATAGAAATATACTCAACTTTGAAATGCAACTGAATTTCGGATGCTACAATCCTCCACCAGAAAGATGGAATCACGCAAAAGTGACAACATAACCCAAGAAGTAAAGGAGAGGACATGGCCTTAAATATCTCTCTGCCCCCGTGGTGTTCTGCTTCCAGTATGCACGCGTCGACCGCTGCCAATTATCTCTAACACAACAGACATCAACGGCAGACAATATTCTGAGATATAAACTACACAACTTTATCTGGAGAACAGGTGAGCAGTACAACTGAACTGAAACAAATGAGCCTCCGCGAGTTTTTTGATTAATAAGTTCGCTAAAAATCATGCCGAAGTTAAGATGACAAGATTTATCTCCGGGTTCGGCATATTAGGGGCAGTGACGCTCTCAGTCGTATGTTCGCGGGAAAGTCTGGGGAAGGCAAGGGCCACGTGGAGACGGATCTTGGGGTGAATTTCCTTCTCTCCGAGACACCCGATTTCTTCTGCGACTTGGCTGACAAACAGGATGAGGACCCTAGGTGGGGACCGATTTGGCAGCAGTTGGCGGATGGCGAGGTCGTTACTGGCTATTGCCTTCGTGGGGGCCTCTTGTGTAAAGGGGGAGACAGCCATGGTGAAGTCATGGTCTGTATTCCACAGGAACTAGTTAGCATGGTTCTCATGATTCGGTGGTCGGGGGTCATTTGGGGTTCTACAAGACCTACACCCAGAAGAGGAAGGCGTCCTACCCCGGTGGAAGTTAGTGACGTGGTCGCCATTGCTGCACTGACTACGCAGCATGTGCCCCGTGTAGAGCTCGTGCAGTGACACGATAATCATCCATCCCGTGGTCAACACCACAGATATTCTGCGATTTACTTTACTCTGATACCCGTACAACATCCAGACAGTGCAGCAAGTGAAACCTCACTATGCGCAGCAACATTATGAATTCGCTCTTCGGTTTCTGGCGCGGATCGAAGTTGGTGACTTATAGCTGGGTAATATTCTGTACAGTGAAGAGGCTGATTTTACACTACAGGGTGCAGTGAATAGACAGACCTGCCGAATTTGGGGTACTGTTAAATCGCGTGTTGTGCATGAAGAGCCGTTGCACTGACCCTATGTGATGGTGTGAGGTGGATTCACAAGCATCTTTATTCTCCATCCGTTCTTCTTTGAAGACAATTCACCATAAAGACCTGTCAGGTGTACTGTGACGTCTGCACGTTATCGAGACCTCTCTGTACAGCATGTGATTCCGCTTTGGACTTTATGTTATGTACACGACCAGTAACGCTCTTGTCCTTGTGCTTCCTTTGCACTTGGATTTCTGAAGATGGAAGTAACTCCAAAACGTGTCATGCATACTTTGCATTTGATCTGGTGACCTCGCTATTTGGTCCTCTCTTCCCAAATCGACCAATCATACTTTGCAACAATCAATAAAGTCATTCTTCACCTGCTGTGTGGGATTTTATGCTATCTGATCAGCATACCTAAGCATATTAATAGAACTAGTATCGCCTGTGGTCAAAATTCGACCACTTGCGTCAATGAATCTCATATGCGATGGATAGTGTCATGTATCTTAAAGTGAAATTTTAGCTGCAGAACTGATCCCTGGCAAATGCTGCGTTGTAGCTACGTGTATCTATGAAACAGTTCTTTAATTTCTCTTTAATTATTCAAGCATTTAAAGGGAGTCTTTGATACACTACGTTGACAAATTAATTTTACCCTTATGACAACACAATGTGAATGCCATTGTATCGTATAAGGTCATCTCAGACGCGAAATGATTTGCAATACAATATCTGCGTTGTAAATTCATCAAAGCGCAGTTACAGTTCTCAAAATTATTTGTAATTATGTTCCATGCACATTTAATTGTATCTTTTAGAACGACAATAGAATTATCATTACTGACATCTGCATTATTACTATTACTTTCTCTACGCAAAAATTGTGTGTCTCTAGCTCTTCGTCTTTCAGCCCGACCCGTTAATGTTCTTTTTTGAGGCATAGCCTAAAACAAGTACAGTTTCGTTACAATACAGGACGTCGTAGCTACTCAAAATGCAGATACTGAAAATTAGGAACACACTACATTTGGTGGTGACGGCGGAAAATGAACACAGAGTTAGTTCCGTTTTCTCTTTGACCAAAGTAAGTGAAACAACGACGTTAATAAACAACGTTTGTTGTCCCCGACAGCTTCGTTACTACGTTTCGTTTTCCACTGTTGACAACTTCAACGTCATAGTAGCTTCAGTCCTGGAAGTTGGTAGCAGTGCCAGAGACAAAGGAAAAGTTTTCACATGTGTGTGCTTCTATTTACCTATCCTAATGGTTATGGACACACGTGATGGTTTCCTTTTGTTCACTTCTACGGCGAAGTTCCTTATCCGTTATGCAAGTTTGATTTGTCATATTGTATAATTAATTTTAAGAATCGGTACTTCAGTTTTCGATAAACAGATGCGTTATCATTATGAATGTTCACATTGCTATTACTTTCTCGATGCAAAAACTGTGTCTGCCTAGCTCTGCGTCTTTCACTCTGACCCGTTAGCATTCTCCTTCTAGGCATACACTAAAACAAATGTGGTTTCCGCATACTAAGGGAAATCGGAAGTCTTACATATTCAAAGTGAAGAAATTACAAATTCGGAACTTACTTCAAAGTTTCTGATAATGGCAGCAAACTATCACGTAATTACTTTTACACAAAACTAAGCGAAATAACGACGCCAATATACAACGCTATTTACAGACATCATCATTGACTCAGCAGTTGCCGCATTTTACATGCCAGATATGCATGTTGTACTGCAAATCCATGTAAGCACGAAAGTCCCTAAAATACGATCTCACGAAATGTTGTCACTTTCATGTGTCAATTCTACTGTAGCACTTGATCTGTGCGCTAGTCAGAGGTTGGCAGCTCTACAGTTTTCAATTTTCAGGCATTGGAGATTTTAATGCGTGATAGAGAATGAAAGATTAGTGTTACGAATGTGAAAGCTTCTATTTCCTTTTACGACTCTTAATGGCTAAATACAGAGATTAATTTTTCTTAGCGCACATCTATGGCAAAGTATCTTTCGAATCACATAAGGATCATTGTCCTCGTTGTACGATTAATATACAAAATCTGTACTTCACTTTTCTTGTTCACGTATTAAAATTATGATTTGACTTTTGTTACATCTTTGTTACTGACCATTCACCCTCGAAAACACTGTACATAGCTTACAGCGGGCTGGAACGTGCATGGTCAACTCTTGTCCCTATTGTCGTATCTGCAAGCTACCAGATCATCTTCCACGGATTAATGTGGAGATTACAAAGTCGCACTCGAAACGTAATCTGCATCCAGCTATATTTTTAACGCTTCAGGGCCGTTTACCCGAGCTAAAAGTCAGGCGATATTTGTACCTAATCCCTGAAGGAACATGACGTTTCTTGTTTATTTATAGATTTAATAATCTGAGACGTAATCAACTGCAAGCAAGCCCCACTGACTGACGCAAAATGCCCCTTTCCAGACAATATACCAAGATTAAATCTATAAGTTTTAGTTTTGTTTGCCGATATGAAACTTACTGACTGACGTAATTCAACATTTTAGTAGAAAACAGCCGTCTGAAAGAAAGAATTCTGTGGGAGATGAAAACACATTAAGGCGCATTGAAACGAAAGCGAGACAGTTGAGAAAAAGTAAGGAAATAATAATTATTATTATTTCAAAAATGATCACCATAATTGTTATTACGTTTATACAAGTATGCGACAAGACGGTAATGCCTTAATGGAAAAATGTTTGCGGTGCCTACAGAACCGTTACGATACTCAAGCGTGCGCCTCCTCGTCCGAAACAAATTGACGGCAACGAATATCTTTCCGCTCTAAAAATATGGACGTCGCACGTGGGAGATTGCGAGCGTATGCAGGATCTGTAAGCGCTCTTCCCAGCGAAATTTCTGCAGCATAGTACTGTAAGTAGGCTGTTTATGTTTTCTTATTGGGAACGCCACGTAGCGCTCTGTATGAAAATCACTGGCTGTGCTGTGTGCAGTCTGTGGCTAGTTTGCATTGTTGTCTGCCATTGTAGTGTTGCGCAGCTGGATGTTAACAGCGCGTAGCGTGGCGCAGTTGGAGGTGAGCCGCCAGCAGTGGTGGATGTGGGGAGAGAAATGGCAGAGTTTTGAAATCTGTAAGACTGGATGTCATGAACTGCTATATATATTATGAGTATTAAGGTAAATACATTGTTTGTTCTCCATTAAAATCTTTCATTTGCTAACTATGCCTATCAGTAGTTAGTGCTTTCCGTAGTTTAAATCTTTTATTTAGCTGGCAGTAGCGGCGCTCGCTGTATTGCAGTAGTTCGAGTAACGAAGATTTTTGTAAGGTAAGTGATTTGTGAAACGTATAGGTTAATGTTAGTCAGGGCCATTCTTTTGTACGGATTTTTGAAAGTCAGATTGCATTGCGCTAAAAAAATTATTATGTGTCAGCTTAAGGACAGTCATGTATAATGTTTCTAAGGGGACGTTTCATATGGCGCGCCTCCCAGGATACCTCACTCGAATCTTCTGATTTTTTTTTTTTTTTGTAGTTTGTGTAATTAGTGTAGCTATTGTTTATTGCTAGCGCGTAATTGTAGAGAGAATCTCCTTTGTAGTTGCAGTCTTTCATTGTTGTTGTGGCATGCATGTAGATTTGCGCCAAGTATTTCGCAGCTGCGCTTGCAATTAACTAGATATTATTTTCAGTGCTATGTTAATGTGTTTTCTTATTTTGTTCTTCAAATTGTGCTTTTCTGTGTTGTCGTGTGAAATATTGTGACAATAATGGCGTGTGAAAAACGTAATACTAGGCTCCAAAGTAAACTGAGAAATGACAGTGAAGACGAAAGCAGTGTGTTAGCGCCACCGTGTAATGAATTAAGTAATGTTCAAACTAGTGATTTGGTAATTGTGCATAGGGAACTGGAGCGGGCGGCAAATAATGGCATAGACAGTGAAACAATTAGTGAACAGGGATGCATTATCGATCGATCGGTCGGCAATAGCTCGCCTCAGAAATCCGAAATGACAGGACACAATCTCGAAAATACTGTAGATTCAGGTTTTGAGTCCTCACCGTTTTCTCAAATAAGTCAAGACACATTTTCTGCTTGTTGAAATGTGAATGTTGCCGGTGCAATTTCACTGCCGAAAAGCACTGAGGAACATGTTTCAGATACCAGTGCATTGTTATTACAATTAATACAACAAATGGGACAAACACAGCAAAAGCTTCAAAAGTTAGACACAATGGAACAACACCAGAGACAAACACAGCAACAGTTAGACACAATGGAACAAAATCTTCCGAAGTTAGACACCACACTTGAACAAACACGTGAATATTTAACTACTGAGTTACATAACATTGAATCGAAATGTCAAAAAGTCTGTGATGACGTAAAAACACAAATTTGTGAGCATTTCCAACCTATTTTTTCGCGTCATGAAAATGCATTACAGAATCACGAAGCAGCCATAAAAGAACTGCAAACTATTGTTCATGAAAATCACGACACCTTGCAAGCTAAAATTGGCTCAGTTGCATCTACCGATTCGGTTACGCAACTTGCAAAAACTCAGGAAAACTTAAAGGACACAGTAGATACGATTTCAACACAAATGGACACTCCGAAACTTGGTTCAGAAAAACACACAGAAGAAATAATTTCACTATCGGATAAAGTAGCCGAACTTTCAGATCAGTTCACTAACTTATCTACAAAGGTAGATGATGATCTGAATGAAAAAACCTGTAGCCATCACTGACACAGAAGAGTATGAACAAATTAAGAAATTCAAACAAAATCAAATCAATACACAGTACAAAAGAGAAATCCGGGAAGTACAAGATCAGTTGGCACAAGTAATACAAGAATTACATATTTCAGAGGACACTCGCGCTCCAGTACGGGAAGAGAGACATAGAAATACGGAACAACCACAAAATAATAACACAGGACATTTCGGAAATTATGAAAGAAATTGGCGAGGTGCACCGAATTTTGAAATGGAACCGCCGAAACGACGTAACAATGACCGATATGCGACTCGCCGACATGATGATTTTGACTATAAGCTGTTCATTACTACACATAAATTTAAAACATTTAAGAATTCTGACAACGACATTCACGCACAAGCGTGGCTCCATCAATTCTCTCATTGTTTTCCTGCCAACTGGTCATTAGAGCACAGATTAGAATTTATGTGTGGCTATTTAGAGAATGAATCAGCTGAAAGAATGCGATCAGTCATTCACGATTGTCACAGTGAAGGAGAATTTTACCATGCCTTCCTCGACCGAGTAAAACATAGCATCATGATGATGAAACACTTTGAACAATCTGAATTTTCCAGTCTTGTCAAATATTTTGAAGACATGTTGCATAAGAATCAATATCTTTCAAACCCATACAGCCCTTCAGAACTCATCCGCATTTGCTTAATGAAATTGCCTGAACATTTAAGAAATATTATTTTGGCAGGACGTTGCAAAGACGACATTGAAGCTTTTCAGGGACTCTTACAAGAATTATAAATTGACACAGACAGTCACGGGTTGCGAAAACAGGAAAACATTCACTACAGGTCACATCCGTCACAATTCCGTGACGACAGAAACAATAACTGGACACGACAAGTCTATTCTTACAACGCACATCGTGACCAAAACAGACACCACCCATATGACAACCACTGGCAGAGTAATAATAGTTACAGAGAAAGATCGCATTTCTGTAGTAATGAATATGACGGAGATTATCATCCAACAGACAATATGCGAACAAAAACAATTATTATCAAGGGAGACAGTATAACTTCAGATGCAACAGTTCAGCGTGCAGTTACGATTCCGGGCGAAATTCTCCACCACATGACCAACAAACAAGAAACTATGTAAACTACCGACAAAACGACAGACCTGAATTCCATCAGAACTGGCGGGATTCAAACAGAGCAGGGCACCCTCGACAAGGTGAATTTGCAGAAGTTAGGTCTCCTAATCCCAATAACGACGAACGCCAACAAAGAGACAGACAATGACTCGCACCGCAGGCAGACACGTGCGCCGGCTGGCTCAGGGAAAAATTACATAGACGCTAACCTTGAGATAAATTTTAGCATTCTTTACCGATGTACCATATACCACATGATAATTCCACTAAAGCTGAAACTCTGCGTACTAGGAAGAGTAAAGGCTTACACCACATTTCACATGTAAAACCGTTTATTGAAAGATAATCTGCTTTTTAACTTTGTCTTTGCCATAAAACTTTTCACTTCACATTTCTAGTATGCATTGTCAGACTTAGAAACTGTTACCATGCAACAATGTTTGAAGTTAAATATCCAATCAAGAACCAAGAGAACTTATTTAAACAAATTACGAATGCATTGTTATAGTGAACAGACGTCACAGTGTTATTGTGTGTGTACATTGTTGCTTGTTAGTTGCACGATTACGTAATGACTATAATGCTTACATACTTGTACTGGTACTGGTACTGCTAATGAGATTTTAATGCTATATTTTGGTTTACTTGAAAATACATTCTGGGTTTAAAGTACTTTCTGTGAGATACCTGATGAGACAGTGGACAGTTTATGTGACAGCTACACGATTTTATCATGACGCTACTAATGAGTGACAATTTACAATGTTGCTTTTGCAGTGTTTCTGTTTTATATCTGCACAGTTTTTCTGTATTATTCTGGAAAGTAAAACATGTTTTAGTAGTAACTTTTGTGGTATAACTGCAATGAGACTGCCTTTTCCGTAGCACAACAATATGTCACAGCACAGTACTTTCTTCATCACGGCAATAAGCGTAATAACTAAGATATCTATAT
This sequence comes from Schistocerca americana, assembly GCF_021461395.2. Classification (NCBI taxonomy): domain Eukaryota; kingdom Metazoa; phylum Arthropoda; class Insecta; order Orthoptera; family Acrididae; genus Schistocerca; species Schistocerca americana. The sequence continues at coordinate 525,836,687 of NC_060126.1, forward strand.
GCAAAGCATTTCACTTTTGTTTATCATTAAGTAAGTACATTGGCTTCTGCAGAACGTAGCTTTCGGAGGACAATAACTACAACACTTCCACAGAGATTATCTTACAACAAGAGCACAGTTTAGCGCTGCAGGACACGTATCTGAGTGATTAATTTTGTACTTAAAACATTTATTTTTAAAGATATTTGAAGTACAATGATACAAAGGTTTACCGTGATACATTTCATTCCATCGCTGTAATCCGTGACACCTGAGGGTATTATTCATTAATCCTCAGGGGGATACAGGCTTACTTTGTGTACCATGTGTTTGGCAAGCAAAGGGAGCCCTAGCTAATATGGAATTTGCTTATACAACTTTACACATCTGTACCATATTTCTCTAACACACAAATTACACAGCTATCTGATCATTTAACTGAGAGATAAACATTTTTTTACTACATCAGTGACACATGTTTACGCAATTACACAGTTGGGTAACTTCACACTTATGAAATTGTATTTTGACTGTACTTTGTGAACTGTTCATATTTTTTCGGAACCATTGTGATACTATGAGAGCTTTGAATGATGTATTTGGTAAGGGAGCATTATTTTAAAGTACGTTTGAGGTAGATGACACTATTGAAATAAGCAGAGAATTTTTTTTAGGTTTTGACATTATTGCAGAAAGCTACGACGTTTTTGGGATTTGACTGAGGTGTTATGATGTTATTTTTACGACGACGATGTGTATTATGCTGTTGAGGTATGTTTATGATCAATAAGATGATGCTACCATAAATGAGGAATTTGATTATGCTACGTATTTATTTTGATGAAATATTGAAGAAGTGTCAACGAATACGTATATGAATAATGAGTAGCGGTTAGGGACTCTGATTTGTGGAAAAGGATGTTGGAAACCAAGAATCGTACTTTAAGAGTTATGAAGTGTGTGTAAATGCGTGAATGTATCACAATGCCGACGAAAACTTTTTGAACGCTGTTATATTCATAGGATTTTGTTTCTACACATTTGCAACGCAAATTATCGACCTGTGAAATTTTTTGTATGAGACTGTCACTGTAATGCAAACTGGTGTCATAAATATTTCAGTAAGAAAGTTAAGTGACCACCTTCACGTAATGAGTCGTGGGCACCCAACTGTGCGACAGTCGCCTGGAAAAAAGCCATTAGTGTGTGCCTTTCAGAGGCACAGGTGGAGAAAAAAAGAGGCCGTTATTCTCACTATTGACATTTATTTGTAGAAAGCATCGCAAATTCGACACGCTCATTACTTGGAAACATGATTACTCGTACTTTGTGCTACTTACTGATATGCTTATGAATTGATGGCAAATATTCTTACATCTGACACAATCTGATTATGACAAGTGTCTTTCTACGAGAATTGAGAGAATTTCTACTGACTTATGAAATGCCACATAGCTGTTGAATGATGTTTTTATGCTTTGGTTTGCGTAATTGCTTATTTCATTTGGTATCTGTTTTGCAGCTGTGTTGCAGCATTGCTTTTATAAAATAAACTTACATGCATTTGCTAATGTGAACACTTTCTGTCAACAGATCTATTAAATAATTATTTTATGATCCACATTCTTCGAGAAAGGAGCACTTGGAAAGGAAAGAACAATAAGAAGGGATTAATAACAGTAAATGCATACATAATTTTCTTCTCAACTACTTGGTACTTTTTTTGTTAGATTAACTTGTTGTGGTGCACCACTTTCATCACATAGACATTAGTATGTGAATAGACACTTCCCTTATCTGCATTGCTGTCTTTAGTGTAATATTTTTCTGCTTGAGCTTTGTCATGTTTAGGTATAAGTTATTGCATTTGCTGCTGCTGCTTGCCAGGCGTAGTGCTACTAAAATTGACTTTGTATTACTCTGTTAATGAATTTTCCTTTTGGTACACAGTGTACATGTGTTAATTTTGATGTTAATTTTCATCAGCGTCCATTTGAGTAATTCACATATCACTCTCATATTTGTTTTAAAATAGAGTATTGACTCCATGTTTATTAAACAGGTGATGATAAGGCAAATTTATTTACATGGCTCCATTTCTGTTCTCCAGGTATTTCAAAAATTCCATTAACATAATATGTGAGTTCGTCCCACAGATAACTTTTTGATCTTCTTGTTCCTCTACATGTGTATCTTGATGTTTGTCAATTGGGTGAATTATGGACCGACATTTGGTAAGTGATAATTAAATTTTGGACATTTTGAACTTCTACTATAATAGACAGCATTTGTGATTACAGTGGAGGTTTTGTTAAAGTCGTCTTGGTTTTCACTTTCGGAGCATTAGAATAAATTTATAGCTTGTGATTTGATAGATGACTAAACACAACCTTTCCTTTTTCAGGTTTCACAGCAGGCCCTGCGTGTGCTCCATCAATGTTAATCACTTTCATCAATATGGTATTGTTCAAAGGTAGTGTTCCTCCCAAAGGTTGTGATGAGTTCATGTGTAGTGGACAGGCGAGCAAGAGTGGAAAAAAGTTTCATTGAATTTGTTTGGTTTCACTCTACATTATCTTCAGTCTTACCTCAAATAGAATTAATCTGTGTTTTCAAACAAGCCCTGGAAATTAATTTCACCAGTTTCGCATTTTTCCGTTACTTTTAGTATATGCAATTTTTTCTTTCTTCTGTATTGCAGAAAGGCTTGCAGAGGTTCTTTGTTGTTCTTGCTCTACTGTGTGTTGCTTGGATGCTTCTTGCAAAGCCCATTGTTTTGATAATGAGGCACTGCAAAGCCCACCAAACGGTAAGCAATAATCTGTACCCCTGCAATGTTTTGAGGCATTTGACACATTTGAGGGTAAATATCTCGCAGGAGATGATACTGTGTTGAGTCAGTTTGCTCTTTCATTTAACAGACAATCTTCTGACCTTCCCCAGCTTTCAAGCCATCTCATACCTGCAGTGAACGGCATGGATGTGGAGGTGGGATCGATGTCAGGGACAGCACACAATGACAGTGCAGATGGGGCTCCCGCACCACAGAGCAGTGAAGACCACAACCTTGGAGAAATCTTTATCCATCAGGGCATCCACACGATAGAGTACGTGCTAGGCTCTGTCTCTCACACTGCCTCTTATCTGTGACTTTGGGCACTGTCACTGGCGCACGTCCGTAAGTATAAGTGGCTATCTTTTACTTGTTTTTCAAATAATTTATTTCACTATGGCAATATATTTTAAATATAGAGTAGGAGAAATTATATTTCATAGAGGTGCCACTGAAAGTAATAAACTTTGGTGGCACTTAGTCTAATGAGAGGTCCTTCACTTCACATTGTCACCTATGAGATGAGATGCATAATGCCTTCCCCAGTGCAGTGCATATTGGTGAGGGAGCACCTTGCTTATTTCACCAGATGATATCATTAACTTGGCATTTTTGTAACTTATGAGGGGACTGAAAGTCAGTGTTGGGATGTAAATTCCTTAAGCAGAACAATACATCACTTCAGAGTTGTGTGTTTTGGAGTTCTACATGTTGAGCTTTTCCACAAAGCCACCAAGCTAAGCACAGACTCACTGGATGGGAAACAATTTTTCCTTACTTTCTAAAAATTCCATATTTATTATAGAATAGAAGTTTATTGTCTCTTAACCTACAGTTTCAAGCTATTGACTCAATGTACAGGAGATTTGTCAAAACACAAAAACTGGTTTATACTTTTCCTTGTAATATCAGTAATATATGGTACTGAATAAATAATTAAGCAATTAATTTTTAAAAGTTTGTTACTTTTGAAGAAAAATTATTAAGTTCTAAGTACTCATCAAATTTTTAGATTGTCATTTATGAATTCTTCTACTGAATAGCAACATTTTGCGCTAGTTTCTCATATAAGGTTTTTCAGTGTTTTAAATTTATGCTGAGCAATTCTCATCCTTTAACTTCATTATAAATTTTCATGGAGTTTGAGCACACAGTTTTAAATGATCGGTGGGGACAAAATTATTTTGATTTCTGGTGTTGCAATCATGTTGAAAATGATTTGCTTCAAATAAATCAGGGGTACTGTGTACAAAGATAATCAGCTCATATGTACAGTGAGGGAACACTTAATATGCTAAGAATTGTTAGGAGTGGTTGGCATGATTTTCTTCACCCTACATTGTTCGTATTTGTAATGATGGTTTTCTGAAGTTTTAGTATTAGACACACATTGTTTGAGTTAACACAAAATAAAATTCCATACCTTACTACCAACCCAAAGTAGCTGTGATATACTACTTTTCTTGGGCCTATACTAGTATCATTTTACAATATCTTCATTGCAAATGCTAGGCTATTTAATTTATTTGGAAGATACTGTATATGTGATGACCATTATAGATTTTTATCTAGTTGCATTCCTAGGAATTTCATATACTTCCTGCAAATCCTGGTTTCTGTGACTGTCCTAGATATAATATAAATTTGCTTGTTTTGATTTAAGCTCCATTAACTCATTCTTTTTCATGTTTAATTTTAACAAATTTAAATCAAACCAGGTATCTAATTTTGTTAAAGTATTTAATACAGATTGTGGAATTTGGTCAGTACCGTTACTTTCAATTTAATTTCAAATTTAATGGAAATGTTAATTGGCAAATATTGAAGCATTATTTTAATAAATCAAATATCAAATATGAAATAAAAATGAAATACTTCGTTTTACAGTCCTGTGCCTCTGTTGGCAGAAATGTGTCTAGCTCCAACTACAGCCCCGTGTTCAGAGTTTAATTCCTGTCATGCAGCTGTAATCATATTGGACATGTTTTTAACAAGAATCACCCCAGTACAAATCACCAAAACATAGCTTCAGGTGGCAAAATACAAAGTACTGCTGATGGATAAACTTAAAAGAATAGAAAACTATTACAAGTGTGGGGAACATATGAATTCCTTCATTAGAGATGGAAGTGGCATTAGTTTGGGAAGGCTGGAAAGGAGTGGCAGCTTGCTCAGACCCACCTATTGTAAGCGTGATAGGAGGCAGAGATGAAAGATGTTGGAGAAAGTAGGAAGTCAAAGGTAGGCACTACAGCAGCATCATATTCAAGGGAAAGTGTGACAATCCAACACTACTACTAACTCTACTCACTCTTTTACCTGCTTTCTCGCTAACCTTTGTTTCATCTTTTTCTCGACAGCTAGGTCGTTCACAACCTGGCCTCAGACACTGCCCTCACTTCAACTTTGTCCACCCTATCTAACTGCCCTCCTAAAGAAAGAATACAGAAGTTCTGGAAGTGTGTGGTATCTTCCTCTTCTTCTTCTTCTTCTTCCTCTTCAAGTGCTTCTATCAGTGATACTCAGAATTTCACCATCAGGAAGTAAGTGCAAGGGTGGATCAAATATATATCGGAATTTTTGTTTTGTGTGCCTTTTTGTAAATGGAGAGTAGTGCGATCTCTCCTCGTTGTTGCTTTGGTTTCCAATGGCTGTTCTCCACAGCTAGATTGACTGAAGAAACAGTAACGTCACATGAAAGGTAGTGTCCTCTGTTGCACAACACATTATAATAAAGTTTGTCACAATAAAGGTTGTAAAACTGTTCAACTTTTTGGAAAGACTTGCAGCACATTTCAGAGACAACACCCTGAGAAAGACTCAAGAGTATGCATGGCACAAACATTTGTATCAGAACAAGAAGCAATTGAGAAGGCAGCTCACCAACTTCGCACAAGGACTAGCATGACATAACATCCACACTGTTAGCCAGCTTACTGAAGGCAACCATTGAATAACAGTTGCTCAAATTGCTACAGGACCAAACAAAACATCATGACAATGCTTGACCGAACACAGCTGCCCAAACTCAACAAAAAAATCAGAAACTGTTGTGGACCACAGTAGAACATGCTCTCTACAGTCTGAATTTAACGCCCCATATGTTTCATTTGTTTGGACCACTAAAAAAAGCAGTTTGCACACATTTGACAATAATGGTGCTGTCAAAGCTTTCATGGACAACTGGCTGCTGCCACAGCCACATTCATTTTACAGAAACAGATCAAGACACTGTCTAACCACAGGGAAAATTGTGTTTCCAAGTCAGTTGACCTCACAGAAAAGTAATTTCGTGTGTATGAATTTTTCTAAAGCTTAAATAAACTTAAGAAAATTCTGGTTTATATATAATTAACTCTCTTACTGAGCACCCTGTCACATATATATTTTCTATGACATATGGAACTGAAGAAATTAGTAAGAGAATTCTAGTGAACTACAAATATATACAAGCTGTAAAATATGATTGGGTAACATGAAATGTATCAATTTTGATGCATCAAGAAAACCTACACATCACAGCTTCATTCTCTTAATACTGCTATGAGCAAGTTAACAGTTACTTCCATGATACCAATCGCAACTTGCGAAGATCACTTGTGTCTAGGAACAACTAAGGATGAACAGAGATATGGAAAGGAGAGAGGTTAGGGTTCAACAACCCATACACAATGAGATCTACAGTCTGGGCAAAATAAATCTGGCACAGAAAATAATCATAGTAAGACTGATGTGGGATTACAGTTTTTATGCACTACAGTACCTGTTTGGTACCATTTTGCCACTAAGTTTTGCATTGAACACTTTGCTGGAGATTTTACCAAAATACTTCCAGACAATCTCTTACACTAACATAATGACACACGCAAGTACTAAACACAGCATGAGGGGCAGACACATGCAGACATGTACTAACAATCGATTGGTGCATCAAAATCACGGTTTCCAGCTTTTTTTATGATGAGCAGCCCCCTGTTTATTAACAACAGTCAGTTCCGTGTCAAGTCTTACAAATATTTGCTGTTGCCTTGAAGAAATCATCAATGCATACCTACAGCAAGACAGCCAAATGAGATCTGAAACTCCATCCGTTTCCTTAAGGGGCACAAGACAATTTTTAAAAAATCTCATTTGAAGACTAGATGCTTTCCAAGCATTCTTAAATACGAGACATTTATGTTTTATCCACAAATTTGTTGGCAGCTACGTGCATAGCGTAAGCAGACTATAATCATGATGATTTTTTGAATCCCACTACAAGTATAACATTCATTCTTACTTTTCTGAATTTCTCATTAATTAACTAACAGAAATGATAGTTACCAAATAATATGGACTCAAATTTGTTAATAAAAATTTATCTATTTATTTTTAATTACTATCTGCATGAAAATCCAAGTACTCACAAATTAAATTTTGCTACACAAATGTGAAACATCAGTTGGAAAAAACAAAGCATTATTTGAATCTAGAGGTTTATTTATTTCCTCAAGCCAGAAGCCATACAAAATTCTACCATATTATGTGATACCACTAAAACCACAATTTACATGGTTTACATAATCTGGGCCACAGCAACTGCACTGCCTTCAGTCATCATCAGCTATCCATCACTACACGACTGCACAACTCAGGGCAGCATAAGCAGTGGCACAGGTGATCTATTCTTTGTTGTCCTCCACATTTTACAGAGCCATTCCACTGGAAAATTTCCATTTGACAAGATTGTCCCTGGATTTACAAACACCCGATCTTAGCTTCTTTAGTCATCTTGGCTGATCAATCTAAAGTACTCCCAGACGGTAGAAACGCAGAAAGTTTATCCACCTTTGAAGGGTGTCACATCTACCTGCCCACAGTTGTTCTCTGCCAGTGCATAGAGACATATATATAGTGTGGACGTTTAAGTAAAGAAACTACTTCTGGAGTTCACCATGTATCTTGGTGGTTTATGGCCATGGAGCATATAATTTTTTTATCATTTAACAAAAAGTATTTTGCATGTGTCATTTTCACACTAACACTAATTAAATATAAAAAGTTTGCCATTAGGTGGCGACAATGGTAAGTAGCGGACGAAAGAAACAGGTTGCAGACGTCAGGCAGTTAGCTTGGACCTCAGTCAACAAAGCCTCATTCAAACATTAGTCGATTTTTGTCTGCATCGTAAAGTTGTTCTTGATTGAAGATGTCAGTTTATGAGCCTAATTCTCGTCATTTGCAGGTGGTGTTACGATTGTGCTTCAATATGAAGGAAACACAAGCTGAGCCTCATCGAATGCTCTCAAGTACATATGCTAAGGACGCTATTAGTGAAAGAACGTGTCCTGAGTGCTTTCAACACCTCAAGAACGGTGATTTTATCGTCGTAGATCGGCATAGGGGTGGGAGAGAGAATGTTTTCGAAGATGCAGAATTGGAGACATTGCCGAGTGAAGACTAGCGTCAAACTCAAGAAGAATTGGCACGATTAGTGGGGGAGGGGGGGGGGGGTGACACAGAAAGCCATTTCAAAACATCTCAAGGCTATGGGCATCATTCAGAAAGAAGGAACTTGGGTTCTGCGTGAGCTGAAACCAAGAGACGTTGAACGGCATTTGTGTGTTTGTGAGCAGTCGCTTCAGAGACAAAAGCGGAAGGGATTTCTGCATCGCATTGTGACCGGGTACAAAAAATGCGTTCATTACGATAACCCTAAATGCAAAAAATCATGGGAATATCCCGGCTTCCATGTAGATGGCCAAACCGAATATTCGCAACTCCAAAATCACACTCTGCATTTGTTGGGACCAGCTCAGCGTTGTGTAGTATGAGGTGTTAAAACCAAGTGAAACCATCACAGGTGCTCGTTATCGAATGTAATTAATGTGTCTGAGCAGAGCATTAAAAGACAAACTGCCGCAATACATGGAGAGGGACGATAAAGTGATTTTGCAGCACGACAACGCTTCACCCCTCGTTTCAAAGGAGGTCAAAAACTTGGAAATGTTAAAATGGGAAGTCCTACCCACCCGCCGTATTCTCCAGACATTGCTCCCTCTGGCTATCACCTGTCAGGTCATGTGTAACCAATTTGTTTCATTAAAGCATCAAATATTGGGGGGAAAAAGGCAGAAGCAAAGTTTTACACCTCGTATGATTCAATATTTGTTAATTTCCATTTCCTTTTTTCAATAAATATGATATTTAAAAAACAGGATGCCGAGATCTGAACCAATCTTTCAATGATTTTGCACCTAAATTATACATGCTTTATACTTGTTAGTGCCCAGAAATCATCTTATTTTTGATAGGACATTTAAATTTTTTTATATGTCTTATTGCTTTACGAAACTCCTGTCCTGGCACTGACCTTCAAATCTTACAAGTCTGCCAAAAATTGAAGATGACCAGTCCTTAACATCCCATTGTAAAGACATCTTCAAATTTGAAGCTTCTATTCTGAAGCTTCTATTTTGAAGAAAATCTCTGCACTCTCTTTGCTCTTTTGCAAGCACTGCACGCTGAGTATAGGACCCTCTTCCATAAGTATCATTGTCGATCTACAACTAGCAACAATACAGGCTGCAAATGACAAAATAAATTGACCTAAGCAATTTTGTGAAAGGGCAGATCATTAGGGTCCAGCGACTCTGATTGAGCACCTCTGAAATGGTGAAGCTGGGTAGCCATTAGTGTTGTGTGAGCATTTATGGAAAGTGGTTGACGGACAGTGAAACAACAATTAGACAACATGGTGTTGGATGTCCCTGCTGCATCACAGAATGTGTAGGTCAGAGGCTTGCCCAATCTGTAAATCAGGGTAGAACTGATGACAGTAGAAGACTGGTGCAAGCTGAAGCAAGTGAAGCACACTATTCAGTGGGGACATTCACATGGACTTACAGGGCAACTATGGTGGTAATCAAAGGTTCCCTGACAGCTGAGAACATTATTGTGCACCTCCAGCATGTCTTCGCACTTCGTGGTCTCATCTAGCAGAATAACTGACGGTGTCACAAAACTAGAACAGTGCTACATTCGTTTTAGGAGCACAATAGTGAATTTACATTCATGTCTCGGCACCAAATTTGCCTGATGTGAACCCATAGGAACACGTGGGGGCACTTTTTGTCACCTTTCTTGGCTTATCTTGGGTCATGCAAAGTCTAAATTTTGAAGAAGAGAGCAGACATCGTACACCTTGCAATGCTTTAGTCTCTCCCACTGAAAATAGGTATTTTAGTCACACTAGCAACAAGTAAACAACATACATTTCTGCTCTGAATTTTACTACTGTCTGATCCATTAGCTACAGTTAGTGATACTCTAAAGATATTTTTTGTGTTCTTTAAACAACCTTTCTTGTGGTTCTGACATACCAGTTCCTTCTGACAAACTGATGAGCCCTTCATATTACCATACTACTGAAAATAATTCCAGATCATCTCCTGTATATTTTCAAGTTACCAGACTTCAGCGATTACTTAACAAGGCTTCAGGTCACACTATCAGATCCCTTTTGCCTAATTACATACATTACATTAAACTGGATATGTTGTTACCTACTAGTTACCCTATCAAGCATTTACAGGGTGGCTTCCTACATTCATAAAAAAAAGTCTTTTCTGAACACGACTATGTCATTTCAGATAATACTCTCAAGCTTTTAATAGTGTGTCTACCACTTGTCTTCAGGGATAAAATGAGTGTCACGGTTGGTTCTGTATTCTGCTTCCTACACGGGCAAGCCAGCATGGTCTGAAACCTACCACAGGAGAGTGTCGCAGAACTAAATGGTGTCACATGCTGAGGGACACCAACACCACATTTGAAACTGCCAGTTTCGCCTCCCTGTAAGTGTCAGTCATTCCCTCCTGTTACCCATCTATAAACAAAGTGTCATCTTGCCCCCCACTCTGGAATTTTCTAGATTCTGCTGATCTTCCTATATAAGCAGGATAGTGTGCCAGTCCCAAGTAAGTAATTTTATTGCTGAATGTGATGGCAGAGAACTGTTAAAAGCTCAACAATTTTATTCAAAATGATGTAACTTGAATATTGACAAGTTTTTGTTTAATTTTTCTATCAACACCTCCCCTCCCCAACACACACACACACACACACACACACACACATTAATGACAAACTGCAAGAAGGTACCTGATGAGTAAAAGCTATAGAAAGAACACTGTCATGTTATCTTTCTGCTCTAAAAGCAGAAACACTCTTCCAAAACACTTCCCAATATCTACTGCTCGCAATCTTTTCAATTTTATTTTATTTTTAGGTCAATTTGACCTAGTACTGAGCCTCTATTTAAATATTTCTTGTAAATGTTTCCCAAATTAATCCATTTATTGAAGTGCATCAATGTATCATCTGACCACATTCTGTATATCTTGTGTGATGTCAACTATTTTTGCTTTTCCCCCACAAGCAAACCAATTTGTTCTGTAAAGCTGTCTTACTGGTGCCTTTTCATACATTCTACTTTTTTAACCAGGAGCTGAGATAACTGAGTATGGATGACCTCAAAAGTTTATTCCTTAACGAAACAATTAATTGGCATTTTTGTTTCATTTACGATGCACCACACAGCATTCAATGCCACAAATATGAGGGGAATTCAATATGTAATGCAACAAACATTTCTTTCTCCACAAATTTTGGTCGAGATATGCGCAATTTGTTGTGGGAAATTGTGGAATATTGCCACTTCTGCCACCATAGTTCATCAAGTTTGATACGTGGCAGTACTGTGTGTAGTCTTCAAAATGGTGTCTGTAACAGAGGAGTATTCCGAGCAGGGAGCTGTCACTGCGTTTCTTTTGGCAGGATGTCTACAGAGACCTGTTAGTGAACAAAAGCACGGTGAGTCATTAGGCAGGCATTCGTCACCATCGCAACAAGGTTAAGCAAACCTATCTAATCTCCCACGTGCCAGCAGCTGCGCACAGCTAGGACTCCTACAATCTTGGAACTTACACTCTCAGTCGAGGTGGGTGACTGTTCACTATCAAAACACTTCACTGCTCAACTGGACATCTGTTGATAGTGATGTCACAGTCATCCACTAGATGGGTTACTCAAAGATGTATGCCCACTGGATTCCACACCACCTAACAGAAGACAATAAAGAGCTAGGAAGGACCATCTGTGGAGAACTGCTTGCGTGTTACGAGGCTGATGACAATTTTTTGTCAAACATCATGACAGGCGATGAAACATGGGTTAGTCACTCTAAACCGGAAACAAAACTGCAATCCACAGAGTCGTCCCACGCCACTTCTCTGAGGAAAAAGATCAAAGCTGTACACCCGGCCATTAAAGTCACAGCGACAATGTTCTGGAATTCTGAAGGGATTATTCTGTTTCATGTCCTCCCTTGCGGTGCAATAATTAACTGACATTTATTGCGCTACACTCAGGAAATTGAAGAAACGACTTCTGGGTGTTCATCGCCACAAAAATGCAAACAAAATTCTCCTTCTCCATGACAATCCAAGACCTAAAACAAGCCTATATCCAAGAGGAGCTGATCACGAAACTGCATTGGACTATTGTTCCTTATACAGTCTACTGACAATCTCACACATACCGACTTCAATCTGTTTGGCTCAATGCGGCTTGCACTCTGCAGGAAGTATGTGGAAGATGGTGCAGTTATTGGTGCAACAGGATATTCACTCTGATGTCAACAAGCAGAGTGGTACACGCAGGCATACAGGCGCTCCCAGTAAACTGGCATAAGCCCATCGCATTGCCCATAGATTATTTTGAGAAACATGGTTTTACAGAGAAACATGTTTTTACAACCAAGAGGATGGGAAACAATATGGTTACTGGCATCTTAAATAAGAAAGTTGCTTCCAGGAAAAATTTTGTTGCATTACTTATTGAATGCCCCTCATATTTCCAGTACAGTAACACTTTTTTTAAGTAAATAAAAACTTTTCTTTAACAATTGTACATAGCACAATCATTAAATCTTAGCATGAAATACACTGGCTGTGCAAGTAAGTTTTAATTGTGTGGTAAAAATTGAACTGCTGTCTTTAAACATTTTTGTTGTTTAAATGTTCAGTGTATTTTTCTTCTTATTTTCTTGCATGTACGAGTACGTGTTAGCAGTGTGTGAAGAAGGGCAATGGAAAACAACATTGTAAAACTTTATACATATTTTTGAAGACTTCCACAAGGGCTGGATTGGGTTGGAAGAGGGCAAGTGAAGACTAGGTTAGTCGAACACTTTTTTATTCAGAACACACATTTGAAGAAAAGAAATGTGAGTAGGGATCTTGGCTAGAATCAGACAGCCACTGCTTTGAAATTGCAGTAATATTTCACTAATGGTGTATGGAGCATTTGTTTAAGTGCATCTAAGGAAATTATTTAGCCAACATAGTCTGTACACTGAAACCTTAGCAGGGTTTTTCCTTTAATGTAGTAAAGTTGTGTCACAATCATAGCTGAATAGGAAATACAGATAACTGCTGATCATTAGAATGTACCACTCGCTCTCTTTAAATGTGTTTCCGTACTGTGTTACAATCAACATTGCGTTCCGAACTTATTTTGTGTGTAAGTGTTGTTAATATGAAACCACTGGTCGTTAACCCGACCCCAACAATTATGATCTGTTAACTGAATGCATCATGTGCCGATGTACAACATTCAATGCTCATACAACAGCCATGTGCAATTATTAATCTGATGTGGCACTAAAATCATCATTGCACTGCCATGGTATAGTATTAATAATGGCTGCTTGAAACGGGTAAGGCTTTATTGTACATGGGAGTGGCAACTCATTAAATAGTGAAGGTGCAAATGAGCAATGTGGATATGCAGATTGCCTTAAATGAAAGTGTCTAAATTATGGTTTGAAGTTTCCTTTCCAAGTTACATCAGAAAATTCTCTTCAGTGTTGACCAACCCTAGAATCACAGTGCCATTCTATAGCATCACATCTCCAGTTTATTAGTACACATTGTAACTGCATCTTTTACACGTGTTTGAACAAACAATAAGCTAATAAGTATCACAATAAATTCTGCATCAGTAAGCAGTATGTGCATTATTATTGAAACAGCTGTGAGCCCTAATGCAAATGTTTTGTGCATTATATACTCATAGTTATGGGTGTAGTCGAATTAAGTCGAGTGATGCTGAGGGAATTGGATTAGGAAATGAGACACTTAAAGTAGTAAAGGAGTTTTGCTATTTAGGGAGTAAAATAACTGATGATGGTCGAAGTAGAGGGGATATAAAATGGAGACTGGCAATGGCAAGGAACGTTTCTGAAGAAGAGAGATTTGTTAACATCGAGTATAGATTTAAGTGTCAGAAAGTCATTTCTGGAAGTATTTGTATGGAGTGTAGCCATGTATGGAAGTGAAACATGGACGATAAATAGTTTGGACAAGAGGAGAATAGAAGCTTTCGAAAAGTGGTGCTACAGAAGAATGCTGAAGATTAGATGGGTAGATCACATAACTAATGAGGAAGTATTGAATAGGATTGGGGAGAAGAGACGTTCGTGGCACAAATTGACCAGAAGAAGGGATCGGTTGGTAGGACATGTTCTGAGGCATCAAGAGATCACCAATTTAGTATTGGAGGGCAGCGTGGAGGGTAAAAATCGTATAGGGAGACCAAGAGATGATTACACTAAGCAGATTCAGAAGGATGTAGGTTGCACAGGATAGAGTAGCATGGAGAGCTGCATCAAACCAGTCTCAGGACTGAAGACCACAACAACAACAGTTATGGGTACTAATTAACAGTGTTACTAGGTACATATCATCCTTGTATTTGACTTCACGACAATGCATGCTGATAGCCAACATACAAATCTTGCTTTTTTGATTAATTCTCATGGTACTTAATGTTTTCATCTGTTTAGGGCTGTATGTATTTTATGTACACGAAGATACGTGTGTATTATGGAGCTACTGAGTGCACTTAGGCTCCCATTCTGTGTAACACACTATTAACAAGTTGTCAGCTTTTTTTCATGTTCCATTTTACCTCATTAATTATTTACAGTGCAGGCATATACTAACTGCTCAACAATTATTCAAGAGTGTCATGTTTTGTATTCTACATGCGAAATTCTCACAGAACCAATAAATGTGTGTTCTGTTCGAGCTAATGATGGTGGCGGCTGAGTGTGCATAAAGTGTGCTTGCTTGTATCAATGTGTGCATTTTCTTTGATGAAAAAGGCTTTCGCCGACAGCTGCATGTGTAACAGTAACCTCATTGGTCTTTATGTTGTGCCTGTCTGCAACTCAATGGATCATCTTTACGTTGAGTAGCAATCTATCCTATCTGTTGTATAGTTCTTATTACAAAATGGAGTTCCTAGTGTTTAGTTATCATATATACGATGTCCCAGGAGGAATGGTCATTTGTCAATGATCTATCAGGAATGATCATTTGAAGCACAAGAGTCCGGTAAACAATTCTTCTATGTTTTGTAGTAAATGTGCAGAGTCTTCTTGTTTAAGTTTATTCCACAATGCTTAAATCTTGTGGCAAAAATTGAACATGATTTTATCTAGATTTTAGCTGTGTGTGTGTATGTGTGCGTGCATGTGTGTGTGTGTGTGAAAAAGGCACGAAAACATTACGTTGTAATTCTCACTATTGTGAACAATGTTGTGCACAATGAAGACGCACATAAATCAATGCTTGTAACAATCTATGGGCACAATAATCTCGTAACTTTTACTTTCAATATTTTTCAAATCACACACTCAGAAAAGTTCATGAGGAAAACATTATCTGACACTTAAAGTACATTACATAATCAGGACCTCACAAGTGATTCCAAAGACTCAGAAGAACTCCGAACAGCATATGCAGTACACCAAGAATGATTGAAATTTTCATCTTTTAAAAGTTCATGAAGATGATTTTATTTTCAGCCAGCTGAAATGGAAGGAAAGTATGTATGTATATTTAGATTTACTTCATACACAGACCAATGATTTTTCCTCTTACTATTAATAGAAGGTAATCTAGCTATCCATACAGCAGAATCATTCTGCAAGCAGCATCAAACGCTGGTTCTCGACGTTGTTTCAATAGTGTTCTCCAGAAACAATGTCATCTTCCCTTCAGCGATTCCCATTTGAATTCCCAAAGCGCATCTGCAATCGACGTAATGCCAGATCGTCACAGTGGTCACTTTTCTCTCTGAAACGGTTACATTTATCGTCTGCAAGCACTAGTCGCGTGCTGCGGTATGCGGAGACACTTCAAGCAGCTCAGTAGAAGACAGTAGAAGCATCTAAGTTGATGCAATCGGCCACTAAGAAGAACTACAGTTCAAGTTTTAGTTATCGATTACTGAATTATTTGCCGGTTTGGTGCCTTGGACATGACCGAAGACCTAAAGATTTTGCATGAACCGAGGACTGGCAGCCACGTAACACGAGAATATGTGCAAAGTGTCAATATGTAGTAATAACCTAAGAAAATCTCCCGTTTCCGTCATTCACTATCGAAACGACGTAATGCCAGTTCGTCACATTGGTCGCTTTTCTCTCTGAAACGGTAACATTTATTGTCTGCAAACCCTTGTCGCGTACTGCGGTATCAGAGACACTTCAAGCAGCACAGTAGAACACAGACGAAGCATGTAAGTTGATGCAATCGGAGAGTAAGATGAGCTACATTTCAAGTGTTTGCTATCGATTATTGAATTATTGGCCGGTTTGGTGCCTTGGACATGAACAAGGATCTTAAGATTTTGCATGAACCGAGGACTGGCAGCCACGTAACACGAGAAAATGTGAAAAGTGTTAATATGTAGTAAAAACCTAAGAAAACCTCCCGTTTCCGTCATTTACTATCGAATCGACGTAATGCCAGTTCGTCACATTGGTCGCTTTTCTCTCTGAAACGGTGACATTTACCGTCTGCAAGCCCTTGTCGCGTACTGCGGTATCAGAGACACTTCAAGCAGCACAGTAGAACACAGACGAAGCATGTAAGTTGATGCAATCGGCCAGTAAGATGAGCTACAATTCAAGTGTTTGCTATCGATTATTGAATTATTGGCCGGTTTGATGCCTTGGACATGATCGAGCACCCTAAGATTTTGCATTAACCGAGGACTGGCTGCCATGTAACACGAGAAAATGTGAAAAGTGTTAATATGTAGTAAAAACCTAAGAAAACCTCCCGTTTCCGTCATTTACTATCGAATCGACGTAATGCCAGTTCGTCACATTGGTCGCTTTTCTCTCTGAAACGGTGACATTTACCATCTGCAAGCCCTTGTCGCGTGCTGCGGTAGGCGGAGACACTTCAAGCAGCTCAGTAGAACACAGTAGAAGCATCTAAGTTGATGCACTCGGCCAGTAAGATGAGCTACATATCAAACTTTAGTAATCGACTACTGAATTATTTGCCGGTTTGGTGCCTTGGACATGACCGAGGACCTAAAGATTTTGCATGAACCGAGGACTGGCAGCCACGTAACACGAGAAAATGTGAAAAGTGTTAATATGTAGTAAAAACCTAAGAATATCTCCCGTTTCCGTCATTAACTATCGAATCGACGTAATGCCATTTCGTCACATAGGTCGCTTTTCTCCCTGCAACGGTTACATTTATCGTCTGCAAGCCCTTGGCGCGTGTTGCGGTATCCGGACATATCTCAAGCAGCACAGTAGAACACGGAAGAAGCATCTAAGTTGATGCAATCGGCAAGTAAGGAGAGCTACATTTCAAGTTTTAGTTATCGATTATTGAATTATTGGCCGGTTTGGTGCCATGGACAAGACCGAGGACCTTAAGATTTTGCATGAACCGAGGACTGGCAGCCACGTAACACGAGAATATGTGCAAAGTGTCAATATGTAGTAAAAACCTAAGAAAATCTCCCGTTTCCGTCATTCACTATCGAAACGACGTAATGCCAGTTCGTCCCATTCGTCGTTTTTCTCTCAGAAACGGTTACATTTATCGTCTGCAAGACCTTGCGTGCTGCGGTATGCGGAGACACTTCAAGTAACACAGGAGAACACAGTAGAAGCATGTAAGTTGATGCAATCGGCCAGCAAGAAGAACTACATTTCAAGTTTTAGTTACCGATTATTGAATTATTGGCCTGTTTGGTGCCTTCGACATGACCGAGGATCTTAAGATTTCGCATGAACCGAGGACTGGCTGCCATGTAACAAGAGAAAATGTGAAAAGTGTTAATATGTAGTAAAAACCTAAGAAAATCTCCCGTTACCGTCATTTACTATCGAAACGACGTAATGCCAGTTCGTCACATTGGTAGCTTTTCTCTCTGAAACGGTGACATTTACCGTCTGCAAGCCCTTGTCGCGTGCTGCGGTAGGCGGAGACACTTCAAGCAGCTCAGTAGAACACAGTAGTAACATCTAAGTTGATGCACTCGGCCAGTAAGATGAGCTACATATCAAACTTTAGTAATCGATTACTGAATTATTTGCCGGTTTGGTGCCTTGGACATGACCGAGGACCTAAAGATTTTGCATGAACCGAGGACTGGCAGCCACGTAACACGAGAAAATGTGAAAAGTGTTAATATGTAGTAAAAACCTAAGAATATCTCCCGTTTCCGTCATTAACTATCGAATCGACGTAATGCCATTTCGTCACATAGGTCGCTTTTCTCCCTGCAACGGTTACATTTATCGTCTGCAAGCCCTTGGCGCGTGTTGCGGTATCCGGACATATCTCAAGCAGCACAGTAGAACACGGAAGAAGCATCTAAGTTGATGCAATCGGCCAGTAAGGAGAGCTACATTTCAAGTTTTAGTTATCGATTATTGAATTACTGGCCGGTTTGGTGCCATGGACAAGACCGAGGACCTTAAGATTTTGCATGAACCGAGGACTGGCAGCCACGTAACACGAGAATATGTGCAAAGTGTCAATATGTAGTAAAAACCTAAGAAAATCTCCCGTTTCCGTCATTCACTATCGAAACGACGTAATGCCAGTTCGTCCCATTCGTCGTTTTTCTCTCAGAAACGGTTACATTTATCGTCTGCAAGACCTTGCGTGCTGCGGTATGCGGAGACACTTCAAGTAGCACAGGAGAACACAGTAGAAGCATGTAAGTTGATGCAATCGGCCAGCAAGAAGAACTACATTTCAAGTTTTAGTTACCGATTATTGAATTATTGGCCTGTTTGGTGCCTTCGACATGACCGAGGATCTTAAGATTTCGCATGAACCGAGGACTGGCTGCCATGTAACAAGAGAAAATGTGAAAAGTGTTAATATGTAGTAAAAACCTAAGAAAATCTCCCGTTACCGTCATTTACTATCGAAACGACGTAATGCCAGTTCGTCACATTGGTAGCTTTTCTCTCTGAAACGGTGACATTTACCGTCTGCAAGCCCTTGTCGCGTGCTGCGGTAGGCGGAGACACTTCCAGCAGCTCAGTAGAACACAGTAGTAACATCTAAGTTGATGCACTCGGCCAGTAAGATGAGCTACATATCAAACTTTAGTAATCGATTACTGAATTATTTGCCGGTTTGGTGCCTTGGACATGACCGAGGACCTAAAGATTTTGCATGAACCGAGGACTGGCAGCCACGTAACACGAGAAAAAGTGAAAAGTGTTAATATGTAGTAAAAATCTAAGAATATCTCCCGTTTCCGTCATTTACTATCGAATCTACGTAATGCCAGTTCGTCACATTGGTCGCTATTCTCTCTGAAACAGTAACATTTATTGTCTGCAACCCCTTGTCGCGTACTGCGGTATCAGAGACACTTCGAGCAGCACAGTAGAACACAGAAGAAGCATGTAAGTTGATGCAAACGGCCAGTAAGATGAGCCACAATTCAAGTGTTTGCTATCGATTATTGAATTATTGGCCGGTTTGGTGCCTTGGACACGATCGAGGACCTTAAGATTTTGCATGAACCAAGGACTGGCTGCCATGTAACACGAGAAAATGTGAAAAGTGTTAATATGTAGTAAAAACCTAAGAAAATCTCCCGTTACCGTCATTTACTATCGAATCGACGTAATGCCAGTTCGTCACATTGGTAGCTTTTCTCTCTGAAACGGTGACATTTACCGTCTGCAAGCCCCTGTCGCGTGCTGCGGTAGGCGGAGACACTTCAAGCAGCTCAGTAGAACACAGTGGAAGCATCTAAGTAGATGCACTCGGCCAGTAAGATGAGCTACATATCAAACTTTAGTAATCGATTACTGAATTATTTGCCGGTTTGGTGCCTTGGACATGACCGAGGACCTAAATATTTTGAATGAACCGAGGACTGGCAGCCACTTAACACGAGAAAATGTGAAAAGTGTTAATATGTAGTAAAAACCTAAGAATATCTCCCGTTTCCGTCATTAACTATCGTATCGACGTAATGCCATTTCGTCACATAGGTCGCTTTTCTCTCTGAAACGATTACATTTATCGTCTGCAAGCCCTTGTCGCGTGCTGCGGTATCCGGACGTATCTCAAGCAGCACAGTAGAACACGGTAGAAGCATCTAAGTTGATGCAATCGGCCAGTAAGGAGAGCTACATTTCAAGTTTTAGTTATCGATTATTGAATTACTGGCCGGTTTGGTGCCATGGACAAGACCGAGGACCTTAAGATTTTGCATGAACCGAGGACTGGCAGCCACGTAACACGAGAATATATGCAAAGTGTCAATATGTAGTAATAACCTAAGAAATTCTCCCGTTTCCGTCATTTACTATCGAATCTACGTAATGCCAGTTCGTCACATTGGTCGCTTTTCTCTCTGAAACGGTAACATTTATTGTCTGCAACCCCTTGTCGCGTACTGCGGTATCAGAGACACTTCGAGCAGCACAGTAGAACACAGAAGAAGCATGTAAGTTGATGCAATCGGCCAGTAAGATGAGCTACATTTCAAGTGTTTGCTATCGATTATTGAATTATTGGCCGGTTTGGTGCCTTGGACAT